>NC_134087.1:67408620-68608620 GCF_000715075.1 Nicotiana tabacum
TTATTGGTCTATGTTTAAATTTATTCTATACTGTATATGATAGTTTATATGAGTCCACCAAACTATAGAGTACCAGGTCCTCTATGAGTTTTCACTGAGAATACTAATAAAACAGTACGTAAATAAGACAGGGAGTTTTACGTGGAAAAATCCTTTCTCAAGGGGATAAAAAATATGACCTACACTGGTAGGATTTCAACTTCACTATGAGCAACTTTTATATTACAACCTATGCAATCTAGGAATTAAACTCTTAATCCCTCACTAACTCGTAATACACCTATTACAAGCCACTTTGCAATACACCTATTACAAAGACTTCAACTCATGACTAACTCTAGTCACGACACAAACACAAAAGGTTTATGGTTTTACAAAGGGGTTCCTAAGTAACGTTTCTAGCTAAGCAATTTAGGAATTACAAGAAGAACAATTACAAAGTTACAACTCAACTAAGGACAAAAAAATACTGGATTTAGGAACTGGTCTGTAGTAGCATTAACTTTGTTCTTGAGGCTCTTGAGAATTAAGTTTACTGTCTCAAAAGGCTTGAATGCTTGAAGTGAATTCTCAAATGTTCAAATGATGTTTTGTTGTAATACTCTTGTTAATAAACCTTTATGACATCACTTGAATGATGTAAGCACTCGGTTGGTCAAAGGACAAGTGACCGCAAAACTACTGCGCTGTATGCACTGTTTCTGTGGCAGTCACTTTCTAGCTATGCATAGTTGACTTTCGTACTGCTGTCAGGAAAACACAAGGGATCAGGTCCTTGTCTTATTTCTCTATTTTCTACACTTGCAACAGTTTACATTGGCTGGAGTTCTGGCTGGAATCCATAGGAGTTGAGCATAGCAGGAGGCTGCAGCTACATATTCTGCTTCAGCTGTTGAAAGAGCCACTGAGTTTTGCTTCCCTGTGCCCGAATAGATAAGACATGATCCTAGAAAGTGATCCATTCTAGAAGTGATTTTCATGTCCACAAGATAACCTGCATAGTCAGCATCAGCATACCCAATAATATTAAAACTGTCACCTGAGGGGTAATACAAACCAGGTGCTGTGTTCCCTTAAGGTATCTCAAAATTCTTTTGGTTGCCTTCAGATGAGATTCTTTGGGATTTGATTGCAACTTTGCACATATCCCCACACTAAAGGCAATATCGGGTCTGCTGGCAGTGAGATAGAGAAGAGACCCAATAATGCCTCAATACATAATTTGATTCACAGGAGATCTAGTTTCATCCATGTCCATTCGAATAGCCATAGCAATAAGAGTGTCTATCACTTTTGATGCTTCCATATCAAACCTCTTCAAGAGCTCCTTGATGTATTTCTGCTGATAAATGAATGTACCCTTCGTGGACTACTTCACTTAAAGACCCAAGAAGAAATTCAGCTCCCCCATCATGCTCATTTCAAACTCACTTCCCATGAGTTTTGTAAATTTTTCACACAGAGAATCAGTTGTTGCCCCAAAAATGATATCATCAACATAGACCTGAACAATGAGCAGGTTCCTTCCCCATTTCTTCAAGAATAAGGTGTTATCAATTTTCCCTCTTGTAAAACCATTTTCTAAGAGGAACTTTGAAAACCTTTCATACCAAGCTCGAGGAGCCTGCTTCAACCCATACAATGCTTTGTCCAGTTTAAACACATATTCAGGGTGTTCATGACATTCAAACCCTGGAGGTTGCTTTACATAGACACCTTAAGAAGTCCATTCAAAAATGCACTTTAAACATCTATTTGGAACAGAGTAAATTCCATATAAGATGTAAAAGCGATTAGGATTCTAACAGCTTCCATGCGAGCAACCAGAGAAAACGTCTCATCATAATCAATCCCTTCCTCCTGATTGTAACCTTGAACCACTAGCCTAGCCTTGTTTCTTGTAGTGCTTCCATGTTCATCAAGCTTATTCCTGAATACTCACCTGGTTCCTATAATGGTTCGATCTGAGGGTCTAGGTACCAGGTGGCATACATTGTTCCTTTCAAACTGATGAAGCTCATCTTGTATGGTTGTAATCAATCTGCATCTTTCAAGGCTTCCTTGATATTTTTGGGTTCTATTTGGGAAAGAAGGCTAAGAAGACAAGTGAATTTTTGGCTTTTGATCTTGGTTTGCACTCCAGAATATAGAGGGGTAATTATGTTGTCAAGAGGATGAGAGCTTTTCCGTTTCCAGTTGAGCATTTGAGGTTCATTTATAGAGGAGCTGGGTATATCTAACTGGTTCCCTTGTGTTCTTCTCTCAGGTACTTGTGGAGTACCCTGCACTGCATCAACCACTCTTTCTTCAGCTTCAGTGGTTATAATTGAGGTACCCGGTTCCCTTGAGGAAGAGGCAACATTGTCTCCACTTGGCTCCTTCACTTGGCTCATCATGTATGCCTTTCCATTTGTCATGTCAATGACTTCACCTGGAACCAGTAAGGGCTCTCCATCTTGATCATCCTTGGTACTTTTCTCACAGGAGGGACAGGACTCGTCAAAGATTGCATGAACACTTTCCTCAACACATTGAGTCCGCTTGTTGTATATCTAGCAAGCTTTGCTTTGAGAAGCATACCCCAAAAAGATTCCTTCATCACTCTTGGCATCAAATTTACCAAGCTGATCCTTTCCATTGTTGAGAACATAACATTTGCACCCAAATGTTCTTAGGTGAGTTAGCTTGGGTTTCCTTCCATTCAACAACTCATAGGGGGTTTTGTTCAGGAGAGATCTGATTATGCATATGTTCACCAAGTAGTAGGCAGTGTTGACAGCTTCAACCCAGAAATTCTTTGCAATCCCACTGTCGATCATCATTGTTCTTGCCATTTCTTCAAGAGTTCTATTCTTCCTTTCCACAACTCCATTTTGCTGGGGAGTTCTTGGGGCTGAGAAGTTGAGGGTAATGCCATTTTCATTACAGAACTCATCGAATTTGGCATCATCAAATTCTGTTCTATGATCTGATTTGATACATGCTACTCTAGACTCCATCTTCACCTGGATTTTCTTCACAAAAACCACAAATACCTCAAAGGTTCATCTTTTATTCTAAGAAACATAGTCCATATGAATTTGTAGTAGTCATCTACTATCACAGAGATGTATCTTTTTCCTCCCCTGCTTTGCACTCTCATGGGGCCACACAAATCCATATGAAGAAGATCGAGTGGCTTTGAGGTGCTGACATACTTTTTAGGCTTAAAAGAGGACTTCACATGCTTTCCTCTAGCACAAGCATCACACACTTTCTGTACTTTGAACTTTGACATGGGCAGACCACGAATCAGGTTCGTCTGAATTAGTTTATTCAGAAGAGAGAAGCTTACGTGCCCCAATCTTCTGTGCCAGAGTTCAGCATCATCATCAACAGCTTTTAGACAACTCATATCACCACTTTGTATAGACTTGAAATCAGCATCATAGATGTTCTTGTATCTCTTGGCCATAAGTACCACCTCATCAGTTACCAGATGAGTGACTGTACATATCTTGGACAAGAACTCCGCCTTGTTTCCTTTATCACAGATCTGAGAGACACTCAAGAGACTATGCTTAAGACCATTGACATAGCACACATTCTCAATAGAGTGAGTGAGTAATTTTCCGACTTTTTCAACTCCAAGAATGTACCCCTTTTTTCCATTGCCAAAGGATACATTCCCTCTTTGTAGGGCTTTTAGTAAAAGGAAGTCCATGGTGTTCCCAGTCATGTTCTTTGAATAACTACTATCCATGAAACATTGTTGATTGATTCCTTTCATTGTTCCCTGCACAAGGAAATCAAGAGTTAGTTTTAGGAACCCAAATAAGTTTGGGTCACTTGTAGTAGGCAAGAGGAAGAATAAGAGCTCTCTTAGTCCATGCATGTAATATGCATTTTATGTGAGTGGCACCTGGTCCCTTTTTAGAAGTTACATTTTCAGCAAACACTTTGTTTTTCTGAATAGACTAGACCCTGGCTTGGCAATTTTCCTTGAAATGCCCATTGTTCCCACAGTGGGTACACAGCTAGTTATCCGGTACAGCAACATACTTGCTATGGGGGTTGTAAGGGGTTTTCCCTTTGGAACCCTATTCCTTTCCTGTTTCCACCATTATTAACATACATGGAAGTGATAGCTTCTGAGAACCAGGTCCACTTTAGGGACTTTTCAAGATCATTTTTTACTCCTTCCAGTTCAGTTTGGAGATGCTTATTTTTCTCAGTCTCAACACACATGCTGGTTCTCACTGCCTTCAACTCGTTTTTAAGCCTAATTGTGCCTTACTGGCTACCTCTTTTCCTTTTCCAGAATTTCTAGGTTTAGACTCTGTTCCTAGTCCCTCTATTGTTTTCCTCAGGTCTGCAATTACTACCAAGAGATCATCTCTTTATTCCTCGATCTCAGTCACTCTCTTCACTAAGGCCTCTTTTTCTTTACTAAAGTTCTCAATGGTTTCCTTATAGTCAACAACTACAACCACTAAGTCATCTCTTTTATGTTCTATGTTAGCAATATTTTCGATTAAAACAAATTTTTATTTCTCCAACTCATAAATGGTTTCCTTCAGATCAACTACACACACTACCAAATCATCTCTAGTTTGTTCAACTTCTCCTAGCTCTAAGGTCAAGGCATCCTTATCCTCCACAAGACTATAATAGGAATCAATCAATACATTAGCTAAAGACATGAGTTTCTTAGGAGAGTAGGATTTCAGATTTCTCTAAACATCCCTGAAATTTACCTCACTGTTGTCATCGTCTTCATCATCATCTGATTGGTCCATCAAAGTAAATATTGAATCATATTTATTTTCCTCACTTTCAACTGCCATCATGGAGCTATCACCTGCATCAGTTTCATCTTCAGACTCACTAAAGGCGTCTCCCCATGCTGCAAGAGCCTGTTTCACCACATTGTTAGCAGATCTCTTTCTTTTGAAGTGCTTGTTAGGAACCGGGTTCCTCTTAGCTACTTTCTTAGGGTTGCACTTGGAGTGTTCTTGCTTCAGGAGAGGAAAATCTTTGATGAAGTGCCCTAACTTTCCATACTTGTGGCAAAGATCATAGTTCTTTGGTTTGCTGGAGTTGCCCCTTTTCAGTATTCCTCCATATCTTCTGACCATCTTCTAAAACCTTTTGGTTAAGTAAGCCATGTCACGGTCCTCTTCACTTGAGTCATTGCTTTCAGTTTTGATTACTAAGTTCTTTTCCTTCTTTGGTTCTCTTCTTTTACTGCCTATCTTCCTCTTCATCTCGTAGGTTTTCAGATTTCCAACCAGCTCGTGTATGGTCAGCTCCTGCAAATCCTTTGCTTTAGTAATAGTATTCACTTTACTCTCCCATGAACTGGGTAGGATACTAAGAATCTTCCTCACTAGCTTGTTCTTGGGAATGACTTCACCAAGTGAGTGTAACTTATTTATGATGGAAGTGAATCTTGTGTGCATATCTTGAATAGATTCATCGTCCTTCATCCTAAAGAGTTCATACTCGATAGTGAGCATATCAATCTTAGATTGTTTTACTTGAGTGGTTCCCTCATGTGCTATTTGCAAAGCTTCCCATATCTCCTTGGCAGTTTCACAAGCAGAGATTCTATTGTATTCATTAGGTCCTATTTCACACACCAAAATATTTTTGGCACGAAAATTTTTCTCCACAGCTTTCCTGTCTGCGTCAGTGTATTCTTTTATGGTCTTTGGCATTGTTAATGGAAGGTCTCCAACTACTTTTGTTGGGATGTAAGGACTATCACATATGACATCCCACAACTCATAATCTTCAGCAATGATAAATCATGCATTCTTGTCTTCCACCACCCATAGTATTGCCCATTGAACCTGGGTGGTATGTACGTAGATTGACCTTCTTCAAATTTTATGGAGCAGCCATAAGGATCCTCCTAGGTATTAGCCTGATAGGAGGAACCCGCTCTGATACGAATTGATAGTTTATATGAGTCCACCAAACTATAGAGTACCAGGTCCTCTATGAGTTTTTACTGAGAATACTAATAAAACAGTAAGTAAATAAGATACAGGAGTTTTTACGTGGAAAAATCTCTGCTCAAGGGGATAAAAAACCACGACCTATACTGGTAGGATTTCAACGTCACTATGAGCAACTTTTAGATTACAACATATGCAATCTAGGAGTTAAACTCTTAATCCCTCATTAACTCGTAATACACCTATTACAAAGACTTCAACTCATGACTAACTCTAGTCACGACACAAACACAAAGGGTTTATGCGTTTACAAAGGGGTTCCTAAGTAATGCTTCTAGCTAAACAATTTGGGAATTACAATAAGAACAATTGTAAAGTTACAACTCAAATAAGGACAACAAAATACTGGATTTAGGAACTGGTCCGTAGTAGCGTTTAACTTTGTTCTTGAGGCTCTTGAGAATTAAGTTCACTGTCTTAGAAGGCTTGAATGCTTGAAGTGAATTCTTAAATGTTCAAGTAATGTTTTGTTGTAATACTCTTGTTAATACACATTTGATGACATCACTTGAATGATGTAAGCACTTGGTTGGTCAAAGGACAAGTGACTGCAAAACTGCTGCACTGTGTGCACTGTTTTTGTGGCAGTCACTTTCCAGCTGTGTACAATTGACTTTCGTACTGCTGTCAGGGAAACACAAGGGATCAGGTCTCTGTCTTGTTTTTGTATTTTCTACACTTGCAGCAGTTCACATTGGCTGGAGTTTTGGCTGGAATCCGTTCATTAGCAATGTGTACCAAGTGTGTCAGGTTCCCTATCTGGTTCTTGACAGTAAGTTTTTTAGATCATCAAAACATAAGGCAAAGACATTGAAAACCCATTAATTTCCCCCCTTTTGATGATGACAAACTTAGATATTGATAACATATATTTAGAGCAGAAATAGCCAGATTAAGTAACAGAAACTTCACAAGTTCCTCCTTACTTTATGCTTCCCCCTTAATTAGATACAAATTCATCCAAGATCAAATAAAAGTTAATACTACTTTAAACTCATTCCGAACAAACTCTAACGACTACTGTTGACAATTTTGAAATTTTGAAATCTAGTTCACTGAGGACAATTTTTCAAATTATAGTTATTTTAAAGTTCCAAATATATTAGTTTATTTAAAGTTTAAATATCAGTTATAGTTACAATTTTACATAGTATGGATGTAGATTAATTTATTTTTTAAATTAACATTACCACAGGTAATTCGGACCTCTATAAATTTATACCTAAATTTAAATCAAAACTCTTTCAAAATAAAAAGGGAAATTTTAACATTCATTGGTGATGTCTTTTAGGTAACCACTTATTGAAAGTATTTGTAAAAGAAAAAGATTTGTAAAAGAAAAAGATACTAACAATTATATACATCATAGGCTAAGAATATGCATTAAACTCCAAATGCAAGTTTAAAGTCCACGAGGATAATAATGTTGGTCTAATGAAAGAATTGAAGTAAGGTGAATTTTAATTGAATTTGAAGTCATAAATAAGGATCTTCTATATAGTTTAAATAAGGAAAAATTTTAAAAAAAAATCAGCTGATTTTGAAATCATTAGAAAAATAATTAAATGACTATTTTATCTTGTATGAAATCTATTTTTAAAGATAAAAACGGCCAATAACATTTCACTAAGGGTCTTCGTGCTTTTAATATAGTATATAGCGCGCTGCACGTGAATTCTTATCGATGAGAATGAATCTTAAAAAATCAATGAATATTATTATTTGACTTCTATATTATTTAAATAAGCAACAACAACAACAACGACCTAGTAAAATTCTATAAGTGGGGTCTGGGGAGGATAGTGTGTACACATACCTTACCTCTACTCCGAGGGTATAAAGAGGATATTATTTAAATAAGAATAAATTTAAAAGAAGTATGCAGTAAGTTATACTTTAAACAATCTTAAATTTCTTATAAATAACAGTATCATTTATTGCTAATCTCAATATATAAATTTTAGTATCTTCTATATGCTTAACTTGTCGAATATTATAATTTATATTTGTGATTTAATATTGGCATATATTTCAATATGTAAATAAAAGATAAAAGTATATTGTAGTATTTATTATTACTATAAATCATTGTTATTTTTAATTTAAGCATGTCGTTTATTTAAAGATATTTTCTTACTCGTCCGAATGTGTTTATACGTGTGGTGCATGTTGTATAGTAAACTTTAATATTTAAAGATTTAAGGAATAAATTCATAACTTTAACTATTAGGAGTTTTTACTTAGTCAAATAAGAAACGATTTAATACCAAAATTTCAGCAGATTTCAAAATCTTAAATATTAGAAAAGTCATTAGTTTACACTTTTATCTAATATAAAATTAGTTTTTAAATAATAAAAAAGACGAATAATATTTTATTAAAAAAATAGCGTAAAGAGAATACATGAGATCTCACTTTCCGGAAATATTGAACATCTACTATAAGAATAAGAAGAGGAGTTAATATTGATCCATTATAATCAGATGTGTCCAAACGAACACTAACAATTCAATGATGTTCAAGTTCAACAAAGTGATACAATTGCAACATGAATATTTGAAAGTTAAAGTTATAAATGTTTCAAACCTGGAATTGCAATGACGGAGAAATTCTATTTTTTAGTTAAGAATTTGTAATACTACCAAACGAAAAAGAGGAGCTAAAATTTAATGTGAAGGAATTGTCCTAAATATATGACAATTCTGAATTATAAGTATTGCAATTTTATTCAATATTAGATTATAATTAATTTTAAAGTCCAAAATATTAGGACTTTCTACATAGTAGTCAATAAGGAAAGATTTAAGAAGTAAAATTTTATTTGATTTTAAATTACTAAATATTAGAAAAATAACTTAAATTATAATTTTATCCTATGTGAAATTCATTTTTAAAGGGTAATAAAGGCGAACGACATTTCGCTAAGGGCCTTCGTACTTTTAATATAGTATAGATTCACTTCTTTTTCTTAGGCTGCTACTTGACAAATAGTGTTGTAGAAAAAAGAAATTTTTACCTCCTATAACAAAGATTAACACCTTATTTATTTTAAATAAATACCATTTAAAAAATTATATTCTATAGATATCTTTTAATGTTTATAGTAAAATATCTAATTTTGGTTACCTCCTACTCCTAAGCCATTAAATACACTATTCAGATACATGTCATTCTCTTCCTCTACTTTGATACATGTCATTCTCTTCCTCATTCCCTGAAAACGCGATGCTCAATCTCAACAAAGATCGTGCCACCAAAAGCCCAAGCAATACCAAGAATACCAACGCCGCCACAGATATCGCCGCCATCTTTAGTATCCGACTGATGCATGTACTCAATTACAGTCAAAACAGTTACATAAAGAAACAACAAAGTAGCAATAAACTCAGCAATACAGAGAAGAAGTGCCTTAAAGAAATACCATTGAAACTCGTTGTATTCCATTTGCTATCAATTAGCAGTGTAATCCCCAAATCGGATACTATACAGGTAGCGTGTGAACAGTGAGATTCAAAGTTTTTGCTCGACGGCGGATTCGCTGGAAATTAGGGTTTGTTCTTGAACAAAGACGACGGAGTTTGAGGCTGAGCAACTTAATTTTCTGTTAATATATTTCAATATATTTTCAACGTATCACGCTATATTTCATGTATTTCATTGTATTCATTGTCTTTTTTTCATTGTAATTCAATGTATCTCGCTGTATTCCATGTATTTCATTGTATTCACTGTCTTTTTTTTCATTGCATTTCAATGTATCCTGCTGTATTCTATGTATTTCCTTGTATTCACTATCTCGCTATATGTCATGAATGTATTCATATATTTTTTTTATAATTAATATAATTTATGTATTCAGATGTATTATATAATTTCGTTGAAGATTGCTATGTTTTTGGGGTATTTTTCGGTTAAGAATTTTTTTTATAACTGGAAATACAAAATTTGTGTGTTATAATTGAGTTTGTTGAGTTATATTAGGAGTCTATTATGTTAATTGATTCACTTTCCGTTTAAAAACAGTGTAATCCCCTGTTTCACGCCGTAAATACAGTCGAATACAATAACATGTCCAGTTGTAATCCCATGTTTCACGCCATAAATACAGTCGAATATACTCGAATACAACAACTGATTAGCTAGATTTTTCTGATTCATGCATAATTTTGCTACTGTATTCATGAATACAATAGCTTAAATACATCTAATACATCTTATAACAATAGAAAACATATCTACAATCCGTAATATAGCAAATGATATCTATAAATAGTTAATTATTACTAAAAGATAGTGTTTTATAAAAATTTCTCTACAAAAAATGGTCCAAGCCCAAAAGAAAACTCTAGTGTTATTAGTGAGTTTATAAAATGTGCGCGTTATTAAACATTCCAACCTAAATGCCATGGCCATCAACCCTGAAAATTACTTACCAAATGTTTTTAAGCATCGGGGTTTGCGCTAAAACACTGTGAACTTTAAAGACGTAAGATTTGATTATTTGAATAATGCAAAGTGGCAAATCAAAAGACATAAATGTGCTTGGCTGTCAAGACGCGCTTTTGTTTTCCTTTGGCTCTACTGCCGAGGTGCCTCTCCATTGGATCTTTTCTATCTCATCTTATGCTGAAATACATAGGGTACGTAATATTTACTCACCATAGAATATTCACGAGTCCAAAACTTAAATGGTTAACTTTTTGGACTCAAAATATATTTTTACCGTTTTAAAAAAAAAATATTTTTCTACCTAAAATACAGTACAATACTGCATTTTATTTTAATAAAATTTTAGTCGTTAAAGTTTTACTATAGTACAATATTATACTGTATTTTACACCTTTGTTCCTTACTGGATGTCTAACAACACAACTATTTTGCCATAAACGCACAGTGAAGATGTCACTTTATTAATTGCACCGGTCGTGTGAGTCCAAAACTTAAATAATGCAAAAAATGGCATAAAATACGTTTTTACTGTTAAAAAAAAGTTACATAAATACATAAAATGCAGCATTATACTGCGGTTTGTAGTTTTACTTTAACGGAAAGTTAGCTGTTAAAGTTAAACGCCGTATTACTGCGTTTTATTAAAAATTAATTTTTTTTAGGAAAACGCAGTATAGTACTGCGTTTCCCTATAAAAAACTATAAAATTTGGGCCCAATAAACTCGACTGAAGAGAATATTTGTTTTTTAGTGTGAAACGTAGTATAACACTGAGTTTTACACTGAAACGTATTATTATACTGCGTTTTATACTAATTTTTGGGTCCACCAAGTGTTCTGCGGATAACTGACATAACAATAATTGAAATACATAAAACATGGTAGTATACTGCGTTTTACATAAAAAAAATTCTGCACTCCAAGCTCGGACTTGCCTTATTTAAAGGCGTTTGAATTTTATGAAAATCCATTCAAAACTTTCCTTCAAACTTCCGTTCATACTTCTCTCTTTTTCTTATCAATCATTTTTTTATAATGTCTGAAGAGCCAAAAATAAAGGTTTCATTATATTGGGGGGTTGAGGTTGTGCTGGAGAATAACTCTGTGAGGTATAGTTGACCTCCACAGTGTAATGTTAAATTGCCGCTTACAATGGAGTACGATAAATTGGTATCGTTGTTACGTAAAAAATGTGTATGATGAAACGTTCGGTTAACCTTAAAGTAAACGATAGATTTCCATATTCAGTGACTTCGCAGGGGTTTGCTTATTATTCTGAGTTTAACATCGAAGATGATGAAACTCTTAGATATTATTTTGCGGATTCCGGATGAATACAGGGAATTTATTGTAATAAAATTATTGGAAATGTACATCAAGGTTGAAGACGTTCCCAATAATGAGGGCGTGCATAGTAGGGATAACCCCCAGTCATCGGGTGGTTATTCTGGAGCAGTTTTTGCCGGACAGATTGCTAATGAAAGAGCTTGCCTTGATTTAAACTTGACACCACCGGCGAATGAGCAGCAACAAAATAATTTTTCGATTTTATATAATCCACAAGACGACTGGTAAACTTTAATTTTTCTACAATTTAGCGATGTTTATTTTATGTTTTAATTGGATTTGTATTAACACTTATATTTTTTATAGGAGGTACCATCTAGATATGAATTTTACACGTATGACCCCGCCCCTAGTTGGAATATGCGTAGTTTTGGCGTATTGTACCACGGTGGTCCATCTGGGAGTCATCACCAACAAGAAAATATACATCATAAAACGGCAAGACAGTACGACTTGTAAGTAAAGTGATATAGCTATATGTAAAGTATTTATCTAGTTGGGTAGCTTATCATTTTGTTTTTTTGTGTAGTGAAAATGAGCATCTTGATGTTCCTGAGCTCACACAACTGCCCGTAGATGACGTACTGACTCGTGATTGGGCAGATGCCCAGAGTCAGGAAGATGATAGTGATTATGACAACAATGCATATGAGTCTGGAGATGACACACCCTTCCATGATGAGGGTGATGACGAAGAGAAAGTGGATGCCAAACCTGAGCTGACGAGGGAGCATGCTCCTCCACCTCCCGCTAGACCAAGAGTGTACGAGTTCCACGTGCCATTTCATGAGCGGAATATTCCTTACCGTGATAATTTGCCAAGTATGCCGTACGTGGATGCCCTCACAAGGAATGATGACGAAATTCGGTCAGCGATGTGGGATGAGTCTAGACCAGTGGTGCTGGCAAAATGGCACGTATTTCCCCGATAAAGCTTGTCTAATTAGGGATGTAAAAATCTACAGTGTAAGAGAGTTCCATGAGATGACGGTAAGTGAGTCAACTACGGAGGTATACAAGGTTGTATGCTGTAGAGACTTTACGGATTGTCACTGGATGTTGCGTGCCAACAAGAAGAAATCAGGTTTGTGGAAAGTGGGTAATTTTATTAGCACCCATAGATGTGAAATGGACACATTCAATGATAATCACTTCAACCTGGATGTGGACTTGATTTCTCTAGTATTGATTCCATATTTGGAAGTGTCCATTAGGTTCAAGATTAAAGAGTATATTACAGCCGTCCACCGGGAGTATGGTTGTACTATAACCAAAAGAAAGGCATATCTCAGTCGCAAAACGTGCCTTTGAACTTATTTATGGCGACTGGGATAATTCTTTTTCATCTCTGCCCAGGTACATGGCCGCACTGCAACACTTTAACCCCGGGACTGTTGTTGAATGGAGGCGTGAACGGAGTCCGGACAGACCCGAATATATTTTCAACTATGTGTTCTGGTCATTTAAACCAGCAATTGATGGTTTTGTGCATTGTCGTCCTGTAATTTCCATGGACGGTACTCATGTCTATGGAAAGTATGATATTAAGCTTTTGATTGTAGTTGCAGTAGATGCCAACGGACAAATATTTCCACTTGCTTTTGCCATTTGTGCCAACGAAAGCAAAGAGACGTTGACGCTTTTTTTGAACCACTTGAAGCAGCACGTTGTCAAACAGCGTGCAGGTATTTGTCTAATATCTGATCGACAAGGTGGTATTTTAAGTTTTGTACAACATTTGCCTGAATGGTAGGAACCCTATGCATACCACCGTTACAGTGTGAGGCACCTGAAGGCCAATTTCCAGAAGAAATATCCTGACAAGGCCTTGCATGACTTAATGTGGATGGCTGCAACTAAGCACCAACAGTGCAAATTCATGAGGCGCATGAAGCGATCCGGCAGTTAGATCCACGAGCCTATACTTGGCTGATGGGACATGAGATTCACATGTGGACATTGCATGCTGATGGCGGCAGACGATGGGGAGCCCTGACTACAAATGTGTCGGAGTCGTTCAACGGCTTGTTGAAGTCTGCCCATGGATTGCCTGTCACTGCCAAGTGTCACACCTCCTTTTTACACTACACCCGTGAGAAGGGAGTATAATAAAGGGAGTTTTTCCAATTAAAGGACAATTGAAACAGGATCATATTATTAAAAAGATTCAGAGTCGCCACTTGGAAGATTTATGGTGTCCCAAGTCACCGGTTCAAATCCTAAATCGAGGAAAAGTTGACTCTGTTTAACAGTCCGCGAACCAGAAATCCGGGTAAGGAATTATGTTAACTCGGGAGAAGGTGTTAGGCATTCCCGAGTTCCATGGTTCTAGCACGGTCACTCAACTGTTATATCCGGCTTAATTATCTGATTTTAATACAGGTTTTAACCTATGTGCACTTTTAACTGTAAACCACTTTTATTCATTTTTAAAGAAGATTGCAACGTTATTAAAACGTGTCTCGAACCACGCCACATAAATGCACCCGTAATTTTTGACATATTTTAATATTGTTGGGATTTGGATTTGGGTCACATAAATGTGCACCCGAATTTAGGAAAGTAAATTATTAAAACATCGCGCCTAAAACAATTACGCATTTTTAAACTTGCGAGGGTCATGAGAATTCAACTAAATGGCACGCCTCGATTTCTAAGGATTCAAGTATTAATTAAGCGAGGGCTGTGCATTTTAAGATTTTTATTTGGCACGGCACACATCGATTCCAACTTTTTAAAGGAAATTCAAAACCAAACTTTCGAGGGCCATAACTACTCTTCACAATTAATCTTGTCACTACTTAAAACTACATCATGTTATTAACGTAATAATCAACACATTCCAGACGTACTCATGTGCATGACAAATTATTGCAACCAGAATCAGGTAGATGAACAAAACTCAACATAAACTAACCAAAATTTCATTCATGAATTCGAATAAGTGCAGAAAGGTGAATGTTTCGACTAAGTAGGCTAGAATAAGTAGTAAGCGAGAACAATATTGTACGTGAACCTCTCAGGCAATTAAGCATGAATTCATCGTAATGGCCCTACGGCAACACAAGATCCCAATAATTAAAGAGATAAACAATAACCTGAATAATTATAAACAACTATTACCAGCCCATTTCCTTTAAACTAAAAATGATTTAGACGTATTAAATCTAACACAGCACCAATAAGCAGTAAACCAGCACAAATAAGCAGTAAAACCAAACAAACATGCAGGGGAGTTCAAGATTCAACATTGAAAATGTACCCAAACATTGAAGCAACTAAGAAGGGATTAGAATGGACCTGAGATATATATTTTTTAAAATGGAATCTAAAAATGCTTAACGAAACTCGACGGAGCCGCGACGGAACTCAACAACGGACATTGATGGTACCACAACCTTGGGCGGAAAGCCGACAACTGACCAGCGCCCCACTAAAATATACGTTGGCGATTCTAGCGGGACTTTTACTGACCGGAGAACGCGACGACGTCATCAACGACAAACTCGAATCTCCGACTGTACCTCGATCGCGATTTCAACAGATTGAATGGATGATATTCTATAATAAACCAAGCGAATCCTGAAACCATATTCATGTGCCTCTCATGCTCACAAAACTCGACGGGTTCGCTACTGTCCCTTTCCCGCTCTATGTGTGTGTGTGGCTATGTGTAAGTGTTTTCCGGTGAGAGGGAGATGAAGGTCGTGTTTTTTCATGACAGAATGGATGGGAGGAGATTGGCTACTGCTGTGCGTGGCTGTTCATGGTGTTGGCTGGTCGTTTGTGATGTGAAGCTTCGCCGGAAATGGCAGCTTCGCGGTGAACGGAGGTCCAGCGACGATGGTGAGCTGGGTGAGGTCGCTTGGTTCTGTTTGTCGCATCTGGAACTCGTTCATCCGACGAGCTAGTGGAGCTCATTTTCCGGCGAGTTTCAGGCAGAGACGGGGTTGTTTGACGATTAACGTTCAGGGGTCGTTGGTGTTTTCTCTGGCGAGCTGGGTTGTTCCCGGTTTTGGGGGCTGTTGGTCGAAGAAGAAGAACGCTTAAAGCTAAGTCCCATTATTCAGGGGGGGTCCTGGAAACTCTTAATTGATTCTTATCTCAAGCATGCAAACTTCTAAACCAACTTATGTTCCTTTGGGATACATTTATGCTAGATTATGCTATTTCTGAACTTTAAACTAGGTCTCATTTTCTAGGAGGATCCTGAAAATCAAAAATCAAACCTGTTTGGTAACTGCCTTTCTCCACGGAGGGTTTCTCCGAAACAACCGAAATTTCCTGCCCTTGTTTCAAATCAAAGAAAAATCTTGTCAGTTTAAAATGTGGTGTTTGGTTTGTGGCCTTGACTTTGAGGGCGATTGCTCCTTCACTTCCCATGATAACTGATTTCCATTCGAGGACCTTGCTTGCTTATGTACTACCCACTTTCTTTGTCATCTTTATCATAGAAAATACCCTTCTCCGTTCAGACCCAATTCCCTTTATCTGTTGCATTGCTCATGAACTGACATTTACCAACCTTTGTGTTTCACCAAAAATACCTTTGATCCGTCCACCTAACACCCTCCATCTGTTGCATCGTGTTTCTTGTGTTGACATGAATTCCAAAGCACGTTAATTTCCATCCACTTAGTGCGCATGTTGTTCCTTCCTGACTTAAATCACTGGTCTTGTCCTTGAAGTCTATTGTTCCCTCACTTGTCACGATAACTTTGATTTCGGCTTGGAATACCTTGCTTGTCACTGGTTAACCACTTTCTTTGTTGATCTCGTCACAGAGAATACCTTTGACTCGTTCACCCAACATCCTCTATCTGTTGCATTGTTCACGAATTGAAATATACCAAACCTTTATATTTCTTATGGATCCCAAAGCATGTTGATCGTTACCAATTCAGTGCGCTTGTTGTTCTTTCCTAACTTATGCCACTTTGATGTGCTGGCCAAACCCTGTTTTGTGCAATTGGAAAGCTGGTGGCAAATTTTGGAGTCATTTCTCACTTACTCTGACCAAACGGACTCAGAAAGAAGAAGTAAACAAGACAAAAGGAACAGAGTAAATGACAAAGGAAAGAGATGATTCCCAAGAAAACTACAAAGTAGAAACTTATCAGATGTGGATACCAACCCTAATGACCATGACATGCACATGTTGATTACGTGGCTTAATCTGTCAAACAAGTCTGATGTTCAACTCTTGTTATACCCCTGAACCATGAAACTGGATTTCAATGCTCCGATTATCCAATCTGATTCACAATCCTCATTCGACTTGTAGTGCCCGAAGGGTTTTCACCATCAAGCCTCTCTCATTCTGTTCTTTCTCTCAACTTACCGTCGCCTTACGGTGCCCGCGAGGGTTTTCACCAATAAGACTCTCTCAATTTTGGATTTCTCTCAGCTCTCGTTGTCCTACGGTGCCCGTGAGGGTTTTCACCAATAAGACTCTCTCATTTTCATTATTTTTCTGCTTGGACCAGAGTGTTGCCCTTGATATGAATTACCTCTCCTTTCTTGACTTGGCATCTCTCGAAGACTAATCGGAAGGTCTTTCTTTGGACCGTAACGTGGGCTTTTGGGTAGGGTTAAAAAGAAAGGATGTCAAAGGCTCAAAAACAATTCTCATGGGTTCAAAATTACAACTTTCGGAATCAGATTTCTTACAACAACCACAACTTCTGCCCCAGTGTCTTGCTTGGGGACTTTTGGATTTTATTTTGCTGAGACCGAACCGTGAGGCTGCTTACGTATCCTTAAAAGGAATCAGGTCGAACGTAGTTCATGACATAGGAATTGCTCTGTTGTTGTGATTTTTCTTTTCTCTTTCTCTCTTCTTTTCTTTTCTTTCTTCCTTTTTCTCTTTTTGTTGATTTATTGTTGTTTTTTTTTCTTTCTTCTTTTTCCTCTTTTTTTCTTTTTTTTCTTTTCTTTTTTTTTCTTCTCTTTCATTTTTTCTTCTCTCCCTTTTCGTTCTTTTCTTTTCTCCTTTTCCTTTACTTATCTTTCATGCTTGTGTTTCTGATCTTTGCTACTGATTCCGAAAGAGGGGTATGAAAGAAAATAAATGAGGCTCAAAGGGGTAATGAGGGATAAAGTGTTTAGATAGCAGAACAAAATGCATTCGTCATTCCAATCTCCAAAACATGCTAAGTGCAAACTACACAATTTAAACAAACCAAGGAAAACATTTGTAACATCTTTTGATTGCACTAGATTTGATAACCATATCCACGCATTCGCCTTCTACATCTGTTAGTTACCAAGCCCCATTGGACAACACTTTCACTCTCATTACCACGAACGGCTCCCTACAAATTTGGGGCAAACTTGACATTATCTTCACCCGATGCAGCATGATGCATTTCAATAGTGCATTTTTATGTTCTATCTACCCCAGTTTCACACAATTCAGGCTTGAAGTGATCTCAAAATGCCTTCACTTATTTCCCTCCAATGCCCATACACCTTCAACATTGTTTCGTTGCTTCGTGATTAAACTGACTTTTAAACCAGGCTGAGAATTACGCGTGCATGTCACGTCACTAGAGTCAACAGGAAAAGAACTATAAAAAGAAAAGAGAGCTAAACGAAAATGACTAGAAATCACAGAAAACGGAAAATTGCATTAGACAGATGGTGACCGGGTTTGGACAACAAAACAAGCAAACTAAACTGGGGCACAAACCTAGAACAAGCCTAGACAACACTAAACAGGCTACTATACTAAACAAACTAGGCAAAATAAGAGGATAGAAGGGTTTGAGTCACAAGACAATATCAGGATTACAACCCCGAAATAATCCGGACAACAGAAATGACAATAAAATAAACCACCAAAACTCCTCCCTGCCTAACCAAGACAGGAGCGTCTTTCCAATTGCCAAGCTCGACATCTTAGCCATTGAATTCTGCATCAACATTACAAGGACCTTCACAAACTTTCATCATATTGTTCTTAACAAATTGCTTTTGGGTTCCCTTTGCTGTCTCGTTCTTAAGATCAACCTCTGATAGCACTGAAAACTTTGCAGCGCATGGGCCTTCAAGGATCTCAGAAGAATTTTCATATTCCTTTTCAAAAAAAATCATACTCACCATATGCGTCTCAGGCGATGGACTTTGGCTAGTGTCTGCTGTATCTAGATTTTGCACGACAATGTCACCTGCATCAATAAGCTTCTGAATTGCTTTCTTCAGATTCCAACACTTCTCTATGTTATGCCCCGGGGCATCTGAGCAATATGCACACCTTTGAGAAAAATCAAACTTCTTTGGAAGAGGGTCTGGCATTTTTATCTGGATCGACTTCAACATGTCCAATTGCTTCAACTTTTGGAACAAACTGGCATATGACACTCCCAATGGGGTGAAAGCGTTTTCTTTTTTCAGCAACCTCTCATTCTTAAATGCTTGATTGGGCCGGAAACCTGATCCAGGAGGTTTTTGATAGGCTCGTGGGGGTGGATAGGCATTTTGTGGAGCTGGGTACTGAGAGAGTGATGTACGATTTTGGGAGTTCCATGGAGAGAAGTGGCATTGGGGAGGATCATCTGGTGCATCAGGATATCCATGGGGATGATGTCGAGGCTGGAAGTGTTGATTGAGAAAGCCCATCAGATCATCTTTTCTGTTTCTCTTTCTTCCACCCAAGCTTACTGGGATGCTCTGAATGTCTTTCGAACAGCTCATGATTTTACCTGATTTGATTCCCTCTTCTACCATCTCCCCCATTTTTAACACATCATTGAAAGGCTTTCCCAAGGCCGGGATCAAATGACTGAAGTAGGTGGGACCCTGGGCTTTTAGGAAGAGCTCAACCATTTCTTCTTCCCCAATCGGGGTATTGACTCGAGCAGCTTGCTCCCTCCATCTGAGTCCAAATTCTCTAAAGCTTTCCTCCGGCTTCTTTTCCATTTTAGATAGGGAGGAGCGGTCTGGGGTAACACCTGATCTGTATTGAAAGTATCGAACAAAATCTTGAGCAATGTCACCCAATGTAGGCTACTTACCAACATCTTGACGAATATACCAGTCCAAAGCTGCCCCAGTCAGGCTCTTACTGAAATATACCATCAACAGGTCATCTTTCTCTCCAACACTTCTCATTTCAATGCAATAGACCCTCAGGTGGGCTACCGGATCTCCACACCCATCATACAAGTTAAATTTTGGCACTTTGAATCCCGTGGGCAGGCGAACGTCAGGGGACACAGACAGTTCTTTGTAAGTCATGCTACCTTGGTCTTCCTTTCCTTGTTTGTTATTCAAGGATTGTTCTATGCCTTTCAGCCTCCTGGGTATCCCATCTTTCCCTTCTCTTCCTGTGAACCTTTAATTTTCAACATGAAACTTATCCCGAGGGCTCTTTTTGTATGAGTCAGGAACCTTGAGGGCAACCTCTACGTGGTAGTTTTGGTTATGAGCTTTGAGTGGATATTCATTGTTGGGACTAGTGGATATGATAGGAAGGCACTTTTGGGAAAAGATAGTTGGAGGACGAGTGATGGAGCTACTAGGGTGGTTGGGAAAACTGCGATAAGCGGGTAGATCTGAAGAGTATGGAGGATCATCTGGCATTGTGTCCGGAGTTTGGGTAAGGGCAGCATTTAGGAAGCTAGGTGGTGGCGGGGGTGGTGCCTTCCCAGTCATCCAGGCCTGATACATGTCCGCCATGTGTTGTATTAACATCTTTACCTCTTCAACCAATCCATTGTCCTGTTCAACCGACTACTTCCGGGCACCGGTATCAACCAACTCAGTTCTGTTATTGTCTGCCATTGCCTTTTGACTCTGTGTTGTAGAGAAGAGTTACCACTTTAAAAACCACAAACCAACTACCCTTCTGCTATGAATATAACAAAATGAAGCCATCACGTTAGCGTTAGGGCATTTAACATAAGATAATCTCACTTTATGAGCAATGCACCTAGCCACAGTTATCGGTTCTAAAATGACTTCGAGGGTACAACGGTCAGTTGGCATCATCCCAATTTGTTCATTTCAATCCTTTCTTTTCTTTGCTTTTCTAGCACCTCTTGGCTTGCCTATTTTCCTTCATTTCTCTTTTTTTTATCATCACTCTTTTCTTTCTCTCATAGCTCACATCCCACAATTTCACCTCTTTTTTTTCCTTCTTTTTTTTTCTTTTTCCTTTTTTCTTTTCTGTTAACAATAAAAAAAAATGATTCGATCAAACCCTATGTAGGTTTCCTACGTATCATGACGCCGCATGAATCAGATCTTTGCATAGTTTTGGAAGATCGAGAGTAAAGCACATAAACTAACGTTTTCTTTTTCATTTTCATCTTCTTCTTTTTTTCTTTTTACCTTAGTGACTAATCCGACGAGAAAAGAGAAATAAAAGAAGCAAATCTTTTTTTTTTTGAATTTTCTAGAATGAATGCTCTATAACCGATTCTAAACTCAAGCTTAATAAGCACATATTTTTTCTTTTTGAAATAAATACTCAATGGGAAATTATTAAGGAAAATCCCTACAAGAGAAAAAATATTTTTGATTTTTTTTCTTTTTTAAGAAGGAAATCTTAAGGCCAGACCAAATAAATATTTTGAATTTTCACTTGATATCCTGAAGAAAAGACTTCGAAACAAGAAATGAAAAAGATAAAAAAAACTGTTTTTGGATTTGAATTTTGATTACCTAAGGAAGAAACTCAGAAAATAAACCAAAGAAAAAGTATTGTTGTTTTCTTTTTCTTATATGTACAATGTCCTAAAGTTCTAATAAAAATAAAAGAATTTTTTTCAAGTCATTTTTCATCAATTTTCCAAAGAAAAACTTCAACAGAAAATCTTTTTGGATTTTTGGATTTGATATCTTAAAAGAAAACTTTTAAAGAGGTACTAAAGAAAACTCTCTTCTTTTTTTTGAATTTTTGGTCTTAATATACTAAAGGAAATATAAAAACAATTTTTATTTTGATATTAATTGTCTAAAGGGAAAACAACCTCAAAGGAAATTTTTTTCATTTATAGAATTAGTATTCTAAAGAAAACTTATAACGAAAATATAAAAATGCAATTTTTTTTTTTTGACTTGTAACACATTTCCAAATACCAAATAAGGAATACAATAACAAAAGACTAGGCAAACTTAACTAGACTATTATAAACTCTAGCATCACCTAAAAGACCGAATACTACTATACATGACTAGAAAGTAAAACATGAACAATTGACTCAAAAATATAAAATGACTCCTCGAGCAACTTCTGAATGCAGTGATCCTGACTAGATGTCCTAGGGCTCCGTCATGCTCCAACTCCGATAAATAAATCCATACCTGTATAAGAAAACTTGAAAACACTATGTGAGACGATAACATTCCCTACTAGACACATACAAGACATAATTGAGGCTACTTTTGAAAAATAGCTTATTTGGCCAAAAGATGGCTAGAAGTGCAAAATTTGGCTATGACCCCGCAAAGCCAAGAACCTAAGATTTACTAGAAAGGACGGACCCTATGTGGGTTGCCTACGTATCACGCCCCGAGAGACGAGAATCAGGTTCGCGTAATTCGGGCAGATTGGATACGGGCGAGAATAAAGAAAAAACAACTGACGTATAGCAAACACATTTTTTTTCTTTTTTTTCGAAAAATGATGAAACATATAAAATCTTTTTGGATTTTCTTTTCTTTTTTTTTCGATTTTTGATTTTTGAAAAATGATAAAAAGTGCAAAATCTTTTTGAAGTTTCCATGCTCTTTTTTTCTTAATAAAATGTAACAAAATTATAATTGGGCCCTACTCGCTTCATCCTCACACTTCAGCCTCTCTTTTTTCTCTTTTTTTCCCTTTTTTTTATTCGCCCTCAATTATCATTGGTCCGCCAAATGACTTTTTTACCCTTGAAGAAATGCAACATGTAGCACATAGGATGCATCAAGATGGTCTGTTATTTTGGGTACACCTGTCCTAAACAGACCCAACCCCTTGTGTTGAGTCTCCAAAGTCAAAATGCACATGATGCAAACAAACGTTCCTACTAGGGATTCGGCATGAGGCTTTGTTATACTAGGTTCAAAACCTGGATTTATTTGCTCTAGACCAGGCTTACCGAGCGGACAACTCGAGCCGAGGGGAGGGGGCTGCGTACCAGTAACCAAAAGATCATCTGGCTTTGCAACTTGTCCGAACCTCGTCCTATTTGGGATTTGACACTAATAGAAAGAAGTCACGACCAGCGTGCACTCCTTAGGAGAGGGAAAAGAGGGGTTCCGTAGCAGTTTATGTACAGTTCAGATAATATCAAAGCGGTAAAAGCAACATTTAGCACATTAGGCCCGAACATGTAATAAAATCAAATAATAAATAAAGCCAAATATAACAATTCATCTAAGCTCGAATTCTGAACCCTGAACCAGAGATTCTGGGTTCGATCCCCAGCAGAGTCGCCAGAGCTGTCACACCTCCTTTTTACACTACACCCGTGAGAAGGGAGTATAATAAAGGGAGTTTTTTCAATTAAAGGACAATCGAAACGGGATCATATTATTAAAAAGATTCAGAGTCGCCACTTGGGAGATTTATGGTGTCCCAAGTCACCGGTTCAAATCCCGAATCGAGGAAAAGGTTGACTCTGTTTAACAGTCCGCCAACCAGAAATCCGGATAAGAAATTCTGTTAGCCCGGGAGAAGGTGTTAGGCATTCCCGAGTTCCGTGGTTCTAGCACAGTCGCTCAACTGTTATATCCGGCTTAATTATCTGATTTTAATACAAGTTTTAGCCTATGTGCAATTTTAACTGTAAACCGCTTTTATTCATTTTTAAAGAATATTGCAACGTTATTAAAACGTGTCTTGAACCACGTCACATAAATGCACCCGTGATTTTTGACATATTTTAACATCATTGGGATTTGGATTTGGGTCACATAAATGCGCACCCGAATTTAGGAAAGTAAATTATTAAAACATCGCGCCTAAAACAATTACGCATTTTAAACTTGCGAGGGTCATGGGAATTCAACTAAATGGCACACCTCGATTTCTAAGGACTCAAGCATTAATTAAGCGAGGTCCGTGCGTTTTAAGATTTTTATTTGGCACGGCACACCTTAGTTCCAAATTTTTAAAGGAAATTCAAAACCAAACTTTCGAGGGCCATAACTACTCTTCACAATTAATCTTGTCACTACTTAAAACTACATCATGTTATTAACGTAATAATCAACACATTCCAGACGTACTCATGTGCATGACAAATTATTGCAACCAGAATCAGGTAGATGAACAAAACTCAACATAAACTAACCAAAGTTTCATTCATGAATTCGAATAAGTGCAGAAAGGTGAATGTTTCGACTAAGTAGGCTAGAATAAGTAGTAAGAGAGAACAATATTGTACGTGAACCAATACTCTCAGGCAATTAAACATGAATTCATCGTAATGGCCCTACGGCAACACAAGATCCCAACTATTAAAGAGATAAACAATAACCTGAATAATTACAAACAACTATTACCAGCCCATTTCCTTTAAACTAAACATGATTTAGACGTGTTAAATCTAACACAACACCAATAAGCAGTAAACCAGCACAAATAAGCAGTAAAACCAAACAAACATGCAGGGGAATTCAAGATTCAACGTTGAAAATGTACCCAAACATTGAAGCAACTAAGAAGGGATTAGAATGGACCTGAGATATATATTTTTTAAAATGGAATCTAAAAATGCTTAACGAATCTCGACGGAGCCGCGACGGAACTCAACAACGGACCTCGATGGTAATACAACCTTGGGTGGAAAGCCGACAACTGACCAGCGCCCGACCAAAACATACGTCGGCGATTCTAGCGAGACTTTTACTGACCGGAGAACTCGACGACGACATCAACGGCAAACTCGAATCTCCGACTGTACCTTGATCGCGATTTCAACAGATTGAATAGACGATATTCTGTAATAAACCAAGTGAAGCCTGAAACCATATTCACGTGCCTCTCATGCTCACAAAACTCGACGGGTTCGCTACAGTCCCTTTCCCGCTCTATGCGTGTGTGTGGCTATATTTAAGTGTTTTCCAGTGAGAGGGAGATGAGTGTCGTGTTTTTCATAACAGAATGGACGGGAGGAGATTGGCTACTGCTGTGCGTGGCTGTTCATGGTGTTGGCTGGTCGTTTGTGACGTGAAGCTTCGCCGGAAATGGCAGCTTCGCGGTGAACGGAGGTCCAGTGACGATGGTGAGCTGGGTGAGGTTGCTTGGTTTTGTTTGTCGCGTCTAGAACTCGTTAATCCGACGAGCTGGTGGAGCTCATTTTTCCGGTGAGTTTCAGGCAAAGACGGGGTCGTTTGATGATTAACGTTCAGGGGTCATTGGTGTTTTCTCCGGCGAGTTGGGTTCTTCCCGGTTTTGGGGGTTGTTGGAGAAGCAGTTCTGGAAAAGGGGGGGTTCGTTGGAGAAGATGGAGTCGGGGGGTGGGATCGTTTTCGCGCAGCCTTTTTAGCTGCTGCTTTTAGCTTTTGTTCGTTCTCAGCCTTCTTCGTTATTCAAGCGCAACTTTTGTTGCTTTTTTCGTTCCAGCCCTTTTCGTTTTTTGCCTTTCTTTTATTTATATAATCTAGGTTTTTGGTAGGGTTTTAGGTTAAGGGGTATGGGCATAAGAATTATGGGCTTGACAATTGTGGGCTAGGTCCAAAATTAGGCCTAAAGATGGGTTGCTCGAGCCCAAGCTCTATTCTTTCCGAGATTAAAAATACGGGCCCATTTATTAATTAATCTTACTATTCAAATAATTATTAAAATAAAACTAACCATTAAAACAAATCTATTTTTGGCATTTTCAAATATCATATTAAAATAAAAATACGATACAATTTTTATATATTTTTTTTAAGATTTTTCTTTAGATTAAAAATGACTACAAAACATTAATGAACCTATTTTTGTGATTTTTTTGTTTTCTTGTAATAAAATAAAGTAAAAGAGTCAAAATTACTTAAAATATCTATATTATGCCTAAATTAAATATTTTACGCTAATATATAAAAAATCTTGGGGAGGGTCAAAAATCACATGTCTACACCATGGTCCGCATGACATTCAAACAGAGTGCGGAGAGGTTAGTTGAAAGGCATGGAGCTGCATCGGCATTGATGGACAGGGGTGTTCAATTTATGCCAATACCCATGAGAAGATTTGAAAGGTACAAGAGGCGAGCACATTGGCATTCATTTTTACAGTACGATCACGACTGGGGTATATTTGAAGTTAAGATCGCTATCCGCGGATACTGTGGGAATAATCTACAGATGGTGAATGAAGCCAGCAGGTTGTGTTCATGTGGGAAATGGACCATCTACCACATGTCGTGCGCACATGCCTTGAAGTGCTTTCAACAAGTTGGTGTAGGGGAAACCAACTATATTGATAGGCAATACAATGTTGCTGCATACTTAGACACGTATAGTGGGCAGTTGCAGCCATTAGGTGCTAAGCATTATTGGCCGCTGGAACCTTTTAAGATGGTTTGTAACAAGGAATATTTGCGCAAGCTACAAGTGCAAAAGAGAACGCGTATACGGAACCAAATGGATGTTGGTGACACCGTTTATGCGCGTAAATATAGCATATGCTCGCAAATAGGACACGACCGTCGTAAATGTCCTTCAGGTGGTGTGCCTGGTGGTGGTAATCCAGCTACTGGTGCAAGTTCGTTGAATGTACCCAACTATCAATGATACCCCTAGTCTTTTGTTTTCGTTTTGTTATTTGTAATACGTGTCTGTACTTGTGTATGTTGCAATATCTATAAAATAAAATTATGTTCCACAATCTTGTTACATCTTATTTTTAACATGACATTTTGATATGGTTGTTCAAACATTAAACTTATTGGTGTTAGTAAAGAAGACCAAGATTGTGGAATTAAAAAAAACTTTAATATGTAAAGCGTGGTACAATACGACGTTTTATCAGTAGTCTTGTCGTTCTGAAAATAGCTGAAACGACTACGAAAAAGCTGTTTCGTTGCAGAAAAACTTTAATATGTAAAGCGTGGTACAATACTACATTTTATCTTGCCTATAAATAACGGGCGCATTGTAGTTATTTTCTGTGCTTAACAATAACCTATAGCAAATATTTGCATAAAACCAAAGTTTCTCTTTAAGAAATGTCTGAACAACCCCTTTATGTCCCAAAGTGCTATTGCGGAAAACAATACAGTATGTACAATTGGTGGGAAGAAGGTGGACGCCGCTACTGGGTGTGTATGAACAAGTTTGATAGGCAACCCGACGAGCCTACATGTGATTTTGAGGTATGGATGGATGAACCATGTAAGCAGGAATACTACAAAGACAGAATTTATGATCTTCATAATTTGTGTACGAGGCAATGGGAAAGAGAGTGCCGATCCAACCAAGAAATTGAGGAGTTAAAGGCGAAACTCAAGGAGGTGGAAGAAGAAAAAAAGCTGGAAGACCAACTCAAGTGGTTGGAGCAGAAAATACTAGCCGGTCGTGACTAAACAGTGACTTGTACGTGTTGAGCGTAGTAGTGTATCTTTATGTTTCCCTTGTCAAGTGTTTTTATTACTTGTATTGTTTGTTTTTGTTATGCGTATCTTTAGGTTTATCAGTTGTGTTTGTGTTGTCATGTTAAAATAAAATTGTTGAAGTTTTTTCTGTTACAATAAAAATGTTGTTAAAATAGAATTGTTGTCATTATTTACATAAAGGGGAATTTTCTTCATAGAATTGTTCAAATATTCAACTTATTGGTGTTACTAAAGAAGACCAATCTAAAAACTTTTAAAAAAAACTATATGTAAAGCGTGGTATTGTATTACGTTTTGTGAGTTGTCTTGTCGTTCTCAAAAAAGTTGAAACGAAAAAAGCTGAAATGACTGCAGATAAAGCTGTTTTGTTGCAGAAAAATTTAATATGCAAAGCGTGGTATAATACTATGTTTTGTATGTATGTAAAGCGTGGTATAATACTATGTTATATGTGAAATTTTGCCTATAAATAACGGGCGCATTCTAGTTATTTTCAGCACTTAACAATAACCTATAACAAATATTTGCATAAAACCAAAGTTTCTCTTTAAGAAATGTCTCAACAACCCCTTTATGTCCCTAGGTGCGAATGCGGAAACAAATGCATGATGTACGATTGTTGGGAAGAAGCTGGATGTCGCTACTGGGCGTGTATGAACAAGTTTTATAGGCAACCTGACGTACCTATATGCAATTTTGAGGTATGGATTGATGAACCAAGTGAGCAGGAATACTACAAAGACAAGTTGTATCATCTTCATAATGTGTGTACGGGGTAGTGGGACAGAGAGCGCCAATCAAAGCAAAAAATTGTGGAGTTGAAGGCGAAACTCAAGGAGGTGGAAGAAGAGAAAAAAAACTGGAAGACCAGCTCAAGTGGTTGGAGCAGAGAATACTAGGCGGTTGTGACTAAAAAATGGCATGTACATGTTGAGCGTAGTAGTATATCTTTATGTTCCCCTTGTCAAGTGTTTTCATTACTTGTATTGTTTGTGTTGTGTTAGGTCTGATATGTTTGTGTTTGTGTTGTACTATTAAAATAAAATTATTGTTCAACCGCAGTTAAAATAAAATTGTTGTTAAAATAGAATTGTTGCCATTATTTACATAATGTAATATTTACACAAAGTACAAACATAAGTAAATCAATGAGTCCCGCAGCCTGTGTGCTTCAGTGCTGCTGCTGGCCTGAGTCGCATCCCTTGTCATCTGGGTACACTATCGGGATCATCATCATCAAGTCGCCTCTTTATGTGAGGATGTGCAGCAGCATCGATAGTACAGCTGGCAGGATCGGTAAAAGAGGCTTTCGGGCCGTCAGCAACCTACAAAACAAGTAATAAGCTTAGCATGTGAAAATGTATATTAGTATTGTACGTGTTAAGTCAAAAGTATTTTATCACCGTGGTCTCGTCGGCCTCTTGAGTATATGCATCTGTGGTGTCCTCATCAGCGCATACAGTGGCCTCCGTGATGGGCTGGAATGAAGCCTGAATAAGAAAATTAAAAATTAATTAATGACAAATCATTAAGGAAAAAAAACAAATTGAAATTTTACAAAAATAAAAGCATACATGCGCCTGTGGTAGATCCGGATCAACCGCCGGGGATGAGGCATAACTCAACCTGCGCGCCATCCACGTCCCGGGTCAGCCGATCCTCAGCAACAGTAGATGGTCATGAAAAGAACCGGTCTACATCTCCGTCGAATGTACCCGTGATCAATAATGCATCTGACGGGGTGACCTGAGATGCTGGCAGAGATAGCTGAAGGCTGTACGACGGCATGCTGCTGGAAGGCTCATCTAGTTGAGGGAAATAACCCGGCTGATCATCTCCAAGATCCTCATCTCCAAGATCCTCATCATGTGCCTCAACAGGTGGGTCGACAGGTGCCTCAATGCCCCCTTGCTGAGGACCACCTCCTTGCCGTCCTCCGCGACCTCGTGGGGCACCCCCTGCCTCATGGGACAACCCTGCCTCGCGGGGCACCCTCCCTCGTGCCCTACCCCTGCCTCGTAGGATAGCTCTACCCCGATGGTAATCCTCTGGCGCGGCATAATCAGCCTCGTGATCCAACCTCGTGCCATCTCTCGCTTGATACAGGGTCCAATGAGCCAACTCTTCCACCTGCCGGCCATACTCAACGACTACAGCACTGTCGCCATGCTGCTGCATCTCCTGTCCCAACTGGTAGAACATGTGATGCCCAATAACCTATGTAATATTTAAAATATTAATTAAATAATGTTGTACCACAATTATAAGATATTAATAAGTCACTAAAACATACCAGTGCCTCGTGCCTCCTGGCGTATGGTCTGTACCGATCGCCAAGTACATGAATGGGGTTCCCGATCATCAATCGGGTGTGACGGCGGTACCATGGCGTATGCAGCTCAATAGTGGCCTCCTGGATATGCGAAGGTGGTGGCGGAATACGATACTCTCGCTGGTCCCAAATATGGACCTGCTGCTCTAGCCATCCTACAAATGCATCGTCCACCCTGGTACGGTCATCCAGCTGATAATGTGTAGGCACCCATGCAGGGTCCCCCGGTATAGGCTGGGGACGGTGAAACTGGTGAAGCACACGCTCTATGGCATGATTCTCAACCACATTGAAGAAGATCATCAGGACGGAAGTGCTCCAAAGCAGTCGGTCGATTGAGCAATAATCGGGCAGCTGAGCTAGCAACTCGTCGTTGTATGGCGTCCAAATGAACTATCAAATAATAACATAAAAGTGAGTATGCGCAGCACAAGTGAATTTATAACAAGTAAGTTTAGGTACATATTTATCTGTCCGGCCACCAGCATATCTAACACATCCCTAACAAGGGGGAGATTATGATGAGCATCAGTCCCTCGGTAGTTCCTACGCCGGAGAACCCACCTCATAGCTAGAGGGAGAAACGGAGGTGCTACACCTGGCTCTAGTGGTGGTAAAGGTGGCTGCAATGGCAGGATCCGCTGCCAGGCCCAAACCTAAGATAAAAGGTTGACGTAAAATTTAAGAGTCATTTTGACCATATAGAATTCGGAGTAATGAATAGAGTATTCGAAAATGTTTTCACCTGTAGAAATGGCAGAAAACCACATATGTCCACATGGCTGCCCATGCTCGCCCGACACATACTCTTGTACAGGTATGCTAGAATAGCAGCACCTCAGCTGTACCGGGGTAACTCATCTAGTTGCCGCAGATGATGCAGAAAGCACATACTCACTAGATTTCTCGAAGTGTTCGGGAACAAGACACCCCCAAAAAGAAGGAGTAGCGCCAACCTTGTGTACCGCTCAATATGGATAGCCTCTGTCTCGCCGCTAATGTTTGGGTCCAATACCTCCATATACTCTCTGATAGCTGTCACAGAAACGCGACTACCCCCTCTAAGAGTAGCCTCACCATGTGGTCTGTAACCAGTATACTGCCCCATCAAATCCAAATACTGGGGATGCGCCATAGATCTCATGTACTGGGGCAGTGCAACGGCCAGTATATCTACACGCAGCCCATACAAAACCTGAACATCCTCAAGCATGATGGTGGTATCTCCAGTGGGCAAGTGAAAAGTGTGCGTCTCCGGTCGCCACCTCTCTATCAACGCCGTGATGAGAAATCAATCGAGCTGCATCCGCTCAATCTGAAAAATCCTAAGGAAGCCCGTAGCCTCCAGGCGATGGACTACGCGGGCATGGAAATATCTCTACCTCAAAAAGTCCCACAAATCGTCAGGTCTCCTGGCGCAGAGAGTCTGATCCAATAGATGTCCCTCCCATACATAGGAGGACCTATAGCCGCCCTGCAACACTAATATCTGATCCTCGGCTGGTCGAGGATGCACATGCGGCAAGTCCATATCGTCTACTGTAATTTAAACAATATTAATTGTGTGTTTGTGTTATAATAAATTAAATAAGTAATTATTTAATTAGACTGAGTAATTATCTATGGATTTCAGGATCAATATTTGAGGCCCGGTTGCACCAAGTTATCCTTAGTTATTATGTGTGTCAATTTCAATATTTTTAGAATTTTGTTAGTTTAATAAATTAAATAATTCCGAGTAATTATTTATGGGTTCCAGGCTCGATATTTGAGGCCTGGTCGCACCAAACTATCCTTAATTAGTAATTATCTATGGGTTCCAGGCTCGATATTTGAGGCCCAGTAGCACCAAGTTATCCTTAATTATTATGTGTGTCAATTTCAATAAGTTTAAAATTTTGTTTGTTTAATAAATTAAATAATTAATTATTGAATTGGACTGAGTAGTTATCTATGGGTTCCAGGCTCGATATTTAAAGCCCGGTAGCACCAAGTTTTCCTTAATTATTATGTGTGTCAATTTCAACATTTTTAGAATTTTGTTAGTTTAATAAATTAAATAATTAATTATTGAATTGGACTGAGTAATTATCTATGGGTTCCAGGATTGATATTTGAGGTCCGATTGCACCAAGTTATCCTTAATTATTATGTGTGTCAATTTCAACATTTTTAGAATTTTGTTAGTTTAATAAATTAAATAATTAATTATTTAATTGGACTGAGTAATTATCTATGGGTTCCAGGCTCGATATTTGAGGCCCGGTCGCACCAAATTATCCTTAATTAGTAATTATCTATGGGTTCCAGACTCGATATTTGAGGCCGAGTAGCACCAAGTTATCCTTAATTATTATGTGTGTCCATTTCAATAAGTTTAAAAATTTGTTAGTTTAATAAATTAAATAATTAATTATTGAATTGGACTGAGTAATTATCTATGGGTTCCAGGCTCGATATTTGAGTTAATTTGACAACATATATTAATTTGTTATTTTTGTATGTTTATTTTTATAAATTAAATAATTAATTTTGTAAAGAGTAATTGGATAGAGTTTGTACTTAGTACATACTTAAACTACAGAGACTCTATGCTAAAAGGCTTTATATTTTACTACGCTAAAAGGCTCTATATTTTACTACGCTAAAAGGCTCTATATTTTACTACGCTAAAAGGCCATTATTACATATAAAAACAACAAACATAACATACATGTGAACAACAAATTAATTAAATAATTCAAGGCTAATAATTAACTATTTTTTGTCCCAAGGCTAATAATTCAATCCGGGTAAAAACAACATACAAATTTAAACACAAACATAACACAAATCAACGTGAAAACACATTCAATAAAACAAATATGTATATGTTCTACGAGTTTCGACATAAACAAATCGAAATACCTCAATTTAAGTGTTTTGAAATAGATCCAAATTGAATTTTTCAACCCGAAAGAAGGAATCCAAGGCTTGTGATGTGTGCGGGACCTACACTCTTCGCTTTTTGTGTACGAGTGGGGCCCAAGATTTTTTTTCTTTTTTCAAATCGCGGGAGGGGGGGACCAACAGTGGTGGGGAACGAGAATGGCTTCTGTCGTGAAGCCAAGGAAGAAGAAGGGTCCCTATAATTTATTATAGGGAAACGCAGTACAATACTGCGTTCCTATAATAAATTATAGGGATTTATGTATTTATATAACTTTTTTAAAAGTAGAAACGTATTTTGTGCTATTTTTGGCACTATTTAAGTTTTGGACTCGGTATGCTTACCTGGTTTGGTGAAAAGGGAAACTCCGCCCATATGAGAAAGTATTGTTTGTCCTAAGGGCAGATAAAGACTAAGGATCCGTTTGGCTATGAGTTTTGCCAAAATAAATTTGGGATTTATTTTCAAAACTCATGTTTGGTCATAAATTTTGCCCACATTTTAGCAAAATCCCAAATCCCAAACCTCAAATCCCAAAATCACCTCAATTGCTGATTTTGAGCCAAAATATCAAAACTTGGGAATTATATAGTACATGTTTTTCCAAAATAAAGTTGGGAAATATGTTTTGAAAACGTATGTCCAAACACATTTTCTTCTTCAAACCAAACTTCACCTAAATCAAATTTTCCAAAATAAATTTGGAAATCTATGACCAAACGCTAGCTAAGAATTTACAAAAGACGGGCACAAGCGGAGCTCAAATTTAAAGTTTATGTGTTTATACTCACAATCAGACTCGTAATTTGTTTGAGTTATTGTGTTCACAATTATATATATATATAATAGATTTATATTGGATCTAAGGAAAAGATCTTAGGTTAATCCGATTTTTTTCATGTGACTTTTAATTTTTTATATAGTGTTTTTTGTAATACAGTATTCTTTTTCTTTTTCTTTTTTTGGATTTATAAAGAGATGGTTGCTATTGAGTAGTCACAATATTTGGGAGAAATTAAAAAATAGTCAGATTTACAACTGGTCGTTCAAAAATAATCTAGTTTCAAAAGTAATCGAAATTTAGTCACTTTTCATGTAAAGATAAATTTGAGCGAAAACACTGTTCAAAACCCGAAAAATACGCCAGTATATTATACTAGAGTTCCAGCATAAGTATGTTTGAACTCCAACATATTATACTGGAGTTCCAGGATAAGTATGATGGAACTCTAACATAATATGATGGAGTTCCAACAAGTATAATTGTCCAGTATAATATACTGGAGTTTGGAGCACTGGTGCTCCAGTCTCCAGTATATTATACTGGAGTCAGCAAAGTATACCGGTCCAGCATAATATGCTGGAGTTCATACACAGGTGCACCGAACTCCAGTATATTATGCTGGATCGGTCTCTGTTGCAGCAAAATAATGACTATTTTTCATTGAGTTCATAAACGTTGGCGATTTTTAAATGACCAGTCCGAAAACTAATTATACCGTGCTATTTTTACACAATATTTGGATTTTTCTCGTACCCACAGCAGATTGAAAGTCAAGATATATAATCTCAAATTGGTCAGAGTTTAAGAGTTTAAAACGAAACATGAAAATGGATCATTACATTAGGACCAGTCTTTCTTGGTTCTGCAAGTGAATTCAAGCCCACATAGTGGCAATATAGCTGGGTTGTCAGACACCTAGTAAGGAATAGGGGTGTAAAACGCAATATACTATTGCGCTATAATAACTTTAACGGCTAAAATTTCGTAAAAGTAAAATGCAGTATTATACTGCATTTTAGGAAGAAAAGTAATTTTTTTAAAATTGTAGAAACATGTTTTGAGTCTAAAAAGTTATCATTTAGGTTTCGGACTCGAATATTCACACTAAATCACACTCCGAGTCTACATAAGTGACCATTTTTTTTTTTTGGTCCAAAATAAGTGTTCATTTATATAATCAAGACAAAATTCAATTTTTGTTTTTCCAAAATTACCCTTATGTATGTATCCCTAAAAAGTCTTTTTACTCCTCACATTAAATTATGCTGCAACATTTGATTAAGAGTAGTTTAGTCACACTAACTATTTTTGTCTAGATTTTAGTATTTCCTAAATGGTGTGCCAAAAGTAAATTGATCACTTATTGTGGATCGAAGGGAGTAGTATCAAATTATCAAGTGAGTTAATGAGGTACAAATACATATTAATTAATAATAATTAATTAAAAAATATATATGTGCAAATACATTTCATGTATTTATTAACTTTGTATAAATATTCAATGCAAATAAGTTCTTACCGGACTTATTTTATAGGAGTAATAGAAAGAAAGAGAGAGAGGTAGAAGAGGTGGAAGGGTTTCGTAAGAATTTTACGACTTGGGTTTCAAAGAAGTCAAGCTTTTCAGTTTGGACGAACTCAGATATGACCTACATACCTACTTTGAGTTTCGAGGGAAGAAAATTCTAAAGGTTAAAATTGCTTTTCATTAATTTATGACTAACTTAGAGGTTCACAAAGGAAAACCACATGGATAAAAGGTGACATTTGTACGGGTTAAAATTTGACCAGATAAGAATCGGTGTGGGAAGAAACGACGAAAAATTACTTGAAACTGTCGTAACGACGCGCACGTCGGCCACGACCGAATTCATGTATTTAAGATATCTGAGAGGCGAATTGGATATCACGGCATTTCAAGGGGTCATCCCGTAATATAGTCAAATGGCTTAAATACTATGGTTATTGACCGTTGGGTAAGGAAGAAAATCTAGTATATAAACTATGTGAGAAGAAGAAGCAGAGGGGCGGAACAAATCAAAAAACTATTCCCAAAAAAGAGGAGAGATCTTCATCTCTCTCTCTCCACGAAGGAGAAAGAAGCAAGGAACCTCAGATCTTCAACATATATCGTTAGTCTCATCACACCAAATGTATGGGGTTCTACTTTATTAAAGATCGGTAACCTTTTCCATCCATGTATTCCTCATTGTTGTCCAGCATTATGGAAATTGTCATCCTCTTCTTATATAATGTGATTTAATCAATATTACAGTTAAATCTATGTGTGTTATGCTTCCTTACCCTCATCATCTATCTTAGATCTAGAATAAATTATTATTGGTTAAGATTTGCCCAAAGTCATCTTATTTAATTAATTTAACTAAAAGCTCAACACTTTTTAGTCAAACAATTTGGCGCCGTCTGTGAGATTTTTTAGCCAAAATTTTAGTTTCCTCTAGATCTAAAGCTAGCCATAGTATCACTTCCCGGTTGTCATAGCCTCACCATCTCCATATAAACACCAACTTAAAAAAGTGGTAGACAAGTTTTTGAAATAACCAAACCAATCAGGGTCATATCTTTGCATGAAATCGAAATTATGTGTGATATCTATACAAAATCTGCATCTTGCTGTGGCGATGGGTTTGGTACGTCGTACGAGTACTCAAAACGGGATTATGACCACTACGCACTTAGCACGTTTGCAATCCTATTCGCTGTATTAACGTTATATATCGATCTATACCTCATCCTCTTAGGGAAGGGCGGTAGCCTACTGTGATTCTTTGAAATAACCAGTTTATCCTGCCTTATTTTTGTACCCCTATGCATAGTGAGTAATATATGTACGGAGTATAACTTACATTTCCCTTATTTTTGCGCACATCGGACGGGATCGGACCGGAACCTGAGCGCGAGATCCCAACAGGCAAAGTATGTTCAGCAAATAAGAACTCGGACGCGACTAACGGCGAAGCCAAACACTCATCCTACAGTGCCCCTTCTCCCTTCGCCGACTTATTAGGTCAAGGTAACAGGCAATTTCACTTGGGCTTAACTTGTTGTTTTTTTTGCATCGGGATAGGAAAACGAGCATTCTCACAGGTGCGCGAACAAGGAACAAATGCCACCAAACACATCAGGACAACATTCCGCACCATACCATCCCACAGGCGCCGGACGAGCAAGACCTTCCACACCATGCCATATTACAAATAACAGACAAATAGCTCAGAACGAGCCGGTATTATTAAGAAAATTTCCATGACCTGGGACTGGGCGGTTAGTCCATGGAACAATCTCTCCAACATAGGCAGAACGTAAGCACAAAAAACTTGCACGGCTGCTCGCCATGGCAATCCTATGCCGGTTTAACCAACTAGATATTACAAGTCATGCCCGAAATGCATTCGAAATTAATCAAATCCCAGGATGTCCAGAAGCACAAGCGACAAAATTCATCACCCATCCTTCCAAAGAAGGGACTAGATAAATCGGGACTCACCCCGACGCACAGTACTCTCCAATGAAAGCAAAATTAAACAAATCGGGACTCACCCCGACGCAGAGTACTCTCCAATGAAAGCAAAATTAAACAAACCGGGACTCACCCCAACGTACAGTACCCTCCAATGAAAGCAAAATCAAACAAATTGGGACTCATCCCGATGCACGCATGAACAATGCAGCAACATGAATGTTCTCCAATAAAGTATGCAACAATGCGCCTTACAAAAGGCCAAAACTGGACCCCAAGAAAAAGATGAAAACAAACAACAAAAGAACAAAAAAAATGAAGTACAAAGGCTGCAACAAATTTTCACTCGGCGTCATCTCCACCGCCGTTCTCCCCAGCATCGTCACCATCAGAAGGAATTCCATCTTCAATCTCAACACCCTCACCAGCCTCCGGTGTTGAGGGGTCATAACCACAGGCAAGACGAGCCTCGCGTGCCTTCGCCCGAGCATCTTCAAAAGTGACCTTAAGAACACCCCCTGCCTCCCACAAGTCCTTATATATATATCTTGTTAGGCCTCAGCATGAACCCATAGCTCATACAAGCTGTCACAACCCAAAATCCCTCCGAAGGAGTCGTGATGACACCTAGTCTCTAAACTAGGTAAGCCTAACATTAACATAAATAACAATGATATTCACTAACTTCGAATTAGATAACTCTTAACAATTACAATTTCAAAAACCGGTAGTATAAGTCATAGGCCTTTCTAAGAGTAGTTATACATAATAAATACATCACCGTTCTATAAGAAAATGAATCAATGAAAATAAATACAAATTAAGGTGACTCTGAGGCCTGCGAACGCAACAATAGGTTTACCTTAAGTCTCCATAGCAACGATCCGCACAGCTACTAGCTGTCACACCTCCCTTTTTACACCCCGAGAGGTATACAAGGGAGTTTTTCCAATTTAAGTGACATTATTCGAAATGAGATTAATTATTTATCAGAGTCGCCACTTGGGATAGTTTATTTGGTGTCCCAAGTCACCGGTTTATTTTAAAATCCCAAATCAAGGAAATTTCGACTTTCCTTTTGAAGTCTGCAAACCAGAAATTCTAAGTAAGGAATTCTGTTAACACGGAAGAAGGTGTTAGACATTCCCGGGTTCTAGCACGGTCGCTTAAACATATAATAATTGGCCTATTATCTGATTTATTATATGTGTTAAACCTATTGTGCATTTTCCCCTAATAACTGCTTTTAATTATTTTAACCCCTTTTAGGTTTTATGGAATTATTTCTTGAACAAATTACGATTGTCGTACACTTGCCGTTTTGGAACACATCGAAAACTACGCTACATGAAATGCACCCGCGATTCGTAATATTTTTTTATTTTATTAATATTCGAAGTTGTTATGATCGGGTTACATAAAATGCACCCCCAAATTTGGGAATTAGGTATCATGACTATGCTCCGGGAACCGTACCCATAGTCACGATAGTTAATTAATCGCGCCTAAAGCAAGTTACGATGTATTTATAAATTAATATTCTAGGCTAACTTTGAGATTATTTGTGAAGCAGAATTATAGAAATAGAATTGATGTAGAATTCAAGAAATATTTTAGCTAAACAATTCTAACATAAAACTTATGAATTACTACCAAATTCAAGGCATAATGAGTAAATAAAGCTAGGTTCTTTCAGTGGCGGAAGACAACGCTTCTTATTCCCTATTCACATGAATATTATGTTAGCTCATTCATTCTAAAAGAACACATGTCTCTGCTAGAATTCAACTGAAAAATAGTCCTTCAAATGCATATAACTTGGAAATGACAGAGAAATTAAAAAAAAAGCTAACAAAATCTTCTTTGATCAATCACAATGGAAAAAACATTCAATAACTAACGCGAAGTAAAACACATGTTGGGAATTAAACTCAAAGAATCAACATACTAAAGAGTGGAGGAAATACTACATGAATTTATCTCTAACAATTAAATAGACCAAAGCAAAATTAATCATCATAGAAAACAAACAAAGCAGGATTTGAAACTAGAGTAAGAATAAAAATGGACCTTTATTAATGAATTTGAGGTTGAGAGTTTGCAACTCAACAGAACAGAGACAACGACCAAAAATAAGCAGCAAATAAACTCAAACAACAGGAACCATCGACCAGAGAACTTCCACGCCAACCTCGACGGACTCGACCCTTTCACGGACCCATAGCACGAACATTGTGAGGACAATTTGCTGGGTTTTTATGGATTTTTGGACTGGTTTTCGAAGCTGTTGTGCTGAAGTTTTGGAGCTGGATTTTGGTGTGAACTCCAGCTCATTTCATGGTTGTTTGGTGGCAGAATTTCAGCTGGAATGGAGAAAAAGTGGGAATAAATTCAAACATGGTCAAAAATTAGCTACTCATAGCTGCCCCTCTTTGTTTAGAAACATGAAGAGTTTTCAAGCAAAGATAAGGTGAGCCATGTGACTAATTTTTGAACAAATCCCCCCTTTTTTTCAAAAGGGAAAATAAACAAAGGAAAGGGTGCAACCGAGACCTACTTTTGGACAGCCTACATATCCTGGGTCATAAAGGAATCAGATCGCGTGTAGTTCTGGAAGTCTTGGTAGCTGGGACTACAGGGAAGCTGTGATTTTGCTGTTGTTTCTGCTTGTTGAGCTCCTTATTACACCAAAATGAAAAATAAAAAACTAAACTAGCTAAGCCTATCAACTGCGAGTTATAAGATTCCTATCTATAAATCTTCTGAAGCTTGATCTTGAGCCTTGGCTGGTTCTTCCTGCAGACTCTGATCTGAATCTTGTTGCTCGTTAGCTACAGGTGTTGGTTCTTTCATCTTCAACTTTTCGGATCAAGACGGGACTTGGAAAGCTTGTGACTTCAATCACGTCTTGAGCAGTCCATGTCTTTTCTCCGCTTTCGCACATTAAGTTTACTTCTTTTTAATCTTTTTCTTCTTTTCTTAATTCTTGATTGAGATTCATTTTTTGGCCGCCTCAAACCCTGTGCCTCAAGGTAAAACCTGCTCAAACACCAAAACGAACAAGCGAACGAAATTTTTCTGCCCCAATTTTTACTAGGAAAATTTCGTGAGTTATTTGTAACTAAAATCTAAACTATTTCTTTATTTGAAAGCGATAAAATAAGGATTGTGTATCCTTGGGAAAGAGAATAGGGAGTGGAGCCCTATATCTACACTAAAAATCAACCAGGGAGTGGAGACCCTGTGTTAGCAAAAGGCGACTAGGGGATGGAGACCCTATGTCTAAAAATCTCAACCCAGGGATTGGAGCCCTACTGTTGGCAAAAAAAAGAAGACTAGGGAATGGAGGCCCTATGTCTAAAATCTCAACTTAGGGATTGGAGCCCTAATGTTGGCAACAAGGGAAATGGAAGCCCGATGTCTAAAAATCTCAACTAAGGAATTGGAGCCCTAATGTTGGAAAAAGGCGACTAGGGAATGGAGGCCCTATGCCTAAAAATCTCAACTCAGGGATTGGAGCCCTAATGTTGGCAAAAAGCGACTAGAGAATGGAGGTCATATGTCTAAAAATCTCAACTCAGGGATTGGAGCCCTAATGTTGGCAACAAGACGACTAGGGAATGGATGCCCTATGTCTAAAAATATCAACGCAGGGATTGGAGCCCTAATATTGGCAAAAGGCGACTAGGGAATGGAGGCCCTATGTCTAAAACTCTCAACTTAGGGATTGGAGCCCTAATATTGGCAAAAGGCGACTAGGAATGGAGGCCCTATGTCTAAAAATCTCAACTCAGGGATTGGAGCCCTAATGTTGGCAAAAGGCGACTAGGGAATGGAGGCCCTATGTCTAAAAATCTCAACTCAGGGATTGGAGCCCTAATGTTAGCAAAAGGAGACTAGGGAATGGAGGCCCTATGTCTAAAAATCTCAACTCGGGGATTGGAGCCTAATGTTGGCAAAAGGCGACTAGGGAATGGAGGCCCTATGTCTAAAAATCTCAACTTAGGGATTGGAGCTCTAATGTTGGCAAAAAGGTGACTAGGGAATGGAGGCCCTATGTTTAAAAATCTCAACTCAGGGATTGGAGCCCTAATGTTGGCAAAAGGTGACTAAGGAATGGAGGCCCTATGTCTAAAAATCTCAACTTATGGATTGGAGCCCTAATGTTGGCAAAAAGGCGACTAAGGAATGGAGGCCCTATGTCTAAAATCTCAACTCAGGGATTGGAGCTCTAATGTTAGCAAAAGACACTAGGGAATGGAGGCCCTATGTCTAAAAATCTCAACTTAGGGATTGGAGCCCTAATGTTGGCAAAAGTAGACTAGGGAATGGAGGCCCTATGTTTAAAAATCTCAACTCAGGGATTGGAGCCTTAATGTTGGCAAAAGGCGACTAGGGAATGGAGGCCCTATGTCTAAAAATCTTAACTCAGGAATTGGAGCCCTAATGTTGGCAAAAGGCGACTAGGGAATGGAGGCCCTATGTCTAAAAATCTTAACTCAGGAATTGGAGCCCTAATGTTGGCAAAAGGCGACTACGGAGTGGAGGCCCTATGTCTAAAAATCTCAACTCAGGGATTGGAGCCCTAATGTTGGCAAAAAGGTAAAAGATTGATATTGGGGCTTCTAAACTACCCTTCTTCTTTTTTTCTTTTTCTTTTTTTTTTCTTTCCTTTTTATCTATTTTCTTTCAGTTCAATTCATTTTTTAGTAAAAAAAATGCAGGAAAGAATTTGGAGGAGACTTCTCTTTTGGGTTGATTATTGTTGCAAAGCTGTTTCTAGCACTTGCACATTTCTTTTTACATTTTGGTTGCACCTGCTTCTTGCACGGTTGCTTTGGATTGCACCTATTTCAATTTTTCAAATAAAGAACAATTGTTAGTTTGAAATAGTTGTTGGTTTTGTGGCCTTGACTGTTTTGATCACTTGATCGCAGCCCAACTCTTCTGGTGAGAACCTCTGCCGTTTGCCGACTTTTCTGAAGATTTATCTCTCTCCTTAAACCAAGGAACTCAAATTTCCAAACTTTCCATATGACGGTTCAAACACGTGGGGCTTTGGTCTTTTCACCTTATTTTGCCTCTAGGGGCTTTTGACTTTGGATTTCTTTTCATTTTCAATGACTTTGATTTCAAAGCATCGGCCATCATGGCCAGTTGGGATCGACTTGATGCACCCACTGAGGCTGGGTACTTTTCTTTGGACTTGGATTTTGTTAAGCAGAACCCGGTAAGACCAATCTTGCCACCTTTTCTTTGTATTAGTTTCAGAACAGAGTTAGACCAAAAGGGATTCAAAGAAAAATAAAATAAAGGACAAGAAAGTGAATTTAAGGAGAAGTGTCCCTTTCAGGGAGGAAAGAAAGACTTATCTAGAGTGCATGTGGACTTCAATAGACATGACATGCTTCTTGGACTGGATACCTGATCTGCACAACTACCAACTTCTCATAAACCCATTGCGATCTGTGTTTTAAAACCAAGAAACTTTGCTAGGACTCTTTCAGTACCAATGGTGGTGAGGGGTTTCTTCTTTTCAATCAACAACGCCCTTTGTGGGTTTTTGCCAATCGACCTCTCTCATTTCTCTTCTCACTGTCGCCTTATAGTGCTCTTTACGAGTTTTTACTGACAAGACTCTCTCATTTTCAATTTCTCTGTTCACCGTCGACTTATGGTGCCCGTGGGTTTTCACCAATAAGACTCTCTCATTTTATTTCTCTCATCTTGATTGTATCGAATCCAAACAGCTGCGTTCTCTAATTTTGAAAACCTTTCGTCGATTGATCGAAAGGACTTGAACAAGGTTTGGGTAAAAAGAGTTGGGTCAAATTACAACTTTGGAACCGTTCAGACGGGATCATCGCCGAACCATTATAACATCTGCCCCAGTTTCACTTTTGGGGAAAATTTGATTTTTGTTTTGGTGTGACTGAACCCCAGGAGAGAGGCTGCCTACGTATCCTTTCGGAATCAAGTCGAACCTAGTTCAGGGAAACATTTTGTTTTTGTTTCTTTTTTCTTTCCTTTTTTTTTGTTTTTGTTTCGAGTTTTAAAGAAGGTAATGAAAGAAAAGTAACCGGCTCAAAGGGTTAGCAAAAGGATTAGAGTGTTTGGGGTAGCAAGAATGAAAGCCTTCGTCATCCCAGTCGGATAGTGCTATTGCTTCAGAAGGACTAGACATAGTATCTTTTGACCGCGTCTGCGTTCACAGCTGCCTCAGGGTCGTTTCCTTTGATATCTTCCAGATATAACGCTCCTCTTGGTAATTTCTTTTGGATAATGTATAGGCCTTTCCAGTTAAGAGAAAATTTCCCTTTTGCTTCCTAATGATGAGGAAGAATATGCCTTAGAACAAGTTGTCCCACTTCAAAATTTCTGGGCCATACTTTCTTGTTGTAAGCACGGGCCATTCTTTGTTGGTACAACTGCCCGTGGCAGACTGCAGCCATTCGCTTTTCATCAATCAGGGTTAACTGTTCCAGACGGGCTTTGACCCACTCACTGTCTTCAATTTCAGCTTCAACAATGATCTAGAGAGAAGAGATTTCAACTTCCACGAGTATTACGGCTTCAGTGCCATAAACCAAAAGGTACGGGGTTGCTTCGACCGACGTGCACATAGTAGTGCGATACTCCAACAATGCAAAAGGCAACTTTTCATGCCACTGCCTGAACTTTGAATCATCTTTCTCAAAATCTTTTTGATGTTCTTGTTTGCTGCTTCGACGGCACCGTTGGCTTTAGGCCGATAAGGAGTAGAGTACCAATGCGTTATCTTGAATTGTTCGCATATCTCCCCCATCAAATGACTATTCAAGTTTGCAGCATTGTCTGTGATAATAGTTGCAGGAATGCCAAAACGGCAGATAAGATTGGAGTTCACGAAATCTACCACAGCTTTCTTGGTGATAGATTTGAGAGTGATTGCTTCAACCCATTTTGTGAAATAGTCGATGGCGACCAATATGAATCTGTGCCCATTTGAGGCTTTTGGATCGATTGGCCCAATGACGTCCATGCCCCAAGCAACAAATGGCCAAGGTACTGACATGTGATGTAGTTATGTGGGAGGTGCATGAATCAAATCACCGTGCACCTGACACTGATGACATTTCCGAACAAAACTAAAGCAGTCTTTTTCCATGGTCATCCAGTAATAACCCGCTCGAAGGATTTTCTTTGCCAAAACATACCCGTTCATGTGGGTTCCGCACACTCCTACGTGCACTTCGTACATGATTCTTCCGGCTTCTTCGGCGTCAACACATCTTAACAAGTTGAGGTCCGGGGTCCTTTTGTACAAGACATCACCACTCAAAAAGAAACCACTTGCATGCCGTCTAATGGTTCTCTTTTGGTCTCCGCTGGTTTGCTCGGGGTATTCTTTGGTTTTCAAAAATCTTTTGATGTCATGATACCATGGCTGAATATTTGGTTCCACCTCAACCATATTACAGTAGCCATGCCTTTCCCTGATTTGGATTTCCAAGGGATCAATATGGGCATTGCCTGGGTATGGCAGCATCGAGGCCAAAGTAGCAAGTACATCGGCTGATTCATTGTGACAACGAGGGATGTATCTGAACTCTATTGACTTGAACCACTTGCTAAGATATTCTATATATTGCCTGTAGGGAATAAGTTTGACATCTCGAGTCTCCCATTCTCCTTGGGCTTGTTGGATAATTAGATCTGAATCTCCCATGATTAACAATTCTTCGATATCTTGGTCAATTGCCATGTTCATACCCATAATGCAGGCTTCATACTCGGCAGTGTTGTTTGTGTAGAAAAACCGAAGTCGGGCCGTGGGTGGATAATGCTGACTAGTGGGTGAGATCAATATTGCCCCAATTCCAACACCTTTTGCGTCTACCGCTCCATCAAAGAACATTTTCCAAGTATTAATATCTTCGGATATTGCCTCAACTGAATTTACCTCTTCATCCGGGAAGTAAGTGCTCAAAGGTTGGTATTCATCATCAACCGGGTTTTCAACCAGGTGATCTGCTCATGCCTGGGCTTTCATTGCTGTGCGAATGACGTAGACTATGTCAAATTCCGTGAGTAGGATTTGCCACTTCGCTAACCTCCAAGTGGGCATTGGCTTCTGGAATATGTATTTTAAAGGATCCAACCTGGTTATGAGGTAAGTGGTGTAGGCCTGCAAATAATGCCTCAGCTTCTGAGTGACCCAAGTTAAAGCGCAGCAAGTTCTTTCCAGTAAAGTGTACTTGGATTCATAACTAGTAAACTTTTTGCTCAAATAGTAAATGGCTTGCTCTCTCTTTCCGGTCACATCATGTTGCTCGAGGACACAACCGAAAGAATTTTCCAAGACGGTCAGATATAGAAACAGAGGCCTCTCTGACTCAGGTGGGACCAACACTGGCGGATTCAACAGATATTCCTTAATTTTATCGAAAGTTTCTTGGGACTCGTTTGTCCATTTGATCGCCGCATCTTTCTTTAACAACTTGAATATGGGTTCACACGTGGAGCTCAATTGGGCAATGAACCGGCTGATGTAGTTCAATCTACCCAACAAACTCATAACATCCTTCTTGGTTTTCGGAGGAGACAAATCCCGAATGGACTTTATCTTTGTTGGGTCTAACTCATTGCCCCTTCGGCTGACTACAAAACCCAAGAGTTGGCCAGATGGGACTCCAAATGCGCATTTGGTAGGGTTTAGCTTCAAATCATATTTGCGTAGCCACTCAAAGAATTTTCTCAAGTCCCGAACATGGTCATCCTGAGTTTTGGATTTGATGATTACATCGTCCACGTATACCTCTATCTCTTGGTGCATCATATCATGAAAAATGGTAGTCATGGCCCTCATGTTGGTTGCCCCGGCGTTCTTCAGACCAAATGGCATGACTCTGTAACAGTATGTACCCCAAGGTGTGGTAAAAGCTGTCTTTTCTACATCTTCTTCATCCATCAACACCTGGTGATATCCTGCGTAACAATCCACGAAGGACTGTATCTCATGTTTGGCGCAGTTAACAATAAGGGTGTGGATGTTCGGCAAAGGGAAGTTATCTTTGGGACTTGCCTTGTTTAAATCTCTGTAATCCACACAAACTCGAGTCTTCCCATCTTTCTTTGGCACTGGAACTACATTAGCTAGCCATGTGGTATACCGAACTACTCGGATCACCCCCGCTTTCAGCTGTTTCGTGACTTCTTCTTTGATCTTGTCACTAATGTCAGTTTTAAACATTCTTTGCTTTTGCTGGACAGGGGGTAGTTAGGGTAAGTCGACAACTTATGAACCACCAAATCAACACTTAGTCCTGGCATGTCATCATATGACCAAGCAAACACATCTTTGAACTCAAAAAGGAGTTGGATTAATGCATCTCGGGTTTTTCCATATGTGTGAATGCTTATCTTGGTTTCCCTGATTTCTTCAGAACTGCCCAAATTAACCGGCTCGGTATCATTTAAGTTCGGCTTAGGTTTATTCTCAAATTGTTCCAACTCTCAATTTATTTCCCTAAAAGCCTCTTCTTCATTGTATTCCAGTTCTTGGTTCATTATTTCACATTTAGACAACGTGTTTGGATCTGGGCATGAAGTCCACAAGCATGTCATGTTATTTAAAGCCGCATTATTAGAACTGAAAGAAGAAATAAAAGAGAAAAATAACTGAATCAGAAAGAATAAAGAAAGATGAACAATGAAATATTGATTTCATTTCATTGAATTTGAAGATAACAGGGTTAACATTGGAAATTAAAAGACAAGAAACTAAAGAAAACATCTGAGTTACACCCTGGAATAACTCATGATGCAGAAAAAGTGGCAGGATAGGTCTACCGGAATTCCCACCTGATTGGGAATGGCGTGGCCTTCCAATTTTGCAGTTTGGCATTAGGTCCCATATACAGCACCTCAGCGGTGCTTGAGCCTTCCCCTGGTTGAACCATGTGGGCTTCATACAATATCTTCCTCATGGCCCCACAGATTTCTTCAATTTATTCTGCCGTAAAGGCCTTATCTTCCTCTTCCTCATTGTATTTCGGCTTGATAAATGTTCTGTATAGATGCAACACCAGCTGAGGCAAGACCCAACCATTGTTCTTTATATCATCTACCCATTTTACATCAGCTGTAGTATGTCGGAAGCCTACCCCAAAGAACTTTTCACTGGCGGTCAGGGTGATAGGTTCAGCTATTCCTTGCAATGATTTCCCAAGCCTTTTCCCAGGTTTGTAGCCATGCCTAATCATTTCTTTGGCCACCATGATTGATGCATTAGAAAGGAAGGGTTGAGGGCAAGGTTTTCCTTCTTCGTACTGATCAGTGACCACGATTTCAAAGGCTTGATAGACTATGTGCTCGCTCCCCTCTCTTGCTTCAAGACACGGGACTGATGGGTCCCGATAAATTGATTGCTCATCTTCCCCGTGGACCACAATCTCTTGATCCTCGTGCTCGAACTTCACCATCTGGTAAAGAGTAGAGGGTACATCCCCCACTGCATGGATCCAGGGCCTCCCCAAAAGAAAGTTGTAAGATGTGTCCATGTCTAGAACCTGGAAGGTTATTTCAAAGCCTACTAGGCCGATGGTCAGAATCAGATCAATCTCTCCAATTGTGTCCCTTTTGATACCATCGAAGGCACGTACACAGACGTTGTTGGGTCGGATTCTTTTGGTACCAATTTCCATACGCTGTAGAGTTGAGAGTGGGCAAATGTCTACCCCAAAGCCTCCGTCCAACATAACCCTTTTCACGTATTACCCTTCGCATTTGACTGTCAGGTGCAGGGCTTTGTTATGTGCGGCTCCTTCTGGGGGCAAGTCATTTTTGCTGAAGGAGATTTGGTTGATTGCAAAATATCTTTCGGCCATTCTCTCCAACTGCTCTACAGAAGTCTCAACAGGCACATATGCTTCGTTAAGGGTCTTGATCAATACCTTTTGATGTTCGATGGAGTTCATCAACAGAGATAACAAGGAGACTTGTGCGGGAAATTCTCGAAGCTGGTCGATCACCTTATAATCCGCCATTTTCATCTTTCGAAAGAAGGCCTCCGCTTCTTTGTCACTCACGGGCTTCTTAGATGGGAAGCGCTTTCTAGTAGCATTGTTCACCTCTTCCAAATTGAAATACTTTTCAACCGGGTTATTTTCTTGAACTTCTCTCGAGATATCTTTGCCTTTGTAAGTCACCACTAATTTGTTGTAGTTCCAGGGCACAGCGGTAGGATCCGTCATGGGCTTTTGTGATGCGCGGCCAATAAACACGGGCTCACTCAGCCTTGGTGGATTAATTGGCCCCTACATCACATAAGCTCCCTTGGGCACATACATTTGGGTTGTCTTATTCAGTTCGAATCTCCTGAGAGGACTCAAAGTCATCTGCTTTTCTTTGCGGCCTCGAGGGACATAGATAATATCGTCTTTGGGAGGCATTGCCCCAGTTTCAACTTCAACTTTCTTCTCTGACTTTGGAGGGGTGGTTTTGTTGTTTTTCTCTCCTTTGTCTTGCTTCGGGGAAGCTTTTGGTTTCTTTTCTACATCAGCGATGGCAATGATGACCTTCAATGCTGGGTCGAATTCCTTGTCCTCACAAATCATTCCAATTACCGACCCGTTGTTGTGGGCTGGCAGTGGGTTGTTAGTCACATTGGGAATATCTTCATCCCTTAACACTATCTTCTTTTGTTCTATCAAGTTCTCCACGGCTCTCTTCAGAGTCCAGCAATCATCCATGTCGTGCCCTTTTTCCCCTGAGTGATAGGCGCATTGGGTACCGACTCTATAAGCGGGTGATGCTGGGTTTTGCCTGGTTTGAGGAACAGGTTGTACCAAACCCATTTGAACAAGCTTTGGTAACAGGCTGGAGTAGGTTTCGCCAATTGGTGTAAAATTTGGCCTCTTGGATCGTTCACGAGGGTGGAAATTATTTTATGGAGGCCGGGGGTTGTAGTGGTTTTGGTAAGGAGGCTGGTTTTTAGAGAATGGAGCTTGGTTCCGGTTGGCTTGTTGTTGTGGCCGGACATAAGGTTGAGCATTCATGACCCTGTATGGCTGAGGAGCATATGTTACGTCTTGATGGGGGTAATAGTGTTGCGGGGTCCTTTATGAGAAAAGGGATCTGGGAGTACGGTGTTTTCTTGCACCCAACGCAGCCATGGATGTTTCTTCCTTTTTCTTGCCCTTCGCTACTCCTCCAGACCCACCCTGAATGGCTTGGGAGGTAGATCTTATGGCATATTGGCTTAGAATTCGACCCGTTTTCAACCCATTTTCAACCATTTCGCCAATCTTGATGGCTTCAGCGAACGGTTTACCCATTGCGGACATCATATTTTGGATGTAGTCAGCTTCCTGAGCTTGGAGGAAAACTGTGACCATTTCAATCTCATCCATCGGAGGCTTTACCCTGGAGGACTGTTCACGCCATTTAACTGCATACTCTCGGAAGCTTTTCGAGGATTTCTTATTCAAGTTTGTCAATGAGTTCCTATCTGGAGCAATATCAATGTTGTAGTGGAACTGCCTGACGAAATCTCTAGCAAGATCATCCCAGATGTACCAGCGGGATATATCTTGGTCCATGTACCACTCAGATGTGATGCCAACCAGACTTTCTCCGGAATAGATCATGAGGAGTTCTTCCCTCCCACTGGCTCCTCGCAGCTGGTTGCAATATCTCTTGAGATGAGCAATAGGATCACCGTGTCCATCATACTTCTCAAATTTTGGGGTTTTGAATCCCAATGGCAGATGCACATGAGGGAACATACATAAGTCGGCATAGGATACACTTTTCTGTCCACTCAAGCCTTGTATGCTTTTGAGACTCTGTTCCATACTCCTCATCTTCTTCGCAATCTCTTCTTGCTCAGGGGTTTTGGTGGATTTCTCTTGCCCTGCGGTGAACTCATATCTGGGTAGTTAGGAGTAAGTATAAGTGGGAAACTGTATAGGTTCCAGTGGGAAAGATGGTGTTTGGAAGGTGAAGGATGATGGGTCAAAGTTGGGCCTAGGCAGTGTAGGCTGTGCCGTAGCCGAACAAGGAGGAGCAGTGAAGATATTCGAAGTTGCACCTGAATCTAACACCTGGGGGCGAGCCTCAGAAGGTGTTCCCACAAAGTTGGCGGAAATAGTAGGGTATCCTAGTGAGGTATTTGGATAGTTTATGGGGATGTTGGAGGTCCCACTTGCTCTGGGAAAAAGCTCGGGAAATCCAGGGATTGCACTTGGTGGTTCTCTTCCGTTTGCCCAGGCATCCCACATTTCCATCATGCGGAGATGCAGTAACCTATTTTCCTCGGCAGCTGCTGATTTTGAAGTTGGGATGCCCGAGATCGGACTCTCATCCGTAATAGGAACTGTTGGCAGAGTCATTTCTAAGGACATTTCAATGTTTCCCTTCGACCTTGTGAAGTATGGATGCAAAGCCAGACTACCACAAAACCAACCACCTTTCTATAAAACCTGGACTCAATAGTAGACAACAAACCGGTCAGTTTGAAGCAAATAACACATAGGTAATCGCATGTTGGGGTGTGATGCACCTATACAGTCAAATGTGTTTCTACGTGTATCGCAACGGTTGCATGTTCCATCCCGGCTTTACTTATTTTCCCCGATTTTCTCTTCTTTCCACTTCCAATCTTCCACTTTTTTTTTCTCTTTCCTCACTCTCTTTTCTCATTTTTCCTTTGATTTTTCTTCGGCTCTCTTTTCTTCCTTTTTTTTGGTTTTTTTTCTTCTGGGTCTTTCTTTTCACATCCCTTTCTTCTTGGAGTTATTTACAAAATCATGATCGGATCCGATGAGGATTGCCTACGTATCACGACGCCGCGTGAATCAGATCATTACGTAGTTAAAAAAAATGCAAAAAATAAAGAAATTTTATTTTATTTTTTTTGGGAATTTTCGATTTTCATTAATAAAAACTCCTAAACTTTTCTATTACAAAAGACTTCAAACTACTCATTTTCTTGGAACTGCGAACAGACTCAAAATAAACCAAAATACAGACTCGATAAATGAAAAATCAGGAATACATTAAGGCTTCAACTCCTAGGGCCCGTGGGACATCATTCGGTCTCGCCACGGGCCTATATGCGAGATCCCCTTGAAGTCGCTCCAAATCACTCATTATATGGCGGACAAATGTCATCACTGCAGCGAAGAAAGTGGTTCGAGTCATGTACTCACATGCTTGGCATCTCATGACAATGTAGTCGGCAATGGCTCTAACCCTTTCTCGGATTCTACCATTTTCCTGAAGCAGACGCCCGACCTGCTGATTCCTAGCTTCTAACACTTGAGAGTCGTGAAGGTGTTGATTTTGCAATTGTTGTATTCCTTCCTCCATCTGAGCCATCAAATCATAACAGTGTTCCCTGTCAGCTTCGAAATCTTTAGCCTGCTTGGCTACCTCATTCTCAAGACTAGTTACCTTTCTTCTCAGACTGGTGACTGTCCCTTCATATTTTCTCTTCATTTGATGCACAAACTGTGTTCAACCTTTTGCATTTTCCGCTAATTGAGCCTGGGCTTTTGCTTAGACTGGCCTTAGACTTTTCTAGGTCATCTTGACACTCAAGGGCTTTCTTTTTCAGACTACTTATAAGCCTTTCATCTGCTCGGCTTCTTTCCGGGTTTCTAGCAGCTATTTTCATCTTCCAGATTTGAGCTTCGAGGGCTTCATTTTCTTGAGTTAGTTTTTTCTTTTCTCCCTCATCTGCAGCGGCTTGCAAACCATTTTCAAACTGAAGGTCCATGACTTGCCTTTTCAACTGGCTCATTTTAGCCCTGTAGCTTTCTTCTTTTGCCAACCAGCCCCACTGCTCTTGCGAGTCGCTAGTAAATTATTGAACATGGGCTCTCTTAGCAGGTCTCTCAGGAATCTGAAATCTTTTACCGAACCAAACAATGTACTTAGGGTCCACTTCACCTCTAGCTAGATCTCGCACCATGGTCTTAGGTTCAAGAAATCTACATTCATTCCACACCTGGCGAATTCTCCCTTCTGGAAATACGACTTTTGGGCCCAATTCAATGACATGTTTACTCAAATCTTCGTCATGGGGGACGGTTTGAAATCTTCCTAATTGGCGCAAAACCCTGTGGGGAGCATACGGCTGGATGCTCCGGATGCCCATCAGGAAGAGATAACACACTTCAGCTGACATGTATACTGCTTCGGTGACAGGAAGCCATCCGAATGACCACTCAATTTTATCGGTTGTCAATGAGCTCAAATGTGCAAGCCAAGCTTCAGTCCCCTCGGGGAATTCAATACCCACTACTCGGCTTTCAAATTCTTCAATGCAACTCAAACCGGTCATATCGTAATTCATATACCCAACCCAGTGGCATAGATGTTCCTGTATCCATAATTGTAATAACAGATTGCAGCCTTGGAAGAACTTTCCCCCTTCCCGACAGATAGTCAAGGCTCGGTAGATTTCAGATATGATCAGGGGAACTATAGTGTCGTTGGCTTTTTTGATTGCAACATCTATCATTCCTACGAGACCTACCTCTATATTACCATCTTTTCGCGGGCAGACTACAACACCCAAGAATGCTACTATAAAAGCCAAACCCCGCCTTGCCTCCCATTTGTCTTTATTCCCGACATGGGTCAGACCAGTGTTCGGCTCTTCAAAACTTCGGGGGTTACCATAGCATTGATACAAGAATTGGAGAGTGCAATGACCTTCAGATAAACTTCCATCCTGGATATCCCGACTAATACTCAGCAAATCCAGAAATCTGTGGGGAGATACCGGTCTTGGTGACATTGGATATTGACTTCTAAGGTTTCCATTAAGGCCCGCATAACCCGCAACTTCCTCCAGTGTGGGTGTGAGCTCAAAGTCAGAGAAATGGAACACATTGCGAGTTGGGTCCCAAAAAGGTACTAAAGCTTCAATTATGTCCAACCTTGGCTCGATGTTCAACAGTCCGACGAGGCCTCCCAGAACCTTTACCACAGTTTCTCTACTGCCTTTTCCTAGATCATTCCACCACATGTGGAGCTGTAAGGGGATCTCTTTAAGGGCTGTGAAGGGTTCAATTTTATTTGTGCTCATCCTGCACATTTTTTAAGGTGATTTAATAACTCATTTTGACCCAAAAGAGTAACACCATTTTTTCAAAATTTTACTTAAAAATAAAACCCGGTTTTGCAGATACGGCCTTTCAGCACTTTGGGGAAGAAGATTTTAAGGATGTGATTACTAATCGGTCGAAAAATAATAAAAAAATGACCAGAGGTGGCTGTTCTTGCAAAAATAGCATTCTGGCGCCCTTTTGGAGACATTCGGCTTCTTTTAGACAAGAATGACATCAACCTACTTATTTGTGACAAAAACTAAAATTCTTTTGTTTTTGGGCTATTTTTGCAAAAGGGAAGTTGGACCCAATGATGGTTGTCTACGTATCCCACATCAAGTGAGAATAAAACTGGCGTAGTTTGTGAAGATTGGGAATGGAGTAAATAAGCTAACTCTTTTTTTCCTTTGGTTACTTTTATAAACTCCAACCATGAAAGCTTTAAGAAAAAGAAAGACATTTTTTTTTTTAATTCTTTTTTTTTTTTTAAAGTTTTCGAAAGTTTGATTTTGATTCTTTTTTTTTTTTGGAAGTAAGACTTCTAAAAAAAACAAAAAATTCTTTTCTCTTCACTTGAACTTTCAGAATTCCAAAAGTAAAAGAAATATTTTTTTTTGAATTTTTATTTGTTTTATCTTTTTCTAAGGAAGAAAGAAAATATTTTTGGAGCTTTTTTATTTACTTGCAAAAGTACTTTTAAAGAAAAGCAAAATATTTTTTGGAATTCAATTTTTTAATTTTTTTTAACATTTACGAAAGAAAGACTTCGAAAGAGAGAAAAGAGTATTTTTTTTTTGGATTTTTGTTTGACTTGTGGATTTTCGAAAGAATGACTCTTAAGAAAACATCTCGGATTTCTGAGTGTACTTTTAAAGAAAAGCGAAAATATTTTTTGGACTTTAATTTTTCAACAATTCTTTTTGACATCTAACAAAAGAAAGACTTTTAAACAAGGAAAAGATTTTTTTTTAATTCTTTTTTTTCTAATTTTTTTTTGAATTTTGTTTTGAATTTTTTTTTTTAAAAAAAATAATTCAAAATAACGGAAACTTGTATTTTGGATTTTGATTGTGATTTTTTTTATTTTTCTTTTTATTTCTTTTTTTTGATTTTTTTTTAAAAAAAATTCTTTTTTTTTTAAATTTTTTAAGGAAATATTTCTAAAGAAAGGAAAATATTTTTGGATTTTTAAAAATTGGGGTCGAAACCGATGAGGTTTGCCTACCTATCTCACATTCGGTAAGAATCAGACCCGCGTAGTTCGGTCAGATTTGACAAATGAAAACCAACTAATTCTAAAGACAAAACTTTCTTTTTCTTTTCTCTTTTTTTTTTCAGAAATTTGGCAGAGTTTCAGTATATTTTGGACACTGATTTCTCAAAACAAGTAACTATCTCTCTAAGCCCTCACACTGCTATTTTCTTTTCCCAATTCCTTCTATTATCCACAAGCCAGTCAACATGCAAATCCGAAGCAAATAAATGTATAAGTAGCAAGTAGAATGCATCAGGATGGTCTTTCATTTCAGGTACACCTATCCTAGACAAACCCAACCCCTGTGTTGAGCCTCCTAAGTCAAATGCACGTGATGCAAACAAACGTTCCTACTAGGGATCCGACATGAGGCTTTGTTATACTAGGTTTAAAACCTGGGTTTATTGTTCTAGACCTGGTTTACCCGAGCGGACAACTCGAGCCGAGAGGGGGCAGTGTACCGGGAATACAGAAGCTTCACCAACTTAGCAACTTGTCCGAACCTCGTTCTAAAATGGGATAAAACTCTAGACAGAAGAGAAGTCACACGAAGTGCACCCTTCTCCATGATTTAGAAGACTCAGAGAGAGGAAGAGTTTCGTAGCAGCTTATATACAGTTCACAGAATATCAAAGCAGTAAAAGCATTTAGCACATTAGGCTCAAACATGTAGGAAAATCAGATAACAAATAAAGCCAATCATAACAGCCATCCTAAGCTCGAGTTCTTAAACCCTAAACCGAAGTTCTGGGTTTTGGTATCTCCCCAGCAGAGTCGCCAGAGCTGTCACACCTCCTTTTTTACACCCCGAGAGGTATACAAGGGAGTTTTTCCAATTTAAGTGACATTATTCGAAATGGGATTAATTATTTATCGGAGTCGCCACTTGTGATAGTTTATTTGGTGTCCCAAGTCACCGGTTTATTTTAAAATCCCAAATCGAGGAAATTTCGACTTTCCTTTTGAAGTCTACGAACCAGAAATTCTAAGTAAGGAATTCTGTTAACCCAGAAGAAGGTGTTAGGCATTCCCGGGTTCCGTGGTTCTAGCACAGTCTCTTAAACATATTATAATTGGCTTATTATCTGATTTATTACATGTGTTAAACCTATTGTGCATTTTTCCCTTATAACTGCTTTTAATTATTTTAACCCCTTTTAGGTTTTATGGAATTATTTCTTGAACAAGTTACGATTGTCGTACACTTGCCGTTTTGGAACACATCGAAAACCACGCTACATGAAATGCACCCACGATTCGTAATATTATTTTATTTTATTAATATTCGAAGTTGTTATGATCGGGTTACATGAAATGCACCCCCGAATTTGGGAATTAGGTATCATGACTATGCTACGGGAACCGTACCCATAGTCACGATAGTTAATTAATCGCGCCTAAAGCAAGTTACGATGTATTTATAAATTAATATTCTAAGCTAACTTTGAGATTATTTGTGAAGCAGAATTATGGAAATGGAATTGATGTAGAATTCAAGAAATATTTTAGCTAAATAATTCTAACATAAAACTTATGAATTACTACCAAATTCAAGGCATAATGAGTAAATAAAGCTAGGTTCTTTCAGTGGCGGAAGACAACGCTTCTTATTCCCTATTCACATGCATATTATGTTAGCTCATTCATTCTAAAAGAACGCATGTCTCTGCTAGAATTCAACCGAAAAATAGTTCTTCAAATGCATATAACTTGGAAATGACAGAGAAATTAAAAAAAAAAAAGCTAACAAAATCTTCTTTGATCAATCATAATGGAAAGAACATTCAATAACTAACGCGAAGTAAAACATATATTGGGAATTAAACTCAAAGAATCAACATACTAAAGAGTGGAAGAAATACTACATGAATTTATCTCTAACAATTAAATAGACCAAAGCAAAATTAATCATCATAGAAAACAAACAAAGCAAGATTTGTAACTAGAGTAAGAATAAAAATTGACCTTTATTAATGAATTTGAGGTTGAGCGTTTGCAACTCAACAGAACAGAGACAACGACCAAAAATGAGCAGCAAATGAACTCAAACAATAGGAACCATCGACCAGAGAACTTCCACGCCGACCTCGACGGACTCGACCCTTTCACTGACCCATAGCACGAACATTGTGAGGACGATTTGCTGGTTTTTTATGGATTTTTTGGACTGGTTTTCGAAGCTGTTGTGCTGAAGTTTTGGAGCTGAATTTTGGTGTGAACTCCAGCTCGTTTCATGGTTGTTTGGTGGCAGAATTTCAGCTGGGTTTGGGCCGGTTTTTCAGGTTGTTTTTGAAGCTATTTTGAGGAGTATTTTTAGCTTGTTTTGAAGTTATTTTGAGCAAATTTAGTGGCTATTTTGGGTCAGTTTGGAACTGGATTTTGGGGCATTTCCGGGGCTGATTTGTTTGTAGTTTAATGCTAGTTTTTGGATAGTTTTTCAAATCATTTTTGGAGCTTGTTTAAGGTCATTTCTAGGGTGGATTCAAGCTCGTTTTTGGTGCAAAATAGGGGTCCGTTGGGGCTGCTTTCAGCTGTGTTTTTAATGGAGAGAATGGAGCTGGTATTTCTGCTTATTTTCCAAGGAGAGAGAGCTAATGTGTGTCTTAAGGTTGTGAATGGTGTGAGTGGAGGAAATATTTTGGGGAGAGTGGGGAACATGAGTGGGGAAAGTGGGGAGAGTGAGGAACATGAGTGGGGAAAGTGGGTAAAGTGGGTAGTGAGTGGAGAAAAGTGGGAATAAATTCAAACATGGTAAAAAATTAGCTACTCACACTAACGATAATATATTTGGATCTATACAAAAATATACAGAAGTGTAGTATTAGTACACCACAATGGTGCCCAGTAAGTATCAAGACTAACCTCGGTGGAGTAGTGACGAAAAACTGTCAAGGCATCTACTGGTCTAATAAATTGAACAGGATATGAGAATACATTAACAGGATAAAGATAACAAAGTAATACCAGTAGCAGGGGAGAAATCAAATTAAAACAATGGAGACAATAAGGGGAAAATACATATGATAACGAAAATAACCAGGTATTACACGCCAACACAGTCGGGATACATATCAGTAAAATGTGACCAAATAAGAGAAAGAAATATTAACTCAACCAATCACATCATTTATAATACACAGAGTTCCAACCATCCTGGTACTCGGAACCTCATCTCAAAATCACAACTTCCAAACCTTTAACACACATGACACCTTGTGCCCACATATTTCCTTTTCACTTTGCACAATAAAATCACGTTCTACTCAGTACATAATGCATGTAACAAACGCAAATTAAGATGTTCAAGGAGTCACATTTATGTAACATAAAGTAAATTACAGTTTCTAAATCAAATAGGAAAATCAGCGAGAAAAGATGAAATTATTTTAGAAATTATTTGAGTGAAGAAAATAACCTTTAATACAACATCGAATAAGCTATTGCCTTTCATATAAGATTTATTAAATTAAAACTTAATAAAAATTCCTTTTAAATAAATACAACCTCAGACGGGTTAAGAAAATTTTATTGAAAAATCAATTGAAATAGAATATAACAATTATTAGAATATGTACTATTGAAATTTATATACGACGAGTTCTAATTTAAAAGTCATACAAGGTAGCGTAATATTAATTCCTTTATTTTAAAACACCATATTACTAACAACTTCGCAGGGCAGTAGGAATTGAATCAACATAGTAAATTTACCTTGAAAATTAATTCATCAGAATAATAGTATCTTGGACAGAACTCAAGAAATGACGGCAAGTCAATAAATTAATGTCAATAACTCGATCCTCAAAACTCAGCGAAACTAAAAATACAAATTATCAAAGTCTTGTACGAATGAACTAAAGTCAATACAGTAAAACATGGAATACCAAAATACAAGATATGTATATTCACCCTTATTACTCCTTATCAATCCACCCTTATTCCTCCTGTTGCGGCGTGCAACCCGATCCCACCGGACAATATCGATATCATAATAAAAAATATAATATATTGCGGCACGCAACCCGATCCCATCAATCCATCCTTATTACTCCTCAATATATCACCCTTATTCCTCCTGTTGCGGCGTGCAACCCGATCCTACCAATCCACCATTATTACTCTTGTTGCGGCGTGCAACCCGATCCTACTAGACAATCACATTTCACCCTTATTCCTCCTCAATATCATTCCTCCTGTTGCGGCGTGCAACTCGATCCCAGCAGACATAGTTTAAAATAACAACAACAATTCAATAACTCAATTACAAGAATTTCTATCACCAAGAGTATGAGTACATAATAACAAGAGAATCACGAAAAAATCAAGGAGTACAACAACCTTTACAAAAACAACAAGACAAATAAGGCACATGATAACTACATAGACAACCACAACAATTTGGACATGTAGCATATATGCACCAAGTTATAGAGGAACTCACAATTAAGAAGTAACAAAACAATAAGGAGGTCAATCACTTCAATTAAGGCAAATAAGGGTCAAATAACAAGTAAGAGGTAAATAAGTACTAAGGACATCGTATAGAGCATGTAGAGGTGAAACTAGCAAATAGGAACCCAATCGTATTAGAACAACTTCCCACTTAATGAACATAAGGACCTAATAACCCTAAAAGGCAAGTTTTCCACAAATAAGACCGAGCACGAACTCGTCACCTCACATGCACGGACTACAATTAGCATAGAGGACTCAAATTCTAAGGGGAAGTCCCCCACACAAGGTTAGCCAAGATACTTATCTCAAAGAAGACAAACCGATACTCAACAATAAACTTCTCGGATTAAATGACCTCCAGATGGCTCAAATCTAACCAAAATAACTTCAAATCACAAATAGAACACATAAAAAACTATTCTGGATCATAAAGCTGCAATCTTTATCAAATTCTGAAAATCAGTCCAAAAGTTGACCCCCGGGCCAGCACCTCGGAACCCGATAAATTTTACAAAAACCAAATACCCATTCTGATACGAGTTCAACCATACAAAAATTATCAAATTCCGATATCATTTCGCCCTTCAAATCATGATTTTTCATTTTAGAAATTTTCTTCAAAAATCCACATTTTCCTCAACCCAAAATACAAGTTAAATGATAAAGATGAAGACAAAATCATGGAATATGTTAAATTCTAGGTGAATAACACTTATCCAATCGAATTGCTTGAAACACAAGGAATCGCTCAAAACCGAGCTCTACAGGTCAAGATATGATAAAAATGGTCTAACCCTCAATTCGAAGATATATATTCTGCCCAGGCGTCAAAGAATCGCGAACCTGAAGGAAGGACCGCATTCGCGAAGAAGGAAGAATGAAGGCTGCCTAGGTTATGCTTCGCGAACACGACAACACGTTTGCGAACGCGAAGAATAAGAATCTGATGGCCCAACGACTGCTCTTCGCGAATACGTGAAGTGGTACGCGAACGCGGAGAGTGAAATGGTATAACTACGCGAACGCGAACACGACGAAGGAGGAGGCAGACCTTCGCGGACGCGAGGTGATAAACACAAGCGCGAAGAAGGATTATAAAGTGATCAGTAGAAACACTTCGCGATCGCGAAGAAGGAAACCAGAAGACAGAAACAGCAATTCAAAAATAGAAGGAAATGGCTCGTAGCCCACCCGGAACACACCCGAGGCCCCTGAGACTCCGTCTAAACACACGAACAAGTTCTATAACCTAACACAGACTCGCTCGGGGTCTCAAATCATATCCAACAACGTCAAAATGGCGAATTACACAATGAGTCGAACTTATGAATTTCCAAATCTTCAAACTTTGAAAACTCGTGCCGAAACCAATCAAACCAACTCGGAATGACGCCAAATTTTGCAGACAAGTCCTAAATGACAAGACAGAGCTGTTCAACCTCTCGGAATTGCATTTCGACCCCAATATCACCAAAGTCAACTATGGTTCAAACTTTTCCATTTTTCAAACTTCAACTTTTCCAACTTTCGCCGAAATGGCTCAAATTACCCTACAGGACTCCAAATCCGAATTCAAACGCACACCTAAGTCCAAAATCATCATACGAAGCTGCTGACATCATCCAAAACTTATTCCGGAGCCGTTTACTCAAAAGTCAAATTCCGGTCAAATTCTCACTGCTTAAGCTTCCAAAACTAGATTCCTTCTTCCAATTCGACTCCGAATCAACCGGAAATTGAATTCAACCATGAACGCAAGTCGATACACCTAATATGAAGTGTCTTGTGACCTCAAACTGCCGAATCAGATGCAATTACTCAAAATGACCAGTCGGGTCGTTACACAAGCGATGGAGGACAGTAGCATGGGCAGATTCTTGAGGGTGGGCTTGAGCCAACAACTGCACCTTCTCATCCTCAAGAGCCGTAACTCGATCTCCCAGGCTTGAAGCATCCCGATCAAGTTCACCGATCCGCTCCTCGAGCCGTGCCTCCCTTAGTGTGGCCGTCGCCCTTTCGATTTCCCGCTCAGACCTAAGGACGCGGATAGTGTCTTTCAGTGCCGCCGCCCTCGCCAAAGCCGATACTCGAGCCCCCCGACTTTCTCTAACTCAGCTACGTTCTTTTCTAGCTCAACCACTTTCTTCGTCCATTCTGCGCTTAGGTCGGCGACTCTGGTGGTGTTTTGTTCAAGCTCGTCTCGCAAAGACAACACCTTCGCCTGAAGGTCTTCGCATTTCGCCGCAACCCCCTTGCCCAATTCGAGCTCCTCGGCTTTGGCATGGAGTAACTCCTCGAGCTCACTGTATTCACGGATAGATCGCATCAATTCCTCATCCCTTTTCTCCAACTCCTCTCTAATGGATTGAGTGCTACTGCCCGCCCAGCTGCATCTCACGGCACTTGGTGCGACACTGGCGATACTTTGCAGCCATTTTCAAAAAGACTTCGGCCCTGGTCTCATCCCTACGAGCACTCTTGATCTCCATCATGTAAGTCTAAATAAAAAAGAAAAATAGGGGAGTAATCAGCAAAAACAAAATAGCACAAAACAAAGAAAAAGGCGAAAGGAAACTCACCCTCAAGGCCATCCTGGCCATACCACGTGACAAAGTGGAATCATTGATCTCTCGAAGAGACTCACTTTTAACGACGGAACACAGAAGGTCAAATTGAGGCACCAACTCAACTGTGTCCTCCAACAAGTTAAAATTCTATGGAATCTTGAGCACACGAGAAGGAACTTCTGCCCTCACATCGACCCTGGTAAAGCCTTACTCGAACATCCTCATGTCCTCAGGATCGATGTCGGAATCAGATTCGTAATCATCCACCACCACACCCTTCAACCTCTTATTAGTCGAAGAGGGGGTGCGACCCTGCCGAGATGACGATGGACAACTTGGAACAATTGCGGTGGCCCTCGAACTCTATCCCTCTGCCACGATGGTCTCTTCCATGATCAAAATAGGTGTCGCCTCCGTACCTAGGATGGTGTCACCGCCAGCTTCAGATACCGCCAAAGTAGGGTCGCCCTTCGAGGACGTCTCAACTAAAGACACCCTCTCTAACAACCTCCGCCTCTTTGACGGTGCTTCTTCGCCACTGTTGCGAGAAGGTTCATCTGTTGAACGGAATGTGAGAACCGGAGTGTCGGACCGGGGAGCAACCTCCAAACGAACAGGTCCAGCCGCGGACATGATCTGCCGAGTAGCCAAACTTTGGGTGCCCTCACTCGCGGTTGCTCTTAGAATGGGCCGAGCAGAGGAAGTCGGCTGGAGGAAAGCAAGCGCAGGAGCCCTCGCCCTTCTCACTCCTCTCCGACCTGCTAATGAAAGGAGATTCGGTCAAACAAAGACAAGGTAAAAGAAAATATGGAGCAAAGAACAAAGTAACGGACCACAACGAGCCGACTTACCAGCAAGAGGTTTGTGCCCAAACTTCTTATGGAAAGGTGCCCATTCGCGAATCCCCATCGTATGGGGAAGAATCGTGCTCACCCACTCGCGAATATTAGCAACTAGCAGAGGAGGTACTCTCTCGGCTACAAAAAACAAAAACAAACCCTCAACGAGGTCATTAAAGGGAGACAACCAACATCTACACAAAAAATGCATAAAGTAAAAAGAAAAAAAGACCTACGGGCGAAATTCGACATCTCAGGAAACCTACAGGGTTTGACATGACGTGCTCTGTTCGGATATAGAAAAAGCTCTCCCAAAAGCGGCGATTTGCCTTGTCGTCCATTTTTACCAGCAAACTCTTCGTTCCTCGATGACGCATGTGAATCATCGTACCCCGAAGAAAATGGGGGTCGAAGAGGTGAAGCATGTGTCGTAGAGAAATTCCTCGGCCGGCCAGCTCCGCGTACTTGATGAGCATAAGGAAAAGCTTGTACGCGTACGGAGAAATTTGAGCCGGACGCACCTCATAGAAGCGGCAGAAATCCACCACCAAATAAGGAAGGGGAAGCGTGTACCTGATAACAAAGGGATATGCATAAAACATGCAGTAGCTCAGACGGTGTAAATGCATTATGTCATGATCCACAGGAACCAGCTCAATGTGATCAGGGATCCCCCATTTGGCTTTGAACACTGTGAGCGCTGCAAACATCCATCGTAGAAAGAACGGGCTCTGGCTCGTCTCTAGTAGGGCTATTAAAGTTGGTCCTCGCCTTCCCTGGGCGGGGAACCACCTCATCTACCGTCGGAAAACCCCCATCCTCCACCATCTCCACTCCCTCTCCGACTAGGGGTACATAATTTTCCGACATCGGAGCACCAACAGCTCTATCAGAATTAGAAGAAGCACTGACCATCTTTTCTTTGATTAAAGGAAACAAGAGTGATGAGGGAAAAAAGGTAGCAGTCACAGCAAATCCTCACAGAAGCAGAAATATGAGAAACTGAAGAAGAAGAAGAAGAAGAAGAGTTGCAAGAATCTCTTGAGCGATTGAGAAGCGTAACATTCAAATGAAAGATTCTCTCCTAATTATAGGGATATGAATGGCCTGAGCGGGAAACCCAAACATCGCCATTTAGAAAACGGAAATGGCACTGGAAACGACATAATGCATAGAGAACATGTGCTATAATGACGCATGAGAAGTATTAATGACATTTTGAACTGACGTAACGGTCTGACGTAGCTCTCGAAACATCACGTCGCTACCTTGCCAAGAGGTGCTCGCCTCTCGCATAAAGCGTTCAAAATTTTCCCAATTTTCGAATCAATAGAGTTCGCCCATCGAGCTCGCCAAGAGGCGACCCCAACGAGCGGAGGGACTAACAGTATGGTTCAAAATCTGACTAGATAAGAATCAGCGTGGGAAGGGACGACGAAAAGTTACTTGGAACTGTCATATCCATACCATGTTGTAACGACACGCACCTCGGCCACGACCGAAGTCATGTATTTAGGATATCTGAGAGGTGAATTAGATATCAAGGCATTTCAAGGGGTCAACCCATAATATAGTCAAATGACTTAAGTACTATGGTTAATGATCGTTGGGTAAGGAAGAAAATCTAGTATATAAACTATGTGAGAAGAAGAAGCAGAGGGGCGGAACAAATCAAAAAACTATTCCCAAAAAAGAGGAGAGATCTTCATCTCTCTCTCTCCACGAAGGAGAAAGAAGCAAGGAACCTCAGATCTTCAACATATATCGTTAGTCTCATCACACCAAATGTATGGGGTTCTACCTTATTAAAGATCGGTGGCCTGTTCCATCCATGTATCCTCATTGTTGTTCAACATTATTGAAATTGTCATCATCTTTTTATATAATGTGATTTAATCAAGATTACAGTTAAATCTTATGTATGCTATGTTTGCTTACTCTCATCATCTATCTTAGATCTAGAATAAATTATTGTTGGTTAAGATTTGCCCAAAGTCTTCTTATTAATTAGTTTAACTAAAAGCTCAACACTTTTTGGTCAAACAATATTAATTAGTTATTTAGGCGACACAAGAGAATTCGATTGTCCAAGATACGCTTATTTATTTGAAACTTTTAATTTATATTGGTAAAACTTGGAGTAACTTAAAGGTTCACAAGTTTGCGAGTTTTTGGCAAAAATCATCCTTAAACTATGGCTCAAACCAAGGGCACATCCTTGTCTTATCCTAGTAAACAAAAACCATCCTTATACTATTTAAAAAGTTGCAAGAATCATCCTTCCATTAAATTTTATCACAAAAACTAACAGCTTCGTCAAAAGACCATGTCCATCACGTGCCTTTTCCCCTCAATTTTCCAATATTGTCCCTCCTGCCCAATCGACTTTTCCAAGAACATGTTGACCGTCTTCTTTTTCCTTCTTAATTTTTGTTTCCTCCCTTTCTTCTTCTTCTTCTTCAAGAAAACTAGCAGGATGAACTAGGTGCTGCTTATTTCTTCTTTAAAGTTGCTGCTATTTAATGAACAAAAATGGCCTACACTGAAATAACTTCTCCTTAAGTTGTCTTCTTATAACAAGCAGATGATAACAAGAGATTGGCACGACCTTGAGATGGAAGTGCATTATGATCATGTAAAATCTTATATTTGTGCCGAGCTTTGATGAGGGTGCCGATTCTCTTTGTGTCAGTTTTATTAGTCTACCTATAAATGAGAAAAATTAAAAGGTTCTAGCTCTAAATCAAGAACCTGAAAGTCAGAAACTAGATTAGTTCTCTTCCATTTGTCGGAGTGAGTGGTTTCACAATAGTTGAGCTAAACCGAAGTTGGAGTCACATTTTAAAAACAAACCTTGCATCATCACCTCAAATTAAAGATAGAATATCAAAAATCTACCGTACGTGCATTGAAATACATGATGCTGCTTAGAAAGTCAAAACTCTTCCACTATTTTTAAAGGCTTTGCACTTTCCTCTCCAAAAGGAAGGTAGCAAGAAATAGTATAGCATGAGATCGGAGAGTTCCAACTATCATACCATAGTTGGGTGTGAAGTTCATATGGAAAGAAACTTCTAGTTTTGAAGTCTTAGTCCTTTTTGGCAAAGGTGGAAGACGATTGGGTAGGAGGGACAATATTGGAAATTTGATGGGAAAAGGCATGTGATGGACATGGTATTTTGATGATGATGTTAGTTTTTGTGATAAAATTTAACGGAAGGATGATTCTTGCAACTTTTTAAATAGTATAAGGATGGTTTTTGTTTACTAGGATAAGACAAGGATGTACCCCTTGCTTTGACCTATAATTTAAGGATAACTTTTGCCAGAAACTCCAAGTTTGCTAACGGTTTAACAGCATGTATTCTCTCTTGATACAAAGAAATCTTATAAATTTTACATTTAGCGCAAAAATCGGTTCTTATTATTAGCTATGGGATTCACTTCACACTTCAGTATTTGTGAAGTGAGTTTACTACACATCACATATTATGAATGCTCTGTTAGCCGTGATTTGGTAGGCTGTATTAGGAAAAATAATACATATATTAGCTTTGATATTATTAATCCTTTGGTAGTATTCTTTTTCCAACCTATATAGTTATATTTCCTATTCAATACTATTCCTATACATAGCAAACCATAAAATTAACTATATCATGGTTTAATTCATGGATAATCATATATTTTCAACCTAACTAATCTCAGCATAGCTAATTCCAACGGTATACTAATCCCGTCATCACTAATACACCCTATTATTACTATTGTTATATACCCTACCAAACGATCCTTAAGTCTTTCTATTCAAAGGTCAACAAAGACATTAGTTATTGTATTTTTGTGAAGGAATAAGACACATACTTTATGAAAAGTTGCATTTCTCCAAATAACACGTTTTCATGAAAGGACATATGTTTTCAAAAAGACGTGCCCTTTTGAGGTCTACTATTATGAATACGACCATTTGATCAATTGATCATCACGAAGACTTAGTAGTATTTATTTCAGCAACATTCAAGTCCCAAAACTTCACAAAATTGCTACAAAACATATTTCAACATCAATATTCAAGTCCCAAAACTTCACAAAATTGCTAGAAAAGCAGGTATTCAATTGTGAATGATACATAGCAAGTAGAGCATGCCGTTTTTTATTTACTAAAATTATTTTACAGGTAGAGCATGCAGTTATGCTTGCTAAAAATAAGATGTCGCCTTAATCGTGTTGCATAAATATATTGATTCATTTTCAATAGGGTGAGACAGTAACTGGTTGGCCACCAATTACCTTGAGAGTTGTGTACAAGAATATCCAGCTGGATACTTTGACTAATTGTTTGTCCCTACCCTACGTAACTAAATTAGCAAATTAGGCATCGCTAATGGTTATAGTGGCCCTAGTTTCCTTACAAAAATATTTTTCTAATGCACTTTGAATCTCAAGTAACTTTACATATGTGGAAAGAATAAGTTATTTTTAAATAAATACTTTTATAGAAACTCAAAATTAAAATGTTGCAAGCTCAAAAAATAAAATTTTGCAAGCAATGCCAATGTTCTCATTGAGTGGATCAATATTTGGTGGAAAAGAAAAACAAAACAAAACAATACTCCATATTGAATTAAGTTTTAGTCGAAGTACAACAGTACACACCTCCCCATGCCTTCTCCAGTCTTCTCTTTCAATGCCCTCTGTCCCCTACTCATCTAACACTCCAGCTGTTTATATTTATTTACTTAGTATGAGTAAGTATTATTTTTCTTTATCTTTTGAATTTATAAAAAAAAAGGAAATAATTTTGTGCACCGAAAAGAGGTGGAATATCCAAGAAATTAATAGCAGCAGAAAATGCAGATTGCCGAATCGTTTTATGGTTTAATTTGGTCATGCTCTGAGATGGGAAGTGACAAAGTCATGAGTCATGACTACAACACCTAATCCACGACTAACTTCATTTTTGACTCTGCTAATTAATTTTGTCTAAATCTTGTTAAGAGAGACTTATTATTAGTTCAAAATGAGTAGTACTATATTCTTTAAAATACTACTCCATTACTAGTACAAGATTGGCGTAATTTTTCCTAGATATGTGTTTAATTATATATTTATACTAAGTAATACTTTTCTCACGTACGTCACACTCACACCCTAGATTGTTGTCTCTACTTCCCTAATTTTCTTTTGAATTCAATATGCGTTTCCATATTTTTGGGGAGCTTGAAAAGAAAATGGGATGCATTTATACGTAAGTCCCCTCTTGACATAGTATTACATAACTTCTCTACATAAAGCCCAGCGAGGATTGAGCTATACGCAACTTTCTTTTCTCCCATTTTCTACTCTCTTTCAAGCTGTTCTTTCTCTGTCCTTTAATTTCGAGGTACTAAAAAGTCCAAAATATCATGGGAGATATATTGAACCAAGAACAAATTGTTGAATTGCAAGAAGCTTTCAGTCTATTTGACAGAGATGGAGATGGTAATTAGTAGCTAGTCTCTTAATTTTTCCTTTAGTAAGTTGTTTCTAACTTTGACATTGTGGTCTTTCAATGAATTCCATGTAACAGGTTGCATTACAGTCGAAGAATTAGCGACAGTAATAAGGTCACTAGATCAAAATCCAACAAAGGAAGAGCTGCAGGATATGATCACTGAAGTTGATTCAGATGGGAATGGAACCATTGAATTCACTGAATTCCTGAACCTTATGGCCAAGAAAATGAAGGTAAAATTTAACAAAACAATATGAGGTGTTTTAAATTTTGATTCTCCCTCCCTCCCTATGAATATATATGTCGAGCTAATAGCTCTTTAATTTGCAGCTTATTTTTGGACTTGAACAAATTTATCTTTGTTATACATATGCATGAGTAAAACATATGCCACCTTTTTAGTAAACAAGGCTCTGATTAAGGGCTATTAACGCTTTTCTTATTTTCATAAACAGGACACTGATGCTGAGGAAGAACTTAAAGAGGCTTTCAAGGTGTTCGACAAAGATCAAAATGGTTATATATCTGCTAACGAGGTCACTCTTTTTTCCAAATAAATCAACTATTTTAAGTATGATTTTATTCGTCGCAATTATAATTCTATGTCGAGTTCTATAAATTTACGTATAAATTTACTGCTTTTCAGCTCGAACTATATATGTATACCTATTTAGAAAATCAAAATGTAGGTAATATAAATCACATTCTTTCTAGATTTACTTTTGGTGAACAAACCACAAACTTGTTATCATTTGAATCGCTTGTTGAATCACGCACCATATTAAAAAAGCTTGTCTAATGTAAAATTACATTCCAAAAGAATAAATAGTAGGAAAAGGAAATTAGCCAAAAACCTTTTTTTTATCGTAACTTGATTGTTGTTTTGAATAAATTCAATTATCATGTTATGCTATTTTCTTCTAATATGCTGTAAAATATCCATGTTCTAATCTATATCAAATACTCTTATATAATCACTAGATCTGTTTCTAGTCAATCGTGTACGGCCGGTACTCATATTGTTGACGAGGACCACAACAAGAAAACGTTCTTTTCAAATAAAAAAGAACTACATATACTCAATGGATATATTAAAAATAAATTCATTCTTATCACAACTAATAGGGTTTAGTGGAAGGAATTTAGTTAACCCCTGGCTGCTAAGGGATTGACACGTGAATTGATCTGTCATTATAATAAAATATTCTTAATTATACAGTTGTTTCAAACATGTCCTTTTCGTCCAATGAATTTTTCCATAGTTCACACCGAGCAATGCACTGGCTCGTTTGACTTTCTTTTTTAGTATAATTAAGTTAATTTTCTGGTTTAAATACAGGAAATTATAACAAGATATTGAATTGAAATTTGTGTTTGATCCTATGCAGCTGAGGCATGTAATGATCAATTTAGGGGAGAAACTAACAGATGAAGAGGTCGAGCAGATGATTAAAGAAGCAGATTTGGATGGTGATGGTCAAGTCAACTTTGATGAATTTGTGAAAATGATGATTAACGTCGGATAGAACTTAGAAGCGCAAAAACATTAATTAAAATTCATAATTTCTTTCTTTATTCTTTTCAGATGGCCTTATTATTGTTCTTTTATCATTTATTTAATTTTTGTTAACTCGTCAACATACCAACCAAGAAATTGTAGGATGATTTGATTATTAGTCTCTGAAATTGTACTCTTTTTTTTTTTTTTTTTTTTTTTTAAATTTGTAATTCTTTCAATTTTAGTAGAAATGGAACTTTTTGTTGGAAAAATAATTTGGAGTACTAAGTTTCTGCATCTCCTAGTGCATTCCGCCTGGAACTCATTTATAGATGCTTGCATATAACATCATTTCTTTCTTTGATGATCAATCTCAAATGCTAATACTTGATTGTCCGTTGGATGAATAAAGGTATCTCTACGCAAATCATATTTATTCTTTACTTTTTCTAATCGATATATATAAATTATACACGATTATATATATATATATATATATTCTACATCTATTGGCTATATTTAGTTATAGCAGTCATCACTCAAATATTAATCGTAGCGCGCTCTCTCTCACACACACAGATAGACACCTCCATTCTTACCAAATCTTCAATATCTTGCAGACTTATACATGATTCTAATGCTCCACGCATGGAAAAATATTAATAGGATGAAAAAGCAAACCATGTCAAACGATAGAAAACAAATATATGTTGTTTAACTCAATGAATTTGTTGCGGAATATCGTGGTTTAACTAGCACACAATCTCATACAAAGCAAATAGAGAAGAAAAATCAACACAAGTATTTAACGAGGTTCGGCTAAGCCTAATCCTCGGGGCAAAAGAAGAGAGAGTTTTCCACTATGAATGAGAAGAAAAACACAATACAATCTATATAATCCCCAACTACAACCCCTATATATAGATCTCAAAAGGTCCCAAATATATATGAGAAATGTTTCCCAATTTGACAAGGACTATAGGTTTTCCTTTCCCAAATCTATTAGGACAATGAGTTTTCCTAAACCTATAGGGACTATGGGTTTCCTAAAAATACAAGGAAATAATTCAAGCCACAAATAACAAATCTTCCCCTTGTCTTGAATTCTCTTCATCAACAGGAACAACGTCTCTCTACCTTGCCCTCAGCCCTCGCAAGGGCTCTATCCATTTTCGCATACATCAACCAATTCTAGGCAACACCTAAATTTGTCAAGAGACTCAATCTCTTTAGCCATAGCACTAATCCGTCGATTTGGTTCTATACTCGGAATAACTTCTAGATAGCTATAACACTCAGACGCATCAACGGTCTCTGCAACTGCCAAAGCAAATCCCACTGGATTCGTATATCCAAGAAGATTCTCATCAACTACATTTGCAAACCTTTGTGGTCGGTTGATCACTCTCTTCTCTCTGCCTATTGCAATGCTATATGGTTGTTGTTGCGCAGGTGCATCAACATTATCATCTTGATCAATATTTTGCACCTCCTCCACTTCCTCTACTTTAGAACTACTAGGCTGAGCTAGTAGAGATTAAATTTCTAGCTTTATGCGGTCACTGACACCACGATCTGTTTCTGCTATTGCCTTCTCCCTCTGACTGTCCAGTGAGGCAGATTTATTGAATCTTATATCCCTACTGATAATTAGCCCTGGAGTCTTTTGATCTGTGCACCACAACCTATAACATTTCACTCCAGTTGCATACCCTAGAAATATGCACTTTTTTGCCCTCGGCTCAAGTTTTCCATCCCTCACATGAGCATAAGCAGGACAACCAAATTTCCTCAAATTTGAATAATCAGCAGACGAACCGGACCATACCTCAAAAGGAGTTTTGAACTCAATAGCTGTGGATGGAGATCTATTGACCAAATAACAAGCTGTATTGATTGCTTCAGCCCAAAAATCTTTGCTAACACATGAGTGTGAAAGCATACTTCGTGAACTATCACAAAGCGTTTTATTCATACGTTCTGCAACACCATTTTGTTGTGGTGTTCCGACACAAGTGCGGTGTCTCACTATGCCCTCCCTGCTGCAGAAATTATCGAATTCACAATTGCAAAATTCCAACCCATTGTCAGTTCGAAGACGCTTAACTTTTCTTTCCGTCTGCCTCTCAACCATCGTCTTCCATTTAACAAATGTCGAAAATGCCTCATCTTTTGTTTTCAAAAAATACACCCACACCATCATTGAGTAATCATCAATCAAAGTCATAAAATACCTGGCACCACTCTTGGAGGGAACTCTGTTTGGACCCCACAAGTCAGAGTGTATATAATCTAACTTGTCTCTGGTCTTGTGCTCGGCCTTCTTGATGAACTTTACCCTTGTCTGTTTACCAAACATTAAATGCTCACAAAAATTCAAAACTTGATTTTTGTACCCCATTCAGCAAATTATGCTTACTCAACAAAGACAATCCATTATCACTCATATGGCCAAGTCGCAAGTGCCACAACTGAAACTGATTCAGATCACTTTTTCCAGAAGCTACAGCAGCTTCCCCTTCAACTACACTGGCCTGAAGATGATATAATTTAGAATGTAGTTTACCCTTCATGAGTACCATGGAGCCTTTACATACTTTAAGTATTCCATTCTCAAAGTGAAATTTATATCCTTGATCATCCAAAGTCGAAAGAGAAATCAAATTTCTCTTTATCCGAGGAACATGCCAACACTCAATGTTTTTGATAATTCCGTCGAACATTCTCAATTTGATATTACCAACCCCCTCTACTGGTAATGGATTATCATCTCCCATATAGACAGTCGCACTCATTTGTTTGTAAGTTACAAACCAATTCTTATGTGGACACATGTGGAAAGTAGCACCAGAATCAAGAACCCAAGAATTTTGCCCATGACTAGAACTCACAGCACAAACTTCCCTACATAATCACTATCATCAGAATTATTGCCAGTGTCAACAATATTTGCCGAATTATCTATTTTTTGCTTCCCTCTTTTCTCTTTTAGCTTAGGACAATCTCTCTTGTAGTGATATTGCTCCCCGCACTCATAACAGTTTTGCTTCCTTGCTCTAGACTTTGATCTTGTGGTTGACTTTTTCCTGTTAAAGTCCTTTTGTTGTGTTCTTCCTCTAATTACAAGACCCTCGCCCTCAATTCTATTGTCTGGAAAGCTCTTTTTCAACTCTTTAGATTTTAGTGCATTACTAACATCTTCTAGTGAAATGCTATCTTTTCCATATAGCAGTGTATCGGCAAAAGTATCATAAGACTGTGGTAAAGAATATAACACAATCAAGGCCTGATCCTCACTCTCAATTTCGATATCCACATTCTTTAGGTCCAATATAATTGAATTAAACTCATCAAGGTAAGTTTTAACAAGTGTACCTTCATTCATACGGAGATTGTATAACCTCTTTTTTAAGTATAGGCGGTTTGTCAGCGATTTCTTAGAATACAGATCTTCCAGCTTCTTCCATGCCGTTGCTGCAGAAGTTTCTTCAGCAATTTCCCGAAGAACGCTATCTGTAACGCTCATGAAGATCGCACTTAAAGCCCTCTCCTTCAGGTCTTCCTTCTTTGTCTCTTTCATATCTTCAGGAAAATCCTCATCAATTGCTTTCCATAATCCTTGTAACACTAAGGACAATTTCATCCTAATCTTCCATAGACTGAAACTAGATCCTCCGTCAAATTTCTCTACTTCGTACTTTGTTGAAGATGATGAAGACATCTTAACCCTAAATTATGTGTAGAAACCCGAACCTTGCTCTGATACCAATTATTGCGGAATATCGTGGGTTAACTAGCATACAATATCACAAATAGAGAAGAAAAATTAACACAAGGATTTAACGAGGTTCGGCTAAGCCTAATCCTCGGGGCAAAAGAAGAGAGAGTTTTCCACTATGAATGAGAAGAAAAGCACAATACAATCTATAGAATCCCCAACTACAACCCCTATATATAGATCCCAAAAGGTCCCAAACATATATGAGAAAGGTTTCCCAATTTGACAAGGACTATAGGTTTTCCTTTCCCAAATCTATTAGGACAATGAGTTTTCCTAAACCTATAGGGACTATGAGTTTCCTAAAAATACAAGAAAATAATTCAAGCCACAAATAACAGAATTGTTGTTGTGCAGCAAATGCAAATGCTGAAAAAGGATGATCTAGGACTTCCTTTTGGTGAAGTTAGAGACAGTTCCTTTGGCGCTAAAGTCTTTGAGTCTGTCTCTGATTTAGAATCACCATGATCTCCTCCAGTTTGAAATCTCAGAATCACTTAATTCCATCATAGTCTTATCTTCAACTGCCACAGCCTCGTAGTTTAACAAGTTTCCGCCATATTCTTCTCTCATTGTTGAGTTTGAGAGCTTAGCACGGGAGCCTAACAATAAGCTTCTTAGTGTCTTCTCAGGCTAAAGAAGTGGAGTTTGATCTGATTCTTCAGACCTAGCATCTAAAGGGACACCAAAATCAATGCTTGGGCACTTAATAAGCTCGGTTTAATCACCTGATTTCTCTGAATTTGATCCAACACTGAACCTTTGGATGTTTTCTGGTGCTTTAGAAGGAGCAATATGTTGAAAGATTGGTAACATTTCAATATTTGTCTGATTTTTCTATTTTGTACCAATGCATATTAAAATTTACTAGTAATATAAGCTATCTTTTGAACCCAAAAGAAATGGTTTGTTCTTCCTTCCCTCCTCTCTTGTCTTTTGGTACTGACACAACTATTCTGTTTATCTGCAGATTTAGGAATAATCTTTCAACTTGATGAAATGCTTAAGTTACTTTAAACTAAGCTGAGCTAGGAATTGATCAGGATGTCGTTAGGCATTTCATCATTTCCCTCCAAAATTGATTCCAGATAATGGTCAATGTTTTCCCCATCTTTCTGGCAAGAATCAGGATCAGCATGTCCGGACTAACTGATCAGTCATTTGGTTCTAGTTGAACCTCTGAAAGTTGATAAGGATGCTGAGTCTTTGTTGTTTAACTCTACAAACAGGATATTTTTGGTCAAGAAAACGACAATTACCATAAACCAAATTGGTGTAGTATTTTTACTAGCTACAGAAGTGAAGCTAATTCCATAAACCATAACTATAATAAACCTTGTTTGTCACCTTCAGCGTAAACATTAGGATCTTTAGTATTTGAAGACAGATCTGCATCATTTTCATGAAAATAATCATTAGTTTCACCTTCAGCTTCAGGAGCTAGGTTACTTTCTCCTTGAACATTGTCTGCATTGACAGCAACTTCTCCTTTCTGTTGAGTGTTGACAGCAGCATTTTCTTCTCCTGGAATATCAAACGTCAAAAATTGCAAACTAATACCTCCGGTCCATATTATCTGGCTTTTATTGTTTTTGATCACTACTTTTGAATAGCCTCAACCTCAATCATATACCAATAATCTCACCTCTACTAAAATTTTGAATAAAAGAAGTAGTGATAACTGTTGCTTGTTTTTCTAATACGTCAAATACTGTGAAACAAATCAGTTTGCCATATCTGAGACCGAACGGAGTAACAGAGATTTTCAAAATTCTAATAAACATTAGCATTGCTAAACTTTTCAAAAGTTCCAAACTGATCACCTTGATTTCCTGATGAATTTGTAATTCCCATCTCATTTCCTATAGGCAACTAGTTCCCCACGTGCAATAAACATGTGTCTTTCATGTCAATATTTCCAACAGACAAGCAAGAATTATAGAATGTACCCAATACACAATGCGATAGAGGTTATGATTTTTTTGGGAATACTAGCTTATTTGTCAGCCAGAAATATATGAGAAAGGAAATCACATATATTTCCCTCACCTTCTAGTTCTTCCTTGATCAAATAGCAACTGAAGAGATTTATGTAAATGATTCCTGCTTTTACCTTTGCACTAAAAATTAACTTCAATTTTCTGTTATTGTTCCAACTTCGTATTCTATCTAAACAAGATGTCATAGCGCAGCGGGCACAAAGTTAAATAAGAAAACTGCCGAAAATACACCTTATTAATCCTAATGGACCAATGTTACATGACTGAACTATCAAAATAAATGAATGAACGAATGAATGATAGATACACTCATTATTTTCTGGATTTAACTTATATACACCAACTATGCAAAACTTTTTTTATACTATCAGTGCTTTCACCTTTTATAACATGTTGCTTGATCTATTCTTCCGGTACTTAATATTGATAGTTACCTAGAGTTATTCTTTTAGGTGATCTGATAATATAAAAAATTCTTGTACACTGTCAGTGTATAGAAAATTAGTCTCTTATTTTTTTGCCAATATAAACAGTATATTGCTGAAATGTATAAAAATGGTGGAGGCTGGAAAGGTTTTATATTGCTACTAATATACCCTTTTCTCTTTATCCTGGGACAAGCAATAAGTTTACAACAACGCCTGTGAAGAGTTGGGTCTATATTTCACGATTTCTTTGTGTTAAAGCCTATCCAAATCCAAGGTTGTTTAGTTTTAAAATGTTAATGCTAAAAATGTTGAGTTTAAAATGCTATACTCATCATTTCTTGCATTTTCTTTCGAGCTTTATTTGGCTTTCCTTCTTCATGGCTTAAAGCACGAAGTGGGCCTCTTATTTCATGTTATTAATCTGGGAGCTTCAGAATGTGGGTTGGTGGAGCCGTTGAGGTCCATTGTACAACGGGATATTTACACAAATAGCCGGCCATATATGTTGTTTACCTTTTCTAGCCATATACATGGTTTATAAATTGATAATACATATATTATATTTTCACTTGCTATTTTAGTTTAAGCGGTTAGGTGAGCGACTATTTAAGTTAATTCTTCTTGTACAAAAGCCTCCGTTATAAATTAGTTCAAGGAATGATTGAACCAAAGTCATTCTAATTGGGACAGTTCGGCCTTATTTTTTCATATGAATAAATTCGCGAGGAGTTGACTATCATAAAATAATGCTATAATATAGAAAACAGAACCATAAAATTGACTATCTTGAAAGCACAACATATAATAGAACCTATAATGGAAAAATGACAGTCCGAGAGTTTAGTTATGCACTTGAGGCCACTAATGTTCCTAAAAAGTAAAAACTGGAAAAACTCAAACCCTGTAATGCACATCATAAAGATCCAACTCTTCAAATCTTTAAATTTATGCACAACCAATATATTCAGCCTTCGCATGATACTTACCTTATTCCGAAAAAATTGAGTAATTTCAACCTCTCTACGCAACATCGGCATTCTTGTAAATGGAAGCTATCCATTTAACCTTTGTGCCTTCAAAGTAGTGAAGTCCAAATATCCCGTGAAATTATCAATAATGGAGTCAATCCAACAGCATTTCTCCCTCCCCACTATTCAATTTATCACAATTTTTAAGATATATTTTTGGAAGTATGTTCAGTTTCTTTGTAAATGTTTCTCACCCATTCTATAATGTATGCGATACTTCTTAATACAGCTTCCGTTGTAGTCTAGTTGGTCAGAATATTTGGCTCTCACCCAAAAGAATCGTTTTCAAGCCCCGGCAACGGAATTCCTCTTTTTTGCCAAACTAGTCATTGATATATTTTTTCTTTTTCCTAATTGGTTTGTGGGCTTTGCTGGAGTTCTATGAACCATGAATTATATTCTTTCGGCTTTGATAAATTATAAGAGTTTTATTTAAATGTTTTTTTAGTTGATTCAAATCATTGATCCTGCAGCATTTTGATTTTTTTTTTACCACCTGCATATATTGTATAGGCACCACTGAAAAGCCGCTTACATATGCCAATTTAGGGGTGTCAATGAATCTTTAAAAACCGACTAAACCGATCGAACCGAACCGTGTCGAACCGATTATTAGATTTCTTCGTAGGTCTTTATATAAAACTATAATCGTACCGATAATTAGGGTAGGTTTTTAATTTCACAAAAATAAACCGAAAAATACCGAACTAACCCGAATAATTTGATATAAGAAAAGTATATTTTATATATTAAGTTTAAAAATAATAAAATATTAATTTTTTTCCTTGGGCCTTGTGATAATGGAAATATTTACAAGCCAATAAGTAATTAAAGCCCAAAGTCTCAACTCTCAAACATGTTATGCTACTCCTACTGAAACTAAATTAATTATAGCTATCATGTTGAGTAGCAAGCTACTGGTATTCCAGCGATCTTGAGTAGCAAACCATAAGGTATTGAATATCTTTCCTCTTGTATGATTTAGATTTTTCTTATTGTATACTTGTACTTATTTAAAAACGAAATTCTGTGTTCTGAGGCCTTAAAAATCTCATTTAGAGTCACATCGATTTGCGTGCGCAGTCCGAACGTGTAGCCGGAAAGCTTAAATATAAAATTCTGTGAAAAATAATAAAATTTGATTATAAAATGAGTTAATTTGATTTTGGTCAATGTTTTGGGTAAACGGCCCGGACCAGTGATTTGACGGTCCCGGAGGGTCCGTAAAAAAATATGGGACTTGGGCGTATGCCCGGAATCGAATTCCAAGGTCCCAAGCCCGAGAAATAAATTTTTAAAAGAAATTATTTTCTGAAACTGTTTAAGGAAAATTGAAATAAAATTTTCTTAGAACATGATGGTATCGGGCCCGTATTTTGGTTCCGGCGCCCGGTACAGGTCTTATATATGAATTAAGACGTTTCTGTGAAATTTGGTGAAAAACGGAGTTTATTTGACGTGAATTGGACTTCTGGTTGAGGAGTTATGGACTTTGAGAGTTCTTGATAAAAATGTTAAGTTTTGAGGTTTAGTTCATGATTTTACATGTTATTTTGATGATGTGATTGCATGAGTAGGTCCATATGATATTTTTGAGTTAGTATGCACACTTGGTTTGGAGTTTCGAGGGCTCGGGTGAGTTTTGGGTAGGTTTCGGGATGTTTTAGGCTTAAAACCAGAAGTTGTAGGTCTTTGAATCTACCAGTGCGATTCGCGGTCGACTTTGTACGGCGCGCGGTGGAGGCTGTGCGGCCGAAGTCGACTTTGTGCGGTTCGCACAAGGCGTTGCTGTGCGGCCGCAGTCGACTTTGTGCGGTCCGCACAGGGCACTGGACCGCAGTAATCTCAGGAAGGCCTGTGCGGCCGCAGTCCATTTTGTGCGGTCCGCACAGGGGGTCTGAGAGGGGTATAAATAGATGGGATTTTCAATCATTTTTCATTTTTTAAAACCTCCTAAAACATAAGAGGCGATTTTTCAAACAATCTTTCTTCTCCAAATCAATTGTAAGTCATTTTTAACTAGTTTTCTTCAATTATTAACATCTTTTAACATGATTTCAACTTCAAATCAATGATTTTCATGAGAGAAATTAGGTGTTTTGGGTAGATCCTAGGTTTTTCAAATTGGGGATTTGGACCTCGATTTGAGGTCCGATTTCAAAACAAATTATATATTTGAGTTCGTGAGGGAATGGGTAATCGAGTTTTGGTTCGAACCTCGAGTTTTGACCACGTGGGCCCGGGGACGATTTTGACTATTTGGGTAAAACTTTGGAAAACTCATTTTAATGCATTCAAATTGATTCATTTAGCATTTATTGATATAGTTAAGTAACTTGTGGCTAGATACGAGCGAATTGGCGGTGGAATCAAGGGGTAAAGCTATAATTGAAACTTGAGTTGTATTCGAGGGATCGAGGTAAATGTTCGGTCTAACCTTAACTTGAGGGATTAGGAGTTGAGTCCTATATGTGATTTGCTCCTTGTTGAGTACGACGTATAGGCATGGTGACGAGTATCTATACGTTGGTGTCAAGCATGACCGTGCATCTTAAATTGATACTTGTTATATTCTTGAATGTTACTATGGTTGAAATAGTGAGTAAATCCTTGATATTGAGCAAAGACTTAGTTTGTTTATCGTGGAATCTACTTATGATTGAGAAATGGTGGTAATTGAGATGAGTAGGAGTTGATTTATGATTGGTTATAGTTGATTCTCCCTTTCCGAGACATATATACTTGTACTGCTGAGTTCCCTTGCCGGAATAGTGTAGTCTATTGTTAATCCCTTGCCGGGACGGTTAATTATGATTATTGGTGACTGTATAGTTGGATCGGGTTGCACGCCGCAACAGATATTATATTGCATCGGGTTGCACGCCGCAACAGATATTATATTGGATCGGGTTGCACGCCGCAACAATATTGTTATTGGATCGTTGTAGATATTGAGCTGTCCCTTCATATTTTATTAAGTTCTGTTGGTCTTGATATGTTTCCCTGAAGCATGTACCCCCTCCCATTTTACACTGCTTATTCCTGTTTATTTTTTGCCATATATTATATAACTGCACAGGTTTATCTGGAGTCTGGTCCTAGCCTCGTCACTACCTCCCCGGGGAAAGGCCAGACACTTACTAGCACATGGGGTCGGTTGTGCTGATATTACACTTTGTGCAGATACCGGAGTGGCACTTGATCAGTAGCAGTAGGAGAAGCAGCCTTCAGTCCACCGAGACACCGAGGTAGCCTTGTAGGCTTCCGCAGGCCCGACGTCTCCTCTATCTTTTATTATGTTTTGTTATCTCATGTATCCGAGACAAAAAGTGTTATTTTTCCTTCAAACTATTGTATGTAGTACTCTTAGTAGTCCGTGAATATTGTGACACCAATTTCTGGGTAGAGGCATGTGTTGACTTTCGAAACATTTTGGTTTTATATTTATTTAAGACTTCCGCTTAAATCTCATATTCCGCTGTTATTTAGATGTTTATCACTTGTTAATATAAGTTGTAAAAGAGAGATTAAAACAGAAGAGTTAAAGATTTCTAAATTTTCCTGGCTTGCCTAGCTTCTACGAGTTGGCGCCATCATGACTCCCAAGGGTGGGAAAATCCGGGTCGTCACAAGTTGGTATCAGAGCTCTAGGTTACATAGGTCTTACAATTCACGGACAAGCTCAGTAGAGTCTGAGGGATCGGTACGGAGACGTCTGTATTTATCCCCCAAAGGCTATAGAGTTAGGAAAAACTTCACATTTGTTCTTTCATGTCGGGTGGTTCTGTTTCTCAATTCTAATTGAATTTCTACTCTGTTCTTTCGCAGATGGCGAGAACACGGGCTTCCTCATCTACCGCTCAGCAGCCTGAGCCTCCAGCAGCAGCTCCCATGAGGGGTAGAGGGCGAGGCTGAGGTCGTGCCAGAGGCCGAGGTAGGGGTAGAGCTCAGCCCCGAGCAACAGCCCTAGTAGCGAAGCCTCAGGTTGACTTTGATGATGAGGTTCCGGCCCCAGCAGCTCCGGTGGGCTCAGCTCAGGTCCTAGAGGGGTTTATTGCTACCCCAGTCCTTTAGGATGCTCTTGTCCGATTAGTGGGCCTCATGGAGAGTGTCACCCAAGTGGGCTTGCTTCCTGTAGCACCAGCCATCTCTCAGACTGGGGGAGGGGCCCAGACTCCTGCTACTCGCACTCCGAAGTAGGTAGCTCCTCAGATTCAGACTCTAGCGGTTCAGCCAGTTAGAGCAGTTCAGTCGGGTGTCGTAGCTCAGACCGGTAATGGAGCGGCTATGTCTGCTGATGCTTTGTGGATGCTGGATAGGTTCACCAAGCTCTTCACTTCCACTTTCAGCGGTGCATCTACTAAGGATCCCTAGGATTATCTAGGCAACTGCCATGAGGTTCTCAGGAACATGGGTATTGTTGAGAGCATTGGGGTTGATTTTGCTACATTTCGCTTGTCTGGATCCGCAAAGACTTGGTGGAGGGATTATTGCTTAGCTAGACCAGCCGGATCTCCAGCCTTGACTTGGGAGCAGCTCACACAGCTATTTCTAGAGAAGTTTCTCCACATTACTCAGCGAGAGGCTTATCGGAGGTAGTTTGAGCGCCTCCAGCAGGGTTCCATGATGGTTACCCAGATGAGACCAGGTTCATCGACTTAGCTCGCCATGCTCTTGTCATACTTCCTACCGAGAGAGAGAGAGGGTGAGGAGGTTTATTGATGGTCTTTTTCAGCCGATTCGCCTTCAGATGGCTAGGGAGGCTAGGAGTGAGATCACTTTTCAGGAGGCGGCCAATGTGGCCCATAGAGTGGAGATGGTCTTGTCGTAGGGAGGTGGTCACGGGTCGGATAAGAGGCCCGTCATTTAAGTAGATTCAGTAGTGCCTCGTCTGGAGGTAAAGATTCATATGGTAGAGGCCATCCAGCCAGGCCCTTTTAGTCAGCTCTTCAGGTCTCTCACGGCGCTTCAAGTAGCCGTGGTTCGTAGATGTAGTATTCCGATCAGCAGTCCTACAGTGCACCATCAGCTCCTATTAGTGTACCGCCGCTCCAGAGTTTTTGGGGTGGTCATTCGGGTCGCTAGGGTCAGTCTCAATTTCCTCAGCCACAATACTCAGGTGGATGCTATGAGTATGGTGAGTATGGTCATATCAGGAGGGCTTGTCCGAGATTGGTGGGTACTCAGTCGCAGCAGCAGGGTCCCCGTGCTATGGTTCAGGCACCAGGTGTTCCACAGCCTGCCCAGCCAGCTAGAGGTGAGGGTAGAGGTGCTAGAGGTGGAGGTAGAGGATTTAGAGGTGGAGCTCAGGCCGCTAGAGGTGGAGGCCAGCCAGCTACAGGCCGTCCTAGAGATGGAGCCCAGGGTGGTGGGGTCCAGCCCCGATGTTATGCTCTTTCAGCCAGGCTCGAGGCTGAGGCTTCAGATGCGGTTATCACAGGTACTATTCTAGTTTGTGATAGAGATGCTTCAGTGTTATTTGATCCAGGGTCAACCTACTCGTATGTGTCATCTTATTTTGCACCATATCTGGTTATGCCTAGTGATTCATTGAGTGTTCCCATTTATGTGTCTATATCGGTGGGTGATTCTATTGTAGTTGATCGAGTCCATCGTGCTTGTATTGTGGTGATTGGGGGTCTTGAGACTCATATAGATTTATTGCTTTTGGACATGGTCGATTTCGATATTATATTGGGGATGGACTGGTTATCACCTTACCACGCTATCTTGGACTGTCATACCAAGACTGTGACCTTAGCTTTACCGGGTATGACTCGTTTAGAGTGGAGAGGACTCCTGGTCATTCTACCCGTAGTGTTATCTCTTATGTGAAGGCTCGGTGCATGATCGAGAAGGGGTGTTTGGCCTATTTGGCATATGTTCGTGATTCTAGTACTGAGGTTCCCTCTATTGATTCTGTGCCCGTTGTCGTGAGTTTCCTGAGGTATTCCCTTCAGACTTGCCGGGTATGCCACCCGATAGGGATATTGATTTTTGCACTGATTTGGCTCAATGCACTCAGCCCATTTCTATCCCGCTGTATCATATGGCCCCGCCTGAGTTGAAAGAGTTGAAGGAACAATTGCAAGACTTGCTTGAGAAGGGCTTCATTAGGCCCAGCGTTTCACCTTGGGGTGCGCCGGTGTTGTTTGTTAAGAAGAAGGATGGGTTGATGAGAATGTGTATTGATTACCAGTAGTTGAACAAGGTTAGAATCAAGAATAAGTATCCATTGCTGAGGATTGATGATTTGTTTGATCAGCTTCAGGGTGCCAAGGTATTTTCAAAGATTGATTTGAGATCTGGCTACCATCAGTTGAGGATTAGGGCATCTGATGTCCCTAAGACAGCATTCCGCACTCGGTACGAGCATTATGAGTTCTTGGTTATGTCGTTCGGGTTGACAAATGCCCCAGCATCTTTTATGGATTTGATGAGCCATGTGTTCAAACCTTATTTGGATTCGTTCGTGATAGTCTTCATTGATGATATTTTGATATATTCCTGCAGCCGGGAGGAGCACGAGCAGCATCTCAGAGTGGTTCTTCAAACATTGAGGGATAGTCAGCTGTGTGCTAAATTTTCGAAGTGTGAGTTCTGGTTGAGTTCAGTTGCATTCCTGGGTCATGTTGTGTCAGCAGAGGGTATTCAGGTTGATCGGAAGAAGATTGAGGCAGTCAAGAACTGGCCTAGACCAGCATCAGCTATAAAGATTAGGAGTTTCTTGGGATTGGCAGGCTACTATCGTCGGTTCGTAAAGGGGTTTTCATCTATCGCAGCCCCGATGACCAGGTTGACCCAAAAAGGTGCCCAGTTCAGATGGTCAGACGAGTGTGAGGCGAGCTTTCAGAAGCTCAAGATAGCTCTGACTACGGCACTGGTGTTGGTTTTGCCCACAGGTTTAGGGCCTTATACAGTTTATTGTGATACTTCTCGTATTGGTCTTGGTGCAGTGTTGATGCAGGATGGCAAGGTCATTGCCTATGCTTCGCGGTAGTTGAAGATTCATGAGAAGAGCTATCCAGTTCATGATTAAAAGTTGGCAGCCATAGTTCACACATTGAAAATTTGGAGGCATTATCTGGATGGCGTGTCATGTGAGGTGTTCACGGATCACAAGAGTCTTCAGTATTTGTTCAATCAAAAGGAGTTGAATTTGAGGCAGAGGAGGTGGTTGGAGTTGTTAAAAGATTATGATATCATCATCTTATATAATCCGGGAAAGGCCAATGTGGTGGCCAATGCCTTGAGTAGGAAGTCAGCCAGTATGGGTAGTCTTGCTTATATTCCGGTCGGTGAGAGGCCGCTTGCTTTGGATGTTCAGGCCTTGGCCAATCAGTTCGTAATGTTGGATATTTCTGAGCCTAGTCGTGTATTAGCTTGCACGGTCGCTTGTTCTTCTTTATTGGAGCGTATCCGTGATCGGTAGTGTGATGATCCCCATTTGTGCATCCTTAGAGACATTGTGCAGCGTGGAGGTTCCAAGTAGGTTACCCTAGATAATGATGGAGTTTTGAGATTGCAGGGTCAAGTGTGTGTGCCAAATGTGGATGGGCTTTGGGAGTTGATTTTTAGAGGAGGCCCATAGCTCCCGGTACTTTATTCATCCGGGCACCGCAAAGATGTATCAGGATTTGCGGCAGCATTATTGGTGGCAGAGAATGAAGAAGGATATTGTAGCATATGTGGCTCGTAATTTAAATTGTCAGCAGGTCAAGTACGAGCATCAGAGGCCTGGTGGGTTATTTCATAGGATTGAGCTTCCCGAGTGGAAGTGGGAGCGGATCACTGTGGACTTCGTTACTGGACTTCCACAGACTCGGAAGAAGTTTGATGTAGTATGGGTCATTATTGATAGGCTGACCAAGTCAGCGCATTTCATTCCTGTGGCAGTCTCCTATTCATCCGAGACGTTAGCTGAGATCTATATCCGGGAAATTGTTCGTCTTCATGGTGTTCCTGTGTCTGTCATTTCGGACCGAGGTATGCAATTTACCTCGCGTTTCTAGAGAGCAGTTCACCGAGGGCTGGGTACGCAGGTTGAGTTGAGCACAACATTTCATCCTCAGGCTGACGGGCAGTCCGAGCGGACTATTCAAATTTTGGAGGATATGCTTTGAGCTTGTGTCATTGACTTTGGAGGCTCGTGGGATCAGTTTTTGCCTTTAGCAGAGTTTTCCTATAACAACAACTACCAGTCGAGTATCTAGATGGCTCCTTATGAGGCGTTATATAGTAGATGGTGTCGGTTTCTGGTTGGATGGTTTGAGCCGGGAGAGGCTCGATTATTGGGTACGGATCTGGTTCAGGAGGCCTTGGATAAGGTCAGAATTATTCAGGATAGGCTTCGTACAACTCAGTCCAGGCAAAAGAGTTATGCAGACCGCAAGGTTCGAGATGTGACTTTTATGGTTGGTGAGCGGGTATTGCTTTGAGTGTCGCCTATGAAGGGCGTGATGAGATTTGGGAAGAAGGGCAAACTTAGCCCTAAGTTCATTGGCCCGTTTGAGATTCTGGATCGAGTGGGAGAGGTGGCTTATAGACTTGCATTGCCACCGAGCTTATCAGCCGTGCATCTAGTGTTTCATGTGTCCATGCTTCGAAAATATCACGGCGATCCATCCCACGAGTTAGATTTCAGCACTGTCCAGTTGGAAAAGGACTTATCTTACGAGGAGGAGCCGATGGCTATTCTAGACCGGCAGGTTCACCAGTTGAGGTCGAAGAGTTTTCCTTCTGTTTGTGTTCAGTGGAGAGGTCAGCCTCCTAAGGCATCGACCTGGGAGTTCGAGTCCGATATGCGGAGCCGTTATCCCCATCTTTTCCCCGACTCAAGTACTTCCTTCTTCTGTCCGTTCGAGAACGAACGATTGTTTTAAAGGTGGAGAATGTTCGGGTACTCACTTGTTTAAAAACGAAATTCTGTGTTCTGAGGCCTTAAAAACCTCATTTAAAGTCACCTCGATTTGCGTGGCAGTCCGGGCGCATAGCCGGAAAACTTAAATATGAAATTCTGTGAAAAATGATAAAGTTTGGTTATAAAATGAGTTAATTTGACTTCGGTCAATATTTTGGGTAAACGGACCCGGACTCGTGATTTAACGGTCTCGAAGGGTCTGTAGAAAAATATGGGACTTGGGCGTATGCCTGGAATTGAATTCCGAGGTCCCAAGCCCGAGAAATGAATTTTTAAAAGAAATTGTTTTCTGAAACTGTTTAAGGAAAATTGAAATGAAATTTGCTTAGAACATGATGGTATCGGGCCCGTATTTTGGTTCCGGCGCCCGGTACAGGTCGTATATACCAATTAAGACATTTTCGTGAAATTTGGTGAAAAACGAAGTTTATTTGATGTGAATTGGACTTCCGGTTGAGGAGTTATGGACTTTGAGAGTTCTTGATGAAAATGTTAAGTTTTGAGGTTTAATTCATGATTTTATATGTTATTTTGATGATGTGATCGCCCGAATAGGTCCATATGATGTTTTTGAGTTAGTATGCACACTTGGTTTGGAGTTTCGAGGGCTCGAGTGAGTTTCGGGTAGGTTTCAGGATGTTTTAGGCTTAAAACAAGAAGTTACAGGTCTCTGAACCCCCAGTGCGGTCTGCGGTGGACCTTGTGCGGTGCGCGGTGGAGGCTGTGCGGCTGCGGTCGACTTTGTGCGGTCTGCACAGGGCACTGGACCGCAGTAATCTTAGGAAGGCCTTTGCGGCCGCAGTCCATTTTGTGCGGTCCGCACAGGGGGTCTAAGAGGGGTATTAATAGACGGGATTTTCAATCATTTTTCATTTTTCAAAACCCCAAAAACATAAGAGGCGATTTTTCAAACAACCTTTCTTCTCCAAATCAATTGTAAGTCATTTTTAACTAGTTTTCTTCAATTATTAACATCTTTTAACATGATTTTAACTTCAAATTAATGATTTTTATGGGGAAAATTGGGTGTTTTGGGTAGAACCTAGGTTTTTCAAATTGGGGATTTGGACCTCGATTTGAGGTCCAATTTCAAAACAAATTATATATTTGAGTTCGTGGGGGAATGAGTAATCGGGTTTTGGTTCGAACTTCGGATTTTGACCACGTGGCCCCAGGGTGATTTTGACTTTTTGGGTAAAACTTTGGAAAACTAATTTTCATGCATTCAAATTGATTCATTTAGCGTTTATTGATGTAATTAAGTAACTTGTGGCTAGATACGAGGGAATTGGCGGTGGAATCAAGGGGTAAAGCTATAATTGAAACTTGAGTTGTGTTCGAGGGATCGAGGTAAGTGTTCGGTCTAACCTTAGCTTGAGGGATTAGGAGTTGAGTCCTATTTGTGATTTGCTCCTTGTTGAGTACGATATATAGGCATGGTGACGAGTATCTATACGTTGGTGTCAAGCATGACCGTGCGTCTTAAATTGATACTTGTTGTATTCTTGAATGTTACTATGGTTGAAATAGTAAGTAAATCCTTGATATTGAGCAAAGACTTAGTTTGTTGGAATCTACTTATGATTGAGAAATGGTGGTAATTGAGACGAGTAGGAGTTGAGTTAAGATTGGTTATAGCTGATTCTCCGTTTCCAGGACGTATATACTTGTACTGCTGAGTTCTCTTGCCGGGATAGTGTAGTCTATTGTTGATCCCTTGCCGGACGGTTAATTATGATTATTGGTGACTGTATAGTTGGATCGGGTTGCACGCCGCAACAGATATTATATTGGATCGGGTTGCACGCCGCAACAGATATTATATTGGATCAAGTCGCACGCCGCAACAGATATTATATTGGATCGGATTACATGCCACAACAGCTATATATATGTGGATCGGGTTACACGCCGCAACAATGTTAAATGATAAGGGATCGGGTTGCGCGCTGCAACAGTATTATTATTGTATCGTTATAGATATTGAGCTGTCCCTTCATATTTTATTAAGTTTTGTTGGTCTTGATATGTTTCCCCGAAGCATGTACCTCCTCCCATTTTAAACTGCTTATTCCTATTTATTTTCCGTCATATATTATATAACTGCACAGGTTTATCTAGAGTCTGGTCCTAGCCTCGTCACTACCTCGCCGGGGTTAGGCCAGGCACTTACCAACACATGGGGTCGGTTGTGCTGATACTACACTCTGCACTCTGTGCAGATACCGGAGCGGCACTTGATCAGCAACAGTAGGGGAGCCAGCCTTCAGTCCACCGAGACACCGAGGTAGTCTTGCAGGCGTCCGCAGGCCCGACGTCTCCTCTATCTTTTATTATGTTTTGTTATTTCATGTATCCGAGACAAACAATATTATTTTTCCTTCAAACTGTTGTATGTAGTACTCTTAATAGTCCGTGGATATTGTGACACCAGTTTCTGGGTAGAGGCATGTGTGACTTTCGAAATATTTTGGTTTTATATTTCTTTAAGACATCCGCTTAAATCTCATATTCCACTGTCATTTAGATATTTATCACTTATTAATATAAATTGTAAAAGAGAGATTAAAACAGAAGAGTTAAAGATTTCTAAATTTTCCTGGCTTGCCTTGCTTCTACGAGTAGACGCCATCACGACTCCCGAGGGTGGAAAAATCCGGGTCGTGACAATACTTAATCTTTCAATAGACTCTATTCTTGAGTCCAATATTGATTAATATATTCCAACTCATGTGATCTATGTTTCTTTTGTTTTTGCTCAATTTCTCTTAAGGTGTAGTTTAATAGTGGATAAATCTTTATTCTGGTTATCTTTTATATTCATTCATTCACCATATTTTAAACTGTAAAATATCTAGATAGTTTTGCCTAAGTCCTAAGTAAGTTAGTGTTTTATCGCGTTCAAACTTCTATTAGTGACTCTTACATGATATTTTAAGAAAAATACCGAAAATTAACCGAATCGCACTGATACCGAAGAGAAATCGAGATAATGGGGACGATATCGAAAGTCTAATTTTGGTTATACAAAATAAAATAACCGAAAAATTGGTATGTTACATATTTTATAAAATAACCGGCCGAACTGAATCATTGACACCCCTATATGCCATTATGCAAGTGTTTCAAGTAATTTGTTTCAAGTTTCTGTCTTCTTTATTTTCCTTCTTTTTTGTGAAATGAAATACTATACATTTAGTAATTATCCAATTGAACGAACATCTCTTTTTTTTTTCTAGTTAGATCAATATTTATGCTGTAGTTTTCTGAAAAACTAAATTTAATTGGTAAAGCTTTTATTGAGGCTCCATGGCGTAACGACTTTAACTATATAAGAACCGGAGTATTGATATTAAAATCAGTTGGTTTTTACATAAAGGTGTCACGACCCGAATTTTTCATCATCGAAATCGTAATGGCGTCTACTCGTGAAAGCTAGGCAAGCCAACCGATACAATCTAAAACATTAATTATTTAACCCAAACAGTAATAAATAATAAATAAAGTTAAGCAGATATAAAATGCGAAAGTTTCATAACAACTCAAGTTCTAAAACGAGACTACCCAACGATGTGGTGTCACAATTTCACGAACATCTAAAGACTTCTACAAACATGGGTTTAAAAGAAATACCACTATTCTCAAAATGAAAAGAGACATTATATCTAAAACATAAGGAAGGGGACTCTGTAGTTTGCAGACACCGGCAAATCTACCTCGGGTCTCCTGTGGACTGAAGGCAGCAACCCATGATTTACTCACGAGGTCCGTCACCGAAATCTGCATAGAAAGTACAGAGTGCAGTATCAGTATACCCGACCCCATGTACTAGTAAGTGTCGAGCCTAACCTCAGCGAAGTAGTGACGAGGCTAGGACATGACAACCATACAAACCTGTGTAGTTAAATCATATACGAGAAACAATAATAACAAAATTGAACAGATAAAGACGCGGAAGGGAAACATGCTGAGGAGAATATCAAATTCTAACAGTAATAAAGTAGAGAAACAAGGTAAATATCAACTTTGAAACAGCAAAAATGATAACACAATACAAGTTCACGACATCATCCTTCATGTTTTTACTCTCGTCCTCACCATAGAAATCAACAGAAACAACATGGCATCACCCTTCAGGTTTTTACCCTCTCATAATCATGGCACGACATCACCCTTCGTGCTTTAACACTTACAGAAATATGGCACGTCATCACCCTTCGTGCTTTTACTCTCATAATATGGCACGACATCACCCTTCGTGCATTACAATCTCTCACAATATCGTGCACGACATCACCCTTCATGCTTTACACTCTTCCTCGCCCAAACAATAGGAATAATAACACCCCGGCAAGGGAATCAACAATAAAAACAATAACATCCCGACAAGGGAATCAACTATAACCAATCTCGTTTCAACAGTTAAATTTACAAGATAAGTCTCAACTTGAGTCAATACTCAACAATGTCCAATTACCAAGAAAATATCATAAGTCTTATTCAGCATGGATAATCATCAATTTAAGCATGAATAGTACATAATAAGAATCACAATGATCACAGTTTAAGACTCACTTGCATGCCCGACACCAACGTATAGATACTCATCACCACACCTATACGTCGTACTCTACACTAATACATAGAAATTAAGATACAACACCTATTCCCTCAAGCTAATGTTAGTCCAAACACTTACCTCGATTTCACGGCCAAAAGTCAAGCCTCAATTACCGCTTTACCTCTCGGTTCCACTTTCAATCCGCTTGTATCTAGTCATAAATTACTTAATAACATCAATAAATGCTAAAGAACTCAATTTCCATGCTTAATTATAGATTTTCCAATATTTTTCCCAAAAAGTCAAAACCCAACTCCGGGCCTGCTTGGTCCAAACTCGAATTTTGGACCAAAAACCGATTACCCATTCACCCCGGAGCCCAGATATACAATTAGTTTTGGAATCCGACCTCAATTTGAGGTCTAGTTCCCCAAATTTCGGAATTCCTAAGTTCTACCAAAAAACACCCAATTCCCCATGAAAATCCCTAGATTTTGTGATGAAATCTTGTAAAAAGATGAGATAGATTGAAAGAAATGAGTAAGAAATCACTTACCTATGATTTGGAGAAGTTTGGGTCTTTGAAAAATCGCCTATGAAGGTTTAGGGTTCGAGAGATTTGAAAAATGGGTGAAAATCCCATCTAAGTCTAAACATATCAGTTGCAGATGTCACAATTGCGACTGGAGCTTCGCATTTGCGAAGCAACCTTCCGCATTTCTGCTGCTATCGCAAATGCGACCTCTTGGTCGCAAATGCGAAGTCCCTCCCTGCCCTGTTTCCTTCGCAATTGCGAAGAAAAGTTCGCAATTGCGAACATGCCCAGGCCCAGCTTCCTTCGCATTTACAATGGAAGCCTCGCAATTACCAAGCTTGTCAAGCTCGCAAATGCGAAGCCTGATCTCGCAATTGTGAGATCAGAGGCCTGCAACTTTGCTGAAGCATACAAGCAAATTCCTTAAGTGCAAAATCACTCTGTGGCCTATCCAAAACTCATCCGAGTCCTCGGGGCTCCAAACCAAACATGCACACAAGTCTAAAAATATCATACAGACTTGCTCGCGCGATCAAATCGCCAAAATAACATCTTAAACAACGAATTTAACACCAAAACTCATGAAACTCTTAAGAACTTTGAAAGTTCTATTTTTCTCAACCAAGGGTCCGAATTATATCAAATCTCTTCCGTTTTTCACCAAATTTTACAGATACAACTTAAATACCATATCAAACCTGTACCGAGCTCCGGAACCAAAATACGGGCCCGATACCAACGAGATTACACACTATTTCATTTCCAAAAATCCTTAATTTTTCCAGCAAACAATTTTCTTCAAAAATTCATTTCTTGGGTTAGGGACCTCGGAATTCGATTCCGGGCATACGCCCAAGTTCCATATTTTACTACGGACCCTACGGGTTGTTAAATCACGGGTCCGAGTCCGTTTACCAAAAATATTGACCAAAGTCAACTTTAATAAATTTTAAAGGCAAATTTCAATATTTTTCTTAAATTTTACATAAAGGCTTTCCGGAAACGTGCCCGGACTGTACATGCAAATCAATGAAAAGGAAAATGAGGTTTTCAAAACTTCGAAACCCGGATTCGGATTCTAAAACACAAGATGACACTTTGGGTCATCACAAAAGGAGAAAGCGTGGATTATACAATACACATGGGAATAATACTGTCTTGTATAGTAATAGCCAAAATAAGAAGCATAATAAAAATTTACTAACTAGTATTAGAATTTATCATCAACTATAGTTAACTCCAGGTGATTTATTGGAAACATGATTTGTTGAATGAATAGAACTGAGTCATTTAAGATTCGGTACCCCTATTTTAATGATTGTGCATGTAAAATATTTAAACCTAGACAAAATAAGACAAAGGGAGTTAGACATTTTGGAGTCCAACTCATTGTTATTTATAGCTCTAGATTTAATAGGCTACAAAATATCACGCTAATTAATCACCACATCCAGCAACTTAGCCGTTACATAACCCAGTCAGACTTATCAAAAAGAGTTATTTGTAATTAATTTTTAAATAACTTAATTATATAAATACTTTCTTCGTTCATTTTTACTTGGCATGTATATTAAAATAGATTTTCATTTTTACTTGTCACTTTACGCATATCAAGAGAATAATTTTTTTTTCTTATTATACCCATAGTATTTATTACCCATTTCAAATCATTTTCTCAAATTCAATAAAATATATATCAATTAATATGAGTGTCACGGTAAATTATGCGCTTCATTTATTATTTTTTAAGGGACGTGAAAAATTAAAACATATCAAATAAAAGTGAACGAATGAAATATTTTTAGTGCGTAGAAGGAACTCTTTTGCAAAACGCTGTAACAAGCCCTTGAGATTCCTTGGTCATTTAAAACCCTACAGAGGGCCTGTGAACTTAATCACTTATCAGTAAGCATAAAGAACTTCCCAATATGATAGGAAGAGAGAGAGAAGAAGTGTTCGGTAGCCCAACGAGAATGAGTTGTGTCTAATTGGGACAAAATCTAACAAAATCTAACATATGTAATCCTGACACCGCAAAACATATAAACAAAGATCTCTATTGTCACCATCCGGATTTCACACCTTCAAAAGCTGTGATGGTGCCTACTGGTGAAAGCTAGGCAAGCTAAATTATCCTAATTACTTAACCTTTTCCAGTTTTAAATCATTATCAGTGATGAGTAGATATCATGCAAATAGCGAAAATAATTAAGCGGAAGACAAAATTTGACAATTTATCTTAATACAAAACTGCGGAAGTCTAAATACAACTCTACCCAGAATTTGGTGTCACAGCTTCACAGACGGTCTAAAAATACTATATACAAAGTCTGAAAGATAAAATATACACTGTTTCTGAAATGAGTAAAGGAAACAGGATAAAGGAAAAGATAGGAGGTGATGCCAAGGCCCGCGGACGTCTGCAGGACTACCTCGTGTCGCCTGTGTGGGTTGAAGAGAGCACCCTCACTGCGGTCCAAGCACTCCGGTATCAGTATCTGCACATAGTGCAGAGTGTAGTATCAACACAACTGACACCATGTGCTGGTAAGTGCCTAGCCTAACCTCGGCGAAGTAGTGACGGGGCTAAGACCAGACTACCAAATAAACTTGTGCAATATAGCGTACAAAATAATAGGAAACAGATGACAATGATGGCAACAATGATCAACCAGTGATATAAATAGCAGGCAACAAGAACACCATAAATGTTTCTCAACAAATAATAGATACAAGTGCAATCAATTTATCAAGTCCTTCAAATATAAATCTTTCAAGTAATAATCTCTAAGATAATATGCTTTTCAATAAATATATTCGAATATATTTCCTTTAAATAAATATCTTTCAAATAAGCATCTTTCGAATATAATTCTTTCGAGTAAAGGTCACCTTGTGACGCCTCATTCACTTAACATAAAGTAGAGTACAGCTTCCAACCCAATTAGGAAATCAACAAAAAAAGATGAAGTTATTTTTAGAAATCATTTGATAAAGAAGATACCCTTTTCAATTAAAGTACAATATCGAATGAATTATTACCTTTAATACGAGAAATTAATAAATCAAAACATAGTAGAAATTCTTTTTTAAGTAAAGTACAACCTCAAACGGTTTAAGGAAAATTTAGTTGAGAAATCAATTGAGTTAAAAATGTAACAATTGTTGGAATTTGGAGTATTGAACATATAAAAAGAAGAAGGTAAAAAGAGAATATCAAGAGAATTATAAAGGAATCAAAATCTAACCGCTATCAAGAATAAGGAAAACAAAGGCAGATTTCACTTTCTTTTCACATATTGTTGCAGGCGTGCAACCCGATCCCATTTCCTGTATCTTGTTGCAGGCGAACCCGATCCCATTTCCTGTATCTCGTGGCAGGCGTGCCATCCGCTCCCATTTCATGTATCTCGTGGTAGGCGTACCACCCGCTCCCATTTCATTATATCTTGTGGTAGGCGTACCACCCGCTCCCATTTCATTATATCTTGTGGTAGGCGTACCACCCGCTCCCAGTTACAAGCCAACAATAATCACAAGGAATCCCGGCAAGGGAACAAGAGCAATATAACAACTTTCCGGCAAGGGAACAATGATATTTCAACAACATCCCGTCAAAAGAACAATAATATCAAACAAACATCCTGGTAAGGGAACAATGGTGATAATAACATATGAAGCGCAATAAACCACAACAGAGTCATAACAATTATAATACAAGACTCACGGGGCAATATAACAACTTCCTGGCAAGGGAACAATGATATTTCAACAACATCCCGGCAAGGGAACAATACTATCAAAACAAACATCCCGGCAAGGGAACAATAATATCAAACAAACATCCCGGCAAGGGAACAATGGTGATAATAACATATGAAGCGCAATAAACCACAACGGAGTCATAACAATTAAAATACAAGACTCACAGGCATGCTTGACACCAACGTATAGATACTCGTCACCATGCCTATACGTCGTACTCCACAATTAACATGTAGCAAATAAGACACAACTCCTAATCCCTCAAGCTAAGGTTAGACCAAACACTTACCTCCTTTGCAACCAGTTCAAAATTCCAACAAGCCTTTGCCTCGCGAATTCGTGCCCGAAATTCTCAAATCTAGTCATAAACAATTCGATTCAGTCAATAAAAATTATAGGAATTAATTCCATATGAAATTCTACATTTTCAATTAAAAATCAGAAATTGCACTAAAAATTCGCCCGTGGGGCCCACGTCTCGGAATTCGACAAAAGTTGCGAAATATGAAACCTCATCCAACCCCGAGTTTAATAATACCAAAATTACTAAATTTCGATAATATTTTGACCCTCAAATCCTCAAATCTATCTGAGAGAGTTTTCAAACTCTTCCAACTAAATTCACAGATTTAATGCCAAAACTAGTAATAGATTCGGGTAATCTAACCAAAATCTACTGTTCACGGGACTGTTTACAAGTACTGTTTGCGGGGGTACTGTTCACAGGTACTATTCACATGCTGTGAAAAAAATCAACAACTGTCCAAAGAGAAAATTCAGCAGCCTTTTTATATCCGTTAACCTTCCGAAATCCACCCGAGCCCCTCGGAACTTCAATAAAATACACCAACAAGTCCTAAAACATGATACAGATTTAGTTGAAACCTCAAATCGCATCAAATAATGCTAAAACCGTGAATCACACCCCAATTCAAGCCTAATGAAACTAAGAACGTCCAACTTCTATATTCGATGCAAAAACCTATCAAATCAAGTCCGATTGACTTCAAATTTTGCACACCTGTCATAAATGACATAACGAAGCTATGAAAATTTTCAGAACTGAATTCTGACCCCGATATCAAAAAGTTAACTCTCCGGTCAAACTTAAGAAATCTTTAACCTTAGATTTCTAGATTCCGTTAAATGGCGATAATCCGATCTAGGGACCTCCAAATTCAATTTCGGGCATATGACAAAGTCCCAAATCACGATACGGAACTACCGAAATGGTCAAAAGTTTTATCCGGGTTCGTTTACCCAAAATATTGACCGAAGTCAACTCAGTTGAGTTTTAAAGCTCTAGTTCACAATTTAATCCATTTTTCACATAAGAACCTTCCGAAAAATTATACGGACTGCGCACGCAAGTCAAGGATTTATTGATAGCACTTTTCAAGGTCTTAAAATACCGAAATAATTATTTAAATTAAAGATGACATTTTGGGTCATCACACCTATCTGCATATGTGTCTGTCTGTTTGTAACTTGTGGTGTAAAATGAGATATATATATTTTGTGTGGTTATAAATTATTACATAAAAATAAATTATTTTCAAATATGAAAAAATAATTTTCACAAAGAAGAGATGTAGACCAATCAGAGATTGTGAATTTCATTGAATATATTGTTTTTCAACTTTTTCCCACAATGGGTGGTGGAATCACTACTAGAAATTCGGAAATTAGCGATCCAAAAAACGACTAACGTTGGTCGGTTTTGGCAAATTATTGACCAAAATGCGTTCAAACATGCTTGGTCGCTATTTTGGTGGTCATTTTAGTATACCGACCAAGGTTGGTCGCTAATTACCGACTGTCACACCTCTTTTTTGCGCGCCCGGCCCCGAAGGGTTAAATGCGCGAGGGGAGTTTTTCCAATTTAAGCGACAATATTCGAAATGGGATTATTTATTTAATTCAGAGTCGCCACTTGGGAAAGGTTTGGCTTTTGGTGTCCCAAGTCACCGGTTTATCTTGAATCCCAAATCGAAGAAATTTTCGACTTTTCCAAATGAAGTCTGCGAACCAGAAATTCTAAGTAAGGAATTCTGTTGACTCGAGGGAAGGTGTTAGGCACCCTCGAATCCCGGGGTTCTAGCACGGTCACTTAAATTGTTATAATGGCTAAATATCTGATTTAAATACATGTTATGACTTACATGCTTTTATTAAGTTTAAACCGCTTTTATTATTATCATTTATTTTTATAGAATTGCAACGTCGTGAAAATGCATCTCGAACCACGTCACAATCAATGCACCCGTGGTCGTCGACATATTTTGACTCCGTTGAGATTTGGATTTGGGTCACATCAATGTGCACCCGTGTTTAAGAAGGTTAAATTATTAAAGGTGCGCCTAAAGCAACTAGTGTATTGTTACTTTTTGGAAAGGCCATGAAGTTTACTAAACGGCCTGTCCTGAATTCTAAATATTTATTATGTTTAGTTGTTGAGGGCCCCGCAATTTCGCATTTTTTATTTGGCGAGGCTCGTCTCTATTTTAGAAAGGATATCCTACAGTGGCTACATTTCTAATGCATTTATCTTTAAAACGAGAAGGAAAAAAAAGATACATGCTAATTTAATTATATGCTTTGGCCTAAAACGGATTCTTATTAATTTCTGTTTAATTGTTTTCAAAGTGAAGAGGCGTCGTACCTTGTGAAACGTGCGAGATTGACCGAATGCTATACTTGTATCCAAACATTTCTCGAATCGAACTTAACTAGACTTATTTAGGCTAGATTAAGGGAATTAAACGCTAGGCATTATTACTAATGGGGATTCGAACGTGCTCCTATATATTGCCTAGCGGTCCTGATAAAAGAACTAAAATAACATAGAACATTATTGTGTAAGGTGGAAATATTCTATCCTATGCATGTCATTATAGTTAAACGGGAATCCAGTCGAAAATTCTATGCCAATTATCCATACATTCTACGTATGGTACCATTACATCTTGTACTAACAAACAACTATAAACTAAGATGCAAGAGGCTAAAACTTGATTAAGTATTAACTAACTAATCTTTCGCTACTGAATTACGCACTAATCAATTTATACAAAAGAAGTCAATATACCATGAGCATTACAAAACAGACATCTAAATTTCTTCAAACTCCTTTCATTTCATGCTTTCGAACTGTTACAGTTAACACAAAAAATGGGACTCGAAATGTGTACCTGAATGCTGAAATGCAAAGAAGAAGTGAAGCAGAAGAGTCAGCGGCAGCAGATAGCAGAATAGCAGCAGCAACAACAAAACAAAATAATTGGAGTAGAACCAAAATCCCAGCTAGACCAAATCCCAGAGTGAACCAACAAACAACCAGCAGACTCAGTTGGATTTAGAAGAAATCATGTATTGGCCAAACAGGTCAAGACCATTGAAATCAAGACAGCAAGAAGAATGCAATTTCTAGTTTTGTCTGTCTGTGTTATCAAACAGAGTTCTTTCCAGTTTTCTGCTTTTCAAAACTGCAACCCTCAATCTCCAAAACTAAATTTTCTATGTGTATTCTCTCTTTCTCTGTCTGTGTGTGTCTATCTATGTCTATCTTAAAGTCTGTATGCCTGACTTATGTGTGTATGTGTATGTATTTTTGCTCTCCTCCTCTTGGGTCTATCCGATGTCCTCCCTAATCTTTTCTGTCCCCCTTTTATATGCCTAAAATCAAACCCTTAACAGCCTCTTTGGACAATCAGAACACCCTCCCATGTGCTGCCTTTCTTTTCAGTTTCTACTTAATAAATAAAAACAAACCCCCATGATATTCCCTTGGCAGGCTTACCTTTTTAGTAATTTTTATTATTTCTGAAACTTAAAGCAGAATATGGGCAGCAGAATGTAATCTGACAGCATGTGCTGTCAAATTACTTTAGACTTAATAAAAACCTTTATGCAGGACACAGGTTGTGCACAATGCACATGTGGTGCATAAGTGCACATGTTGTGCACAAGTGCACATGCCCTCCAATTCAGAACTGTAACTAAACAAAACAATCCTTTTACATTTTTGATTCAAAATAACAACTATAAGTAAACAAACTCAGTTCCTAATTGATTCAAGCAAATGTGTCCAGAAGCAAATCGATTGGTTATTGTTTAGACAGTTAAAACTAATTGACGACACATGTCGACTCGACTATATTAATCATAACATGTACAATCGTAGCCAAAATCAGACATTTAACAGTATCAAGCACATGATTTGAATTGTACTGACTAAGCAGAATTGTACTCGAGGAATCAGTTAATCAGTTCAAATTTGAAATTCAGCTAATTGCACAACACATACATACATACACATTATCAGAACAAGTTGAAGAAGGACTCAATCAAACACCGAGGTTCAGGCAAGGTGGAAAGGACACAGTTGGTAAAATTCAAAAACACAAATTTCACAAAACATGAACAACCTTTTAAACAACACATGGACTAAAAAAATAAATAAAGAGAAAATAAAACTTACCTTAAAACTTTGAAAGAAGGAACAGAAAATCAGCTTGTGTTTGAACAGACCCTTTTTAAGGTTGAACGGACTTTAATCGAAGGGTTTCTCAGATGAGAAACACTTCGATTAAGGTCCATTAGACCCTAACCTCTTGGCTTAACAGGCACGGACCAGGCTTGGGGTTTTTAGGTTTTGTGGAAGGTAGATTTGGAACTTGGGCTTCCATGGTTAGATTCGGACCAAACCAAGCATGGTTTGGTCACGAGGGGAGTCCGGGGATTGTCTGGTATGAATCTAGGGTAGATTGGTATAGATCGAGTTTTTGCTCGAATCTTCAAATGAAGATTCGAGGACCTGGAGGATGATTCGAACAAAACGGTCAACAGGTCCATGTTCAGGGGGGTGAGATGGTCCTATAGTGTTAAGGTGAAGGCCACCGGTGTTCATGCCGCCAGCTTTCATGGTGAAGAATACAGGGGCGGCTTAGGGTTTGGAGGGGAATGGGATGAGGACGAAGGCGGGGTCTTGGATAGGGGGCAGGGTATGGTAGGGGGCTTATATATGGAATGGGTGGGTTGATCTCAGCCGTCGGATCAATCGAAATCAATGGCTTGGATCTGAAGGCTTAGGAGAAATGGTGTCGTTTCATCTAAAGGGGGTTTGGGTTGGTCCGGGTGGAAATAGGTCGGGTTCATCATGGGTTATGAGGAAGTGATCTTGGCCGTTGATCAATCTGAGATCAACGGCCCAGATCAGGCAAGGTTAAAATGGCGTCGTTTTGTACGTTTTTGAAGTAGGCTGGTCTGGACCGGGGCAAGCACAGGTTTTGGGTTGGGTTGTGGGGTTTGGGCCTCAGATTTTGCAATGGGAATTGGCCCAAACTTAACTAGAAACAAGTTACAAACCCCTCTTTTTTATTTCTAAATTTTTTTTAAACATACAACCTAATTAAACTAAACAACATTAATCAACACTTAATGTATTTATTACACGCATACATAAAAAAAATGTTAAAAGTAGGTAAAATTAAACAAGGCAAACAAATCAGGACAAAAAATGCGTATTTTGATGATTTTCTATTTAACAAACCGGATTACGGTTCAAATTACGCATGACATCTATATTTTTTGTATTTTGTTTTGATAAAAAATAAAAATGGGCAAAAATCATAAATAATTAACAAAGTGCCATGTAAAATCCAAAAATTGCACAGCAGGGCTGTTTGTTATTATTTTATTTCTTTTGGAGCGATTGTCTCGTAAAACAAAAATCACGTGCTCACAGCTGCCCCTCTTTGTTCGGAAACACGAAGAGTATTCGTGCAAAGATAAAGTGAGCGGATATGAGCGATTTTTGCCTATGGACTACTCCGTGTGAAGCATTTTTTTGAAAGATTTGACCGAATCTTTGCTCCGAAGATTTCCTACATATCCTGGGCTAAACAGGAATCAGGTCAATGTAGTTCGGGAAGCTTCGGTAGCTGGGACTACCATGGGATTGCAATGCTTGCTGTTACTGCTGTTGCTGTTGTCACCTGCTTTACTGACCGCCTTATTACAACCAAAGAAAAATTGAAACTGGACTAAATACTTATATGCATGTCAACTGCTAGTTACAAGATCCCTATCTATGATTCTTTTGCGACTTGATCATGGGTCTTAGCTGATTTTGCTTGGAGACTTCGATCCGAATCTTGATGCTTGCGAGTTGTAGGTGCTTGTTTAACCTCTGGGATACTCAGTGAGACGTGACTGGCAGAGTTCTGGACCTTAATCAAATCTTGGAATGATCCCGCCTTCCATTTTCTCCGGTATCTCGGGACATCTTCTTTTTGTCCTTTTCTTTTTTGGATTCTGAGTTGAGACTCATCTCGTGGGTCATTTCGATCCGTGTGGCTCGAGGTTAGACCTGCGGGAGAAAACAAACAAACGAACGAAATTTTCTGCCCCAGTTTCACTAGGAAAATTTCGTTAATTATTCGCCAGGAAGTTCATAAAATTGAGGAGGGAAGATAAAATGCTCAGTTCAGGGTTGGAGCCCTAATACCGAATAGCTCGGGAGAAGTTCAGTTTTTAGAGTTGAAACTCTAATACTGACCAACTGGGGAAAAGTTCAGTTTAGGGTTTTAAAAACCCTAATGCTGACTAAAGGAAAAATTCAGTTTAGGGTTTAAATCCCTAATACTGATTGCATGGAAAAGCTCAGTTTAGGGTTTAAAACCCTAATGCTGGCGGAATGGAAAAAAGTTCAGTTTAGGGTTTAAAACCCTAATGCCGGCTGAATGGAAAAATTCAGTTTAGGGTTTAAAACCCTAATGCTGATTGCATGGAAAAACTCAGTTTAGGGTTTAAAACCCTAATGCTGGCTGAAAGGAAAAAGTTCAGTTTAGGGTTTAAAACCCTAATGCTGACTAAAGGAAAAATTCAGTTTAGGGTTTAAAACCCTAATGTTGATTGCATGGAAAAACTCAGTTTAGGGTTTAAAACCCTAATGCTGGCTGAAAGGAAGAAAGTTCAGTTTAGGGTTTAAAACCCTAATGCTGACTAAAGGAAAAATTCAGTTTAGGGTTTAAAACCCTAATGCTGATTGCATGGAGAAGCTCAGTTTGGGGTTTAAAACCCTAATGCCGGCTGAATGGAAAAAAGTTCAGTTTAGGGTTAAAAACCCTAATGCTGACTAAAGGAGAAATTCAGTTTAGGGTTTAAAACCCTAATGCTGATTGCATGGAAAAGCTCAGTTTAGGGTTTAAAACCCTAATGTTGGCTGAAAGGAAAAAAGTTCAGTTTAGGGTTTAAAACCCTAATGCTGACTAAAGGAAAAATTCAGTTTAGGGTTTAAAACCCTAATGCTGATTGCATGGAGAAGCTCAGTTTGGGGTTTAAAACCCTAATGCCGGCTGAATGGAAAAAAGTTCAGTTTAGGGTTAAAAACCCTAATGCTGACTAAAGGAGAAATTCAGTTTAGGGTTTAAAACCCTAATGCTGATTGCATGGAAAAGCTCAGTTTAGGGTTTAAAACCCTAATGCCGGCTGAATGGAAAGAAGTTCAGTTTAGGGTTTAAAACCCTAATGCTGACTAAAGGAAAAATTCAGTTTAAGGTTTAAAACCCTAATGCTGATTGCATGGAAAAGCTCAGTTTAGGGTTTAAAACCCTAATGCCGGCTGAAAGGAAAAAAGTTCAGTTTAAGGTTTAAAACCCTAATGCTGACTAAAGGAAAATTCAGTTTAGGGTTTAAAACCCTAATGCTGATTGCATGGAGAAGCTTAGTTTAGGGTTTAAAACCCTAATGCTGATGGCTGGGGACAAAATTCGAGAACAACAATTGACCTCTTTTTTTGAATTTTCTTGTTTTAGTAAAAGATAATAGGGAGTTTCGTGGAACTTACCTTTCGAGTGAATTCCTTATTGCCAAAATTTTCTTGTACCCATGTACCTTCTTCTTCGGACGACACCTGCTTCTTGCACGATTGTCTTGGATTATCCCTGTTTCAACTTTTCAGACAAAGAACAATTGTTAGTTCGAAAATGACGGTCGGTTCGGTGACCTTGATCGTTCCCGGTTGCTTTGTTGTGTCTTCATTTCTGTTGCGAATTCCCGCCATTGATTTGATTCATATGTCGAAACCCTTTAGACTGCTCAGGCTTGTATTTCCAGATTCCGTGATGATTCGCCTCGTAAGGCTCTTTTTCTTTTCTCTCATTTTGTCCCGTTTTGCTTGGAGGTTCTCAACGGGGATTTTATTGGAGGTATTCTGTGGGGATTTGTACAAAAGGAAACCCTGTGGGGGAATATTTACAAAGTGAATTCTTTGTGTGGATTTTTGTACAATGGGGCATGCTGGGGATTTGTTTTGAAACGGTCTTTCTAGGATTTGTTGGGGTAAGCTTGTTGGGGAATTTTTACAAAGAGACTCGCTGGGGATGTGCTGGGGAAATTCCAACGGGGAATTTTTTTTTATATATATCGGGGAGACTCTGTGGGGGATTGTACAAGGGGAGACTCTGTGGGGATTCGTCCGAAGGCGGACTTACTGGGGGAAATTTCTCTTTTTCCTTTTTACTTAAAATGCCATTAAACATCGTGATTCATCAAGTTTGGACAGACGTACCAACGAAACTGGGTGTTTTCCTTCATGAAACGGAACTCCGTGAAAACGAACCTGCCAACTATCCTTTCCGGTACATCCAGAACTTGGGATTAAACATGAAAGAGATTCGATGAAAAACAAAGAAAAGATAAAACGAATTTCAGAAAAGGAGTGCCCCTTTCGGGACGAGAAAAACTTATCTGAGGAAGATAATGCTGGCTTTAAATGACATGACATGCTCTTTGGACTGGACGCCTGACTTTCCATGAGCTTGCGTTTCCCTGAACCAGAACGGATCTGTGATTCCAAACCTGGCGGAACTTTGCCGAAACCTCCTTGGGTGGAGTCATTCTTTCGGCCAACAACGCCCTTTGCGGGTTTCCGCTGGCTGACCTCTCTCATTTCTCTTCCTGTCATCACTTGATAGCACTCTTTGTGAGTTTTTGCTAAACAAGCTCTCTCATTTTGGTCTCTCTACTCCCGTCGCCTCGCGGTGCCCGAAGGTTTTCACCGACGAGACTCTCTCATTTTATCTCTCTCAATTCAGAGTGTGCCGGTCTCCATTTGTGACGCTTATTGGTTTCCCACTCTCTTTGGTAATTGATTTGAAGGCTTGTGCTTGGTAAAGAGAGGTAGATGATAGTAACTTCTAAACTGCTCGACGTGCCCCGGTTTCAATTTTAGGGTGAATGGGATTTTATTGTTGGTGTGACTGAACCTCAGGGAGAGGCTGCCTACGTATCCTTTCGGAATCAAGTCAAACGTTAGTTCAAGCCTCAATCAATGTTTTGTTTTGTTTGTTTTTGTTTTGTTTTGCTTTTTTTTTTTGTAACCGGCTCAAAGGCTTGTAGAGAGAGTTGATAGTGGGAATAAAACTTTCAGCATTTCAAATGTGTCGGGATCGCTGGGACGTCACTCAGACATAGTATCTTTTTACTGCGTCCGCATTCACTGCTGTTTCAGGATCATTTCCTTTAATGCCACCTAGGTACAATGCTCCTCTTGGCAATATCTTCCTGATGATGTATGTGCCCTTCTAGTTTGGAGCAAATTTCCCTTTTGCTTCCTGATGATGGGGCAGAATGCGCCTCAGTACCAGTTGACCTACTTCGAAGTTCCTAGGTCTGACTTTCTTGTTGTAAGCACGGGCCATTCTTCGTTGGTACAACTGTCCGTGACAAACCGCGGCCATTCGTTTCTCATCAATCAAAGTCAACTGCTCCAATCGAGTCTTAACCCATTCGCTGTCCTCGATTTCTGCTTCAACAATGGTTCGAAGCGAAGGGATTTCTACTTCCGCTGGTATCACAGCCTCAGTCCCATAAACCAAAAGATAAGGAGTTGCTCCTACTGACGTGCGTACCGTAGTGCGATACCCCAATAATGCAAATGGTAACTGCTCATGCCACTGTCAGGAATTCTGGATCGTTTTCCTCAAAATCTTCTTGATGTTTTTGTTTCGCCGCTTCTACAGCGCCATTGGCCTTTGGCCGATAAGGAGTAGAATTCTTATGCGTTATTTTGAATTGCTCGCATACATCTCCCATCAAGTGACTGTTCAAGTTTGCTGCGTTATCTGTAATGATAGTCGCAGGAATACCGAAACGACAGATAAGATTTGAGTGTACAAAATCCACTACAGCTTTTTTAGTGACCGACTTGAGAGTGACAGCCTCTACCCATTTTGTGAAGTAGTCTATGGCAACCAGTATAAACCTGTGTCCATTCGAAGCCTTTGGTTCGATTGGTCCAATGACGTCCATGCCCCAGGCGACAAATGGCCAAGGCGCAGACATGGGATGCAGTTCTGTGGGAGGAGCATGAATCAGATCACCGTGCACCTGACACTGATGACACTTCCGAACGAAGCTAAAGCAATCCTTTTCCATGGTTATCCAGTAATAACCTGCTCGAAGGATTTTCTTCGCTAAGACATACCCGTTCATGTGAGGTCCACACACACCTGCGTGTACTTCGTGCATGATCTTCCTCGCCTCCTCGGCGTCGACACATCTTAATAGGTTGAGGTCCGGGGTTCTCTTGTACAACAATTCACCGCTCAGAAAGAAACCACTTGCATGTCGCCTAACGGTCCTCTTTTGATCTCCAGTAGCATGCTCGGGGTATTCTTGCATTTTCAAGAACCTCTTGATGTCATGGTACCAAGGCTGCGTATTTGATCCCGCCTCGATTACATTGCAGTAACCGTGTCTTTCCCTGATTTGGATTTCCAAAGGATCGACGTGGGCGTTGCCCGGGTAGGGTAGCATTGAAGCCAGAGTAGCGAGTGCGTCTGCCAGTTCATTGTGACACCTCGGGATATACCTGAACTCTATTTATGTAAAGCGCTTGCCGAGGTCCTCCACATGCTGTCGGTAAGGGATAAGTTTGACATCCCGAGTTTCCCATTCGCCTTGGGCTTGCCGGATAATCAAGTCAGAATCTCCCATAATTAGTAAGTCTTCGACATCCTGATCGATTGCCATATGCATGCCCATGATGCAGGCTTCATACTCAGCCATATTATTTGTGCAAAAGAAACGAAGTCTAGCTGTGGCGGGATAATGCTGACCAGAAGGCGAGATCAAAATTGCCCCAATCCCTACACCTTTGGCATTCACGGCCCCATCAAAGAACATCTTCCAAACATGAGCGTCCTCTGAGACCACTTCTACAGTATTTACCTCTTCATCTGGAAAGTAGGTACTCAATGGCTGGTATTCCTCATCGACCGGATTTTCGGCCAAATGATCTGCTAGCGCCTGGGCTTTCATTGCCGTGCGAGTGACATAGACTATGTGGAATTCAGTAAGCAAGATTTGCCACTTGGCCAGTCTTCCAGTAGGCATCGGTTTCTGAAATATATACTTTAAAGGATCCAACCTGCTTATGAGGAACGTAGTGTGGGCTTGGAGATAATGTCTCATCTTTTGAGCAACCCACGTGAGAGCGCAACATGTCCTTTCCAACAGTGTGTATTTGGCCTCGTAGCCGGTGAATTTCTTGCTCAAGTAGTAGATTGCTTGCTCTTTCTTTCCGGTTATGTCGTGTTGCCCGAGGACGCAACCGAAAGAGTTCTCCAAGACTGTCAGATACAAGAAAAGTGGCCTCCCTGGTTCTGGAGGGACCAAGACTGGGGGATTCGAAAGGTATTCTTTGACTTTATCAAAGGCTTCTTGACACTCAGTTGTCCATTTAATCGCCGCATCTTTCCTTAACAGCTTGAATATGGGCTCACACGTGCTTGTCAGCTGGGCAATAAACCGAATGATGTAGTTCAACCTGCCCAACAGACTCATCACGTCTTTCTTTGTTCTCGGGGGAGGCAGATCTATGATGGATTTTATCTTAGTTGGATCCAGCTCAATACCTCTCCTACTTACGATGAAACCCAAAAGTTTGCCCGACGGAACTCCGAAAGCACACTTGGCTGGGTTTAGCTTCAAGTCATACTTCCTTAGTCTCTCGAAGAATTTCCTCAAGTCTTGGATGTGATTATCCTGCGTCCTGGACTTGACTATCACGTCGTCCACGTACACCTCTATTTCCTGATGCATCATGTCATGAAAAATGGCAGTCATGGCCCTCATGTAAGTAGCCCCAGCATTCTTCAAACCAAATGGCATGACCCGATAACAGTAGGTGCCCCAAGGCGTGGTGAAGGCAGTTTTCTCGGCATACTCTTCATCCATCAGTACCTGATGATACCCAGCGTAACAATCTACGAAAGACTGTATCTCGTGTTTGGCGCAATTATCAACGAGGATGTGGATGTTGGGCAGTGGGAAATTATCTTTGGGACTTGCTCTATTCAAATCTCGGTAATCTACACATACCCGAGTCTTCCCGTCCTTTTTCGGTACTGGAACCACATTCGCCAACCATGTTGTATATTGGACTACCCGAATCACTCCCGTTTTCAGTTGTTTAGTGATCTCCTCTTTAATCTTGTCGCTGACCTCAGTTTTGAACTTTCATTGCTTTTGTTGAACTGGAGGACAATCAGGATGAATCAGCAATTTATGAACCACTAGATCAACACCTAGACCCGGCATGTCATCATATGACCAAGCAAACACGTCTTTAAATTCAAAAAGAAGTTGAATTATCGCCTCTCGCGTTTTCTTGTCCGTGTGAATGCTTATTTTGGTCTCCCGGATTTCTTCAGGAGTTCCTAAATTAACCGGTTCGGTGTCATTCAGATTTGGCTTAGGTTTATTCTCATAATATTCCAACTCTCGGTTTATTTCCCTAAAAGCTTCTTCCGCATCATATTCTGGTTCTGGGTTCATTAATTCGCAGTTAAATAGCTCGTTGTGATCTGGGCGTGAAGTCCGCAAGCATGTCATATTTAAAGCCGCATTATTATAACTGAAAAGAAAGATAAAAGGAAAAATAACAAAAATCAGAACAAAAGAAAGAATGGGAAAGCAATGATGATTTTTTTTATTTTCTTTGGAAAGTTGGAAGACAACAATGTTTACAACTCAGGAATTCAAAACAACAATTGAAAGGAAGAAAACGTTCAAGTTATGTCCTGGAGATAACTTGTGACACAGGAAAGGTGGCAGGACAGGTCTACCCGGACTTCCGTCTAGTCGGGAATGGCGTGGCCTCCCAGTTTTGAAGTTTGGCGTTCGGCCCCACGTACATTATCTCAGCAGTGCTTGTGCCTTCACCTGGTTGAGCCATGTGGACCTCGTAGAGCATCTCTCTCATCGCCCCACATATCTCCCCGATTTCCTCAGCTGTGAAGACCTCATCATCTTCTTCTTCGGAGTACCTTGGCCTGATGAAAGTTGCATATAAATCCGGCAATGGTTGAGCTAACTTCCAACCCTCATTTTTCCTTTTCTTTGCCCACTCTTCGTCTGCTGGAGTAGGTTTGAAGCCTAGTCCAAAAGGTTTCTTGGTGACTGGCAAGGTAATGGGTTCTGTTATTCCCTGAAGGGTTCGTCCAAGCCCTTTCCCTGGCCTAAATCCGTGCCGGATCATCTCTTTGGCCACCATAACCGAGGCGTTAGACAAGAAAGGCTGGGGGAAGGGTATTCCCTCTTCGTGCTGCTCTGCCAGTACAATCTCGAAAGCTTGATAGACCGTATGTTTGCTCCCTTCTCTCGGTTCAATATATGGGATGGATGGGTCCCGATAGATAGCATGCTCATCTTCTCCATGGACCACGATCTCTCGGTCTTCGTACTCAAACTTCACCATCTGGTGAAGAGTGGAAGGCACAGCTCCTGCCGCATGGATCCAAGGTCTGCCGGGGAGGAAATTGTAGGATGTGTCCATGTCGAGCACCTGGAAGGTTATTTCAAACTCAACTGGCCCTATGACCAACAACAGGTCTATTTCCCCCATGGTATCTCTCTTGATGCCGTCGAAAGCTCTTACGCAGATATTGTTGGGTCGGATTCTTCCGGTCCCAATTTCCATTCTTTGCAGCGTGTAGAGCAGGCAAATGTCAACACCTGAACCCCCATCCAACATTACCCGCTTGACATAATAGTCTTCGCATTTAACTTTTAGATGCAAAGCCTTGTTGTGTGCCGCTCCTTCCGGGGGTAAATCATTCTTGCTGAAAGAGATTTGGTTGACGGCGAAGAATCTTTCTATCATCCGCTTTAGTTGTTCAACCGAGGTTTCAACTGGCACATATGCTTCATTCAGGATCTTCAGTAAGATCTTTTGATGCTCGGCCGACCTCATCAACAATGATAGCATGGACACTTGCTCGGGGTACTTGCGCAGTTGATCTATCACTTCGTAATCTGGCATTTTCATTTGTTGGAAGAACACTTCCGCTTCTTCAACACTTACGGGCTTCTTTGGTGGGAAGCGCCTTTGTGTGGCGTTGTTCAGTTCTTGGGTATTTGAATACCTTCCAATGAAAGTATTTTCTGGAAGTTCTCCCATGACCTCTTTACCTTTGTACATTACCAAGGTCTTTTGATAATTCCACGACACTGTGGACGGGTTGGTCATTGGCTTTTGTGGCACGCGTCCGATAACCACTGGCTCATTCAGCCGAGGTGGTTGAATCGTCCCCCGGACCACATAGGCCCCTTTTGGAACGTACATAGGTTTTGCCTTTTTGATCCCGAAGTTCTGCGTCTTCTCAGCTCGACCTTGTGGTATGTAAAGAACTCCATCCTTTACCGGTACCACTTTCTTCTCCACCTTCTTTTCAGGCTCGCTCTTTATAGCCTTGGCCTCCTCCCCCTTTTCTAGTTTCTGGTCTGTTTCGGGCCTCTTCCCCGTGTCGACAATGGCAATTATGGCTTTCAGAGCAGGGTCGAACTCTTTGTCTTCACAAATCATTCCAATCAGCGGCCCAGTATTGTGAGCAGGTAATGGATTGTTAGTTACATTCGGGATCTCCTCATCCCTTAGCACTATTTTCCCTTGCTCTATCAAATTTTCGACCACTCTTTTCAACGACCAGCAGTCATTTGTATCATGTCCCTCGGCCCCTGAATGATAGGCGCATCTGACTCCAGCTTTGTAAGAAGGTGACGTCGGGTTTTGCTTTGTTTGAGGGATTGGTTGCAAGAAACCCAACTGGACTAGCTTCGGGAACAAAGTTGAGTATGGTTTACCGATGGGCGTGAAAGTCCTCCTTCGGGGTGGCTCCTGAGGGCAGAAGTTATTCTGCGGGGGTTGTGAGTTATAGTGGTTGCGGTAAAGAGGCTGATTTCTGGGAGGTGGAGCTGGGCCTCGGTTGGCTTGTTGTGGTGGATGGGCGTAAGGCTGGGCATTCATGACCATATAAGGTTGATGAGCGCATGCCAAATTTGAGTGGGGGTAGTAGTGTTGTGGGGTTCTTTCCGGAAAACGGGGCCTGGGATGACGATACTCCCTTGCTTCCGAGGCTGCCATGGTCGTTTCTTCCTTCTTCTTCCCTCTTGTCATTCCTCCGGACCCGCTTTGGACGGCTTGGGAGGTCGCCCTTATGGCTGCTTGACTTAGAATCCTACCTGTTTTCAGACCATTTTCCACCATCTCTCCAATCTTGATCGCTTCCGCGAATGGCTTACCCATGGCTGACATCGTGTTTTGGAAATAGTCAGACTCTTGAGCCTGGAGAAAGGTAGTGACCATTTCCACTTCATCCATGGGAGGCTTCACTCTTGACGCCTATTCACGCCACTTAATAGCATATTCTCTGAAGCTTTCTGAAGGTTTCTTCTTCAAATTCGACAGAGAATTTCGGTCTGGCGCAATGTCGATGTTATACTGGAATTGTTTCACAAAATCTCTGGCGAGATCATCCCATATATGCCATTGAGACATTTCTTGGTCCATATACCATTCCGAGGCTATCCCTACTAGACTTTCCCCAAAATATGCCATTAGCAGTTCTTCTTTTCCGCCGGCTCCCCGCAATTGGTTGCAGTATTTCTTAAGATGTGCAATGGGGTCACCGTGCCCATCGTATTTCTCGAACTTTGGGGTCTTGAAACCCGCTGGCAGATGCACGTGAGGGAACATGCATAGGTCGGCGTAAGAGACGCTCTTCTGTCCGCTCAATCCTTGCATGTTTTTCAAACTTTGTTCAAGGCTTCTCATTCTCTTGGCAATCTCATTTTGTTCTGCAATTCTGGGATTCTGATCCTGCCCGGGTGCAAGCTCGCACTGAGGCGGTGGAGGATTAGTGCTGGTAGTGAACCTAGTTGGTTCCATTGAGAATGATGGTACTTGGAATGTAAAAGAGGATGAGTCAAAGCTTGGCTTATACATGGCAGGCTGTGCCGTAATCGGGCAAGGCGGTGCAGTAAAGATGTTCATGCTTGCATCGGTGGCTGACATTCGGGGATGAGGCTCAGAAGGCGATCCAGCAGAGAAGGCTGAGGTGGCTGGGTACCCGAATGGGGTAGCAGGATAATTTATGGGGACATTAGAAGTCCCACTTGACCTGGAGAATAATTCAGGGAATCCGGGGACGACACTTGGCGGCTCTTTCCCATTATTCCAGTCGTCCAGCATTTCCAACATGCAGAGCCGTAGGATTCTATTTTCCTCCGCAGTCGCGGATTCAGGTGTGAGGACAGCTGAGATCGAGCTCTCCTCGGAAACAGGGATTGTTTGCAATGGAATTTCTGAAGACATTTCCACACTTCCTTTTGACCTGGTGAAGTAAGTGTGAGTACTGCTTCTGGTCCTAACAACAGGTAGTTGAACACTTCTTCTTGACCTCGTGAAGTATGAGTGCGAGGCCAGACTTTCACCAAACCAACCGTCTTTTCCAAAGACCCTGGAATACTCAACGACAAACGCACGGTTAATTTGCAGCAAATAACAGATAGTCAATCTCACGTTGGGCATGATGCACCTATACAGTTAAGTGGATTACTACATGTTTGCTACGAGAGCATGCGTCATTCCGGCATTTTTCCTCTTATTAGTTATTTTTCCCCTTTTTTTTTCTTTTCTTCTTTTTTTTTGTTTTTCTTTTATGTTTTTTTATATCTTGCAGTAAAAGAAATGCGACCGGATCCGATGAGGATTGCCTACGTATCACGATGCCTACGTGAATCAGATCATTTCGTAGTTCAAAAAACACAAATGAGCGTAAAAGAAGCGACCTCTTTATTGTTGAAATGGTCTATTACAAACTACATTTTGCAAAAGAAAGAGCAAACTTTGAAAATAAACCTAGACTCAAAATAGACTAAAAATCACCCTGATGGGAAAAAACAGGCAGAAGATGCTAAGATACAGGCTTGACTTATGAGTGCATTATGGTTTTGAAAATTGGTGTCCGCAGGGCATCGTTCGGCCTCGCCGCGGTCCTAGGCGTGATATCCCTCTCAAGTTGCTCCAGCTCATGCATAGTCTGCTTGACATAACCCATTACTGCCGAGAGGACGGTAATGCTGGACATGTTCTCACATCGTAGACATCGTCTGGTGATGGCATGGGCAATGGCCTTGATCCTATCTCTGGTTTTCTTCTTCTCTACGAGTAGGCGTTTTATCTGATCGCTACATATCTTGAATATTTGAGCATCCTGTATATGCTGATGCTTCAGTCGCCGTACTTCCAACTTCATCTGGGCTATTGAGTCGTACCAGTATCTGCTCTCAATTTGGAAATCCTTGGCCTGATTAGCTGCTTTGATCTCAAGTGTAGCCATCTCTCCCTTCATTTTAGCAACAGTTTTCTTATGGTCGCCTTCCAATTGATTCATGTATCGGCGATGCTTATATGCTCTTGTATCCCACTGTGCCCTGAGCTCTGCTATGACGTTTTCAGATTTCTCCAAACCATCTTGCCATTCCCTGATTTCACTTTTTAGCCTTTTTATCAGCTGCTCGTCTGATCTTGGCTGTTTATCCGCATCCACCCTTATCTGTTTGATTTGGGCTCTGAGCATTTCGTTTTCCTGAATTATCCTGTTCCGCTCTCCCAGATTGGTAGCAACTTGTACGTTGTGCTCATATTTCAAGCTTCCCACTTGTTGCTTTAACCTGCTGATTTCGGCGCAATAGCCTCTTTCCTTCGCTAACCAATCCCACTGCCTTTGTGATGATTCGGTGAAATTCCGGATGTGGGGTCTCTTAGCTGGCCTTTCATGCTCAAGTTCCCTTCTATACCATGCAAGGTAACCTGGCGCCGTCTCTCCTTTGGCTCGATCCCGCACGCAAGTATCTGATTTCAAATATTGACACTCACTCCAGATTTGGCGAATCTTCGCTTCTGGGAATTGTCCGTTAGGACTTATCTCAACTTCTTGAGTGCTAAGATCTTCCTCATGAGGTAGTGTCTGGCATCTTCCGAACTGTCTCAAAACTTGGCAGGGTGCGTAAGGTTGAATGCTCTTAAGCCCCATCAGTAAGAAATGAGTTTTAGCTGCCGACATATATAGGATCTCATCAACAGGCAACCATCCTAGCGTCCATTGTATTTGGCTGGCAGTAAGAGCTTGAAAGAACGAGGTCCATGCCAGGACTCCTTTGGGCAAACTAATCTCTTTGGTTCTCGTGTAAGATTCTTCTATGCAAGTCTTTTCCGGGGAACCATGGCTCAAAATCTCGGAATGATGGCAGAGGTGCTCGGTCATCCATATTTGTAGGAGCAAGTTACAACCTTCGAAGAAATTTCCCCCAGCTTTACAAGCTGTAAGAGCTCGAAAGATGTCAGATACCACCATAGGTGCGAGAGTACTGTCACTTTGCGTGAGTAAAGTGCTGACGACCCCGGATATCTTCAAATCAATGTTTCCATCTTTCCTTGGAAATACCAGAAGGCCCAGAAACATCATCATGAACGCTACTCGTCTGTGTTTGTCCCACTTCTGACGAACACCTTTGCTGCACAATTTGTTGATTGGATTATTGAATCCCCCCTCATGACCGTACCTATCATATATGAAGCATGGAGTACAAAATCCGGCTGCCAGATCCGGGTTGTGGACTGTTCTGGGTATCTTCAATGAATCTAGGAACCGATGTACCGTGACAACTCTTGGGGCGACTAAGTATTTTTGCCTCAACGGAAGTTCAGCATTCCCGATGTACCCGACCATTTCTTCCAAAGTCGGTGTGAGTTCAAAATCAGAGAAATGGAAAACATTGTGCGCCGGGTCCCAGTAGGTAACCAAAGCTCTTATGATATCTCCCCGAGGCTGGATTTCCAACAAACCCACGAGACCTTTTAGATATTTCTTGACCTCATTTTGTCCTTCAGCACCCAGATCATTCCACCATAGCCGTAACTTGACAGGGATTTTGGTCATTATTGAAAAATGTTCACTTTGCATCATGCTCATCCTGCACATTTATTAAGGTGATTTTAACAAAAATGACTTGACTCAAAAATATTTTACAAAGGGGATCAAGTTTTGAACACGGCCTTTAAACACTTTGGGGACGAAGATTTTAAGGCTGTGTGGGTCAACTGGACAAAAATGCTAAGCAAGACCCAAAGGTGGCTGTTTATGCAAAGTCAGCCTTCCGACGTCCCTTCTTCGGAAACATTCGGCTATTTATGACAAAACAGCATCACCTGACTTATTTATGACTCTTTTAAAAATTGACACATCTTCTTTTTTTTTCTTTTTTTTTATTTATTGATTTTGGCTATTTTAGCAAAATGGGGTTGAACCCGACGAGGGTTGCCTACGTATCTCACATCCGGTGAGAATCAAACCGGCGTAGTTCGGGCCATCATGAATAGAGAAAATCAATTAAACCCAAAAAGCAAGAATATTTTATTATTATTTTCTTTCGAAAAGAGATAAAGACTAAAAAAAAAAATTTTTTTTAGGAAGTATTTAGACTATTAGTCTGAATTTATAAAAGAGATACTACGAGAGAAACAACATATTTTTTGAATGATGAATTTCCAAATTTTTTTTTTACTTTTAAATAGATACCCCTTTTTTCTTTTTTTTTTTTAAAAAAAAGAAAAATTTTTATATGTTTTTTTTAATAAATCAAACTAAAAGACAACTTTTGGTTTTATTCTGTTTTTTTTAGAAAAATTCCGGCGAGGTTTCGACACTACTTGGACATTGGTTTTATTTTTCCAAAATAAGTAATTATCTCCCTACGCTGCTATTTTTCTTCTTTTTTTAGAAACCGGCCAGCATGCGGAACCGAAGCAAATAAATGCGCAAAACAAAAGGATGCAGCAGGGTGGTCTTTTCATTTCAGGTTGTCTGTCCTAGACGGACCCAACCCCTTTGTTGAGCCCCCTAAGTCAAATGCAACATGATGCAAATAAACGTTCCTACTAGGTATCCGGCATGAAGTTTCGTTATACTAGGTTTATACCCTGGGTATTTGTTCTAGACTGTGTACCCGAGCGAACAACTCGAGTCGAGGAGGGGGCTACGTACCGGGGACCCGCGAGATCGTCCGGCTTTGTAACTTGTCCGACCTCTTTCTTATTTCAGGTATTGACACTAACAGAATAGGGAGTCTCGACCAGCGAGCTTCTCCCCGGAGGTAAGAAGACAAGGGTTTCGGCACAGTTTATATACAGTTCAGATAATATCAAAGCGGTAAAAGACAACATTTAGCACGTTATGCAAAACATGTAATAAAGACCAGATAATAAAGCCAAATATAACAATTATTCTAAGCTCGAATTCTTGAACCCTGAACCAGTGGTTCTGGGTCACTCATCCCCAGCAGAGTCGCCAGAGCTGTCACACCTCCTTTTTGCGCGCCCGGCCCCGAAGGGTTAAATGCGCGAGGGGAGTTTTTCCAATTTAAGTGACAATATTCGAAATGGGATTATTTATTTAATTCAGAGTTGCCACTTGGGAAAGGTTTGGCTTTTGGTGTCCCAAGTCACCGGTTTATCTTGAATCCCAAATCGAGGAAATTTTCGACTTTTCCAAATGAAGTCTGCGAACCAGAAATTCTAAGTAAGGAATTATGTTGACCCGAGGGAAGGTGTTAGGCACCCTCGAATCCCGTGGTTCTAGCACGGTCGCTTAAATTGTTATAATGGCTAAATATCTGATTTAAATACATGTTATGACTTACGTGCTTTTATTAAGTTTAAACCGCTTTTATTATTATCATTTATTTTTATAGAATTGCAACGTCGTGAAAATGCATCTCGAACCACGTCACAATCAATGCACCCGTGGTCGTCGACACATTTTGACTCCGTTGAGACTTGGATTTGGGTCACATCAATGTGCACCCGTGTTTAAGAAGGTTAAATTATTAAAGGTGCTCCTAAAGCAACTAGTGTATTGTTACTTTTGGGAAAGGCCATGAAGTTTACTAAACGGCCTGTCCTGAATTCTAAATATTTATTATGTTTAGTTGTTGAGGGCCCCGTAATTTCGCATTTTTTATTTGGCGAGGCTAGTCTCTATTTTAGAAAGGATATCCTACAGTGGCTACATTTCTAATGCATTTATCTTTAAAACGAGAAGAAAAAAAAAGATACATGCTAATTTAATTATATGCTTTGGCCTAAAACGGATTCTTATTAATTTCTGTTTAATTGTTTACAAAGTGAAGAGGCGTCGTACCTTGTGAAACGTGCGAGATTGACCGAATGCTATACTTGTATCCAAACATTTCTCGAATCGAACTTAACTAGACTTATTTAGGCTAGATTAAGGGAATTAAACGCTAGGCATTATTACTAATGGGGATTCGAACGTGCTCCTATATATTGCCTAGCGGTCCTGATAAAAGAACTAAAATAACACAGAACATTATTGTGTAAGGTGGAAATATTCTATCCTATGCATGTCATTATAGTTAAACGGGAATCCAGTCGAAAATTCTATGCCAATTATCCATACATTCTACGTATTGTACCATTACATCTTGTACTAACAAACAACTATAAACTAAGATGCAAGAGGCTAAAACTTGATTAAGTATTAACTAACTAATCTTTCGCTACTGAATTACGCACTAATCAATTTATACAAAAGAAGTCAATATACCATGAGCATTACAAAACAGACATCTAAATTTCTTCAAACTCCTTTCATTTCATGCTTTCGAACTGTTACAGTTAACACCAAAAATGGGACTCGAAATGTGTACCTGAATGCTGAAATGCAAAGAAGAAGTGAAGCAGAAGAGTCAGCGGCAGCAGATAGCAGAATAGCAGCAGCAACAACAAAACAAAATAATTGGAGTAGAACCAAAATCCCAGCTAGACCAAATCTCAGAGTGAACCAATAAACAACCAGCAGACTCAGTTGGATTTAGAAGAAATCATGTATTGGACAAACAGGTCAAGACCATTGAAATCAAGACAGCAAGAAGAATGCAATTTCTAGTTTTGTCTGTCTGTGTTATCAAACAGAGTTCTTTCCAGTTTTCTGCTTTTCAGAACTGCAACCCTCAATCTCCAAAACTAAATTTTCTATGTGTATTCTCTCTTTCTCTGTCTATGTGTGTCTATCTATGTCTATCTTAAAGTCTGTATGCCTGACTTATGTGTGTATGTGTTTGTATTTTTGCTCTCCTCCTCTTGGGTCTATCTGATGTCCTCCCTAATCTTTTCTGTCCCCCTTTTATATGCCTAAAATCAAACCCTTAACAGCCTCTTTGGACAATCAGAACACCCTCCCATGTGCTGCATTTCTTTTCAGTTTCTACTTAATAAATAAAAACAAACCCCCATGATATTCCCTTGGCAGGCTTACCTTTTTAGTAATGTTTATTATTTCTGAAACTTAAAGCAGAATATGGGCAGCAGAATGTAATCTGACAGCATGTGCTGTCAAATTACTTTAGACTTAATAAAAACCTTTATGCAGGACACAGGTTGTGCACAATGCACATGTGGTGCATAAGTGCACATGTTGTGCACAAGTGCACATGCCCTCCAATTCAGAACTGTAACTAAACAAAACAATCCTTTTACATTTTTGATTCAAAATAACAACTATAAGTAAACAAACTCAGTTCCTAATTGATTCAAGCAAATGTGTCCAGAAGCAAATCAATTGGTTATTGTTTAGACAGTTAAAACTAATTGACGACACATGTCGACTCGACTATATTAATCATAACATGTACAATCGTAGCCAAAATCAGACATTTAACAGTATCAAGCACATGATTTGAATTGTACTGACTAAGCAGAATTGTACTCGAGGAATCAGTTAATCAGTTCAAATTTGAAATTCAAGCTAATTGCACAACACATACATACATACACATTATCAGAACAAGTAGAAGAAGGACTCAATCAAACACCGAGGTTCAGGCAAGGTGGAAAGGACACAGTTGGTAAAATTCAAAAACACAAATTTCACAAAACATGAACAGCCTTTTAAACAACACATGGACTAAAAAAATAAATAAAGAGAAAACAAAACTTACCTTAAAACTTTGAAAGAAGGAACAGAAAATCAGCTTGTGTTTGAACAGACCCTTTTTAAGGTTGAACGGACTTTAATCGAAGGGTTTCTCAGATGAGAAACACTTCGATTAAGGTCCATTAGACCCTAACCTCTTGGCTTAACAGGCACGGACCAGGCTTGGGGTTTTTAGGTTTTGTGGAAGGTAGATTTGGAACTTGGGCTTCCATGGTTAGATTCGGACCAAACCAAGCATGGTTTGGTCACGAGGGGGTCCGGGGATTGTCTGGTATGAATCTAGGGTAGATCGGTGTAGATCGAGTTTTTGCTCGAATCTTCAAATGAAGATTCGAGGACCTGGAGGATGATTCGAACTAAACGGTCAACAGGTCCATGTTCAGGGGGGTGAGATGGTCCTATGGTGTTAAGGTGAAGGCCACCGGCGTTCATGCCGCCGGCTTTCATGGTGAAGAATACAGGGGCGGCTTAGGGTTTGGAGGGGAATGGGATGAGGACGAAGGCGGGGTCTTGGATAGGGGGGCAGGGTATGGTAGGGGGCTTATATATGGAATGGGTGGGTTGATCTCAGCCGTCGGATCAATCGAAATCAATGGCTTGGATCTGAAGGCTTAGGAGAAACGGTGTCGTTTCATCTAAAGGGGGTTTGGGTTGGTCCGGGTGGATATGGGTCAGGTTCATCATGGGTTATGAGGAAGTGATCTTGGCCGTTGATCAATCTGAGATCAACGGCCCAGATCAGGCAAGGTTAAAACGGCGTCGTTTTGGACGTTTTTGAAGTAGGCTGGTCTGGACCGGGGCAAGCACAGGTTTTGGGTTGGGTTGTGGGGTTTGGGCCTCAGATTTTACAATGGGAATTGGCCCAAACTTAACTAGAAACAAGTTTCAAACCCCTCTTTTTTATTTCTAATTTTTTTTTAAACATACAACCTAATTAAACTAAACAACATTAATCAACACTTAATGTATTTATTACACGCATACATAAAAAAAATGTTAAAAGTAGGTAAAATTAAACAAGGCAAACAAATCAGGACAAAAAATGCGTATTTTTATGATTTTCTATTTAACAAACCGGATTACGGTTCAAATTACGCATGACATCTATATTTTTTGTATTTTGTTTTGATAAAAAATAAAAATGGGCAAAAATCATAAATAATTAACAAAGTGCCATGTAAAATCCAAAAATTGCACAGCAGGGCCGTTTGTTATTATTTTATTTCTTTTGGAGCGATTGTCTCGTAAAACAAAAATCACGTGCTCACACCGACCAAGGTTGGTCGCAAAGGTAAAAGGACCAACTGTGCAATTTAAAGCACATACCGACCAACTTTGGTCGGTAACATATTTTAATAATTTAATTTTACCGACCAAAATTGGTCAATGTATTTAAATTACGTTATTTTATTCATTATTAAAATTTAAAAATTAGCGACCAAAGTTGGTGGGTAAAATAAAATATATATTTTGTTTAAAAAATTAAAATTTAACCATACCGACCAAAGTTGGTTGGTAAAGTTGAAATCTGGATAATCCTTATTCATTAACTGACCAACTTTGGTCGGTAATTTTTAATTTTTAATTTTTTTTAAACTTAAGCGACCAACCTTGGTCGCTAATCAACAGATTTTTTTTTAATTAGATACCGACCAACTTTGGTCGGTTTTTTGGGTTTTAATTTTGGCATAAAATGCATGTTTTGACAGCTACACCACCTGTCAGCATACCAAAATCCCTAAATAACAACACAACAACAACAACAACAACAACACAATTCAATAAATACATTAAAACTAACAAATTAAAGTTCAATAGAACTAAAAAAATCCAAAACCAAGTTAAAACTTATTACAACTAGTTCAAAACTGATTTTATTTGTCTAGTTCAAAGTATATAAAAGTCAAGGAGTGTTTTGTACAACATCATCATCACCGTCTGATGAAATTTCTTCTAAAAGACGGTGTCGAGGAGGGTCTTGTGGAGGACGGGAAAGAACGACCACGACACTACAACATTTAAGGCCTCCAGCCACCCCTGAAAAGTGTGACCTAAGATGTTAAGAAGTGTAGTATTTGATCAAAGGCAACACTTTACACCATTAGGCTACGCTTTTACAGGGGTGGCCTAAAGAACCGTAACCTTTGACCTATGGCCACGCTTATTACACGTCGCCTTAGAAGCAACGCTTCAAGAGTGTGGCCAATGCGGTAAAAAAGCTACGCTTATATTTTCTCTTAGCCACACTTTTATGACTTAAAGATACATATTTAAAGTGTGGTCTTTGGTTCCTTATAGACCACACTTTTAAAGCGTGGCTTCTAAAGCAACAATCATCAATCATAGTGCCAAATTGACTGTCCTTATGGCCACATTTTCTAAATGTGGCAATTTTGTGTATGCTTTAAAATTATTTTTAAAATATTTATATTTGCCACAATTGTGTGGTTAATAAATTTTAATTCCCTACAATAAATTATGTATTCACATTTGTTTCAAGCATATACATTTTAATCTCAAGCATTAAATAAGATAATAAGTAACAGAATAAAAATAGATCAAATGCATATACTTGAAATAGGCCTGAACAAGTAAATATAATTTGTGCAGTATTCCCCATACTAATAAAGCACCGGCAATAAATGCTACAAAACAAAATTTGTTCATATAACTATCAATAATAATAAACATCACAATTCTTCAAAAAGTCTTCCCCATTCACTTCAATAGGTCAAGTTGATTTGTAGCAACCACTTCCAATTGCATCACCCGTATTTTCCTACACATTCAAAATAAAATAAAAATTAGGAAAAAACCTACATATAATATGCAGAGAACTTTGCCTAGATAACCCACAAAGTCAATACGAAAGCGTATGTATAATAGTAGTATGTAGATCTGAAAAAAGACAAGAATTATTGAATATCTTCATAAGCTTGCATAAACAGGCTCAAACCCAATCAAGAAACTAATAAGGTGTCTATAACACTGAGAAAAAGAATCAAACTGCTAACAGTATACACATGAAATAGTCAAGTGAAATTGAGGGAGTTAGGGTTTGAGTTTTGGAGAGTTTTAAGTGAGGATTTAAGGGACCAAACGGAGTCCGATTTTGATAAATTTATATGGTTAGACTCGGAAGAGAACGAGGTTTATTATTCGGCCATTTTTGATTGATTCTGAGATGTGGGCCCGGGGGCCAGATTTTGGCCGATTTCGGATTTTTGGCATATTTTGTAGTTTATTTTATTGTGGAATTCAATTTTTTAGCACATGGTGATGGTATTAATCTGATTATGGTTAGATTCAGAGCTTTTGGAGACCGAGTCCAGTAACGAGGGCATCCCGGAGTAGGATTTTATGTGGTTGAGGTAAGTAACAGTTTTAACTCTGGCTTTAAGGGTATAAACCCATAGAAATTGTTATCATGTGATTATTTGGTGGTGATACCCACGCTAAGTGACGGGCGTGTAGGTGTGCACCGCGAGGGATTGAGACTTGGCCCATCCCGTGAGGCTGTGGGGCCTAATGGCTATTATTTGTGGTTATGTGTTTACTTGTTATTGAACTTGTTTGCCTTCATGTTAGAGATCATGTTTAGGCTTATTTCATGCTCACATTATTTGTACTCAGTCATAGAACCTATTGTAAACGTTTACCTCAGTCTCTATTATTTCCTAATATGTTGTGATACTTGATGTGAGCTGTGTCCCCTTATTTGTTAATGATGGTGAGGCTAGTGAGGTGCATGATTGAGTAAGGCCGAGGGCCTGGTTGTGAGGATATTCATACCATAGCGCGTGAGTTGTCCCCGTAGCACATGAGTTGACCGTGCGGTTCAAGGTATTGGTACAATAGCGCGTGAGTTGTCCGCGTAGCACGTGAGTTGACCATGCAGATCCAAGTATTGATATGATGGCACGTGAGTTATCCGTGCTTAGCGCTTGGGCTTTAGGATCCCCTCCGGAGTCTGTACACACCCCCAGTAAGTACGAAGTGTTGAGTGTTTTGAGTGTGTTGAGTGCTGAGTGCGAGTGATAAGTGATGGAGTGATACTACTGTGAGGTAATATTTATTTGTGATGTTGCTGCATTTATCTGCTAAATTTCTTTGTGGAATTTATTGAGTTATGGAATTTACCTATTTATTTCTATTTATTTTTAAATTGTGAAAATAAATAATTGGACTATTTTACTTAGCTCGTCACTACTGCTCAGTTCCTTAGTTAATTCTGTTACTATTGAGTGGGTTATACTCATACTACACCCTGCACTTTATGTGTAAAACCAAGTGAGTTAGAGCGCGGTGATTGTTGAGTTGATGCCGGTTAACTTTGGAGATTGCAAGATAGTTGTTAGCATCCACAAGACCTTGTTACTCCTTTTGTCATTTCTTCTTTTGGACAGTTACACAGTTTATATATTTTAGTTTATAGTTTTAGACGCTCATGACTTAGTGACACCTCGATGTTTGGGGCTAGCTTCCGTATTTTATATTGATTATATTCAGAGTTGATTTAGTTTATGAAAAATTTAAATTTGAAATGTTTTATTAATTTCTTATAATCGGTTTAGTAGTAATATTTTGAGAAGTAGGATTGCCTTGTAACACGATAGGCGCCATCATGACCATGGCTAGATTTTGGGTCGTAACAAGTGTGTATTAGAGCCTAGGTTACATAGTCTCAAGAGTCATGAGCGGGTTTAGTAGAGTCTTGCGGATCGGTACGGAGATGTCTATACTTATCTTCGAGAGGCTGTAGAACCTTTAGAAAACTTCAAATTCTTGAATTCTTATCGTGCAGTATTGATTCGGCTTGAAGTGTAACTTTTGAATTCCTTCCACGCATTCGTATGCGTATATGAGCGCTCAATATCATTTGTGCATCGACAGATTGTGATTTTCTAGAAGAGGTGTAAGATGTGATTTCTGTGTGTTGATGTTGGGCTAGTCTGGAGGACTTGAAGCCGGGTTTTGACTATAGCTTGATCACTGAGGTGTTGATTGTGTGAGCGCGTGCTTGTGGACTTATATGTTCGGTAGTATCCCTATTAGTGAAAATAGTGGCTGGATGGATACGTGATGAGTATGATGTGACCGTGAAATGAGTTCATATAATTTGAATGTGACGAGAAGGTATTGCTGAAGGTTTCACCTATTTGAGACTCCAGGTATGTTTTTAGACTCGTTCGAGGAGGAACATTTGTTTAAGAGGGGGAGGATGTAGCGGCCCGGCCTGTCGTTTTGATAGTTATAGCCCCATATCCCCCATCTATGCTTCTTTATGTATTGTTCAGCTGTGTTGAGTTGTATCGAGTTGGTAGGTTTGGGTTCGGAGTAGTTTTGGAGTGAAATGAACACTTAGTCTCTTAGTTAGAAAGTTAAGTTAGAAAAGTCAATCGGAAGTTGACTTATGAGTAAACGAATTCAGATTTGGATTTTTATGATTCGATTAGCTTCGTTGGGTGATTTTAGACTTAGAAGCGTGTCCGGAATATAATTTGGAGTTCTGTGGTAGAATTAGGCTTGAATTGGCGAAAGTTGGAAGTTTAGTAGTTCTTAGGCTTGAATTCGAGATTGATTTGGTGTTTTGGTATTGTTTTGGGTGTTCCAGAGGTTTGACTAAGTTCGGGTAGTGATATATGACTTGTTGGAATTATTGGTTGAGGTCTCGAAGGCCTCGGGTGAGTTTTGGAGTGGTTTGGGTTGTGTTGCGCTCGTTTTTCTTATGTTTCGACGCCGTTTCTTCAAGCATAAATGATATCATATTCAATAAATGAGCTCCGATTTCTTTTTTGATTGAAGCATTAGATCCGTATTATAATTACAGACCCGTAGCAAAATGAATCGTTGAATTTGGACATCGTATGAGGATTTTATGGTCATTTTACTAAGAATTAGGTTGCCAGATTTTTCAGAGTAATTACGAAATTACCACTGACGGCGTATTTAAAAATCTGTATTATTTGCAAATATTGAAACCAACATATCGCATTCATTATAAGGTCAAATGGAGTGATTCAAAAGACTAACTTGACTAGAATTTTACAAGGAATTTATTGGAGCCATAAAAAACGAGTTTCGGGATCGATTGGCATGAGAAACGAGATAGAATAGCTGGCAGAAAAATATATAAAACTAGGGTTTGTTCATTCGGTCATATTTTGAGTTGGGGAGCTCGGATTTGGGCGCTTTTGGAGGCAATTTTCACCATATGAATTGGGGTAAGTGTTCTCTACTCGGTTTTGGTTATATTTCATGAATCCATCATCGTTTTTGGGATTTGATTGATGATTTCAAAGTGAAATTGAGGGAGTAAGGGTTTGAGTTTTGGAGAGTTTTAAGTGAGGATTTGAGGGACCAAACAGAGTCCAATTTTGATAAATTTTATATGGTTAGAATCAGAAGAGAACGAGGTTTATTATTCTGCCATATTTGATTGATTTCGAGACATGGGCTCGGGGGTTGGATTTTGGATGATTTCAGATTTTTGGCATATTTTGTAGTTATTTTATTGTAGAATTCGATTCTTTAGCACATGGTGATAGTATTAATCTGATTATGGTTAGATTCGGGGCTTTTGGAGACCGAGTCCAGTGACGAGGGCATCCCGGAGTAGGATTTTATACGGTTAAGGTAAGTAACAGTTTTAACTCTGGCTTTGAGGGTATAAACCCGTAGAAATTGTTATCATATGATTGTTTGGTGGTGATACCCACACTAGGCGACAAGGGTATGTGTGTGTACCGTGAGGTATTGAGACTTAGTTCGTCCCGTGAGGCTGTGGGGCCTAATAGCTATTATTTGTGGTTATGTGTTTACTTGTTTTTGAACTTGTTTGCCTTCATGTTAGAGATCATGTTTAGGCTTATTCATGCTCACATTATTTGTACTTAGTCATAGAAATTATTGTACATATTTACCTCAGTCTCTATTATTTGCTAATATGTTGTGATACTTGATGTGAGTTGTGTCCCCTTATTTGTTGATGATGGTGAGGCTAGTGAGGTATATGATTGAGTGAGGCCGACGGCCTGGTTGTGAGTATATTAATACCATAGCACATGAGTTGTCCGCGTAACACATGAGTTGACCGTGCGGGTCCAGGTATTGATACCATACCGCGTGAGTTGTTTGCATAGCACGTGAGTTGACCGTGCGGATCCAGGTATTGATATGATGGCAGTGAGTTGTCCGTGCTTAGCGCTTGGGCTTTAGGAGCCCCTCTGGAGTCTGTACACACCCCCATTGAGCGTAGAGTGTTGAGTGTGTTGAGTGCTGAGTGCGAGTGATGAGTGATGAAGCGACACTGTTGTGAGGTTATATTTATTTGTGATGTTGCTGCATTTATCTGTTAAATTTCTTTGTGGAATTTATTGATTTATAGAATTTACCTATTTATTTTTAAATTGTGAAAATAAATAATTGGACTAATTTACTTAGCTCGTCACTACTGCTCAGTTTCTTAGTTAATTCTGTTACTACTAAGTCGGTTGTAGTCATACTACACCCTGAACTTTATGTGCAGAACCAGGTGAGTTAGAGCGCGGTGATTGTTGAGTTCAGGCCGGTTATCTTTGGAGATTGCAAGGTAGCTGCTACCATCCGCAGGACCTTGTTACTCCCTTTGTCATTTCTTCTTTTGGATAGTTAGACGGTTTATATATCTTAGTTTATAGTTTTAGACGCTCATGACTTAGTGACACCCCGATGTTTGGGGCTAGCTTCCGTATTTTATATTGATTATATTCAAAGTTGATATAGTTTATGAAAAATTTAAATGTTGAAATATTTTATTAATTTCTTATAATCAGTTTAGTAGTAATATTTTGGGAAGTAGGCTTGCCTTGTAACACGATAGGTGCCATCATGATCATGGTTAGATTTTGGGTCGTGACATAAACTAATAAGACTTTCTTACCTAGTCATGATACTTATGCTAAGCAAATCCAACTTCAAGTCCACCACAGATCTACCTAAGCGTGACTAATCTTCATGAAGAAAAAGTGTAAAATTAACAGGGTCCACAGAACAACGATAGCAAGTAATCAAATTATAAACCAAGTATTTCATGAAGGTAATATAATAATTTTACGCGCAAAAAATTAATAGGGATACCAGCAACGCTTGTAATGATCCTATAACCTTAAGTTCAAACTCATGCACTGACTTTTCTAATCTTTATATATATATAAAATGAAACAGCTTTTCAACCCCCAAAAAATAAAAAATAAAAAATAAAACATGAATGTAGCTTGGTAAAGGACTTATGCCCAAGGTAAGCATATCTATACAAACACAACTGTCACTATCTCGTATTGTATGAACAATATTGTGCATGAAACCAAGTGAACCAAAAAGCAATTTATCAGTTTTATAACCAACTCTATAAAATTAGACTTTCTATTTCCTTTACATTTATCTTTTTCACTTTGTAAGCAATATAAGCTAAGACTACAAGGAAAAAGTAGATGAAGTTCATCTATCTTTTCAGTTCCAAATGCCTCAAGCCATGAAACCACTTGATCAATCTAGGGCCTCTGACGCGGATCACGGTCTATACATTTACAAGCTATACTTAGCACCTCCAAAAGTGGTTGTTGTAACGACCTGTCCAGTCGTCTCATGAGTTACCACTCCGTTTCCCCCATTTCTACTTCTTTATGCTTTGTTTATCCGTGTTATGTGGTATCGGGTTTGTCGGATCGAATCCGGAATGATTTTGGTAAGGTTTGAGACACTTAGTCTCTTTGGAGTGAGTTTAGGTTGGAAAAGTCAACCGGATGTTGACTTGTATGTTAGAGGGCTTGGATGTGAGTTCCGATGGTTCGAGAGGTGATTTAGGACTTAGAAGAACGATCAGAATGAGTTTTGGAGGTTCGGAGTAGATTTAGGCTGGAATTGGCGAAGTTGATATTTTGGCGATTTCCGGTTGGTAGGCGAGATTTTGATATAGGGGTCGGAATGGAATTCCGAGAGTTGCAGTAGCTCTGTTGTATCATTTGGGATGTGTGTGTAAAATTTTAGGTTATTCGGATGTGGTTTGGTTGGGTTTTTGATCAAAAGCGTAATTTAGAAGATTTTGGAATTCTTAGGCTTGAATCCGATGCGAATTTGGTGTTTCGATGTTGTTGTGAGCATTCCGAAGGTTGGAACAAGTTTGAATAAGGTTATGGGATATGTTGGCATGTTTTGTTGAGGTCCCGGGGGCCTCGGGCGGTCAATCAGACCATTTCATGAAGTTTGGAATTGCAGAAATCTGCTGCTCAGTGTTGTAGACAATTGACCTTCGCGTTCGCGAGAGGGGAGCCGTGATCGCGAAGGGTTAGCTGGAGAAGTCGGAGATTTTGGCCTTCACATTCACGAGGAAGGCTCCGCGTTCGTGAAGTGCTGGGAAGTGATTCATAGCGTTCGCGAGGTAAGCTCCGCATTCGCATAAAGGAAATTGGCCAGCTGGTTATAAGGTGTTTTGTTCATCGCGTTCGTGGGTGAGGGAGCACATTCGCGAAGAGTCAGGTTAAGGAACCATCGCATTCGCGAGTGGCATGATGCGATCGCGAAAAAGGAATTTTGGTCAAAGGTGATTTGTGCGTCGCGAACGCGAGGCTTTGACCGTCTTGTCCGCGATTTTGGGGTTTATTTCTTCCATTATTGATAGTTTTTGGAGCTTTTTAAAGGGGATTGAAGAGGGATTCAAGGGGAATCACTTGGAGGTAAGATTCTTGGACTTAACACTCGATTCTAATGTGAATTCCACCTAAATAATCATGGAAATTAAGCTAAAAATTGAAGAACTAGGGCTTGAAATTGGAGACCTAGAATTTGGGATTTGAGGGGTCATTTGTGGTTTGATTTTGATGCTTTTGGTATGAATGAACTCGGGGAGTGATAAGTAATCTACTGATGTGATTTTTACCGGAATCCAAGACGTGGGCCCGGGGGTCGGGTTTTGGTAATTTCGGGATTTGTGTTGTAAATTGATTATTTTCGATTGGGCTTCGTTCCTTTAGCATATTTTGATGTCGTGATTCTGATTTTGGATAGATTCGATGCGAGTGGAGGCTGATTCGAGGGCAAAGGCATCGCGAGCTAGAGATTTGACCGGTTCGAGGTGAGTAATGATTGTAAATGATGTTCTGAGGGTATGAAACCTCGGATTGCACATAGTTGTGCTATATTGAGGTGACGCACATGCTTGATGACGAGTATGAGGTCGTGCACTATTGGGGATTGTGACTTAGTCCGTCTCGAATGATTATTTTACCGAGTATTTGACTGAAATCTATTTGCTATTGTCATTATTTGGGCTGAATGCCATATTTGGACCTCGTGCCAACTATTTGAACCCTTAGGGAATTTTTATTGATATTTCCTCACTGTTTTGACTTTATGCTTGAACTCAGTCATGTTATACTTCATTGTTTTCGTAGTCAACCATGTCTACTCTATTTTAACACTTAAATGATTCTTTTAAATGATATTTTGGGCTGAGAATAATGTTTTACTCTTGCCCGAGAGGCTTGTGAGGATTTTGACTGAGTAAGGCCGAGGGCCTATATTGTGAGGAAACATTTGATATTGATTATGAGGCCGAGGGCCTGAGATATGTACGCCACGAGGTGGCTTGTTGATATGAGGCTGAGGGCCTAGTGACGATGCCACAAGATGACTTGATATTATGCTTGGGCCATAAGGGGCCCCTCCAGGAGTCTGCACACCGCCAGTGTGCGCGAGTACCCATTGTGATGTGAAATATAGCCCGAGGGGCTGGTATTGTTCTGAGATATTACCTGAGAGTCGGATTTGTTGATACTTTGCCTGAGGGGCGAACCTTTATGTGTTTATTTTCTTAATTGCCTGTCCTTTACCTGTTTAAATGTTCAAAAGGTTTTCATGAAGTTTAATCGCGCTAAATGACTTTCACATATCTTTTACCGATTTTACCGCTTCATTATTGTCCGCAAATGTGTTTTACATGATTTCCTGCTTTTAGTCTTTATTTATGGTTATTACTCACTGAGTTGGAGTACTCACTTTACTCCCTGCACCCCGTGTGTAGATTCAGGCGCATTTGGTCCCGCTCCCGAGTGCTGATCTTCCCAGCTCAGGCGGATCCGAGGAGTCTCTAGGTAGCTATCAACGTTCGCAACCCGGAGATTCTCCATATCTTATTTCTCCATGTTTTTAGTTACTGTATTAAACTCTGTAATTTTCTTTGAGTATCCCAGATTGTTTAGATACTCATGACTAGTGACACCCGATATCGGGTTGTGTTGGGTTGTACTCCGTAGATTATGGTATTAACTACTTAAACCTTGGATTATTTTATCATGATTTAGACTATTTCTTTCTATTTAACTATTAAATACTGAAATGGGAAGTGTCCGTAGGCCTTGTCTTCACGAGAGGCGCCATCACGACTGGGTCCAGGTTTAGGGTCGTGACAAGTTGGTATCAGAGCCTAGGTTACATAGGTCTCACGAGTCATGAGCAGGTTTAGTAGAGTCTCGTGGATCGTTACAGAGACATCTGTATTTAGCCTCGAGAGGCTGCAGAACCTTTAGGAAAAACTTCATATTCTTGAAATTCTTGTCGTGCTAATTTGTTGATCCGAGTACTAACTTCTATTATTCTATTCTCTCACAGATGGTGAGGAAGCGCGCTACCGGTCAGGATGGACGACAACCAGTACCACTAGCTGTGGCCACCAAAGGCCAAGGACGCGGTCGCGATTGTGGTTGTAGTATGGGCAGAGGTGTGGCCCGCACAGCAGCTAAAACAGCACCTGCAGATCCACCAGCTGCTCTATTTCAGGATCATGTTCCAGTTATGGATGCTCCCACAGCACCAGATCAGGCACCAACTGTGCCCATTGTGATTTCGGGTCTTTAGGAGGCCTTGACTCAGATCTTATCAGTTTGCACTAGCCTAGCTCAAGCGGTTTCAGCCACTACAATCGCAGCTACTTCTCAGGCCGGGGAGGCAATCATGCCCCCACCGCTCGCACACCTGAGCATGTCGTGCAAGGACTTCAGACGCCGGGAGCACATCCTGTCCAGCCGGTTGCAGCTGCTGAGGACTATGTAGTTCCTGCCATGCTAGAGGACGAGTAGCATAGGTTGGAGAGGTTTGGTAGACTTCAGCCTACGACCTTCAGTGGTGCAGAGGGCGAGGATGCCCAGGGTTTCTTCTATAAGTGTCAGATGATGCTTCATACAGCCGGTATTCTGGACACCAACGGGGTCGCTTTCGCTACTTATCAGTTTTCTGGAGCTGTCTTCACTTGGTGGGAGGATTTTAAGAGGTGTAGGCCTGTTGTTGCAGTACCCCTTACCTGACAGCAGTTCTCCGTTCTCTTTCTGGAGAAGTATGTGCCGTAGTCTCGCAGAGAGGAGCTACGCAGGCAGTTTGAGTGGTTGTGTCAGGGAGAGATGACCGTGTCGCATTATGAGTTGAGGTTCTCCGAGTTAGCTCATCATGCCATTTGGTTGGTTCCAACAGATAGAGATAGGATTAAGAGGTTTGTTTATGGTCTCACTTATCAGCTTCGTATTATCATAACCAGGGAGAGGGTGATTGGTGCTACCTTTGAGGAGGTTGTAGACATTGCTCGGGAGATTGAGTCTGTTCGTCGCCGGGAGCGCGAGGAGAGGGAGGCCAAGAGCCTCGAGGATCTGGTAGTTACAGTGGTACTCCTTTGAGAGGTCAGTTTCAGCACTACAGAGGCCTTCCATTCAGACATGCTCAGCCAGCTCACCTAGGTTATCGTGGGGAATCAACGGGTCATGGTTCTCACAGTTCACATCAGAGCCAGTCATTACTTAGTGCCCTTCCAACTTAGAGTTCGTCCTGTGCTCCATCAGTTCAGGGCTCTTCTATGCCAGGTGCATCTGCTAGTCACTCCGGTGCGAGTGGTTCCCTTCAGTCCCCTTTTCCAGCACCTGGGAGTTGTTATGAGTATGGAGAAATGGGCCATATATGGAGGCAGTATCCTCCTCATCTTGCAAGTTCATCTCAGTAGAGGGGTCAGTCATCGGCTTCAGCGCCAGTTACTTCATCACCACCCGCTCAACCAGCTAGGGGTGGAGGTCAGTTAGCTAGGGGTTGCCCTAGAGAGGGAGGTCGATCAGGTGGCGGTCATGCCCGTTTCTATGCACTTCCAAGTAGATCTGATGCTATTGCTTTAGATGCTGTTATTACAGGTATTGTTTCAGTCTGCCACAGAGATGCCTCTATATTATTTGATCCCGGTTCCACCTTTTCTTATGTGTCATCATACTTTGCTCGTTATTTGGGTACACCCCCTGAGTTTCTTGCTTTACCTGTTCATGTATCTACCCCGGTGAGCGATACTGTTGTTGTAGACCGTGTGTACCGGTTGTGTTTGGTGACTATTGGGCATCTAGAGACCCATGTGGATCTTTTATTATTGTGTATGGTGGATTTCGTTGTCATTTTGGGCATGGATTGGCTATCTCTGTATCGTGTTATTCTAGACTGTCATGCTAAGGCAGTCACATTGGCTATACCGGGTGTGCCACGGATTGAGTGGCGAGGTGTGACTGATTATGTTCCCAGTAGAGTGATCTTATTCTTGAAAGCCAGTGTATGGTTGGGAAGGGTTGTCTTTCGTATCTAGCCTTTGTGAGGGATGTCGGTTCTAAGACTCCTAGTATTGATTCTGTTCCAGTTGTGAGGGATTTTCCCGATATGTTTCCTGCAGACCTGTTGGGCATGCCATCGGATAGGGATATTAATTTTGGTATTGACCTGGTGCCGGGCACTCTTCCCATTTCTATTCCACCGTATCGTATGGCACCAGCGGAGTTGAAGGAATTAAAGGAGCAACTTTAGGAACTCCTTGATAAAGGGTTCATTCGGTCTAGTGTGTCACCTTGGGGTGCGCCGGTTCTATTTGTGAAGAAGAAGGATGGCACTATGAGGATGTACATTGACTATAGGCAATTGAACAAGGTAACAGTTAAGAACAAGTATCCTTTACCTCACATTGATGATTTATTCGACCAGCTTCAGGGAGCGAGAGTGTTCTTCAAGATTGATTTCCGTTCAGGTTATTACCAGTTGAAGATCAGGGGCTCGGATATTCTTAAGACAGCTTTCAGGACCCGATATGGTCATTATGAGTTCTTGGTGATGCTTTTGGGCTGACCAATGCCCCAACAACGTTCATGCATTTGATGAACAGTGTGTTTCGGCCTTATCTCGACTCGTTTGTCATAGTCTTCATTGATGATATTCTGGTCTATTCGCGTAGTTAGGAGGAGCACGTAGAGTATTTGAGAGTTGTGTTGCAGAGATTGAAGGAGGAGAAGCTCTATGCAAAATTCTTCAAGTGTGAGTATGACTCAGTTGAGTGGCTTTCTTGTGGCACGTGGTGTCCAGTGAGGTTATTCAGGTTGATCCAAAGAAGATAGAGGCGGTTCAAAGTTGGCCTAGACCGTCCTCAGCCACAGAGATTCGTAGCTTTCTTGGTTTGGTAGGCTATTATCGCCGGTTTGTTCAGGGATTATTATATATCGCAATGCCCTTGATCAAGTTGACTCAGAAGAGTGCTTCATTTGTATGGTCGAACGAGTATGATGAGAGCTTTCAGAAGCTCAATACAGCCTTGACCACAACTCCAGTGTTGGTTCTGCCATCAGCTTCAGGTTTATATACCATGTATTGTGATGCTTCGAGAGTTGGTATTGGTTGTGTTTTGATGCAGGCAGGTAGAGTTATTGCTTATGCTTCCCGTTAGTTGAAGCCCCGTTCATGATTTAGAGTTGGCTACCATAGTTCACGCATTGAAGATTTGGAGGCATTACTTGTATGGTGTCTCTTGTGAGGTGTTTACTGATCATCGTAGCCTCCAACACTTATTGAAGCAAAAGGATCTTAATTTGAGGCAGCAGATATGGTTGGAGTTGCTAAAGGATTATGATATCACTATATTGTACCATCCGAGAAAGGGCAATGTGGTAGTCGATGCTCTGAGCCGAAAGGCGGTGAGTATGGAGAGTTTGGCATATATCCCAGTTGGGGAGAGACCTCTTGCAGTTGATGTTCAGGCCTTGGCTAATCGGTTCGTGAGGTTAGATATTTCGGAGCCTAGTCGGGTATTGGCTTGTGTGGTTTCTCGATCTTCCTTTAGAGAGCGCCAATATGATGATTCGCATTTGCTTGTCCTTAAGGATAGAGTACAGCATGATGATTCCAGAGATGTGACCATTGGTGATGATGGGGGTGTTGAGGATGCAGGGCCGAATATGTGTGCCCAATGTGGATGAGCTTCGGGAGTTGATTCTGGATGAGGCCCATAGCTCGCGGTATTCCATTCATCCAGGTGCCGCAAAGATGTATCAGGATTTGAGGCAGCATTAATGGTGGAGGAGAATGAAGGAAGACATTGTGGGATTTGTAGCTCGGTGTCTAAAATGTCAGCAGGTGAAATATGAGCATTAGAGACCGGGTGACTTGCTTCAGCAGATGGATATTCCAGAGTGGAAGTGGGAGAGGATCACTATGGACTTTGTAGTTAGACTCCCACGGACTTTGAAGAAGTTTGACGCTATTTGGGTGATTGTGGATCGACTGACCAAGTCCGCACACTTCATTCCTGTGTGTACTACCTGTTCTTTAGAACGGTTGGCAGAGATCTATATCCGGGAGATTGTTCGTTTGCATCGTGTCCCAGTTTCCATCATTTCAGATAATGGCACTCAGTTTACATTGCAATTTTGGAGGTCTGTGCAGCGGGAGTTGGGTACATAGGTTGAGTTGAGCACAACTTTTCACCCTCAGACGGACGAGCAGTCCGAGTGCACTATTCAGATATTGGAGGACATGTTGCGTTCTTGTGTCATTGATTTCGGAGGGTTATGGGATCAGTTTCTACCACTTGCAGAGTTTGCTTATAACAACAACTACTAGTCGAGTATTCAGATGGCTCCATATGAGGCTTTGTACGGGAGGCGATGTAGATCTCCAGTTGGTTGGTTCGAGCCAGGTGAGGTTAGGCTATTGGGGATAGACTTGGTGCAGGATGCTTTAGCAAAGGTGAAGGTGATTCAGGAGAGGCTTCGTACAACACAGTCGAGACAGAAGAGTTAGGCTGACAAGAATGTTAGAGATGTGTCCTACATGGTTGGCAAAAAGGTTCTGTTGAAGGTTTCACCCATAAAGGGTGTTATGAGATTTGGGAAGAAAGGTAAATTGAGTCCTCGGTTCATTGGGCCTTTTGAGGTGCTTCGGAGGATTGGGGAGGTGGCTTATGAGCTTACTTTGCAACCTAGCTTGTCGAGTGTGCACCCAGTATTTCATGTTTTTATGCTCCGGAAGTATATTGGGGACCCGTCTCATGTTCTGGATTTTAGCACAGTTCAGTTGGATGATGATTTGACCTATGATATGGAGCCAGTAGCTATTTTGGGTCGTCAGGTTTGAAAGTTGAGTTCAAAGGATATAGCTTCAGTGAAAGTGCAGTGGGGAGGTTAGCCCATGGAGGAGGCTACCTGGGAGACCGAGCGGGAGATGCGGAGCAGATATCCTCACCTGTTTGAGGCTTCAAGTATGTTTCTTGACTCATTCGAGGGCGAATGATTGTTTAAGTTCGGGAGGATGTGATGACCCGACCAGTCATCTCATGAGTTACTGCTCCGTTTCACCTATTTCTGCTTCTTTATGCTTTCTTTATCTGTGTTAAGTGGTATCGGGTTGGTCGGATCAAATCCGGAATAATTTTGGTAACGTTTGAGACACTTAGTCTCTTTGGAGTGAGTTTAGGTTGGAAAAGTCAACTGGATGTTGACTTGTGTGTTAGAGGGTTCGGATGTGAGTTCCGATGGTTCGGTTATATTCGGGAGGTTATTTGGGACTTAGGAGCATGATCAGAATGAGATTTGGAGGTTCGGAGTAGAATTAGGCTTGAATTGGCGAAGTTGATATTTTGGCGATTTCCAGTTGGTAGGTGAGATTTTGATACAGGGGCCGGAATGGAATTCCAGAGTTGTAGTAGCTCCGTTGTGTCATTTTGGATGTGTGTGTAAAATTTTAGGTCATTCGGATGTGGTTTGGTTGGGTATTTGATCAAAAGCATAATTTAGAAGATTTTGGAATTCTTAGGCTTGAATCCGATGCGAATTTGGTGTTTCGATGTTGTTGAGAGCGTTCTGAAGGTTGGAACAAGTTTGAATGAGGTTTTGGGATATGTTTGCATGTTTGGTTGAGGTCCCGGGGGCCTCGGGTGAGTTTCGGATTGTCAATCAGACCATTTCATGAAGTTTGGAATTGTAGAAATCTGCTGCTTAGTGTTGCAGACAATTGACCTTCGCATTCACGAGAGGGGAGCCGCGATCGCCAAGGATTAGCTGGAGAGGGTGGAGATTTTGGCCTTCACGTTCGCGAGGAAGGCTCCGCGTTCGCGAAGGGCTGGGAAGTGATTCATCACATTCGCAAGGTAAGCTTCCCGTTCGCATAGAGGATATTAGCCAGCTGGGTTTGAGGTGTTTTGCTCATCGCATTTGCGGGTGAGGGAGCACATTCACAAAGAGTCAGGTTGAGGAACCATCGCGTTCACGAGTGGCATGACGCGATCGCGAAAGAGGAATTTTGGTCAAAGGTGATTTTTGCTTCGCGAAGCGAGACTTTGACCGCGTTTGCGAAGAAGGATTTTAGACCTGGGCAGAATGTTTAAATACTCGTCTTGTCTGCGATTTTAGGGTTTATTTCTTCCTTTCTTGATTGTTTTTTGGAGCTTTGTGAAGGGGATTGAAGAGGGATTCAAGGGGAATCACTTGGAGATAATATTCTTGGACTTAAAACTCGATTCTAATGTGAATTCCACCTAAATAATCATGGAAATTAAGTTAAAAATTGAAGAACTAGGACTTGAAATTGGAGACCTAGAATTTGGGATTTGAGGGGTCGTTTATGGTTGGATTTTGATGCTTTTGGTATGAATGAACTCAGGGAGTGATAAAGAATCCATTGATGTGAGTTTTACCGAAATCCGAGACGTGGGCCCGGGGGTCGGGTTTTGGTAATTTTGGGATTTGTGTTGTAAATTGATTATTTTCGCTTGAGCTTCGTTCCCTTAGCATATTTTGATGCTGTGATTCTAATTTTGGATAGATTCGACGCGAGTGGTGGCCGATTCGAGGGGAAAAGGCATCGTGAGCTAGAGATTTGATCGGTTTGAGGTGAGTAATGATTGTAAATGATGTTCTGAGGGTATGAAACCACGGATCGCACATCGTTGTGCTATATCGAGGTGATGCACACGCTTGATGACGAGCGTGGGGTCGTGCCACTATTGGGGATTATGACTTAGTCCGTCCAGAATAATTATTTTACCGCATATTTGACTGAAATCTATTTGCTATCGTCATTATTTGGGCTGAATGCCATATTTGGGTCTCGTGCCAACTATATGAAACCCCGAATTGATATTTTCTCACTGTTTTGACTTTATACTTGACTCAGCCATGTTATACTTCACCGTTTTCGTATTCAGCCATGTCTACTCTGTTTTAACACTTAAATGATTCTTTTAAATGATATTTTGGGCTGAGTATGATGTTTTACTATTGCCCGAGTGGCTTGTGAGGATTTTGACTGAGTAAGGCCGATGACCTATATTGTGAGGAAACATTTGATATTGATTATGAGACCGAGGGCCTGAGATATGTACGCCACGAGGTAGCTTGTTAATATGAGGCTGAGGGCCTAGTGATGATGCCACAAGATGGCTTGATATTGCGCTTGAGCTGTAAGGGGCCCCTCCAGGAGTCTGCACACCCCCAGTGAGCGGGGTACCTATTGTGATGTGAGATATAGCCCGAAGGGCTGGTATTGTTCTGAAATATTGCTCGAGGGGCAAATTTGTTGATACTGTACCCGAGAAGCGAACTTTTATGTGTTTATTTTCTTAATTGCCTATCCTTTACCTGTTTAAATGTTTAAAAAGGTTTTCATGAATTTTAATTGCTTTAAATGACATTCACATATCTTTTACTGATTTTACTGCTTCATTATAGTTTGTAAATGTATTTTACATGATTTCCTGCTTTCAGTCTTTATTTATGGTTATTACTCATTGAGTTGGAGTACTCACTTTACTCCCTACACCCCGTGTGCAGATTCAGGCACATCTAGTCCCGCTCCAGAATGCTGATCTTTCCAGCTTAGGCGGATCCGAGGAGTCTCTATGTAGCTGTCGGCGTTCGCAGCCCGGAGCTTTTGCCTATCTTATTTCTCCATGTTTTTAGTTACTGTATTAAACCCTGTAGTTTTCTCTGAGTATCCCAGATTGTTTAGATGCTCATGACTATTGACACCCCGATATCGGCCTGTGTTGGGTTGTATTCCGCAAATTATGCGATTAAGTGCTTAAACCTTGAATTATTTTATCATGCTTTAGACTATTTCTTACTGTTTAACTGTTAGATATTGAAATGGGAAGTATCGGCTGGCCTTGTCTTCACGAAAGGCGCCATCACGATCGGATCGGGGTTTAGGGTCGTGACAGTTGTACAACTGAAATTAAGTCAAAATAACCACCTAATTCAAAAGCAATTTAAAAATATTTTGAAATCACAAACTCAAGCAAATAATGTCCTACTTGTGAAACTTTTCAGTATAATAAGGTCGAATACAAATATTAGTAAACGTATACATTGCAAAAACCGATTAAAGCTTTGACACCCAAAATCAAACAAAAAGATAACTTATTATTCAACTCAATAATATAAAACAAGGATAAAACTAAAAATTTTGATAGCGAAAAATTAAACAAAAAATTTACTTATTTAAGCCCAATAATTTGAAATTGAAAAAAAATTAAAATTTTGAGTACTAAATAAAGCCTATACAAAGATAGGTAATATTGCAAAAAAAAAAAAATACAATTCCTACCATCAGAAAGTGTCACACCTCCTTTTTGCGCGCCCGGCCCCAAAGGGTTAAAAATGCGCGGGTGGAGTTTTTCCAATTTAAGTGACAATATTCCAAATGGGATTATTTATTTAATTCAGAGTCGCCACTTGGGAAAGGTTTGGCTTTTTGGTGTCCCAAGTCACCGGTTTATCTTGAATCCCAAATCGAGGAAATTTTCGACTTTTCCAAATGAAGTCTGCGAACCAGAAATTCTAAGTAAGGAATTCTGTTGACCCGAGGGAAGGTGTTAGGCACCCTCGAATCCCGTGGTTCTAGCACGGTCGCTTAAATTGTTATAATGGCTAAATATCTGATTTAAATACATGTTATGACTTATGTGCTTTTATTAAGTTTAAACCGCTTTTATTATTATCATTTATTTTTATAGAATTGCAACGTCGTGAAAATGCATCTCGAACCACGTCACAATCAATGCACCCGTGGTTGTCAACACATTTCGACTCCGTTGAGATTTGGATTCGGGTCACATCAATGCGCACCCGAATTTAAGAATATAATTTACTTAAAGTCGCGCCTAAAGAATCTAACGCGTTATTATCTTTGGGGAAGGCAGTGGAATTCACTAAACAGTCCGTCCCAAATTCTAAGTATTTATCATGATCAATTATTGAGGGCCCCACAATTTGCATTTTTATTTGGCGAGGCTCGTCTCATTATTTTAGAAGGGTATCCTACAGTGACTACATTTCTACTACGTTTGTCTTTAAAAAGAAAGATGATACCGAACTTTGCTTGTTTGAACAAATACAGACTGAATCTTTATTATGTTTGCCGAACCTAAATTTGTTTGATTACCTGATTGATTGTTTATGAGGTGAGAGTTACCTCATGCTTTGTCTTCATCGAGTGAATACGCTTATTAATTTGCTAAGTGAGATTGCAAGCAAACTAACAACATATACTGAGTTATATTTAACGACCTCCAAGTTTTATTTTAAACTCTAACCTGTTTGAAATTGATAAACGAGATTGGCTGTTTATTAGGAAAATTACTACTAATTGAACTCAAAATAACTATTAGTTTTCCTCAACAATCATCACATTATTTCGAAACAAGGAATCTATACCGAGACCCGATATCGAACCTATATTGGAATAAATAATCTGACAGGAGAGCCGACATTCATAGCCAGACTCTTAACGTGACTGCATGAGAGTTTGTTTGGGATACATTTATCCCAGACCTAGTACCACGGATTTGTCAATTCAGTGGTCTAGGCAAAATACATCCAAGTGCTTGCCAATGACTCTATGTTATACAGTCATAACTAAGTCAAACAGAGTGTTATACTGAACTGAATGTATACTAAATCAAACATACTGTCTATGTCATACTGTCATTATTATTGAACAATGCTATCTAATAGTTCATCTCAAACAGAATGTATGTTAGTTTATACAGAATGTTTGCAGTTTGCAGTTAAACAAATACAGGCTAAACTAGCATTCAACCTATTTTTGAACACCAATATTTTAACATAAACAGATGTTCATTTCTTTATTTTCTGCTTCAACTTCGAACTTTCAACAACACATGGTTTCAGGAGTTGTGTACCTGGAAATATTTGAAAATTTGAAGAAAAGGGGGAAATCAGCAGAGCAACAATGGCAACAGGTGCAACAACAATAACAGCACTAGCAGTAACAGCAGGACAGAATAGCAGCAGCAACAAGAAACAGAAGAGTAGCAGCCACAACTCACAAAACAATTGGAGTGAGATCAAACACCCCAACTAAACCAAACTCTCGAGTAGAACAAGCAACAACCAAGCAGACTCAGTTGGGAGAAATCAGTGTTGCACAAAACAGGTCCAGATTTAGTGAAATTAAAACAAAAGGAAAGGAAGCAACTTCTAGTTTTTGTCTGTCTGAGTTATCAGACAAAAATTCTTTTCCAGTTTTCTGTTTCCAAAATTTGAACTCTCAGATGTTCCCTCTCAGTGTCTCTCCCTATCTCTGTATGCTCTGTCTGTGTATCTCTATCAGCTCTCTCTTTTTCTCTTCTATCCTCACAATGTGTGTGTTTCTTTCCTCTAAATCTTCAGGGTTCTCTGACCTCTCATCTCCTCCTCTTAGTTAGATGTCTGCCCCCTTTTATAAGCCTTAACACTACCCCTTTTAACAGCCTGTTTAGAATATCACAGTACCCCTCCCATGTGCCTTCCATTTTCAGTTCCACTTTAGCTAATTAAGTATTAAACCCCATCAACATTCCCTGGCAGACTTAACTTTTAAAAGGTTTAATACTTTTAAACTAAAGCAAGGTATGGGCAGTAGAATATATCTGACAGCATATGCTGTCAAACCATTTTTAACTCAAAAAAAACCCTTTTATGCAGGAAACAGGCTGTGCACAATGCACATGCTGTGCACAGGTGCACATGCCATCAACTCAGATTTCAATTACAGATCAAGCCTTAGGTTTCTGAAATCATATTAACAACTATAAGTAACTGAACTTGGTTCCTAATTGATTCAGGCAAATGTTCAACAGAAGCAAATCGATTTATTTTGTTCAGGCAGTTGAAACTAATTGACGACACATGTCGACTCGACTATATTAGCATTAACATACACAATCGTAGCCAAAAATCAGACATTCAAAAGTATAGGACACATGACTCAACTTATACTGATTAAACAGAACTGTACTTCGAGGAATCAGTTAATCAGTACAAATTTGAAATTCAAACTGATTGCACAACAAATACATATGCCTTATCAGAATGGGAGGGGGGATTCAGACAAACACAGAGGTTCAGGTAAAGTGGACAAACAAAAGTTGATAAAATTAAAACAAATATGAACAGACTTTTAAAACAAATCACACGGACTAAAACAAGTAAAGGAAAGAAAGCAAACTCACCTTAAAACTCGAAAAATCAAAAGTTTGAACTCGGATTTGGACAGACCTTTCTTAAGCCTGAACGGACTTTAATCGAAGTGTTTCTCAGATGAGAAACACTTCGATTAAGGTCCATTAGACCTTAATCCTCCGGTTTGAACAAAACAAAGGACCAGTGACGAGGAAACCTAAGGTTCGAAAACCAGATCCGGGATTCATGCTTCCCTGGTCAGATTCGGACCAAACCAAGTATGGTTTGGTCACGAGGGGGTACTGGGGAGTGTCTGGTATGAATTTAAGGCAGATCGGTGTAGATTAGGTTCCGACTCGAATCTTCAAATGAAGATTCGAGAAGGTGGGATAGGATTCGAGGTGTGTGGTTGGTAGATTTGGGTTCAGGATGGCACGGGGGTTCTATGGTGTTAAGGGCGAGGTCACCGGCGTCCGTGCCGCCGGCTTTCATGGTGAAGGGTACAGGGGCGGCTAGGGTTTGAGGGGAAAGGTCTGTGGAGGGGACGACTACAGCCTGGGGGTTAGGATAGGGGGGGGCAGGGTAAAGGTTCTAGGCTTATATAGTTAGTGGGTGGGTTGATCTCAACCGTTAGATCAATCTAGATCTACGGTCTGGATCTGATGGCTTAAGTGGAACGGTGTCGTTTCGAGGGTAAAGGGTTTGGGTTGGTCCGGGTGGAAACGGGTCGGGGCCATTAGTGGGTTATGGGAAATTTGATCTTGGCCGTTGATCAATCTGAGATCAACGGCCCAGATCAGGCACGACCCAAACGACGTCGTTTGGACACCCTGGGTATCAACTGGACTGGACCGGGAAGGCCTGGTTTGGGTGCATTGCTTGTTTGGGCCAATTTAAAAAATTGGCCCAATCCGGAAGAAGAAAGGGTCTTTTTTTATTTTTTTTTATTTCTTTTTCTTATTTATTTTAAAGACAAAACTAAGCAAAAAATCAAATGAAATACACACTCAATTCAATTATTTGCACGCACACTAAAATATTTCAAAACAGGTAAAATTAAACAAAAAATAAAATCACGGACGAAGATGCCTATTTATGATTTTCTATTTAACGACCGGATTACGGTTCGAATTATGCATGACACACACATTTTTTGTATTTTGTTTTAATAAAGTAAAAATGGGCAAAAATCGCAAATAACCAACAAAGTGCCATGTAAAAATCCAAAATTTGTACAGCGGGGCCAATTATTATTATTTTTTTATTTCTTTTGGAGCGATTGTCGTGCGAAACAAAAATCACGTGCTCACAGCTGCCCCTCTTTGTTCGGAAACACGAAGAGTTTCCGTGCAAAGATAAAGTGAGCGTGTATGAGCGATTTTTGCCTATGGACTACTCCGTATGAAGCATGTTTTTGAAAGATCTGACCGAATCTTGCTTCAAAGATTTCCTACATATCCTGGGCTAAACAGGAATCAGGTCAATGTAGTTCGGGAAGTTTTGGTAGCTGGGACTACCATGGGATTGCAATGCTTGTTGCTACTGCTGTTGCTGTTGTCACTGCTGCGTCACTGACCGCCTTATTACAACCAAACGAAAATTGGAAACTGAACTAACTACTTATATGCATGTCAACTGCTAGTTACAAGATTCCTATCTATGATTCTTTTACGACTTGATCTTGGGTCTTAGCTGATTCTGCTTGTAGACTCCGATCTGAATCTTGATGCTTGCGAGTTGCGGTGACTTGTTTAACCTCTAGGATACTGAGTGAGACGCGATCGGCAGGGTTCAGGACCTTAATCAAATGTTGGAGTCAATCTGCCTTCCATTTACTCCGATATCTCGAGACATCTTCTTTTTTTTTCTTTTTTTTTTGATTCCGAACTGGGAGTCAATCTCGTGGGTCATTTCGATCCATGTGGCTCGAGGTCAGACCTGCGGGAGAAAAACAAACGAACGAAATTTTCTGCCCCAATTTCACTAGGAAAATCTCGTTAATTATTCGCCAGGAAGTTCATAAAATTGATGAAAGAGGATATGCATGCTCAGTTCAAGGTTGGAGCCCTAATACCGACTAGCTGGGGAAAGGTTCAGTTTAGGGTTTAAAACCCTAACGCCGAACAAAGGAAGAATTCAGTTTAGGGTTTAAAACCCTAATGCTGATTGCATGGAAAAGCTCAGTTTAGGGTTTAAAACCCTAATGCTGGCTGAAAGGAAAAAGTTCAGTTTAGGGTTTAAAACCCTAATGCTGACTAAAAGGAAAATTCAGTTTAGGGTTTAAAACCCTAATGCTGATTGCATGGAAAAAGCTCAGTTTAGGGTTTAAAACCCTAATGCTGGCGGAAAGGAAAAAGTTCAGTTTAGGGTTTAAAACCCTAATGCTGACTAAAAGGAAAATTATGTTTAGGGTTTAAAACCCTAATGCTGATTGCATGGAAAAAAAAACTCAGTTTAGGGTTTAAAACCCTAATGCTGGCGGAAAGGAAAAAGTTCAGTTTAGGGTTTAAAACCCTAATGCTGACTAAAAGGAAAATTCAGTTTAGGGTTTAAAACCCTAATGCTGATTGCATGGAAAAAGCTCAGTTTAGGGTTTAAAACCCTAATGCTGGCTGAAAGGAAAAAGTTCAGTTTAGGGTTTAAAACCCTAATGCTGACTAAAAGGAAAATTCAGTTTAGGGTTTAAAACCATAATGCTGGCTGAAAGGAAAATTCAGTTTAGGGTTTAAAACCCTAATGCTGATTGCATGGAAAAGCTCAGTTTAGGGTTTAAAACCCTAATGCTGGCTGAAAGGAAAAAGTTCAGTTTAGGGTTTAAAACCCTAATGCTGGCTGAAAGGAAAAAGTTCAGTTTAGGGTTTAAAACCCTAATGCTGACTAAAAGGAAAATTCAGTTTAGGGTTTAAAACCCTAATGCTGATTGCATGGAAAAGCTCAGTTTAGGGTTTAAAACCCTAATGCTGGCGGAAAGGAAAAAGTTCAGTTTAGGGTTTAAAACCCTAATGCTGACTAAAAGGAAAATTCAGTTTAGGGTTTAAAACCCTAATGCTGATTGCATGAAAAAAGCTCAGTTTAGGGTTTAAAACCCTAATGCTGGCTGAATGGAAAAAATTTAGTTTAGGGTTTAAAACCCTAATGCTGACTGCATGGAAAAACTCAGTTTAGGGTTTAAAACCCTAATGCTGGCGGAAAGGAAAAAGTTCAGTTTAGGGTTTAAAACCCTAATGCTGACTAAAAGGAAAATTCAGTTTAGGGTTTAAAACCCTAATGCTGATTGCATGAAAAAAAAGCTCAGTTTAGTGTTTAAAACCCTAATGCTGGCTGAAAGGGAAAAAGTTCAGTTTAGGGTTTAAAACCCTAATGCTGACTGCATGGAAAAAGCTCAATTTAGGGTTTAAAACCCTAATGCTGGCTGAAAGGAAAAAGTTCAGTTTAAGGTTCAAAACCCTAATGCTGACTAAAAGGAAAATTCAGTTTAGGGTTTAAAACCCTAATGCTGATTGCATGAAAAAGCTCAGTTTAGGGTTTAAAACCCTAATGCTGGCTGAAAAGGAAAAAGTTCAGTTTAGGGTTTAAAACCCTAATGCTGACTGCATGGAAAAAGCTCAGTTTAGGGTTTAAAACCCTAATGCTGGCGGAAAGGAAAAAGTTCAGTTTAGGGTTTAAAACCCTAATGCTGACTAAAAGTAAAATTCAGTTTAGGGTTTAAAACCCTAATGCTGATAGCATGAAAAAGCTCAGTTTAGGGTTTAAAACCCTAATCCTGGCTGAAAGGAAAATTCAGTTTAGGGTTTAAAACCCTATTGCTGATTTCATGGAAAAGCTCAGTTTAGGGTTTAAAACCCTAATGCTGGCTGAAAGGAAAAAGTTCAGTTTAGGGTTTAAAACCCTAATGCTGACTAAAAGGAAAATTCAGTTTAGGGTTTAAAACCCTAATGCTGATCGGCTGGGGATAAAGCTCGAGAATACTACACGATCTATTTTTTGAGTTTTCTTGTTTTAATAGAAGATAAAAAGGGAGTTTTGCGGGAACTTACCTTTTGAGTGAATTCCTTATTGCCAAAATGTTTCTTGTACCCGTGTACCTTCTTCTTTGGGCGACACCTGCTTCTTGCACGGTTGTCTTGGATTATACCTGTTTCAACTTTCCAGACAAAGAACAATTGTTAGTTCGGAAATGACGGTCGGTTCGGTGACCTTGATCGTTCCCAATTGCTTTGTTGCGTCTCTTTTTCTGTTGCGAAATCCCGCCATTGATTTGATTCGAATGGCGAAACCTTTAGACTGCTCAGGCTTGTATTTCCGGATTCTGTGATGACTTGCTTCGTAAGGCTCTTTTTTTTTTCTTCTTTTTTTTTCTCTTTTTTTTTTGTGTCCCGTTTTGCTTGGAGGTTCTCAACGAGGATTTTATTGGATGTATTTTGTGGGAATTTGTACAAAAAGGAAGCTCTGTGGGGGAATATTTACAAAGTGGATTCTTTGTGTGGATTTTGTTCAATGGGGAATGCTGGGGATTCATTTCAAAGCGGGCTTTCTAGGATTTGTTAGGGTAAGCTTGCTGGGGAATTTTTACAAAGGGACTCGCTGGGATGTGCTGGGGAGATTCCATTTTTTTATTTTTTTTTATATTGGGGAGACTCTGTGTGAGATTGTATAAAAGGAGAGACTCTGTGGGGATTTGTACAGGGGGAGACTCTGTGGGGATTTGTCCGAAGGCGGACTTGCTGGGGAAGATTTCTTTCTTTCCTCTTTAAACACCATCAAACGTGACGATCCATCAGGCTTGGGCAATCGTACCAACGAAATGAGGCGCTTTCTTTCATGAGACGGGATTCCGTGCAAACAAACCTGCCACCTGCCCTTTCCGGTGTATCCTGAACTTGGGGTTAAAACACAAAAGGAATTTGAAGAGAGGCAAAGAAAGGAGAAAACAAGTTTCAAGAAGGGAGTGTCCTTTTCGGGACGAAAAAGACTTATCTGAGGAAGATAACGCTGGCTTTAAATGACATGACATGCTCTTTGGACTGGACGCCTGATCTTCCATGAACTTGCGTTTCCCTGAACCAGAACGGATCTGTGATTCCAAACCGGCGGAAACTCTGCCGAGACTTCCTTGGGGTAGAGTCATTCTTTTTCGGCCAACAGCGCCCTTTGCAGGTTTTCGCTGGCTGACCTCTCTCATTTCTCTTCCTGTCATCGCTTGATAGCACTCTTTGCGAGTTTTTACTAAACAAGCTCTCTCATTTTGGCTCCTCTACTCCCGTCGCCTCGTGGTGCCCGAAGGTTTTCACCGACGAGACTCTCTCATTTTATCTCTCTCAATTCAGAGTGTGATGGTCTCCATTTGCGACGCTTATTGGTTTCCCACCACATTTGGTAATTGATTTGAAGGCTTGTGCTCGGTAAAGAGAGGTAGATGATACTAAATACTCAACTGCTCGACGTGCCCCGGTTTTCAATTTCAGGGTGAATGGGATTTTATTGTTGGTGTGACTGAACCTCAGGGAGAGGCTGCCTACGTATCCTTTCGGAATCAAGTCAAACGTAGTTCAGGCCTCAATCAAATTTTGTTTTTGTTTTCCTTTTTTTTTTTTTCTTTTTTTTCTTTTTGTAAAGAGGATTGGGTAGTGTTTGGGAGTAGTGGGGGATAAAACCTTCGCCATTTTCAAATGTGTCAGGACCACTTGGAGTATGATCTAGACGTAGTATCTCTTGACTGCATCTGCATTTACTGCTGTGTCGGGGTCATTTCCTTCGATATCACCCAAATACAGTGCTCCTCTCGGCAATATCTTCCTTACGATGTATGGGCCTTTCCAATTTGGGGCAAACTTTCCTTTTGCTTCTTCATGATGCGGCAGAATACGCCTCAGTACCAGCTGACCTACTTCGAAATTCCGGGGTCGGACTTTCTTGTTGTAAGCACGGGCCATCCTTCGTTGGTATAACTGTCCGTGACAAACTGCGGCCATTCGCTTTTCATCAATCAACGTCAATTGCTCTAACCGAGTCTTGACCCACTCGCTGTCCTCGATTTCTGCTTCGACAATGATTCGAAGCGAAGGAATTTCTACCTCTGCCGGTATTACAGCCTCGGTCCCATAGACCAAAAGATAAGGAGTCGCTCCTACTGATGTGCGTACCGTAGTGCGATACCCCAATAATGCAAATGGTAACTGCTCATGCCACTGTCGGGAACTTTGGATGGTCTTCCTCAAAATCTTCTTGATGTTTTTATTTGCAGCTTCCACAACACCATTGGCTTTCGGCCGATAAGGAGTAGAATTCCTATGCGTTATCTTGAACTGCTCGCATACATCTCCCATCAAGTGACTGTTCAAGTTTGCTGCATTATCTGTAATGATAGTCGCAGGAATACCGAAACGACAGATAAGATTTGAGTGCACAAAATCTACTACAGCTTTCTTAGTGACCGACTTGAGAGTGACAGCTTCTACCCATTTTGTGAAGTAATCGATGGCAACCAGTATAAACCTGTGTCCATTCGAAGCCTTCGGTTCGATTGGTCCAATGACGTCCATGCCCCATGCGACAAAAGGCCAAGGTGTGGACATGGGATGCAACTCCGTGGGAGGTGCATGAATCAAATCACCGTGCACCTGACACTGATGACACTTCCGGACAAAGCTAAAGCAATCTTTTTCCATGGTCATCCAGTAATAACCTGCTCGGAGGATTTTCTTCGCTAAGACATACCCGTTCATGTGAGGTCCGCACACACCTGCGTGTACTTCGTGCATGATCTTTCTCGATTCCTCGATATCGACACATCTTAGGAGATTGAGGTCCGGGGTCCTCTTATATAACAATTCACCGCTTAGAAAGAAACCACTTGCATGTCGCCTAATGGTCCTCTTCTGATCTCCAGTAGCATGCTCGGGGTATTCTTGCGTCTTCAGGAATTTCCTGATGTCATGGTACCAAGGCTGCGTACTTGATCCTGCCTCGATTACACTGCAGTAACCGTGTCTTTCCTTGATTTGGATTTCCAAAGGATCGACGTGGGCGTTGCCCGGGTAGGGTAGCATTGAAGCCAAAGTAGCAAGTGCATCTGCCAGTTCATTGTGACACCTCGGAATGTACCTGAACTCTATTGACGTAAAGCGCTTGCTGAGGTCCTCCACATGCTGTCGGTAAGGGATAAGTTTGACATCCCAAGTTTCCCATTCGCCTTGAGCTTGCCGGATGATCAGGTCAGAATCTCCCATAATCAGTAAGTCTTTGACATCCTGATCGATTGCCATATGCATGCCCATAATGCAGGCTTCATACTCAGCTGTATTATTTGTGCAAAAGAAACGCAGTCTAGCTGTGGCGGGATAATGCTGACCGGAAGGCGAGATCAATATTGCCCCAATCCCTACACCCTTGGCGTTCACGGCTCCGTCAAAGAACATCTTCCAAACATGAGCTTCCTCTGAGATCACTTCTACGGTGTTTACCTCTTCATCTGGAAAGTAGGTATCCAATGGCTGGTATTCCTCATCGACCGGATTTTTAGCCAAATGATCTGCTAACGCATGGGCTTTCATTGCCGTGCGAGTGACATAAACTATGTCGAATTCCGTAAGCAAAATTTGCCATTTAGCCAGTCTCCCAGTAGGCATTGGTTTCTGAAATATATACTTCAAAGGATCCAACCTGCTTATGAGGAACGTAATGTGGGCTTGGAGATAATGTCTCAGCTTTTGTGCAACCCATGTGAGAGCGCAGCATGTCCTTTCCAGCAGAGTGTATTTGGCCTCGTAGCCGGTGAATTTCTTGCTCAAGTAGTAGATTGCTTGCTCCTTATTTCTGGTTACGTCGTGTTGCCCGACGACGCAGCCGAAAGAGTTCTCCAAGACTGTCAGATACAAGAAAAGTGGCCTCCCTGGTTCTGGAGGGACCAAGACTGGGGGATTCGAAAGGTATTCTTTGACTTTATCAAAGGCTTCTTGACACTCAGGTGTCCATTTGATCGCCGCATCTTTCCTTAACAGCTTGAATATGGGCTCACACGTGCTTGTCAGCTGGGCAATAAACCGACTGATGTAGTTCAACCTGCCCAAAAGACTCATCACGTCTTTCTTTGTTTTTGGGGGAGGCAGATCTCTGATGGATTTTATCTTAGTTGGATCTAGCTCGATACCTCTCCTGCTTACGATGAAACCCAAAAGTTTGCTCGACGGAACTCCGAAAGCACATTTGGCTGGGTTCAGCTTCAAGTCATACTTCCTTAGCCTCTCGAAGAACTTCCTCAAGTCTTGGATGTGATTATCCTGCATCCTGGACTTGACTATCACGTCATCCACGTACACCTCTATTTCCTGGTGCATCATGTCATGGAAAATGGCAGTCATGGCCCTCATGTAAGTAGCCCCAACATTCTTCAAACCAAATGGCATGACCCGGTAACAGTAGGTGCCCCAAGGCGTGGTGAAGGCAGTTTTCTCGGCGTCCTCTTCATCCATCAATACCTGATGATACCCAGCATAACAATCTACAAAAGACTGTATCTCGTGTTTGGCACAATTATCAACGAGGATGTGGATATTGGGCAGCGGGAAATTATCTTTAGGACTTGCTCTGTTCAGATCTCTGTAATCTACACATACCCGAGTTTTCCCGTCCTTTTTTGGTACTGGAACCACATTCGCCAACCATTTTGTATATTGGACTACCCGGATCACTCCTGTTTTCAACTGCTTGGTGATCTCCTCTTTAATCTTGTCACTAACCTCAGTTTTGAACTTTCGTTGCTTTTGTTGAACTGGAGGACAATCAGGATGAATCGGCAATTTATGAACCACTAGATCAACACCTAGTCCCGGCATGTCATCATATGACCAAGCAAACACGTCTTTGAATTCAAAAAGAAGTTGAAGTATCGCCTCTCGTGTCTTCTTGTCTGTGTGAATGCTTATCTTGGTCTCCCGGACTTCTTCCGGGGTTCCTAAGTTTACCGGTTCAGTGTCATTCAGATTTGGCTTAGGTTTATTCTCGAAATATTCCAACTCTCGGTTTATCTCCCTAAAAGCCTCTTCCGCATCATATTCTGGTTCTAGGTTCATTAATTCGCAGTTAAATAACTCATTGTGATCTGGGCGTGAAGTCCGCAAGCATGTCATATTTAAAGCCGCATTATTAGGACTGAAAAGAAAGATAAAAGGGCAAAATAACAAAAATTAGAACAAAAGAAAGAAAATGGGAAAACAATGATGATTTTTTTTATTTTCTTTGGAAAGTTGGAAGACAACAATGTTTACAACTTAGGAATTCAAAACAACAATTGAAAGGAAGAAAACGCTCAAGTTATGTCCTGGAGATAACTTGTGACACAGGAAAGGTGGCAGGACAGGTCTACCCGGACTTCCGTCTAGTCGGGAATGGCGTGGCCTCCCAGTTTTGGAGTTGGGCGTTCGGCCCCATGTACAGCACCTCAGCAGTACTTGTGCCTTCACCTGGTTGAACCATGTGGACCTCGTAGAGCATCTCTCTCATCGCCCCACATATCTCCTCGATTTCCTCAGCTGTGAAGACCTCATCATCTTCTTCTTCAACGTACCTTGGCCTGATGAAAGTTGCATATAAATCCGGCAGTGGTTGAGGCAACTTCCAACCCTCATTTCTCCTCTTCTTTGCCCAATCTTCGTCTGCTGGAGTAGGTTCGAAACCTAGTCCAAAAGGTTTCTTGGTGACTGGCAAGGTAATGGGTTCTGTTATTCCTTGGAGGGTTCGTCCAAGTCCTTTCCCTGGCCTAAATCCATGCCGGATCATCTCTTTGGCTACCATAACCGAGGCGTTAGATAAGAAAGGCTGGGGGCAGGGTATTCCCTCTTCGTGCTGCTTGGCCAGTACAATCTCTAAAGTTTGATAGATCGTATGTTCGCTCCCTTCTTTCGGTTCGAGATACGGGATGGATGGGTCTCGATAAATGGCATGCTCATCTTCCCCATGGACCACGATCTCTCGGTCTTCGTACTCGAACTTCACCATCTGGTGAAGAGTGGAAGGTACGGCTCCTGCCGCATGGATCCAAGGTCTGCCAAGGAGAAAATTGTAGGATGTGTCCATGTCGATCACCTGGAAGGTTACTCGAAATTCGACTGGTCCTATGACCAACAACAGGTCTATTTCTCCCATGGTATCTCTCTTGATGCCGTCGAAAGCTCTTACGCAGACATTGTTGGGTCGGATTCTTCCGGTCCCAATTTCCATTCTTTGTAGCGTGGAGAGCGGGCAAATGTCAACACCTGATCCCCCATCCAACATTACCCGCTTGACATAGTAGTCCTCGCATTTAACTGTTAAATGCAAAGCCTTGTTGTGTGCCGCTCCCTCCGGGGGTAGATCATTCTTGCTGAAAGAGATTTGGTTAATGGCGAAGAATCTTTCTGTCATCCGCTCTAGTTGCTCCACCGAGGTTTCAACTGGTACATATGCTTCATTCAGGGTTTTCAGTAGGATCCTTTGATGCTCGGTTGACCTCATCAATAATGACAGCATGGATACTTGCTCAGGGTACTTGCGCAGCTGATCTATCACTTCGTAATCCGGCATTTTCATTTGTCGGAAGAACACTTCCGCTTCCTCAACACTCACGGGCTTCTTTGGAGGGAAGCGCCTTTGTGTGGTGTTGTTCAGTTCTTGGGTATTTGAATACCTTCCAATGAAAGTATTTTCTGGAAGTTCTCCCATGATCTCTTTACCTTTGTATATCACCAAAGTCTTTTGATAATTCCACGGCACTGTGGACGGGTTGGTCATTAGCTTTTGTGGCACGCGTCCGATAACCACTGGCTCATTCAGCCGAGGTGGTTGAATCGTCCCCCGGACCACATAGGCCCCTTTTGGCACGTACATAGGTTTTGTCTTTTTGATCCCGAAGTTCTGCGTCTTCTCAGCTCGACCTCGTGGTATGTAAAGAACTCCACCCTTTGCTGGTACCACTTTCTTCTCCACCTTCTTTTCAGGCTTGCTCTTTATAGCCTTGGCCTCTTCCCCTTTTTCTGGTTTCTGGTCTATTTCAGGCCTCTTCCCCGTGTCGACAATGGCAATTATGGCTTTCAGAGCAGGGTCGAACTCTTTGTCTTCACAAATCATTCCAATCAGCGGCCCATTATTGTGAGCGGGCAATGGATTGTTAGTCACATTTGGGATCTCTTCGTCCCTTAGCACTATTTTCCCCTGCTCTATCAAATTTTCGACCACTCTTTTCAATGACCAGCAGTCGTTTGTATCATGTCCCTAGGCTCCTGAATGATAGGCGCATCTGACTCCGGCTTTGTAAGAAGGCAATGTTGGGTTTTGCCTCGTTTGGGGAATTGGTTGCAAGAAACCCAACTGGACTAGCTTAGGGAACAAAGTAGAGTATTGTTCATCGATGGGCGTGAAAGTCCGCCGTCGAGGTGGCTCCTGGGGGCGGTAGTTATTCTGCGGGGGTTGTGGGTTATAGTGGTTGCGATAAGGAGGCTGATTTCTGGGAGGTAGAGCTGGGCCTCGGTTGGCTTGTTGTGGTGGATGGTTATAAGGTTGGGCATTCATGACCATATAAGGCTGATGAGCATATGCCAAATTTGAGTGGGGGTAATAGTGTTGTGGGGCTCTTTCCGGAAAATGGGGCCTGGGATGACGATACTCCCTTGCTTCAGAGGCTGCCATAGTCATTTCTTCCTTCTTCTTCCCCCTCGTCGTTCCTCCAAACCTGCTTTGGACGGCCTGGGAAGTTGCCCTTATGGCTGCTTGACTCAGAATCCTACCCGTTTTCAACCCATTTTCCACCATCTCTCCAATCATGATCGCTTCCGCGAATGGCTTACCCATGGCCGACATAATGTTTTGGAAATAGTCAGACTCTTGAGCCTGGAGAAAGGTAGTGACCATTTCCACTTCATCCATGGGAGGCTTTACTCTCGACGCCTGTTCACGCCACTTAATAGCATATTCTCTAAAGCTTTCCGAAGGTTTCTTCTTCAAATTCGACAGAGAGTTTCGGTCTGGCGCAATGTTGATGTTATACTGGAATTGTTTTACAAAATCTCTGGCGAGATCATCCCATATATGCCATCGGGACATTTCCTGATCCATATACCATTCCGAAGCTATCCCTACTAGACTTTCCCCAAAATATGCCATTAGTAGTTCTTCTTTTCCACCGGCTCCCCGCAATTGGTTGCAGTATTTCTTAAGATGTGCAATGGGGTCACCGTGCCCATCGTATTTCTCAAACTTGGGGGTCTTGAAACCCGTTGGCAGGTGCACGTGAGGGAACATGCACAGGTCGGCATAAAAGACGCTCTTTTGTCCGCTCAATCCTTGCATATTCTTCAAACTTTGTTCAAGGCTTCTCATTCTCTTGGCAATCTCATTTTGTTCTGCAATTCTGGGGTTCTGATCCTGCCCGGGTGCAAACTCGCACTGAGGCGGTAGAGGATTAGTGTTGGTAGCGAACCTGGTTGGTTCCATTGAGAACGATGGTGCTTGGAATGTAAAAGAGGATGAGTCAAAGCTTGGCTTGTATGTGGTAGGTTGTGCCGTAACTGGGCAAGGCGATGCAGTAAAGATGTTCATGCTTGCATCAGTGGCCGACATTCGGGGATGAGGCTTAGAAGGCGATCCAGCAGAGAAGGCTGAGGTGGCTGGGTACCCGAATGGGGTAGCGGGATAATTTATGGGGACATTAGAAGTCCCGCTTGACCTGGAGAATAATTCAGGGAATCCGGGGACGACACTTGGCGGCTCTTTCCCATTGTTCCAGTCGTCCAGCATTTCCAACATGCGGAGCCGTAGGATTCTATTTTCCTCCGCAGTTGCGGACTCAGGTGTGAGGATGGCTGAGATCGAGCTTTCCTCGGGAACAGGGATCGTTTGCAATGGAATTTCTGAAGACATTTCCACACTTCCTTTTGACCTGGTAAAGTAAGTGTGAGTACTGCTTCTGGTCCTAACAATAGGTAGTTGAACACTTCTCCTTGAACTCGTGAAGTATGAATGCGAGGCCAGACTTTCACCAAACCAACCGTCTTCCAAAAATCCTAGATATACTCAACGACAAACGCACGGTTAATTTGTAGCGGATAACAGATAGTTAATCTCACGTTGGGCATGATGCACCTATACAGTTAAGTGGATTACTATATGTTTGCTACGAGAGCATGCGTCATTCCGGCATTTTTCTTTTATTAGTTTTTCCTTTCTTTCCTTTTTCTTTTTTTTTTCGTTTTCTTTTATGTTTTTTTTTATTTTTTGCAGTAAAAGAAATGCGACCGGATCCGATGAGGATTGCCTACGTATCACAATGCCTACGTGAATCAGATCATTACGTAGTTCGAAAAACACAAATGAGCGTAAAAGAAACAGCCTCTTTATTGTTGAAAATGTTCTATTACAAACTACATTTGCAAAAGAAAAAACGAACTTTGAAAATAAACCTAGATTCAAAAATAGACTAAAAATCACCCGGATGGGGAAAACAAGCAGAAGATGCTAAGATACAGATTTGACCTATGAATACATTATGGTTTTGAAAATCGGTGTCCGCGGGGCATCGTTCGGCCTTGCCGCGGTCCTAGGCGTGAGATCCCTCTCAAGTTGCTCCAGCTCGTGCATAGTCTGCTTGACATAACCCATTACTGCTGAGAAGACGGTAACGCTGGACATGTTCTCACATCGTAGACATTGTCTGGTGATGGCATGGGCAATGGCCTTGATCCTATCTCTGGTTTGCTTCTTCTCCATGAGTAGGCGTTTTATCTGATCGCTGCATGTCTTAAATACTTGAGCATCTTGTATATGCTGATGCTTCAGTCGCCGTACTTCCAACTTCATCTGGGCTATTGAGTCGTACCAGTATCTGCTCTCCATTTGGAAGTCCTTGGCCTGACTAGCTGCTTTGATCTCAAGTGCAGCCATCTCTCTCTTTACTTTAGCCACAGTCTTCTCGTGGTTGCCTTCCAATTGATTCAGGTACCGGCGATGCTCATCTGTTCTCGCATCCCACTGTGCCTTGAGCTCTGCTATGATGTTTTCAGATTCCTCCAAACCATCTTGCCATTCCCTGATTTCACCTTTTAGCCTTTTTATCAGCCGCTCGTCCGATCGACACCTTGGTTGTTTATCCGCATCCACCCTTATCTGTTTGATCTGGGCTCTGAGCATTTCATTTTCTTGAATTAACCTGTTCCGCCCTCCTAGTCGGTAGCAACTTGCACGTTGTGTTCATATTTCAAGCTTTCCACTTGTTGCTTTAACCTGCTGATTTCGGCGCAATAGCCTCTTTCCTTTACTAGCCAATCCCACTGCCTTTGTGATGATTCGGTGAAATTCCGGATGTGGGGTCTCTTAGCTGGCCTTTCATGCTCGAGTTCCCTTCTATACCATGCAAGGTAACCTGGCGCCGTTTCTCCTTTGGCTCGATCCCGCATGCAAGTATCTGATTTCAAATATTGACCCTCATTCCAGATTTGGCGAATCTTTGCTTCTGGGAACTGTCCGTTAGGACTTATCTCAACTGCTTGAGCGCTAAGATCTTCCTCATGAGGTACTGTCTGGCATCTTCCGAACTGTCTCAAAACTCGGCCGGGTGCGTAAGGTTGAATGCTCTTAAGCCCCATCAGCAAGAAATGAGTTTTAGCTGCCGACATATATAGATCTCATCAACAAGCAACCATCCCAACGTCCATTGTATTTGGCTGGCAGTAAGAGCTTGCAAGAACGAGGTCCATGCCAGGACTCCTTTGGGCCAAATGATCTCTTTGGTTCTCGTGTAAGATTCTTCTATGCGGGTCTTTTCCGGGGAACCATGGCTCAAAATCTCGGAATGATGGCAGAGGTGCTCGGTCATCCATATTTGTAGGAGCAAGTTACAACCTTCGAAGAAATTTCCCCCAGCTTTACAAGCTGTGAGAGCTCGAAAGATGTCAGATACCACCATTGGCGCGAGAGTACTGTCACTTTGCGTGAGTAAAGTGCTGACGACCCCAGATATCTTCAAATCAATGTTTCCATCTTTCCTCGGAAATACCAGAAGACCCAGGAACATTATCATGAACGCTACCCGTCTGTGCTCGTCCCACTTCTGACGAACTCCTTTGCTGCACAGTTTGTTGATTGGATTATTGAATCCCCCCTCGTGACCGTACCTATCATATATGAAGCATGGAGTATAGAATATGGCTGCTAGATCCGGGTTGTGAATTGTTCTAGGTATTTTCAATGAATCCAGGAACCGATGTACCGTGACGACTCTCGGGGCGACCAAGTATTTTTCCCTCAACGGAAGTTCAGTATTCCCGATGTATCCGGCCATTTCTTCCAAAGTCGGGGTGAGCTCAAAATCAGAGAAATGGAAAACATTGTGCGTCGGGTCCCAATAGGTAACCAAAGCTCTTATGATATCTCCCCGAGGCTGGATTTCCAACAGACCCACAAGACCTTTCAGATATTTCTTAACCTCATTTTGTCCTTCAACACCTAGATCATTCCACCATAGCCGTAACTTGACAGGGATTTTGGTCATTATTGAAAAATGTTCATTTTGCATCGTGCTCATCCTGCACATTTATTAAGGTGATTTTAACAAAACGAACTGACTCAACAATTTTTTTCTTTTTTTTTTACAGAGGGGATCGAGTTTTAAACACGGCCTTTAAACATTTCGGGGGCGAAGATTTTTAAGGCTGTGTGGGTCTACTGGATAAAAATGCTAAACAAGACCCAAAGGTGGCTATTTATGCAAAGTCAGCCTTCTGGCGTCCCTTTCGGGAACATTCGACTATTTATGACAAAACAGCGTCACCCGATTTATTTACGACTCTTTAAAAATTTGACACATTTTTTTTTATTTATTTATTGATTTTTGGCTATTTAGAAAAATGGGGTTGAACCCGACGAGGGTTGCCTACGTATCTCACATCCGGTGAGAATCAAACCGGCGTAGTTCGGGCGTATCATGAATAGAGAAAATCAAATAAACCTAGAAATCAAGAATAAGTATTTTTATTATTTTTTGAAAAAGGATAAAGACTAAAGAAAATATTTTTTTTTAGGCAATATTTGGACTATTAGTCTGAATTTATAAAAGGGGTACTACAAAAGAAACAACACATTTTTTGAATTATGAATTTTCCATTTTTTTTTACTTTTAAATAAATACCTTCTTTTTTTTTGATTTTGGACATGAAAGAAAAAAAAAATTTGTATTTTTTTTTAATAATTCAAACTAAGAAGACAAATTTTGTTTTTATTCTTTTTTTAGAAAAATTCCGGCGAGGTTTTGACAATACTTGAACATTGGTTTTATTTTTCCAAAATAAGTAATTATCTCCCTACGCTGCTATTTTCCCTTTTTTAGAAACCGGTCAGCATGCGGAACCGAAGCAAATAAATGCACAAAACAAATAGGATGCAGCAGGGTGGTCTTCTTCATTTCAGGTTGCCTGTCCTAGATGGACCCAACCCCTGTGTTGAGTCCCCTAAGTCAAATGCAACATGATGCAAATAAGCGTTCATACTAGGGATCCGGCATGAAGTCAAGTTATTCTAGGTTTGTAACCTGGGTATTTGTTCTAGACTGTGTACCCGAGCGGACAACTCGAGTCGAGGAGGGGCTACGTACCGGGGACCCGCGAGATCGTCCGGCTTTGTAACTTGTCCGACCTCTTTCTTATTTCAGGTATTGACACTAACAGAATAGGGAGTCTCGACCAGCGAGCTTCTCCCCGGAGGTAAGAAGAGAAGGGTTTCGGCACAATTTATATACAGTTCAGATAATATCAAAGCGGTAAAAGACAACATTTAGCACGTTATGCAAAAACATGTAATAAAGATCAGATAATAAAGCCAAATATAATAATTATTCCAAGCTCGAATTCTTGAACCCTGAACCAGTGGTTCTGGGTTAAGTCCCCAGCAGAGTCGCCCGACCCCGAAGGGTTAAAAATGCGCGGGTGGAGTTTTTCCAATTTAAGTGACAATATTCGAAATGGGATTATTTATTTAATTCAGAGTCGCCACTTGGGAAAGGTTTGGCTTTTTGGTGTCCCAAGTCACCGGTTTATCTTGAATCCCAAATCGAGGAAATTTTCGACTTTTCCAAATGAAGTCTGCGAACCAGAAATTCTAAGTAAGGAATTCTGTTGACCCGAGGGAAGGTGTTAGGCACCCTCGAATCCCGTGGTTCTAGAACGGTCGCTTAAATTGTTATAATGGCTAAATATCTGATTTAAATACATGTTATGACTTACGTGCTTTTATTAAGTTTAAACCGCTTTTATTATTATCATTTATTTTTATAGAATTGCAACGTCGTGAAAATGCATCTCGAACCACGTCACAATCAATGCACCCGTGGTTGTCAACACATTTCGACTCCGTTGAGATTTGGATTCGGGTCACATCAATGCGTACCCGAATTTAAGAATATAATTTACTTAAAGTCGCGCCTAAAGAATCTAACACGTTATTATCTTTGGGGAAGGCAGTGGAATTCACTAAACAGTCCGTCCCAAATTCTAAGTATTTATCATGATCAATTATTGAGGGCCCCACAATTTGCATTTTTATTTGGCAAGGCTCGTCTCATTATTTTAGAAGGGTATCCTACAGTGACTACATTTCTACTACGTTTATCTTTAAAAAGAAAGATGATACCGAACTTTGCTTGTTTGAACAAATACAGACTGAATCTTTATTATGTTTGTCGAACCTAAATTTGTTTGATTACCTGATTGATTGTTTATGAGGTGAGAGTTACCTCATGCTTTGTCTTCATCGAGTGAATACGCTTATTAATTTGCTAAGTGAGATTGCAAGCAAACTAACAACATATACTGAGTTATATTTAACGACCTCCAAGTTTTATTTTAAACTCTAACCTGTTTGAAATTGATAAACGAGATTGGCTGTTTATTAGGAAAATTACTACTAATTGAACTCAAAATGACTATTAGTTTTCCTCAACAATCATCATATTATTTCGAAACAAGGAATCTATACCGAGACCCGATATCGAACCTATATTGGAACAAATAATCTGACAGGAGAGCCGGCATTCATAGCCAGACTCTTAACGTGACTGCATGAGAGTTTGTTTGGGATACATTTATCCCAGACCTAGTACCACGGATTTGTCAATTCAGTGGTCTAGGCAAAATACATCCAAGTGCTTGCCAATGACTCTATGTTATACAGTCATAACTAAGTCAAACAGAGTGTTATACTGAACTGAATGTATACTAAATCAAACATACTGTCTATGTCATACTGTCATTATTATTGAACAATGCTATCTAATAGTTCATCTCAAACAGAATGTATGTTAGTTTATACAGAATGTTTGCAGTTTGCAGTTAAACAAATACAGGCTAAACTAGCATTCAACCTATTTTTGAACACCAATATTTTAACATAAACAGATGTTCATTTCTTTATTTTCTGCTTCAACTTCGAACTTTCAACAACACATGGTTTCAGGAGTTGTGTACCTGGAAATATTTGAAAATTTGAAGAAAAGGGGGAAATCAGCAGAGCAACAATGGCAACAGGTGCAACAGCAATAACAGCACTAGCAGTAACAGCAGGACAAGATAGCAGCAGCAACAGGAAACAGAAGAGTAGCAGCCACAACTCACAAAACAATTGGAGTGAGATCAAACACCCCAACTAAACCAAACTCTCGAGTAGAACAAGCAACAACCAAGCAGACTCAGTTGGGAGAAATCAGTGTTGCACAAAACAGGTCCAGATTTAGTGAAATTAAAACAAAAGGAAAGGAAGCAACTTCTAGTTTTTGTCTGTCTGAGTTATCAGACAAAAATTCTTTTCCAGTTTTCTGTTTCCAAAATTTGAACTCTCAGATGTTCCCTCTCAGTGTCTCTCCCTATCTCTGTATGCTCTGTCTGTGTATCTCTATCAGCTCTCTCTTTTTCTCTTCTATCCTCACAATGTGTGTGTTTCTTTCCTCTAAATCTTCAGGGTTCTCTGACCTCTCATCTCCTCCTCTTAGTTAGATGTCTGCCCCCTTTTATAAGCCTTAACACTACCCCTTTTAACAGCCTGTTTAGAATATCACAGTACCCCTCCCATGTGCCTTCCATTTTCAGTTCCACTTTAGCTAATTAAGTATTAAACCCCATCAACATTCCCTGGCAGACTTAACTTTTAAAAGGTTTAATACTTTTAAACTAAAGCAAGGTATGGGCGTAGAATATATCTGACAGCATATGCTGTCAAACCATTTTTAACTCAAAAAAAACCCTTTTATGCAGGAAACAGGCTGTGCACAATGCACATGCTGTGCACAGGTGCACATGCCATCAACTCAGATTTCAATTACAGATCAAGCCTTAGGTTTCTGAAATCATATTAACAACTATAAGTAACTGAACTTGGTTCCTAATTGATTCAGGCAAATGTTCAACAGAAGCAAATCGATTTATTTTGTTCAGGCAGTTGAAACTAATTGACGACACATGTCGACTCGACTATATTATCATTAACATACACAATCGTAGCCAAAAATCAGACATTCAAAAGTATAGGACACATGACTCAACTTATACTGATTAAACAGAACTGTACTTCGAGGAATCAGTTAATCAGTACAAATTTGAAATTCAAACTGATTGCACAACAAATACATATGCCTTATCAGAATGGGAGGGGGGATTCAGACAAACACAGAGGTTCAGGTAAAGTGGACAAACAAAAGTTGATAAAATTAAAACAAATATGAACAGACTTTTAAAACAAATCACACGGACTAAAACAAGTAAAGGAAAGAAAGCAAACTCACCTTAAAACTCGAAAAGTTTGAACTCGGATTTGGACAGACCTTTCTTAAGGCTGAACGGACTTTAATCGAAGTGTTTCTCAGATGAGAAACACTTCGATTAAGGTCCATTAGACCTTAATCCTCCGGTTTGAACAAAACAAAGGACCAGTGACGAGTAACCCTAAGGTTCGAAAACCAGATCCGGGATTCATGCTTCCCTGGTCAGATTCGGACTAAACCAAGTATGGTTTGGTCACGAGGGGGTACTGGGGAGTGTCTGGTATGAATTTAAGGCAGATCGGTGTAGATTAGGTTCCGACTCGAATCTTCAAATGAAGATTCGAGAAGGTGGGATAGGATTCGAGGCGTGTGGTTGGTAGATTTGGGTTCAGGATGGCACGGGGGTTCTATGGTGTTAAGGGCGAGGTCACCGGCGTCCGTGCCGCTGGCTTTCATGGTGAAGGATACAGGGGCGGCTAGGGTTTGAGGGGAAAGGTTTGTGAAGGGGACGACTACAGCCTGGGGGTTAGGATAGGGGGGCAAGGTAAAGGTTCTAGGCTTATATAGTTAGTGGGTGGGTTGATCTCAACCGTTAGATCAATCTAGATCTACGGTCTGGATTTGATGGCTTAAATGGAACGGTGTCGTTTCGAGGGTAAAGGGTTTGGGTTGGTCCGGGTGGAAACGGGTCGGGGCCATTAGTGGGTTATGGGAAATTTGATCTTGGCCGTTGATCAATCTGAGATCAACGGCCCAGATCAGGCACGACCCAAACGACGTCGTTTGGACACCCTGGGTATCAACTGGACTGGACCGGGCAGGCCTGGTTTGGGTGCATTGCTTGTTTGGGCCAATTTTAAAAAATTGGCCCAATCCGGAAGAAGAAAGGGTCTTTTTTTTATTATTTTTATTTCTTTTTCTTATTTATTTTAAAAACAAAACTAAGCAAAAAATCAAATTAAATACACACTCAATTCAATTATTTGCACGCACACTAAAATATTTCAAAATAGGTAAAATTAAACAAAAAATAAAATCACGGACGAAGATGCCTATTTATGATTTTCTATTTAACGACCGGATTACGGTTCGAATTATGCATGACACACACATTTTTTGTATTTTGTTTTAATAAAGTAAAAATGGGCAAAAATCGCAAATAACCAACAAAGTGCCATGTAAAAATCCAAAATTTGTACAGCGGGGCCAATTATTATTATTTTTTTATTTCTTTTGGAGCGATTGTCGTGCGAAACAAAAATCACGTGCTCACAGCTGCCCCTCTTTGTTCGGAAACACGAAGAGTTTCCGTGCAAAGATAAAGTGAGCGTGTAAGTATAAGAAGGAACATCAATCAAAGATACCAAAAATCAAATAGAAAAGATTACTCATTTTCAACCCCAGAATCTGAAATTAGTAAAAAAACTAAAACTTATACCCAGAAATTAAACAAAATAAAATTACGTCTTTTCAGCCCAAGAATCTGAAATTAGAAAAAAGTCAAAATCATTGAGTATAAAATGAAGACTATACCAACATACCCAGGTATATAGATAATAGAAGATTATTTTTTCATCAGAAATCGAAAAAAAAAACTGAAAATCTTTGAGTAAAAGAAATACTAACCGATAGAGAAAGGATGAAGATTTGCTATAGTGATATTAATCTAGAAGGAGCAGCAACACAATCCAGCAGCAACAAAAAAAAAAGCAACAAAGTTAGGGTAAGGAGAAAAGAATGGAAAACGTTCTGGGATGAGCTTATAATTTAATTTCTTTGCCTTTTGACTATTGGGTGGGGAGGAGGGAATATTTTCATTAACTGTGTATATTTGGGGGGAAATTTTAAGAGAACTTTTTTATAGAAAATTTTTAGGTTACGCTTATAAAGTGTTACATTTGGTATTAGAATATAACAACTCTTCAAAAACGTTGTATTATAATTAATAAGCATTGCCAAATAATTTGTAAATTGGAAACACTTAAGAAGTATTGTCTTTATATTATAAGAGCACACTTTTTAAGTGTGACCTTAAAAAACGTGGCCAAAGACTCTAGTCAAAGACCGCGCTTTATAAGCGCATCTATAGCTATTTTTGGCAACACTTTTCGAGTGTTGTCTATAATTAGTGTGGCTATAGGCCAAAAATGTTGTAGTGCGGGGAGGATGGGAGGAACGATCACGGGGAGGACGGAAGGAATGCTCACGTTCAAGTCGAGCCTCTGGCGATGACTCAAGAGACCGGGGCAACAGAAAAGCTCTAGTAGATAGGCATGCCAAGTAACTGAGCATGCATGCCAAGGAACTGAGCATCTCTAACCCTTTCTCTTTCCTTGGCCACTTCTAGCTCGGATGTGAGCTTTGTCACAGTTTCCCGCATAGCGGAGATGCTCTTCCCATTAAGTTGCTCTCCTTGCGAGGAAGTTCCTATTCCTTGAATTCTACACTTATAGCGATAAAATTTCTTAGTAGGAAGCCCGTATACCTTCCCCCATTTTGGACCGCTAGCAGACTCCATCCATATTCTTTCAGCATCCTCGTCCGAAGGCTGGGTTGGCTCGCCCGATTCACCAGCTGGCTGAGTGCGGATGAATTCTTCCACATTAGTTTGGTAGAGACCCTATACGAAAATTTAAATTGAATTAGTGTTTCAAAATTTATATAAAAGTAAATTAAAATACTTAAAGAAAACTGAAAGCTTACATATACAGTCGAGGCCTAGTCCTCGACCCACCTTTCTTGATCCGTCTCTTTCTTCTTCTTTACAATATGCGTCTCCTTGAATAGCTCTTCATAGTTCATTGAACGCCCCAACTTATTTTCTTGAAAACAAATTAATTTAGTAAATAAACAGAATAGATATACTTTGAAAATTAAAATAATTTAAGCAATTACGTATCAATCTTCTTTTTATTGTCCCTAGGCTGATCGCACCTCCAGCGTGCAAGGAGCCTACCTTCTCAGATGCGCGAGCTGTTTTCTTCTTTTCCGCTCTTCTCTAAGAGCTTTGTGGCAAGCCATTGTCTTTGCAAATCATCCCATAAATTTTGAAGTAACCGGTTAAGCTTCTTGTTCTTCTTTCTAGCTTAGGTTGGGTATGCGGCAATCGCTTGCGAGCTTTGTGATGAAAATTTGCAGCCACTTCAGCGCTATAGCGGTGTTCCCATACACACTTTCTTTGTATTTCAAAAGTTAAATATTATATGGAAATATCATAAATATAAATTATTAAACTGCTTAAAAGAACATTTATACTTTAAATTGATTGAAAATTTGCTCCTTCAGCGAGAATGTGAAATCAGTCCAAGTCGCATAAGGGCCATCATAAAGCTTTCTGATGGCTTTGGTGATTATTCTCGTAGTTTTATTACTCGGGATGAACCTGCAATTTAATAATAAAAACACATTAATATCTTAGTAAAAACTTTACAAAATAATAGGCGCAAAAATAACAAATAACTCTTACCCATCACCCTGAGGGACTATGATGATCCTGCCATATTGATCATAATGCACATCCTTGTCATCATCAGCCTCATATCTGAAGCATGTATATCAGAGGCATGTGTGGACGGTGTAGGGGGTCAGAGCTACTACCTCGCAGGCAAAGGCCTGAAATAGATGGAGTCGATGATGAAGATGGATGCGATCCCTGTGACTGCAACATAGCTGGATGGACCCTAACTGGCTGTGATACTGATGGCTATGACCCGAGTGGCTGTGATCCATGTGACTGTGACATGGATGGATGTGATGCAAATGGCTGCGATCCACGTGGTTGTGAGGTAGTTGGACTGTATGTCGTACGTATAGTCCTATGGCCCTGTGATGAAAGACCTGGTGTCTGCATGAAGGTGTAGGGCTCGTGATGCTGTGGAAGATCAGTATAGCCGTGGGGTGGAGGATAAGACATAGGCATAGGCATCTCTGAAGAGGGTGGAGCAGATGGAGTATTATTTTTTGCCCTCCTCTTTCCCTTCCTAGCCTTTTCTCGACCCCGAGAACCAGTAGGGTCATTGTTACCTTGACCTTTGCCTTGCATCTTCATAATATAATACATATTTAGATTGAAACATATAAGAAACTAGCTATAAAATGAGAGTTATTTTAAAAAACCAACTTTTTAAAGCTCATCGACGTATTGTTCCTCGTCCGAGAATTCTTCGTCCTCACTTGTTTGAGCTTCATCAGTTGATTCTTCGTCCTCATTTTCTATAATTGTTACTTTATTTATATCAACTTCTTCCAATATGTCTCTAGCTGATCGTCTACTATTTGGTGAATACTGGAGATATCGTTTTGATATGCAACATCTAACACATTCTCGACTTCTACCCTACCTACATGCTTAGTTTTTATTACAACCCACCAATCGAACTTATTCCGCCGCAATGGATAAGGAGCATAATACACTTGCCTAACATTATGTGCAATTATGAAAGGATCATTGCAATCATACTCCCTCGTATGATTAACCTCAATTATGTTATATTGGTTGTGTACTCTTGTACCTCTTATTGGATTTGGGTCAAACCACTTGCATCTAAACAATATCAATTTCTTATATGGCCAACATGTATATTCTAGTTCTATTATTTCTTTGAGCACACCATAATAATCAATATCTCCAACTTGGTTGCCATCACCACCTTGAACTCACACCCCGCTGTTGTTGCTATTTTTATTTTTAGAGCAATCCTCTGTATGGAACTTATAACCATTCACTACGTACTTAGACATTATTGAGACTTGAAGCCCAGGTCCCCAAGATATATCTATCAAAAATTGATTGACACCATTATTTGGATCATTTGCCTACAGAGTGTTAAAAAAATCATAAGTTAGCATAACTTACAAATATTATTTACCTACATAGTGTTAGAACATTATCAGGATAAACTTACAAATTATTTGAACCACATATCAAATCTCGTATATACATCATCATGGCCAAATTGACCCACGAAGTGACTGTGACACATCAAATATTTTTAGTAGTTGCATCGAGATGTAATCACAGTAAATTTTATATTTTGATAACTAATAAATCAATACTTACTTGAGAAATGGTACAACTTCGGGACAATTTAGAAACACATGAAGTGTAGCTGACTTATACTCCATATCACTCAAACTTCTCTTTCTAACATCCTTAGAACATCGGCCTGGTTGATTGAATATGGACATTGGCAGATATAATGGTTCATTCACACATTTGACCGTGTGCCTATTGGGCATATTCCTAGAATATGGCACGTTACTCTCAAAATAATAAGAACAAAAATGAACAGTTTCCTTTGCAAGATAAGCTTCGCACATAGATCCTTCAATCTGTTTCCTCTACTTAACAAATTATTTGCATTTGCCAATTGTCCTACATAATATCATGTTAACCAATAACATTCAAATAAAATAGAAAATTATATCAAACTTATAATATTACCTCTCAAAGGGATACATCCATCTGCATTGAACAGACCCTCCAAGTCGTGCCTCGTGTACAAGGTGGATTGGAAGGTGTTCCATCTCATCAAAAAAACCACATGGAAATATCTTTTCCATCTTAATAGAAGTTACATGAATGTTTTGATCCATCCGAAATAGGTTTTCTTCCCTTAATGTGGTAGAACACAAGTCTTTGAAAAACAAACTAATCTTTGTGATGGGTTTCCAAATTCTTTCAGGCAAACCACAAAATGCAATAGGCACTAAGGTCTCCATGAAAACATGACAGTCATGACTTTTCAAATGGCTCAACTTCCCTACCTCCATATCTACTTTTTTTCCAAGAATCGACGCATAACCCTCAGGCATCTTCAATTTCGTAGCCTAATCACAAATTTGCCGTCTTTCCTCCAAAGTGAATGTGTAACTTGCTTTGGGCTTGAACAACTTACCATTGTTTGCTGTCTGCAAGTATAATTCATTCCGCCTACAATATTCTTGTAAGTCCATTCTAGCATTCGGTTTATCCTTTGTCTTACCTTTAACATCCATCACTGTGTTGAAAAAATTGTCAAAATAATTCTTCTCAATATGCATGTCATCAAGGTTGTGAAGGAGAAAATTATCCTCCCAATAAGGCAACTCCCAAAATATACTCTGTTTCGTCCAATTATAAGTAACACCATATCCGGGGAATCTATAAGGTGGAGCTTCAGTAACTTTACTGAAGTTCTGGACCCTCTCCCAAATTTCTCACCTGAAAGTATCGGAGGTGGAGAATCATATTCCATTTTATTCTTTTTGAATGCATTTTTCATCCTTCTAAACTCATGATCATGAGGCAAGAATTGACGATGACAATCAAACCATGATTGCTTTCGGCCATGTTTCAAAGTGAACGCTTTACTATTTTCCATGCAATAAGGACAAGCTAGCTTCCCAGCAGTCATCCACCCAGACAATATTCCATACACAGGAAAATAGTTAATAGTCCACATTAAATTAGCACGCAAATTGAAATTTTACTTGGTTGATATGTCATATGTTTCAACACCATCACACCACAATTGTTTTAGCTCATCAATCAAAGGTTGCAAATATACATCAATCAAACTTTTCAGATTACGTGGACCGGGAATAATACAACTTAAAAATATATATGGACTAGTCATGCACAACTCGGGTGGTAGATTATAAGGTGTAAGAAAGACAGGCCAACATGAATATGGTGTCGCAGATAAAGAAAAAGGCGTGAATCCATCCACACACAGACCTAACCGAATGTTCCTTGGTTCACTAGCAAAATCTGGATATGTCCTATCAAAGTGCTTCCATGCTTTTCCATCTGAAGGATGACACATAACACCAGGTGGTCTTCTATTTTCAAATTGCTATTTCATATGAGGAGCAGAACTCATCGACGCATATAACCTCTTTAACCTAGGTATAAGAGGTAAATAATGCATCACCTTGATAGCGACCATATTCCCGGTGGAAAGCCTCTTGAAACGAGGTTTTTCATTAAATTTACAACTATCTAAAGTTGCATCATCTTTATAATATAACATGCAACCATACTTCACAACAATCAGTTCTCATTGACGAAAGTCCTAACTTAGAAACCAAACTCTTTGCCTTATAGAAATCACCAGGTAAGTTGATATTAGGGGCAACTAGTTCACTCATAAGGTCAATGAAAGAGTCTATGGCTACTTGAGAAATATTCCAATCAAATTTTATACTTAGTAATCTAATTGCAACAGACAGCTCGGAGTGCGGACTTCCTTCACGTAGTGGACGAATAACTTCCTCTAACTGTTCATAAAAACGTTTTGCGTCATCTTTAGGAGTTTGTTCAACATTTTCATTGGGTTCACCCCCGAAGTGCATCCCAAATGCATCCGTAACCATATCATGAATTCTAGAATCATGATTTGTATTCTCCACTGACCTACTACTTTCACCAACAACCATGTTATGAAATATCCCACGGCTACCATCGATCTCTTCATGATTAGTCCACACAAAGTAATTCTCTATAAACCCCTTCTATGAAGCTTAACTACCTCAAGTGTTTCAAACTTCATACAGTCGCACCTAACACAAGGCCCCCAAATTACTCCTTCACTTTGGTATGGTGGAAGTGACATTGCATGTCTAATAAAGTAATCAACCCCTTATACAAAATCCTCCCGCAATCCCCGCCGATTAGGATAATTCCTATTGTACATCCAAGTACGATGTTCCATCTATACAAATAAAACAAGAACTAATTAATTTAGTTAATTCATATCATAATCTTTTTTTAGTTAATTCATATCCTAAAAGTTTCAATTCATATCCTAAAAGTTCCAATTCATATCCTAAAAATTCAATTCATATCCTAAAATTTTAATTTATAAACTAAAAGTCCAATTCATATCCTAAAAGTTCAATTCATATCCTAAAATTTCAATTCATATCCTAAAATTTCAATTTATAAACTAAAAGTTCAATTCATAAACTAAAGGTTCAATTCATATCTGTAACGACCCGGCCGGTCGTTTTAAGAATTTACGCCCCGATCCCCTAATAACTGCTTTCGCCGTATTTTTTTCTGCTATTTTGATTTGCCAGGATATTTAATTTTAAGTTTCGAAGAGTTTTGGGACACTTAGTCCCTAAAGGAGAGCTTATGTTTTAGAGGTCCCGGGGGCCTCGGGGTGGGTTCAGATGGTTAACAGGAAGTTTGGAGTTGGGGATTTGCAGTTGAAGCTGCTGAGTCTGCTGTCATAACCACACCTGTGGCTTGGGACAGCAGGTGAGAGCCCGCAGAAGCAAAAGGTAAGCCGCAGATGCGGTCAAGAGGAAGAAAGGCTGAAACCGTAGATGTGGAAGTTTAGCCGCACCTGCAAGCCCGTAGATGCGGTGCCTGGGACATAGGTGCGAAATAGGAGGATTTATGGGAAACCGCAGAAGCGATTGATTTTGCGCAGGAGCGTTCCCGCAGGTGCAGAAATTTGGACAGCAGATACGGTACCGCTGGGCAGAACATATAAATAGATGCCTTCGTGAATTTGGGTTATTTTCACATGTTTTCAAACGGGAAGAAGCTTTGGGGAGAATTTTTAGAGGAATTAATTGAGGTATGGTCCTTGGTCCTTAAGCTCATTATTATGGTGAGTTTTATCATTGTAAGTATGAAATTTGAGGGAAAATAGTGGTAAATTGGGAGTTAGGGCTTGGTTAATTGGAGAGTTTTGAGTAGTGATTTGAGAGACCATTTGAGGTCCGATTTTGGTACTTTTAGTATGAATGAACTCCTTAGAGTGTGAGGTTTGCGAATTTGTAAATTTTACCCGATTCTGAGATGTGGGCCCGAGGGGCATTTTGGTCATTTTTCCTAATTTTGCATATTAGCTTTGAATTAATTAGTGGAATCAGTTACTTGAAGTTATATTTACATTATGCAATTAATTTGAATAGATTTGGGCCATTTAGAGTCGAGTACTCGTGGCAAAAGTGTAGTTTCGGGTTGATTTTGAGCCGGTTCGAGGTTAGTAGCTTGCCTAACCTTGTGTAGGGGAAATCCCCTTCGGATTTGGTATTGTTGATATTTGAAATGCCTTGTATGAAGGTAATGAGTGCATACTTGTGCTGATTGGTCCTTTTTTCCCGAAATTGTTAGGCTTACCTAGTCGTAGAATCTAGGTGCCGTCACGACAGTTCACGGAGGGCGAACTTGGGTCGTGACAAGGTTGTATCAGAGCTCTAGGTTCATAGGAGTCATGAATAACAAGCCGGTTTATTAGAGTCTTGTGGATCGGTACGGAAACGTCTGTACTTATCTAGGAGTGGCTATGTAACTGTTAGGAAAATTCCACTTCATTTTAGTTCCTTGTCGTGCGAGATTTTGATATCACAATTCTAAACTTCTGTCTTCTATTCTCTCACAAATGGTGAGGACACGTGATACCAGAGATGATCAAGCACCTGCACCTCCTACTGGAGCCGTCAGAGGTCGGGGTCGGAGTAGAGGCCGAGGACGCGCACGTGGTACAGCTAGAGCACCCGCGCGAGCTGCCACCGAGGTGCCACCAGCAGTTCCAGCTGGAGTCCAGGCACCTGATACGCCTACTTCTACTACTACTCTAGCTCTCCAGGAGACTCTTGCTTAGTTCATGAGCATGTACACCACTTTGGCTCAGGTAGGGTTGCTCCCCCTTGCTGCAGCCACATCTCAGGCCGGGGGAGGAGTACAGACTCCCGCTTCCTGCACTCCCAAGCGGCGAGTGCATGTTGATCAGGTCCTAGAGATTATTCCTGTACAGCCTTCAGCCCCAGATCAGCCCGAGGATAGGGCAGCAGCTTCCGAGGATGAGCAGTTGAGGCTTGAGAGGTTCAAGAAGTACAAGTTGTTGATACCCAATTTTTCCCTATGTATTTTTACATGAAAATACTTTCAAAATAGCATATATATGCATATATAAGTATGTCCAAGTGTTTCAATAATTTTCCTAATTTCTAAAAGATTTTTAAACTGATTTATTGCCCATTTTAGCAGTACAAAAACCAATAATTATTCCCAAAATTAGCATTTTGGTGAATAACTTACTTTATTCTCATATTTATAACAAAATATAGCTAGGGTAATTTTTATACATTTTTTAAAAATATATTTGGTATTTTAAAAGTTAAATAGCATATAATTGCAATTTTAGCCTATTTTAAGATTAATAGCATTTTATAATTATGAAATTGTTTCCAACATTTTTAAATTAATATTTATATATGATTAATTGACTCAATACCTTTAATTTATTTTCAGAAGTCATTTTACTATTTTTATAAAAATAAAAAGGAAAAAGTGGCTATTTAAAATCTGGCCCATTTTGTTTCAATTATAGCTAAAATTGGTTCCCCTAATTGACCCAATTTCAACCCAATTTTGGACCAGCCCAATTTCCATTTAACCCAACCCTTAACCCATTTAAAACTACCCGACCCAAACCCCTTTTAATCTAGGCCGTTGATCAATCTGATCAATGACCACGATTTCCTCTTTCCTTTTTTAATCCGTCCACACCCCTAATCCTAACTCATTTCATTATATCAGCCGCCTCTGAATACCCCCTCTCTCAAACTCTCTCTAAGGTTCTTGAAACCCTAATCATCTTCTGTTGTCTTCTACCTTCAGCTCACCGGAATCCATGGCCTCTCTGGCCATGGATGACTTAAACTCATCTCCCTCTGCTCTTAAACACTTGGTGTTCGAAGTTTCGAGGTTTGAACTCAATGGTGTCCGTTCAAATCCTCCCTGATTCAAGGTTCTATGGCCTCTCCGACCTTGCTCCGGCATATCTAAGCATTATGAGCCTATTTCTGACTTATCCGACTCAGATCGGACCTTTTCCAAGCCTTTCTCGCTTTAGGGTTCCTCTGAAACCCTAGCTATTAGAGGTTTTCTCTGATTGTTTTCTTAAATCTGATCTATATCTGTGCTCTACTTGAGTTTTTAAACGTTTTCCCTAATTTTTCTTTCAAAAATTATTTCTTTCCGATTTAGGGTTTTTCTGAAAAGCTTAAAATGTTTCTCTGAATTTTCTTCTTCTTTTCTTTGTGTGTATTTGTCTATACTATGTTCTTATGTTTTCTTTTCGACCATGCATGTTCTTCTACTGTGTTCGTATGTTTTCCTTTATCATGCATGTTCTTCTGTGCTTTGTTTTTCTATTGTGTTTTGTACCATGCTCGCATGTTTATCTTGCTGCATTTTCCTATATGATCTTTTGCTATGCTTTTCTGGTATTTTTGTGTTCTTCTACTGTATGTATTTCTTACTGATTTCTTAAGTTTTGTTTGCCTTCTAAAAGGTTTTCTTAAACACGTTTCTATTACTGTCGTGACTATTCTCTCATTATGCTCCTATGCTCTGTCTGCTTTGAATATTATTTGCATTTTCTTGTCTTCTCATGAGATTCTGAAAGGAAATCTCTGAGCCTGTTGCCTCCTCATCTCTGTATTTGACTCGAGTCGGAAACCCTATAATTTGGGGGTTTCCTCCGAGTTTTGTCATATGATTAAACTAGGGTTCTGTTTGAGGACCCTTTACTCTTTCAGACTTATTTCTGGGTCTATGAACTAAGTGTGAACTTCTTTTGTTTTGCACACAATTCTGATTATCCTACACTAGACTCTTCTATTGAATAGCATGACAAATTTCTTCATGTTTAACGTGTTTGTGTGCTTTTATATATGAGGAATCTTTCTTCAAAATGGGTTTCCAACTTGTGATTGATTCAGAATTCCTTTTAATAAGTTTAATTGATTGGCACTGATTTTCCTTAAGTCAAAATCCTTCCCATCTTTCTGACCTGGTTCATTCATACGAAATCCTCAATTTCTGATTCACTAGTTGTTAACTCCTTTCCTTTTTTTATTTGCGCAAACCGTGTACTATCAAGACTTTGCCCTTAAATAAACCTCTATGTATTTACCCCTCTTGTACTGCTCTGGAAAAGTGTTTGATTGACCCCTTTCCTTAATTATTTTGCCCCTTTGAAATCAAAATCACTTAATTAAAGGGAGACCTTGTGTAATTGATTTCCAAACTATTTTTTCTTACCTATTTCTACTTGCTTTCTTCACTATAAAAGGGCACGAACCTTCTGCACTTTAGGACACCTTCAATTCAATACTTCTACACTTCACACTTCACACTTCACAATTCTCTTCTAAACCCGTAGCATTCTGATTGCTCGCTTGCACTTTGGTTTTACAAGACTACTGCTTTCTCTTTGTTTGTTTTCTCTGAAACTGGTATGTCCTAATTTTAGTTTCAGCATCACCCCAATGTGTTTACTTAAAGTTTTTATATCCATGGCTACCTTACTGCTTATGTAGAGTTCAATATTTAACTTAATATGCCTATGTTCTACTGCCTATTTCTACTATGAATCTTTACTCCCTACCCCATTACCCGTATGTGTTTGTAAGTGGTGACTTAGGGCATGGCAACATAAGTTGTTTCCTATGACTTAAGTTCTGAACCAGTGAGGTCCTAACCTCTAACAGGCTGGAGGTGTGCCAGCATATCCCATTGCTGAGTATGCCCATCAGCCTGCTTCTCTTGTGTTCTTGCAAATTCCCTACTCCTCTATACCCCTATATGCACTGATTTTTAAGTTGTTCCCTTTTCCCCCCCTTTCCCCTTTCAGAATTTCACTTCTGCACTTGCACTCTCTCCTAGCTTCTAGGTTCTGCCCTCCTCTTGTGAGCCTTGCCTTGGGACCTTGAGTTCCCTTTGAACTTGGACACTTGAGGGCTGGCCCTTCCACACTGCACTATGTTCTTAATCTGGTAACATTTGGGTGTGAGCACTGCCTGGAGTCCATATGAGGCTCTTAGGGAACTCTGACACATCCAAAGATGAGAGAAAGGCTTTGGATCATGATCTTTAGTGTTGGTTCATCTCATATTTCAGACATGGAGTCTGAATTAGGCTCCCCTTGATTGTACTTTTAATTTTGCTTTTCTTATTTTATTCCAGGTTGTAATAACTTGTAATAACTATTGGGGATGGCTGGTGAAAAGGGAGGGAATCATGCCTGCAAAGGCGTAGATATCATGTTCATAGGGAATCATTATACTTCTGCACTTTTGCATTTCATATAAATATCATGTTCATAGGGAATTATTATACTTCTGCACTTCATATAGATATCATGTTCATAGGGAATTATTATACTTCTGCACTTCTGCATTTCATATAGACACTATGTCTATAGGTTTCTGCACTTCTGCATTATATAGAGACCATGTCTATAGGTTTCTGTACTTCTGTATTATATAGAGACCATGTCCATAAATCATTTCTAAAATTCTGCATATCATATAGATAATATGCTTGTAGGACTTCCTGCAATTTGCATGTGCATCTGTCATTAGGCAAACTTGTTTATAGGAGTTGAATAACTAACTGCACATAGATGACCTGCCTATAGGATTTCTGCATGTCAATAATAATGTTTTTAAAGTCAATAATGCCTAGAAAGCATGCCCATAGGAATTAACAACCTAGTATGAAATGTTTTCGTTCACCTATAAGTCTAAAATCGGCAATATCATTGTCTAACATCTGCAGAATCTTTTGTCAAAACTCGTCTTCCCTAAATAACTGACGACCTCTTCTAAAATCAGTACACTTCATCTTTTCTGAAACTAGTAGATATCATGCCTATAGGTTTCGTCTAACACTTAGGCAAGCCTTAGGATAAAAGTTATGACTGCACCCGTTTTCTTTGTTAATTACGACCAACATGCAGGTCTAATTCGGACTTCTTATCTGAAAATATGTGATAAATCAGCCTGCTTTCCCATTTTAAGTTTTAATCAGACCCTAATCAGTACATGCAAGACATGCTAAACTAGATGTTTTTCTTTGATTTGAGGAGGTTTATTGAGCCATACCTGGTTATGTGTTTTCCCAATACTTGCTATACATCGCCTTAGTATTTTTACCTTTTGGAACCACAAATAAGCCAACTTTTCCACCATTATAGGATTAGTAGTCCCAAGCACCTCCGGGGCTGATAGAATTGGGGCAGGTAATATCATGCAATAAGTAAACGAGACTATTCCATGCTTTAACACCTTAACGGGGTGGGAAAGGGTAGTTATGGATGTGATGACCACACGAAATTGTCACGTGTAACCCCTCATCGAGGAGCGATTACCAGACATTGTGTGGGGTGATCCATATTATTTATAAACTTAGGACCCCCCTTTCCTCTACTTGTTTATTTTGTTGTTTACCTCTCAAAATTTTAAACCGTTTTCTCAAATTTCAGCTTGCCGTCCACTTTTTTTAATTTTATCTATTTGCAACACTTATGTGAAAATTCCCTCATATTTGAAACTCTTATTTGCTTACTTAAAGTCACAATTATAGTATGGCCGGAAACCACACTAGTGGATCCTGATGGGTGCCTAACACCTTCCCTTCGGGATAATTTCAAGCCTTTACTTGATCTCTGATTTTCCTAAATCAAACTCTTCTTAGTGTCCTAATTCACTTTAATCATTAGGTGGCGACTCTTCTCTTTTAATACCCGTTAAAAGAGTTGTCAATGTCATAAACCCTATTTTGCGAGAAAAAAAAGGGGGCGCGACAGCATGGCGACTCTGCTAGGGACATTTAGGCTTTTACCATTTCAGACTATTATTGTGATTTATGCTTCTTTATGTGCAATAATTTGTTTATTTCTTTTAAGCATTCAATTTTCTTTTCGATTGCGAAACTGACTCGTCTCTTGTTTCTTTCCCTTGTCTCCTTTACTGCTTTCCTCTATTGCACTCCTTTATGACTGTTTTAAATTATTGTAATTATTACTTTATGAACGTGCAAATACATGACAACTTGTTTAATCATTGCATAAATATGTTTCAACATCATATTCCACTCGTGCCAAACAAATACCATAGCAACGCTTATAATGAGTGGTTGCGCTCTTCCGATATTTTCACCCTTTAAATCCAGCAAAGGCGTATTTGCGGTAAAACCAGTCGATCAACAGTGTAGTCGACGGTTCTGTGCCTTTCCCTCTTGAGTTTTCCGCTCAAGGGTACCAGTCTAAAACCCCCATAGAAACCTTACTCTGTTTAATTGTGCATGCATCATGGTCAAACCTAGCTGAGTCAGTTATGTTGTCCGCGTAATGACTCTTTAAGATAGCCTTATCCAAAGTCCACTAGGTTTTCCAAAAACCCAAATGGACACTATCACGTTTTGTGCATTCATTTGGAGAATTAAATGCTTTTATGCCAATTAATGGTATTTAATAGTCGAGTCTGGTGGGGGTAAGGGCCTGTCCCTTTTGTCTTGCAGAAACATGAGGCACGAAGTCCCCAGATTCGGCATGGTCACAAACATCCACCCAAGGTTGCTAAGCTGGTGGGCGGATCTTCATTCCAGTGATCAGACTCTTGTCCGAAAATACCTAGGAAATCTACCTTCTCTCTTGGAGGTCCAACCTAACAACAAAATCATAGAAGTTGTTACTCTGTTTTGGGACTGTGATAGGTTTGTGTTTCGCTTCGGGGGGATTGAGATGACACCCCTACTAGAGGAAATAGGAGGATTGACTAGTGTACCATGAGAGACTCCGGGTTTGTTAATGCCGGAAATTGCAAGGGTAGAGGTTTCCTCAAAGTGATGGGCCTAAAGAAGAATCCATACTTGACATGTTTGAAGGAGTCTTATATTCCCTTTGATTATTTGTACGAAAGGTACGGTCACAACAAATCCTACCGTACTTATCCGGATGAGTTTGCCCTTACATCGTTGGGGCATATTCACCAAAGGGTCTTTGACTTCATGTTCTGTTTCTTGGGGATGATAGTGTTTCCAATGAAGAAAGCAAGGATCCACACCAGACTAGCCATGGTCACCAAAACTTTGATGGAGGGAATTGGGGGACAACGATTTAGCATAGTGCCCATGATCATCGTAGAGATATACCAAGCCTTGAAAAAGTGTCAACAAGGAGCCCCACACTTCGAGGGATGCAACTTGCTACTCCAACTCTGGCTCATGGAGCATCTCCAAAGGGGTGAATATCGGCAAGAGATTCAACATAGAGACTAGAACGATCATACAGCCTTCCATCAACCAAGGCGAATGAACTACATGCCCAACATGTTTGCTCAACCAGAAGATGCCAAAGGATGGGTGGAGCTGTCTGACAATCTAATTGAGGATCAAATACAATGGATGTTCGAGTGGTTCCCCATTGAAGAGTTCATCGCCCGATCCAGGGACGCACCATTTCTGATACTGATCGGTTTGAGAGGAACCTATCCTTATGTCCCTCTCTGGGTTATGATCCAGGCTGGTAGGAAACAGGTTATACTAAGGGTCAACAAGATGAGTCACTTTCGGGTCGACTTCCAAGCTGATGACAGTCCTTATAAGTGCTAAGCTCAGAATATGTGGCATTGCAAGATCATCATGGGGAGAGATACTATCGAGCCAGATAGATACCTTGTTGGCTGCACCCCATACTATTCAGGATGGCTAGAGGACAATCACAATGGTCTGGGCCAACCTGGGTTTGTTCGAGGTCACAGAATCATCGATGAAAGGGCTGAAGCACAGGTCAAATACAACCAACTTTGCAAGAGGATTCGGGAATGTGAAAGCGAACACCGCGAGATTCAAGAAGCCCACCAAGAGCTGATTGAAGAATGGAAAGACATGGCTGTCAGCGCCAAAAAGTGACTAGAATACTTGGAACGGGGTCTAGTGGAGCTGGAAAGGAAATTCATCAAGAGGATCGAGGACTGCCAGAATGATGAGGGAAACGAAGGTGAACACCTGGCTAGAGCCTACTTGCTGCTGGGACTTCGCGAGCGAGTGAAGATGTTCGATGGAGCCAAAAATGCCGAGTCTGGGGAAGGTCCTTCTGGGACCAAGTAGATAAGAGTCTTTACTTTTTGTTTTATGAATGTAATAAGGTCCATGACCACTAGTGACATTTTATTTCCTATTATTTAGTGTCGTTTTGGGATTCGTCTACCTTTTATCAATAAAATTGAGGCATTTAGCATTATAAGATCTCCAAATCGACTTGTCACTAGGCCTACCTCGGGCACAAAGAGGTTCCCCAAATTAAGACACGATTTACATTCTTGCACTATGTGTTTAAATATCGCAACATTTTTTCTTATAATCCTCACTGACCTGTTACCCTTTTATTTTTATTTTTGTTTATTTATTCCCCTCCCCAAAGGTTAGTTCATGCACTCTGGCATCGTCACCATATTCCACAAGATCAAAGGGCCCTCCACCCACTCCTCCTCCAAGTCCTGTCAAAAACAAGAACAAAGAAAAGATGGAGGATCTGAACAACTCAACTGAACGGGTAGAGGTCACTCATGGTACTCAGGTCTCCAAAGAAAGTTCGTCCCAATTCGAGCAAAAACTATTGAAATTTCAGGAGGAACTTGATCGGTCCGGAACTTGGCGAGCTTATCATTTTCCCTCACCACCCCAGATGTCAATTTTCCTAACACTCAGAACCCCACACCTCCACAAAACATCCCAAACCACAAAACCATCGCGCTCCTCACCACCACTACAACACCTATCATACTTCCAGCAATACTCCACTACTCATCCCAGAACCGGTGAACTCCACAAATGACCATTTCCACACTCATAACACCCCCATCTACGTGGAAACCATGCCACACTCCACCCAACCCATTTCAAGCACACTCAAGTCTGATGATAAAGACTCACTCATCAGGAGTCTGGCTGAAGAGCTTAAGAAGTTGACTAGTCGAATTTAGGGCATCGAAGGAAGCAAAGGAATTGAGGGGCTAAACTATGAAGATCTCTGCATACAACCCGATGTGGAATTGCCCGAGGTGTACAAACCTCCGAAGTTCGAGATGTTTGATGGTGCAGGAGATCCGAGAGTTCATTTGAGAATATACTGTGACAAGCTGGTCGGAGTAGGAAAGGACAAAAGGATCCGCATGAAACTTTTCATGAGGAGTCTAAAGGGAGATGCTCTGTCTTGGTACATTAACCAAGATCCGAAGAAGTGGTCGAACTGGGTACGCATGGCGTCCGGTTTCATGGACAGGTTCATGTTCAACACAGAAAATGCGCCAGATGTGTTCTATATCCAGAACCTAAAGAAGAAACCCACAGAGACATTCTGCGAGTATGCTACTCGCTGGAGATCAGAAGCTTCTAAGGTCAGACCGGCTTTAGAAGAAGAACAAATGAATAGGTTTTTCGTCTAAGCTCAAGACCCACAGTACTATGAAAGGTTGATGCTGATTGAAAGCCAGAAATTTTCCGACATCATCAAGCTAGGTGAGAGGATCGAGGAAGGCATCAAAAGTGGTATGGTCACAAACTTTGAAGCCTTGGAGGCTACCAACAAGGCTCTACAGTCTGGTGGTACGTCCAAGAAAAGGGACGTGAGTGCCGTAATGGTTGCACAGAGAACCAAATCCTCTGTCAAATTCCAAACCTACCCAATGCCTCCACTCACATATCAACCTACTCCAAAATCAAGCACTCTCGCCCTAATACCAAACTCCACCACCTACTTACCAATCACCTCCACCTCCAACATATCAGCCTACTTCACCTAGATATTCCCAACCCGCACATGTCTACCAAGCCTACAATGCTCAATAGTCTCACTATCAATCACCTCCCACTCGCCAAAACTTTCCTAGACCCCGACCAAATTTTGACCGCAGACCTCCCAAACAATATACTGCCATTGCTGAACCAATTGACCAGCTGTATGAAAAGCTCAAAGCTGCTGGTTATGTCACCCCCATCTCTGCTATAACCCCTGAAAACCTTTCCTAATGGGTTAATCCAAATAAATCCTGTGCATACCATTCCGACATAAAAGGGCATGCCATTGATGAATGCCGTTCTCTGAAAGATAAGATCCAGGCACTGATTGATAACAAGATTATTGTGGCAAAGGAGCCTGCTCCGAATGTCCCCAACAACCCTATGCCTGACCACAAGGGTGGAGGCATTCACATGATTGAGATGGAAGATGATTGGGACCCCAAGGGATCGATCGGTTTGATCGCGGAAGGTGACGATCCAAAGAAACCGACAGTCACCCTTAATCCGATTGTAGTCCAGATCCAGCCTTCTGGGGACACCGAGGTGAATATGTCTATACCACTTGAGTTTGAAGCGCCTTCCCCCACAAAGACGCCAACACCAATTGAGGTCGAGTTTGGGTCTCCAGCAAACACACCTGCGCCGTTTGAAGTTACAGTTTTACCGTCCAAAATACATGCTCCGTTTAGGGTAAAGGCGCCCATTCCAGTAGCAATGTTGGCTATAACTCCATTCCATACAAAGGCCATCCCTTGGGACTACACAACCGAGGCAAGAAGGAAAGGGAAAGCAAAATCCGGAGAAGCAGTCGCGACACAGGGTATGACAAGAACCGGCAGAGTATACACCCCGGAACATTTGGCTTAATCAAGCAAGCAGGCCTCTGGACGGCCAACCATCACTGAAGCTGGGCCTGATGATCTCTGAAGAAAAATACAAGCAAAAGAGTACTCAGTCATTGATCAGTTGAACAAAACACCGGCACAGAACTCTATCCTAGCCTTGCTGCAAAGCTCCGATGCACATAAAAATGCCTTGTTGAAGGTGCTGAGTGAGACATATGTACCAAGCAACATCACTGGAGGAGAAATGGAAAACATGGTAAGGCAGGTATTGGAGAGTCACAAGATCACTTTTCATGAAGATGAGTTGCCACCAGAAGGGTTGAGTCACAACAAGGCGCTGCACATTACTATGCAATGCGAGGATTATTTTATCACCAGAATCCTGATTGACGAAGGGTCCAGCCTCAACATTTGTCTGTTGGTAACACTCAGGACATTGGGAAAGGGGCTGCATGAGATCAAGGACGGGGCCATCAATGTAAAAGCTTTCGACGATTCCCAAAGGTCCACTATTGGGGAAATTAGCTTGTGTTTGCAGATGGAGCCTACTTGGTTTGATGTTGAATTTCAAGTGTGAGCACGTAATTTTTGCCTTACGAAAAACTACTCCAAAATAAATCAAAAAATAAAAATAAATTTCTTTTACTGTGTAATTTTTGAATTTGGCGTGGTGTTAAATGTTTGTGTTATGTCCGTAAATGTTTATTTTTGTCAAAATAAATCAAAAAATAAAGTAAAATACATATTGCATGCATATAGGATTTAATTGTGCATTTAAGAGATAATTTAAATAAAATCGCAAAAAATACGCATTGGTTCTATTTTAAATGTTTCACTGTGTGATTGATGTTTTTGTCTATGTGTTAAAAAATGGTTATAGAGTAATTAATATATTTTTGTGAAGTTAAAATGGTTTTATTTTTTTTTTTAAATTAGAAAATGAATTAATTGAAAAATAAAATAAAAAAAAAACATACTAGTAAAAGATTGGACCTGGATTAAAATCCAGGCCCAAATCAATTAATTCCCTTCACAAGCCCAATCCCAACAGCCCCATGTCCGGTCCAATTCAAGCAGAATCAAACGACGTCGTTTGGTCACCCTTATCAAGGGCCGTTGGATTAAATACAACCAACGGCCAAGATCTCATCACCCTAACCCAAGACCCTTACCCGACCCACTGCCCCGGTTCAACCCGTCCCCCTAACTTAAACCAAACGACACCGTTTGGTTAAGTGTGTAGATCTCAACCCTCCATTCTACCTGATCCAACGGATAACATCAGTCCACCCCACCCCTATATAAATCCCAAACCCTTACCCCGGCCCCTAACTAAACACCCCCCCATCCTCTCCTGTTCATCGTCTTCCCAAATCCCCAATCCTAACCCTAGCCGCCCTAGGATTCCTTCGCCTGAAACCCGGCGGCATCAACGCCGCCGGTCACCACCTTAACACCCTATGACCCCCTGAACACCCTCTATCCGAATATGTTACCAGCTTGGTTCGAATCTCCCTGGAGGTTCTCGAATCTTCATTTGAAGATTCGAGCCAAGTTCAGATCTAGACCTAACAGTCCCAAATCGACACCACAGCTTCCCCTAGTCACCCTGAATATGGATCTATCGTTTGTTTGGTTCGAATCAGTGCGGAACTTCTCGAATCTTCTTTTGAAGATTCGGACCAAACAAGAACAGACTCAGATCCGTTTCAAACTAACACCAAATAACCCCTAGGCTACCCTCACCATTGTGTCATGTCTGGTTCTTCTCGAATCTGACCAGAAATGGTTAAATTCCAAATCGTGTTTTTAAGAACCCTAAAAATACCAAACTTCCGGATTCTGTGCCTATTAAATGAAGATTGAGGTTTAATCGACCTTAGTCGAAGTATTTTCAGTGGAAAATACTTCGACTAAGGTCAGTTTGATTTCAAACAAAAAGGTCCAAATCCAAGTTGAGTTCGAGTGAAGATTCAGAGGTATTTTTTCTATTTCTTTTGTGTATTCTACGTGTATTGTTGTCTGTTTTAATAGCTTTTTAATTTTTCATATTTGTTTTGATCAATTCTGTCATTTCTGTCTCCTACCTATTTACTTGATCCGAATATGAATAGTTTCTATTGTTTGTGATTGTTTACAATGTGTGTAATCGACTCGATTAAGTTCGTCGATTAGTTATATTACGAATTTTTCATTTCTGAAAATGTTGACTGAAACAGTCTGATTCTATTGTTTGGACTAATTATTGACAAATGTTGTAAATAGTCAATTGATTAGTATTCGTCAATTAAATCATGTTTGTTTATGAATTAGTGAATTCAAATGTATGCTGTATTGTTGTTTTCTAAACGGGACATTGTCAGTATATTGACAATGCTCCTGTATTTGTTTGCTTTTAATTCAGTTTTGAATTCCAGTTGAAAGAATCCTGCATGTTCTGTATAATGTTAAGTTTGTTTTTATTCAGTTGATAATTCCCTGTTTTAATTCAGTTTTTGTCAGTCAGCTATTAGAGATGTAATACTGTTTCAAAATCATAGGATTGGTTATAGCTGTAAATCAGGAGATAACTAAGTTTGTACAGATTTTAGAAACTGTTTTGCTATAGGTTCTGATTTTTCAGTAATAACATCAAGATTTCAGGGGCATTTCTGGGAATGAGCAGTAAAAAACAGGGTGTTAGTACTAGTATATTATAATGTAATGTTAGTGGCTATTAGTTAATGATACTAATGGGGAACAAGGAATAATGGGCTGCTGAAAATCAGGGAAAAGGTTTTACATAATGGGATTTTCTGTTTTTTAAAAAGAAGAAGGGGGTCCAAGAAACACTTAAATTGCCTAAGACCAGCCCTGTATAAATACAGGAGCTGGACAGACAGAGAAAAAGAGGAAGAGAATTTTTGAGTGAGAAAGAGAGAATTTTAAGAGAGAAAAAACAGAATTCTGAAGAAAAAAAAAACAGAATTTTCAGAAGAGAATTTCTAAGGGCAGAAATATTCAGAGGGAAAATTTTAATAAAGAAAAAGAAAGGCAGAGAGAATTTTTAAGAGAGAATCTTTAAGAGATTTTGAGGGCTGAGATTTTAAAGAAAGAAAACAAAAAATAGCACACTCACATATACACTCACACACAGATACAGCAGCAGAAACAGAAAATCAGAAACAAACTGAATTTGTAACTGAAGAAAGGCTGAAATCTGAAATATTGTTCTTGTGTTGAATATGTTCAATTTTGTGTGATTCCACTGTTCAGTTAAAATCTGAAGTCTTTCAAAGTATCTTACTGTGCATCTGGGCTCTTCGAATCCTATTCTTGATAAGATTTACTGTGTTATCAGTATATTCTACTGAATTTGTTACTGCTGTAACTGCTGAAACTTACTTCTTCTACCTCCATTTTCAGGTATATGTCTTTTAAATTTTAAGTTGAAAAGAGATTCAACATGACTTGTCGATAAAGCTTGAACTGAAAGTCTATTTTTATTTGTCCAAGTTCATCAATTTAAATTTCATTTTTTGTTTCATGTTAGTTAATTAGTAGTACATTCAATTTGATAGCTATGGGCTATTTGTCTTATTTTAAAAGTTTGTATAAAGGTTTGTAATAATATTAGTTCATTATCTCATTAGTTTAATAAATTGTCAAGACAGGGAATAAGGCATAAAAATGGACCATTGATTGCATCCCTTAATACTATTAGCTAAATGCAAAGATAAAGAAGTTACATTAGTAGAATATTTTGTAATGAGTATGATTTTTGTTTAGATTGGTATAAGTTATTATATGGTATGATGACAGGTATAATCATATGAGTAAAGTAAGTTGGTATAGCTCGTCATGATGACAGAACGTTATGAATGCTTACGCCAAATAGTCGGGTTGCATGTAATGTAACTTTGTTAAATTAACTTGCATAATAATTCCCTTTCTACAAATTCGATGCTTATCTACTTTCATAAAACAAAGTGAACAAGTAATTAGGCCTATTAGATTAAAAGTGAGTGTATGAGAATGAAAAGAGATGTACAAGCATAGATTGCCACATTTTACATCATTGATAATTAGAAATAGAATTTGTATTAAGTAAACAATGAAAATTCTCGAAAATATTTCCTTCCCTTTATGAATTATTTATTTTTAGTTCCATATGCCATTTATTCTTCGGCATGTATATATATATATATGTCATATATTTTTTTTTTTAAAAAGATAGTATTAATCATATTTTTATTATGTCCTTTGAATTTGAACAGTTGGAATAAATTATTTATATTTGGAAAATATAATCAACGGTCAACATTTAATATTGTAAGTTCTTTGAAACCTTAAATGGGAATTTGTCATGAGTTTCATATAAAAATGTATGAATAATTTGTGGAAAAATCCTTAATATCATTGCAAATATTTTTGCGCAATTAGGGATACGTTCGCGTACCTTGATTATATTTTAGAAGCAAAAATTCGGATTATGCGTACGCGCAATTTCGAACAAATATTTAGTAAAAGGATTTATCCAAAGACGTTAAATCAATTTCATAAAAACCCGAGATGTACGGTTCACTATTCAATAAAAATAAATATTCTTGATTCAACACAATCTCGGAAAAATGATTGCTTAAAATATTATCAAAAAATTATTGTGTACACGTACGCATGACATAATTCCGCATTTTTAAATTTGTAACACGAATATACGTACGCGTAATTCGATTCGAAGAAGGGTCCTTAATCACGATAAGTATAAGCGGTAGTAAAATCAGATAACATCAATATATTTAATAAAATCAAGATGATTAAGCCAATAATAAAAACAGTTAAGCGATCGTGCTAGAACCACGGAATTCGTAAATGCCTAACACCTTCTTCCGGATTAACAAAATTCCTTACTCAGGATTTTTGGTTCGCAGAAAAATAAACAGAGTCATATTCTCCTCGATTCAGGGATTATAATTGGTGACTTGGGACGCCTCAAAATTCCTAGGTGGCGACTCTGAAACAAATAAACAAATCCCGTTTCGACTGTCCTTTAATTGGAGAAAACTCCCGACGCGCCCCGCGGGCGCGGCTAAAAGGAGGTGCGATAGCTCTGGCGACTCTGCTGGGGACTTTTACCACTGTGTTATTGTAACCCAGAACCATTGGTTCAGGGTTTAAAGAATTCGAGCTTAAAATATCTGTTTTTATTGGCTTTACTTACTATATAATTTTCAACTGTTTATATGCTAATATGCTAAATATTTTTTTACCGCTTTAATATTATTTGAATTGTGCATATATAAAACTGCTACGAAACCCCCTTCTTTCTGAGTCTTCTGAATTTATGGTGTACACGTGCGCGTGACCCACCTTTCTGTTAAAGTCATACCAAATAAGACGGAGTTGGGACAAGTAACTAGGCCGGGCAGACTTTCGTGCTCCCGGTACGTTGCCCCCGCTTCGGCTCAAACTGTCCGTTTGGGTAAGCCAGGTTTAGAACAATCAACCTAAGGTTTTACACTTAGAATAACTCAGCCATGTACCGGATCCCTAGTAGGAACGAATATTTGCATCATATGCATTTGCCCTTGGAGACTCAACACAGGGGTTGGGTCTGTCTAGGACAGGTGAACCCAAAATTAAAAGACCATCATGATGCATCCTACTTGCTACTTGTGCATTCATTTGCCTCGAACATGCTTGTTGACCAGCTTAAATAAAATCATGGTAAGAAGCAAGGAATAAAATGGTTTGTTTTAAAATTTTCGAAAAAAAAAATTTCGAAAATAATTTTTAGTATAAATTTTCCCAAAATAAATTTTGACTTTATTAAAATTAAATTTCAGATACAAAATGAGCACCACACAAAGCCCCTCATCCACAAGTACGGAGGAATTTCTATGTCAGCTTCAAATGTGGTGGTATGATTTGGGCGAAGACGGTCAAAAATGGGTCGTCAAGCATTTGGGAAATCTCACGGACATTATGAAAGTTGAGCCTCGGAATGATCTGATTACGGCATTAGTAACTTTCTGGGACCCTGTACACAATGTTTTTCGTTTCTCTGACTTTGAGCTTACTCCTACATTAGAGGAGGTAGCTGGCTATGTTGGTTTTGACGGAAGTTTAAGAAATCAAAGCTTGATATTCACAAAGGCTCCTTCAATACATCGATTCTTCGGTCTTCTGAACATCAGCAGTCAAATCAGGAAAAGCAATGTCATCAATGGATGTTGTTCCTTCAACTTTTTGTATTCCAGATTTGGAAAGTCAGATGGGTTCGAAATTCATGAGAAAGGCCTTACTAATAAGCAAAACAAAGACACTTGGCAGATACACCGACGATTTGCTTTCATGGTGGCTTTTCTAGGAGTCATGGTCTTCCCAAATAAAGAGCGAACAATTGATATTCGCACCACAAAAATTGTGCAAATCCTCACCACTAAAGAAAATCACACCCTTGTCCCCATCATTCTGTCAGATATTTATCGGGCTTTGACTTTATGCAAATCAGGGGCGAAGGTTTTCGAAGGATGCAAAATTTTGTTGCAAATGTGGGTGATTGAACATCTCCAACAACAACCCAAGATCATACAGTATGGGTCGAACAGAGCTAATTGCATCGAGAGCTATGAGGAAAGAACAAAAAATTACCAAGCTCCAGAAGGGATAGAAGCATGGGTATCTCATCTAAAGGCTTTAACGGCAAATCAAATTGAATGGACTCTGGGATGGCTCCCGATGAGAGAAGTAATACATATGTCAACCTCAAATAGTTATCTACTACTATTGGGATTGAGAAGCATTCAGCCATATGCACCACTAAGAGTCCTAAGGCAACTAGGGAGATATCAAATAGTTCCTGATGAGGAAGATTTGAGTATGCAAGTAATGGAATTACACCCAGAAGCCACTATTCCCGAAGCTCTACTTCAGCAGATGTGGAATGGGTGCCGATACTTGAAAAGTGATACTCAAGTCCTAGACGCTACCAAGGGTGAGATAAATCCTGGATATGCAAGGTGGTTCGAAAAGCGGTCCCGCGTGGATGATGCACCGGAACCTGAGCTAAAAAGGCCAACAAAAAGACCCCATGTTCAAAATTTCAATGATAAAATCCAAGAGCGGTTAATCTGGGGAGAAAAAGAAAAAGGGTACAAAGCCACTATCCATGCCCTAAAAGAAAATCTAAGAAGCCTCAGTTTGGAGAAAGATTTGCAAGAACAAGAAGCCAAAGGCGAGAAAAAGAGTCTAGCTTGTGAGAATGAAAATCTTCATGCTCGATTCCAAAAAATGAAAAGAGTCTCTGAAACGCCAAAGAGAAGCTGGAAAGATCAAAAAACCATCGCCAATCTCTTCGAAAAAATGCAAGATTTTGACTCCATTCTTGCAGAAAACGAAAGGGCATTGAGCAAAGCAAAAGAAAGGATCCAACAATTAAATGAAGAAGCCAGATCTAACAAGGAACGCCAGGATAGGCAATCCGAAAAAGACAAGGCTCAATTCAAGAAGGAAAAAGACTATTGGATGCGATCGGAAGACCAGCTTCGTGCACAACTAGAAGAGGCAAGAAGATGCAACAGAGAATACCAACAAGCAGACCTCGACAGGGAAAGATCACAAGCAAGATTAGAGCAGGCCAGACTCCGAGCTCTATTAGAATCAGCTTTAGATCGTGAAAACCGTGTCAGAGACATAGCCACCACTCGTCAGCAGCAATTGCAAGACCAAGACCAACGTCTCCAAGGTTTCAGGGCACAAGTCCACGACTTGGCAGTCTTCACATCTCAAAGTTATGTAAACTGCCAAGGAATGGATTATGAAAGGTTTACAGAGCATGCGCCCACTTTTGCTCGTCATCTAGCAATAGAGTTGGAAAGGATGTATCGTACGCTGGGAGGCCATCCAGGTCAAGCCCCACATTGAGCAGATAATCCAATATTAGAGAACAAAAGTGGAAGGTGGGGCATTTTGTGAGATGTTATGAATTGTATCTTTTATTTTGATTTAAGTGTGTGTATTTCAAGCTATTTTCTTAAAGTTTTCGAATGTAATTCCATCTTTGTGTAATAAATAAACATGATTGACTTTGGTCCGAACTACGCAAGGTCTTATTCATGTAAGAGCATGATACGTAGGCAATCTCTCAGATTCGACCACCACGATAAAAGATATATATAATAAATAAAAATGAATGACAATTTTTCAATTTCAATAAAGCTGGGACGATACAAGCAACCGAGCGAATGCATAATAGAAAGGGATTATTTGTCTAGGAGCATTGCATCTCAACGTGTGATTATATATGTGTTAAACTCTCAAAACTAACAAGTTTGTCCATTTTCAGAATTCAACCAGTTAGTTTCTCTAAAGAGTATACTGGCATATTATCACTATCACACAAGATCAAAAGGACCAATACCCGAAAGTATGTCTATCCCAGATGTTGACACAAGTATGGAGATAGAAGAGATGGATGTCGGGAAAATGAAAGAAGAAATGCTTAAGCTCAAGCAGCAAATGGCAGAAATGTACCAAGCTTGGTCTACAGGACAGTTGCCCCCATCTTACCCAAATAACCCTGCTCCATCAATAATCCAAACTCAGGATAATATCACCACTGAATTATCCCCGAGTTTCCCCATTTATCAGCACTACCGAGGCACCACCTCTCAGACACCACAGTCTCCACCTCCAAAACCAGTTCCGTACCTTCCTCCACCTATGACTCCTGTTTTTGTAGCACCTCCCCTGCTACATTTCACAAATCTCCTAGTGAGCCTACATTTCAGGCCCAAGACAACCAATATTACCCCCGGAGCCCACCTTCAAAGCCTCCGAAATCAATTCACCTGCTCCTCGGTTTGATCTCCCAACCGAAATTGACAAGCCAGCCAAAAATGCTGAACAAGAAGAGATGTTCAGGAAGGTCAAAAGTCTAGAACAGTCGTTCCGAGACATGCGAGGATTAGGTGGGCAAGTCAGTGTAGCCTACAAAGATTTATGCTTATTCCCTAATGTGCAATTGCCATTTGGCTTCAAGATGCCCAAATTTGACCTATACAGCGGGCACGACGACCCATTAGCCCACTTAAGGGGTTTCTGTAGCAAGATGCGAGGAGCTGGGGGAAAGGATGAATTATTGATGGCTTACTTCAGTCAAAGTCTAAGCGGATCAGCTTTGGAGTGGTATACACGCCAAGACCATGGAAGATGGTACACCTGGGATGACCTGGCACAGGCATTCGCATACCATTTCCAATACAATCTGGAAATCATCCCAGATCGATTATCTTTGACCAAATTTGAGAAGAAACACAATGAAAGTTTCAGAGAGTATGGTTTTCGGTGGAGAGAACAAGGCAGCAAGAGTGGATCCTCCTATGAAGGAGAGCGAAATGGTAGACTACTTCCTCCAAGCCTTGGAACCAACTTACTACGCCCACTTGGTTTCAGCGGTTGGAAAATCATTCAACGAGGTAGTGAAGATGGGAGGTATGGTAGAAGAAGGCCTCAAGACAAACAAAATCATGAGCTATTCAGCAATTAAGGCAACTACTCAAGCTATTCAAGGCGGGGTAGGAGGAATCGGAAGAAAGAAGAGGGAGGAAGCAACCGTAGTTGATTCAGGAATTTGGCCAGGACCCAGGGGTTCACCGCTTTACTATAATCAGCAACGACCTCGCCAATCAGCTTACCACCATGATTCATCCCAACATTACTATCACCCTTCAGAGCCTCATTTCGCCATTAACCACGCTCAAGCATACAATCAGCCACCTGTTCACACCAATTGGCGTGCTCCTGTCACACCAAATACCTACCCCCGAGCTTATCCCGGACCAGGTTTCAGGCCTAGACCAGCATTCAGGGGAGAAAGGGAACAGAAAAAGAAAACTTACACTCCATTGGGAGAGTCTTACACTAGTCTGTTCCACAGGCTGAGACAGTTAGACATGTTGAGACCAATACAATCCAAGCTACCCAATCCTCCACCAAAGAATCTGGATTACACTATTAGCTGTGAATATTGCTCCGGTACACCAGGCCATGAAACGGAGAAATGTTGGCATTTGAAAAATGCAATACAAGAGCTGATTGATACTAACAAAATCGAGGTTCAAACCCCTGAAGCTCCAAATATCAATAGAAATCCAATGCCAGCCCATCAAGAGGCTAATATGATAGAAATCATACAAGCTGATGGGGAGACAAAGAAGCCGTCACAAACTGTCATGATGATCAAGTCTCATGAAACCAAGCCAGATAAGCAGTTAATGGAGGAGAAGCCGGTGTCTAAGCATAACAAGAATGGTGGTGAACCGTCTATGATAGTCGATGAGGGATCATCGAACAAAGTTGCCGCAAAACAAGAGAGGACAAAGGTGATAGTACCAGGGGTTGCTAACAAACCCATCGTAATTGTGGAAGGAGCACGTACAGATCGGGTTATTATTGCACCTGTAATCCAGCTGCCAATCATCAACAACAAAGCCATCCCATGGAACTATGAACGGGTGACCGTAATGTACAAGGGCAAAGAAATCAAGGAAGAAGTGTGTGAGGTACAAGGCTTGACTCGTTCGGGAAGATGTTTTACTCCCGAAGAGCTGAGAAAAACTAAAAACAATCCAATGCCAACAAAGAAAGCTGTGACGGAAGAAGAGGCGGAGGAGTTTTTAAGAAAAATGAAGCTCCATGATTATTCTGTTGTGGATCAATTAAAGAAGACCCCCGCTCAAATTTCATTGTTGTCATTACTGATCCATTCAGAGGAACACCGTTTGGCGTTGATGAAAATCCTGAATGAAGCTCATGTTCCTGAAAAGATCTCTGTAAATCATTTGGGCGAAATAGCCAACAGAATCTTTGAGACAAACAGGATTACATTTGCTGATGATGAATTGCCTGTGGAGGGTACCGAGCACAACAGAGCTCTTTACCTCACCGTGAAATGTGAAAACTCCGTAGTAACCCGGGCATTGGTCGACAATGGGTCCAGTGCAAACATATGCCCTCTCTCCACTTTAAACAAATTAAAAATTAAAGAGGAGAGGATCCAAAAGAATAGTATCTGCGTGCGAGGATTTGACGGTGGAAGCAGAGATTCATTTGGCGACATAGTGTTGAAGCTAACTATAGGGCCAGTTGAATTCACAATGGAATTCCAAGTGTTGGACATGACTGTTTCTTACAACTTGTTGTTGGGTCGACCATGGATCCATGCTGCTAAAGCAGTCCCGTCAACATTACATCAGGCTGTCAAGTTTGAATGGGACCATCAAGAAGTAGTTGTGCATGGAGAAGAAAATTTAAATGCTCACGACAGCACCATTGTACCAGTCGAGGGAGCAGAAATTGACCAAGGACCATGGGTATACCAAGTGTCAGACATAGTGTCGGTAGAGAAAATTCCAGAAGGAAAATACCTTGCGAATCCAAAGGTATCCTCTACATCAGTCATGGTAGCTTATGAAATGCTGAAGAATGGCTTTATACCCGGCAAAGGTCTGGGCTTATCTTTGCAAGGAATTGTACAACCAGTATCTCTCCCCGAGAACTGGGGAACATTCGGTTTAGGGTTCACACCTACCGCCAATGACGTGATAAGAGCCAGGAGGTTGAAACACCAAGCATGGGTTCTTCCAAAACCAGTAGCACAGCTGTTGAAGTCTTTTGTCAAGACCGGTGCTAAAAATCGCCCGATAACAACAATTCCTAAATCCCAGGTCAATCCTGAGGAGGAATTAATTGAAAGGTTCGAGAAATTGTTTAGTGATGTAAATATGCTGGAAGACGGAGAAGGGTGTAGCAACGCAAAAGTTCAATTCGTTGGACCAGAAACAAAGCTCAATAATTGGAAAGCCACTCCTCTCCCAATTCGAAAGGAGTCTTGGTAGTTTATTTTGATTTTCTTTCAGTTTGTTTGGGATGTTTCAAGGTTGTAATCCCAAAATTTATCTTACAGTTGGTTTGAAGCGTGCAAAACCTTGTTATCTTTCATTATCCAATAAAAAGCAGTTTCCTTTTTATTATCATTCCTAATAGCTTTCTTTTCTTTTTCTTCTTTTCTGTACAGTTCTTTTTACGCTGGCTCTAGTGATATGGCATGCATGAGGAATCTTCAGCCCAGTCTTAAAAATCAATCTGGTTCCGAAATATTAATTCAAGAAACATATTGTGATTATGGATCAGAATATGATGAAGATGAGGTTTTTGAAGAGATTAGTAAAGAGTTAATTCACTTTGAGGAAAAAATCAAACCTAACTTGAATGATACCGAGGATGTCAATATAGGGGACACAAGTAATGTCCGGGAAACTAAAGTAAGTGTCCATCTCGAGCCAAAAATCCGAGAGGATTTAATTAAAGCACTCATAGAATTCAAAGATGTTTTTGCATGGTCGTATGACAATATGCCGGGCTTGAGCACTGATTTAGTTGTCCACAAATTGCCCACCGATCCAATGGTGCCTCCTGTCAAGCAGAGGCTGAGAAAATTCAAGCCTGATATGAGTGTGAGAATTAAAGAAGAAATCACCAAACAATTGGAAGCAAAGGTCATTCGAGTCACTCGATATCCTGTTTGGTTAGCTAATATCGTTCCTGTGCCAAAGAAAGACGGCAAAATTAGAGTATGCGTCGACTATCGCAATCTCAACAAAGCAAGTCCAAAGGATAATTTCCCATTACCCAATATCCATATTTTGATCGACAATTGTGCCAAGCATGATATAGGATCTTTCGTGGATTGTTATGCCGGATATCATCAAATTCTAATGGATGAAGAAGATGCAGAAAAGACGGCATTCATCACACCATGGGGAACTTATTGCTACAGGGTAATGCCATTCGGTTTGAAGAACGCCGGAGCAACCTATATGAGAGCAATGACCACAGTGTTTCATGATATGATACACAAGGAAATTGAGGTATACGTGGATGATGTAATCATAAAAGCAAAGCATCAGACCAACCACGTTGGGGATTTGAGGAAGTTCTTCTTAAGACTTCGCAGGTACAACCTCAAGCTTAACCCTGCCAAGTGCGCATTCGGAGTTTCATCTGGAAAATTGCTAGGATTCATAGTCAGTCGACGAGGCATCGAGCTAGACCCATCAAAGATCAAAGCCATCCAAGAACTGTCACCCCCAAGAAACAAAACTGAAGTAATGAGTTTGTTGGGAAGGTTAAATTATATCAGCAGGTTTATTGCTCAGCTCACAACAACTTGTGAGCCAATTTTCAAATTGTTGAAAAAGGATGTTGCGGTCAAATGGACCGATGAGTGTCAGGAAGCGTTCGATAAAATAAAAGGGTACTTATCAAACCCACCCGTGTTGGTCCCGCCAGAGCCAGGAAGACCTTTGATTCTTTACTTGACGGTTTTGGAAAATTCATTTGGTTGTGTATTGGGGCAGCATGACCTCACTGGCAGAAAAGAACAGGCCATCTACTACCTTAGCAAGAAGTTCACAGCTTATGAGGTTAAGTATACTCATCTGGAAAAGACATGTTGCGCCCTAACATGGGTAGCTCAAAAATTGAAACACTATTTGTCATCCTACACTACTTACCTCATTTCTCGGTTGGATCCATTGAAATACATTTTTCAAAAGCCTATGCCAACAGGAAGACTTGCAAAGTGGCAGATATTGCTCACAGAATTCGACATCGTCTATGTGACTCGAACTGCAATGAAGGCTCAAGCACTGGCCGATCATTTATCCGAAAACCCGGTCGATGAGGAATATGAGCCGCTGAAGACTTATTTTCCTGATGAGGAAACAATGCATATCGACGAGGTGGATCAAATTGAAAAACCTGGCTGGAAACTTTTCTTTGATGGAGCTGCTAACATGAAAGGAGTCGGAATAGGAGCTGTAATCATTTCTGAAACAGGGCATCACTATCCTGTTACGGCTCAACTACGATTTTATTGCACCAATAATATGGCTGAATATGAAGCTTGCATTTTGGGGTTAAGGCTAGCTGCAGACATGGGTATCCGAGAAATCTTAGTCATGGGAGATTCGGATCTTTTGGTACATCAAATTCAAGGAGAATGGGAAACCCGAGATTTGAAGCTCATACCATACCGACAATGTCTACATGATCTTTGTCAGCGGTTTCAATCAGTGGAATTCCAACATATTCCAAGAATCCATAATGAAGTTGCCGATGCATTGGCTACCCTAGCATCAATGTTGCACCATCCAGACAAAGCTTATGTGGATCCAATACATATTCAAATCCATAATCAGCACGCTTATTGCAATATGGTTGAAGAAGAATTTGATGGAGAACCATGGTTCCATGACATCAAGGAATATATCAGGATGGGCATATATCCCGCACAAGCCACAGGAGATCAAAAGAGGACCATCAGGCGATTAGCAAATGGATTCTTCTTAAGCGGAGGAGTTCTGTATAAAAGAACACCAGATCTTGGATTATTAAGATGCATAGATGCCAGACAAGCTACAACTGTCATGTCTGAAATACATTCAGGAGTTTGCGGACCCCACATGAGTGGATATGTGTTGGCAAAGAAGATCCTACGGGCTGGTTACTATTGGCTTACCATGGAGAGAGATTGTATCAGTTTTGTACGCAAATGTCATCAATGCCAAATACACGGAGATTTGATTCATTCTCCACCATCCGAGTTGCACACAATGTCGGCACCATGGCCTTTCGTTGCTTGGGGCATGGATGTGATTGGACCAATTGAACCGGCAGCATCCAATGGACACAGATTCATTCTGGTAGCTATTGATTATTTTACCAAATGGGTTGAGGCCAAGACATTCAAATCAGTGACCAAGAAAGCTGTGGTCAATTTTGTCCACTCAAATATCATATGTCGATTCGGAATCCCGAAGGTGATCATCACAGATAACGGTGCTAATCTTAACAGCAACTTAATGAAAGAAGTATGTCAACAGTTTAAGATTACACATCATAACTCTACCCCATATCGGCCCAAGGCGAATGGAGCAGTAGAAGCAGCCAACAAAAACATAAAGAAGATACTGCGGAAAATGGTAGAAGGTTCAAAACAATGGCATGAAAAATTACCATTTGCATTATTGGGATACCGCACTACTGTTCGCACTTCAGTAGGAGCAACTCCTTATTTGTTGGTATACGGCACCGAAGCAGTAATTCCTGCAGAAATTGAGATTCCTTCCCTTCGGATCATTGCCGAAGCAAAGATTGATGATGATGAATGGGTCAAAACCCGTCTAGAACAGTTAAATTTGATTGATGAAAAACGATTGACCGCAGTATGCCATGGTCAATTATATCAAAGAAGAATAGAAAGAGCATACAACAAAAAGGTGCGTCCCCGGAAGTTCGAAGTAGGTCAGCATGTGCTGAAACGCATTCTTCCACATCAGGTTGAAGCAAAAGGCAAATTTGCTCCGAATTGGCAAGGACCATTCATTGTGACCAGAGTATTATCGAATGGTGCACTATGTTTAACAGATATTGAAGGCAAATGCATAGATATGGCGATCAATTCTGACGCGGTAAAGAGATATTATGCATAACTTTTTGAATGTTTGTATTGAGCATTATTTCAAAGATTGAAATGACAAAGGCAATTTATTCTGCTGTCCAAACACTATACCATTTGCTTCCCCTTTGAGCCATACTTGTTTCTTTCCTAACCTCTCTTGGAATCAATAAAATAAAAAAATAAAAAATAAAATCAAAATCTTCACTATTATGTAGTGAACTACGTTTGACCTGATTCCTCAAAGAAGGATACGTAGGCGCCTCACGGCTCGGTCATAGGGTGCACAACATGCACAATGTACACGGAAAAGAAATATCAAGAGACCCCAATCAAGAAACTGGGGCAGGAATTGTATTGGAAATAAGAAAAGATTCCAAGAGTTGTAATTTTAAACCCATACCACAGCTATTTAGCTTTTAATACCTTTTCCATTCCTAACCTTATACCAAAAAGACCTTTCGATCAATCTTAGAAAAATGCTGATGCAAGTAAATGAAGTGGTACAAACAAGGAAAGAAAGTAAAAATGAGAGAGTCTTATAGGTGAAAACCCACACGGGCACCATAAGGCGACGGGAGTTGAGAGAAAAGTAAAATGAGAGAGTCTTATTGGTGAAAACCTTCGCAGGCACCATAAGGCGAAAGGGAAGTGAAGAAGTGAAAAATGAAGAAAATTGATCAATGAAAACTCCTTGAGACAATTGAAAGGAGATTGATTGAAAGACTGGGTTGATTAATCCGAAATGCATACCCTGATCATTGGTGCCAGTAATTCCAATCAGATAAGTCCTTTATTCCTTTTCCAACAGTCATCCAAAAATTGGATTTTTCTTTTCATTCTATAATTGTCGAAATCAGCATATTTCGCTACTAATAATCTTACTTTCTCCAAGCTTTGAGATAAATTTTATTCTAAACAAATAAGAAAAAATGTCAAGGTATACTACCAAGATCCAAGGGTACAAAGTACGGCCACGAAAGGTGGGAGATAAAATATGGGTGTAAGAAAGAGAAAATCAAAAGTGGATCAGCAAAGTCAGAAGAGGCATATGATTACAGTTAAAAGGTTTTGAAGGAAAACATACAGAGGGAAATCCTATAGTCAAGGATCAATTACAAAAACAAAACAGTCTTTTCAATCATTCCAAGGCAATAAAGAGAGACGAAGAGAAACATCACCATCGGCAAGAATACCACAACCAGCCACCCTGCTTTAAACTAACGAAGTTTTCTTTGATTTAAAACAGGGGCAAATACAATATTTGTGTCTGGAAATACCTGGTAAAGAAAAAGAAATCAGGCGTCCACCTGGAGAATGAGGACAAAGAATTGAAGAAATCAGGCGTCCACCTGGAGAATAAGGATGAGAAAAGAAGAAATCAGGCGTCCACCTGGAGAATGAGGACAAAGAATTGAAGAAATCAGGCGTCCACCTGGAGAATAAGGATGAGAAAAGAAGAAATCAGGCGTCCAAATCTTTACAAAAAATTATATTAACTAGATAATTACTTTTAATAGATTATAATAGCATCTATGTAAGTAAATTTTTAAGTTATATTTAAGTATATGAGTAATTTCACATACACACATAAACTATATTGTAATTGATGATAAATCTTATACTTTACTACGTACGTACGAATAATTAATCAATTGATAAACTAATATAATATTATTATATTTTAGGCTGAGACGTTTTGTTTTTTATATTAATCGATATAGGTCAAAACATTCTGTTTTTAATATTTATCGATGCATATAAATAAGGTATAAGTCGATGAATCAATTTACAAGTCTATATCAATCCCTAAAAGAACCCGACCCTGTGTTCCTAGCGCTTCATGTTCTTATATATATACGGTTACAAAGTGTGTGTGTGTGTGTGTATATATATATATATATACACACACACACACACATAGCCACTTCATTGTAATACTTTAACTACATATATATCATGTTATAGTATATGCTACTGTATTCATTATATAACACACACATTTCGTTGTGCTACTTTAACTACATATATAGCATGTTATAGTATATGTTACTGTATTCATTATTTGTATTATAACAGAGTTAATGGATTACATTCATTCATCACTAATAATGCATGACATAGATTAATCGATATAGGCCGAGACGTTTTGTTTTTACTATTAGTAGATATAGGTCAGACATTTTGTTTTTTTTATTCAACGATGCATCTGAGTAAGTTATAAGTTGATGAATCAATTTCCAAATAGATATATTTGATGATAAATTATATATACTAATTAGGATCTTCACAAGTCTATCAATCCCTAAAAGAATAATATTATATATATATATATATGTATATATATATACACTAACTACATATATAGCATGTTATTGTAACTCCCCGTAAAAATTCAGCTTAGGTATGAATGAGTTAAAGGAGTAGTAAGGATATATTTTGAACATGTGAAGTCCCATCGGGATGATTATGGGTGAAAATAGTTGTTTCAAAATCATGATGGAAAGTGAGGTCATAAGATTTGGCAAAATCGACTAAGTTTGCAGAAGATCATTCTTCCAGTAGGTTTTAGTGAAAATATGTAAGGTATCTGGAAATATTCAAAGCATGAAAGTTGTAGGCCTTTGAAATAAATTTTTAACGATATATTATGGAGCCCAAACGGAGCTCTGTGCAAAACGTTATGCCCGTTTTACAGAATGGTATGCAACCACCGCGGTCCTGTCACATTTTACCGCGACCGCGGTGGCGAGGCAGTGTTCCAGCGATTAACCGTGGTCGGAACCGCGGCCGTGCCAACCGGGACGTGGGGGATGACTTGGGAAGTCATTTGATTAGCCCTATTTCGTCCCCCACAACCTCAAAACATAAAAACTTGCTCTACAAAGGAAAACTCTCAAAAACCTAACACCTCAAGGGTCCCTCCACCATCCAAGGTAGGTTCTAATGGTGATTCTAAGTTGATTTTAATTTTCCAACATCTTATTAACATGGGTAAACCCTCCATATCATTAGATATTCGATTTGGGACACCATTGTTAAAAGAAAAAACCCTAGAACTCGAATTCAAGAAGATTGAACGTCAAAAAGGTAATATCTTCACCCTCTAGTTGATTCTATCATTGAATTAATGATTATAGACTCATGAGATATGAGTTGATGGGTTTGATAGAAAAGCATGAACAGTGATAGGTTTGGGTTGTTGATAGGTTATTATTGGTTATGGGTGTTGATTACCTTATAGGTGATAACGAATAATGTTGTTTATAACCATTTGAGACTTTAGAATTTATCTAAGAGCAAGAGAATGGGTTATTGGGTGTAGAAACACCATTAATAAGGTCTATGAAGCTTTATGTCACCGAGTGTTTGATAAAATACCTAAGTGACCAAAACATGACTATTGTTATAATTTGGAATCCCTTTGACTTGTATTGATATAGATTAAAGTTGAAAGGGTTGCGAATGTTGTATTATGCTCAAGAGCAGGAAGTTAAGGTATGTGAGGCTAACTCTCTATGTTTGGGAATTTTAATAATTCTCCCTATACTACATTTCTTTTACGACGTATCAATTGCCTTAGAAATATAGTTAAGCCTAGTTCCTTGAATAGTTGTAGGACTTCTATTATCTAGCTTCATAACTCGTTCATGACTTTCATTCTGAATGTTGTGAGCTCGGTTTGTATTCAATATAGATGTGGGCTTGATATCCCTAAGTCTCAGTATAGCTTACTCAGCATGTCATAAATAGTTAAAGTTTTAGTGTTCACAACCAGTTCAAGAATACATGTCTCATTCTATTCCTATTCAGTATTCCAGTGTTATGTAACTCAGTATGATTCAGTATTCCAGTATAATGTAACTCAGTGTGATCCAGTATTCCAGTATCATGTAACTCAGCATGATTCAGTATTTCACTATTATGTATTGCAGTATGATTATCAATTCCTAATTTTAAATCCCTGAATGTCGAACACCTGTATTTGTGCTTGAGGTTGCATTTAATGCTTTATGCATCTTTGGGCCTTGGGCCGCAGTTTATGCTTTATGCATTTTGGACCTGAGGTCGCAGTTATGTATATGTTTACTTGGGCCCGAGGCCGCAGTTTGTGCACATATATATATTGGGCCTGAGGCCGCTGTTTAATATTTAGATAAAGAGGTTGTTCATCATTCAGAAGAGGGAGTATTCATATCCTTACTTCCTTTGTTCAGTTCAGTTATTAGGTATCATTTCATTTATTAGTTATCATTTCAGTGATCAATTGTCAATTCTCGGTTATTAGCTTAGTTTCAGTGTCAGCATTTATAATTCCTTCTTTTAGTTTCTTTACATACTAGTACAATTCAAATGTACTGATGTCCCTTTTGCTCGGGGCCTGCATCTCACGATGCAGGTAATGATTTACAGGTTGATGATTCAAAGTGCTAGGATTCTTGTACCAGCTATTTGGTGATCCTTAGTTCTTTCTTGGCATTATCATTACTACAGTATTCACATATAGTCAGTGTTTTTAGTACTCAAATAGAGGCTTCATAGACTAGAGTAACTGTTAGACAAAGTCACGGGCTTTTCATATTAAGCTATGTTGGCTCCAAATATGTTTCAGAATTGTATTAGTATTTCCGCACTTTGATTTATATCATCCAAACTTTCAGTATATCAGCATGTGTTAATTTATCTTCCGCATTCAGTAAGTTATGATACCACATGTTGATTCAGCCAGCTAGTTGGTTCGCTCAGTCACATGTAGTCAGGCACCGAGTGCCTTGTTACGTCCAGGCCCAGGTTCAGGGTGTGACAAAGCTTGGTATCAGAGCACTAGGTTCAAGAGTCCTAGGGAGTCTATGAAGTTGTGTCTAGTGGAGTTTCCTTTATATGTGTGTGCTGGACACTCATATAAATGGTTAACTACCGAGACATCTAGGATTGTCTCACTTCTTTCTACTCTAGATCGTGCCATGAAGCTTATAGCAAAAGGCAACCTTCTCTTACTATCGAATTCCAAACATACTGGATTCCCAAGCGACGCCCATGAGAAATCTAAGGTCCTAGAGAGGATAATTTCCATTGGGCTATAATTATGGAGTACAACTTGGTAAATATGAGACTTGAGAGGACGTTAAAAGTGGGATACAATGGATAGTTGTACAAATTAAAGCATAACCTTTTTAGAAAGTACAAAAGTAGTTATCGTGTCTTATGGTTATCAGTTTATCTTAGTTACCAGTTATACAGTCTTTCAGTAATTTCTCAGTTAGCAAGTTTATGGTTATTCAGTACTCCAGTATTTAGTTATATGTTTACCAAATATCCGATTCTCAGTGTATCGAAATTTCTGGTGACTTGTGAGTATACAGTGATGCATATGGGTTCTCAAAGAAAATATAAGTAATAGTTATTATAGTGAAACCTTTGCATACTTTAGGTCTGGATTAAGACCAATACTCACCGGATGGTGCAAGAAGTGATTTATCAGATGATGGTATACTTTGAAGGATAAGTTTGTGCATGGTAGTGTATTCGTATGCGTTTTACCTCAGAGAACAATTTCTTTTAATTCTTGGAAATGGAGTCACAAGTTGAATGATGATAGTGTGGATGTTAGACCCTAACAATTGTCGCTATAGTTTTGGACAGAAAAGAGCTTAAGGGTAAAATACCTAGGAGTCAGAAACGTTTGTTATTACCAAAGATGTGATTTCGTACAACTCATGCAAATAACTAGAAGATATGATGTATGCAATGAGAACTAAGAGTAGCCAATAGTGAATTTCAGGGAATGATTTTAAGTTGTTCATATTTATTCAAATCAGAACTAGAAGTACCACTTTAGTAAGTTACTATAAGAAGCAGATATTGGTATAAGATAAAAGATATGGCAATTCCCCCTTAGGTTATGTGACTAAATGATTACCCATGATGTTTATAGTATGATATGATTTTATATTATATAGAAAGTTTGGGGTCACATATTCTAATTTTGTTTGAGACAAATGAATTTCCCTAAGTGTGATCCATGTACATAGTTCGAAAAGAATGATAGTGTGCTGCAAAAGAATATGGTCAGATGATGAGGGAATTTAGGAGTAACCTTATGCTTCACTTTAGTTATTCAAAGCAGGAGAAGAAAATATGATGCTAGCAGGTGGTTAGTAAAAGAATAGTAAGTAAGTTTTGAGTTGATACAGTGAATTAGCACTTTCAGCAGAGCTAGTAGGGGCACAATTTGATTCACTTAGTCAAGTTAACACTAGTGAGTGCATGACTGTTTGAAATACCGAACGTGTGTTAGAACCCAAAGAGTTTAAGTTAAACTCGAAGTACAGTAGCAGTGAGAAAAAAATTAGCTATCACTGAGAGCACAAACTATAGAAGAATAGCCTTTAGGAATTATCGTAATGTGGTTTCTCCAGGATTGACAGTGTGAGCAGAGAAATTATTAAGATTGTATATGATAGCTGTGAATACATTAGCTTTCCGTTAAGTGAATAATTTAGTTTTTCCTAGTAAGAAAGATTTCTCAAAAGTAAGTTGGAAGATGAGTCATCATTGACGTAGAGTGCAAATAATTGCAGAGAATAAGGAAAGTTATTTAGATCCCAGCAAAAAGAGAAGGATCCACAAGTATAAGACCTATGGTCTAAGGGGTGATACGAAAATTTTCAGTAAGTCCAGTTGGAGATGTGAAACTCGAATAGTAGCATGGGATATGAAAAATAAAATTAGTTCGGTAATGAGGGAAAATTGTATAATTACCACACGGATTATGTCTAGCAAGTGTAAGAAAAAAAAGTGAGTAGAATGATCATCGAGTTTAGTTATTGATGATAAAATGATCACAGAAAGCTATAGAATCATGCCCAGTTATGTATCACGAGGGTAGTGCCATTGCACGAGACTCTAGTGTTCGGAGTACTGGTTAAAGACTTCGCTCACAACAATTCTATAAGTGGGAAGTATAACTCATGATTGAGGTAGATAAGAGAACTCTGGTAAAAGAAGTTCACCAGCCAAGATAGGGGTTCGACTTCGGACTCTAAAAGATGATAGAGTTGTTGTCTAGAATATGACTTGTTCCCCCTTAGTAGGCGAAGTGAAGGAGAAATAGTTTGATGATCCCTAATTGTTGTAGCTGAAAGAGGATATTCACAAGTATAAGATGATGGCTTTCAAATAAGGGGGAGATGATGGTACTTTGAGGTACCAAGATTGTGTGTTCGAGACATAGATGGACTTAAAAAGGGAAGATCATGTTAGAAGCCTATAATTCCTGGTATTATTCCATCCAGGTCCCCCAAATATGCATCATGACCAAGGAGATTGATTGGATGAACTACATGAAAAAGAACGTCGCAGACTTGCGGCCAATTGTCTTAATTGTCAGCAAGTGAAAGTCGAGCAGCAGAAAGCCTAGTGTTTTATCACAAAATACACATATTTTGTGTGGATATGGTAAATATGAAATTTATAAACGGGATTATCTTTCTCATTTGAAAAACATGATTTGATTGGATGATTGTAAATCGACATACCAAGTCAGCACATTTCTTACCAGTAAAGACTACAGATTCAACAGAAGATTATACCAAGTTATACATTCAGGAAATTGTCTAATTACATGGGACTCCGTGGTCCGTCATTTGGGACTATTGTGCTCAATTTAAAATGAACTTTTAGAAGTTCTTTTAGAAATGATTAGGCACACGTTTTTCATCCTCAAAAAGATGGCCAGGCAGAGCACATTATTCAAACAATTGAGGATATTTCCTTGATGTTAAAAGTAATTGGGATGATCACATACCTCTTATTGGCATTGCTAATAATAACCTACCATTCTATTATCAAGATGGCATCGTACGAAGCTATGTGTGGGGGAAGGTGTAGATCACCAATTGGTTGGTTCGAAGTTGGAGAAGTGGAGTTGTTAGGACCTTATTTGGTCTATCAGACTATAGAGAAAGTTAAGTTGATTCAAGAGCATTTGAGGAAAACTCAGAGCCGCCAAAATGTCCTATTCGAGCGTACAACATAGAGACCTAGAGTTTCAAGTTGATGATTGGGTGTTTTTGAAAGTTTTGCCTATGAAAGGCATTATGAGATTTGAGAAGAAGGGAAAGCATAGTCTCTACTATATTGGGCCATATAGAATCTTGCGAAGGATTGGTCAATTAGCTTATGAGTTGGAGTTGCCACCAGAATTAGTGGTGGTACAACCAGTATTTCACGTGTAATGTTATAACATTCAAGTTTCCAGCACTCAAATACTCATGTCAGTTCAGTACTCAGATACTGATGTCAGTTCAGTACTCAGATACTCATGCCAGTTCAGTACTCAGATACTCATGTCAGTTCAATACTCAGATATTCAAGTCCGTTCAATACTCAGCTACTCATGTCAGTCCAATGCTTAGATATTCATGCCAGTTTAGTACTTTGATATTGATGTTAGTTCAATTCTCAAATATTCGTGCCAGTTCAATATTCAGATATCCATGTTAGTTCAGTATTCACGTATTCATGGTAGATCAATATTCAGTCAATGCAGTTCAGTTCGGTATCTCAATAGTTCAGTAATCATGTATTCATTATGTTTAGTATGCAAGTGTTTGATGAAAGTTCATGTTTGCACCAGACCCGTTTAAGATCCGGAGTTAGCAGAAGTTACAGTCAGGATAATCATTCGAGGACGAATGATCCCAAGGGGGAGATAATGTAACACCCCGTAAAAATTTGGCTTAGGTATGAATGAGTTAAAGGAGTAGTAAGTATATATTTTGAACATGTGAAGTCCCATCGGGATTATTATGGGTGAAAATAGTTGTTTCAAAATCAAGATGGAAAGTGAGGTGCATAAGATTTGGAAAAATCGACTAAGTTTGCAGAAGGTCTATCTTCCAGCAGGATTTAGTGAAAATGCTAAGGAATCTGGAAAAACTCAAAGCATGAATTGTAGGACTTTGAAATATCTTTCCAACGATATATTATGAAGCCCAAACAGAGCTCTTTGCAAAATGTTATGCCCGTTTTACAGAATGGTATGCAACCATCGCGGTCCTGCCGCGTTTTACCGCGACCACGGTGGTGAGGCAGTGTTCCAGCAATTTACTGCGGTCTAGACCGCAGCCGCGCCAACCGGGACGCGGTGGACGACTTGGGAAGACATTTGTTTAGCCCTATTTCGTCCCCCCACAACCCGAAAACATAAAAACTTGCTCTACAAAGGAAAACTCTCAAAAATCTAACTCCTCAAGGGTCCCTCCACCATCCAAGGTAAGTTCTAATGATGATTCTAAGTTGATTTTAATTTTCCAACATCTTATTAACATGGGTAAACCCTCCATATCATTAGATATTCGATTTGGGACACCATTGTTGAGAGAAGAAACCCTAAAACTCGAATTCAAGAAGATTGAACGTCAAAAAGGTAATATCTTCACCTTCTAGTTGATTCTATCATTGAATTAATGATTATAGACTCTATTTCATGAGATATGAGTTGATGGGGTTGATAGAAAAGAATGAACGGTGATAGGTTTGGGTTGTTGATAGGTTATTATTGGTTATGGGTGTTGATTACCTTATAGGTGATAAAGAATAATGTTGTTTATAACCATTTGATACTTTAAAATTTATCTAAGAGAAAGAGAATGGATTATTGGGTGTAGAAACACCATTAATAAGGGCTATGAAGCTTTATGCCACCGAGTGTTTGATAAAATACCTAAGTGACCAAAACATGACTATTATTGCTAATTTGGAATCCTTTTGACTTGTAATATATAGATTAAAGTTGAAAGGGTTGGCGAATGTTGTATTATGCTCAAGAGCAGGAAGTTAAGGTATGTGAGGCTAACTCTCTATATTTGGGAATTTTAATGATTCTCCCTACACTACATTTCTTTTACGACGTATCAATTGCCTCAGAAATATAGTTAAGCCTAGTTCCTTGAATAATTGTAAGACTTCTATTCTCTAGCTTCATAACTTGTTCATGACTTTCATTTTGAACATTGTGAGCTCAGTTCATATTCAATATAAACTTGGGCTTGTTGTCCCTAAGTCTCAGTATAGCTTACTCAGCATGTCATAAACAGTTGAAATTTCAGTGTTCACAACCAGTTCAAGAATACATGTCTCATTCTAGTCCTATTAGTATTCCAGTATTATGTAACTCAGTATGATTCAGCATTCCAGTATAATGTAACTCAGTGTGATCCAGTATTCCAGTATCATGTAACTCAGCGTGATTCAGTATTTCACTATTATGTATTGCAGTATGATTCTCAATTCCTAATTTTAAATCTCTGAATGTTAAACACCTGTATTTGGGCCTGAGGCCGCAGTTAATTCTTTATGCATCTTTGGGCCTGAGACCGCAGTTTATGCTTTATGCATTTTGGACCTGAGGTCGCAATTATGTATACGTATACTTGGGCCCGAGGCCGCAGTTTGTGCACATATATATATTGGGCATGAGGCCGCAATTTAATATTCAGATAAAGAGGTTGTTCATCATTCAGAAGAGGGAGTATTCATATCCTTACTTCCTTTGTTCTGTTCAGTTTCATAGGTATCATTTCATTTATTAGTTATTATTTCAGTGATCAATTATCAATTCTCAGTTATCAACTTAGTTTCTGTTTCAGCATTTATAATTCTTTCTTTCAGTTGCTTTACATACCAGTACAATTCAAATGTACTGACATACCTTTTTCCCGGGGCATGCATCTCACGATGCAGGTAATGATTTACAGGTTGATGATTCAGAGCGCTAGGATTCTCGTACCAGCTATTTGGTGATCCCCAGTTCTTTCGGGGCATTATCATTACTATAGTCTTCAGTATTCACATATAGTTTGTGCACATATATATATTGGGCATGAGGCCGCAATTTAATATTCAGATAAAGAGGTTGTTCATCATTCAGAAGAGGAAGTATTCATATCCTTACTTCCTTTGTTCTGTTCAGTTTCATAGGTATCATTTCATTTATTAGTTATCATTTCAGTGATCAATTATCAATTCTCAGTTATCAGCTTAGTTTCTGTTTCAACATTTATAATTCTTTCTTTCAGTTGCTTTACATACCAGTACAATTCAAATGTACTGACATACCTTTTTCCCGGGGCATGCATCTCACGATGCAGGTAATGATTTACAGGTTGATGATTCAGAGCGCTAGGATTCTCGTACCAGCTATTTGGTGATCCCCAGTTCTTTCGGGGCATTATCATTACTATAGTCTTCAGTATTCACATATAGTAAGTGTTTTCAGTACTCAAATAGAGGCTTCATAGACTAGAATAACAGTTAGTTAAAGTAACAGGCTTTTCATATTAAGCTATGTTGGCTACAAATATGTTTCAGAATCGTATTAGTATTTCCGCACATTGATTTATATCATCCATACTTTCAGTATATCAGCATGTGTTAGTTTATCTTCCGCATTCAGTATATTATGATACCACATATTGATTCATCCAGCCAGTTGGTTCGCTCGGCCACATATAGTCAGGCACCGAGTGTCGTGTTACGTCCAGGCCCAGGTTCGGGCGTGGCAGTTATAGTATAGTATATGTTAGTGTATTCATCCCTTGTATTACAAAAGTATTAACGGATCACATTTATATTATTTAGATAGTAAATATAAAAGTGATTTTAAATTTTGACCAATGTTGACCTAATAACCGACCAACTTTGGTCGGTTATTTTCCAGAAATTAAAGTATAGCGACCAAAGTTGGTTGGTAAATGGTTCCCCCTATATTAACCGACCAACTTTGGTTGGTAGTTTTTAAATAAGATTTCTTTATATTTTATAAAATATTTTAAATAATAATATAACTATTAAAATTTTATAACTGGGTCCCACATTACCGACCAAAGTTGGTCGGTTATGTGAAATTTTCTTTGACTAAAAAAGTCAGACAAGCTCGTTCAACTTGTTGACCACTTTACCGACCAACTTTGGTCGGTAATTTATTTAAAATAAATATAAAATATTTTTCTCCCCGTTACCAACCAATTTCGGCCGCTAATTACTGGATTTCTAGTAGTGAATCTGAGCTGCTAGCGGCAAGCATCAATTTATTGAGCCAATGGTAGGTTGACATGTTGCTCATATTACTATAAAAAGGAAATGGTGGGGACAATAAGGCGTAGGAGTTGGAGCCTTGAACTGCAGCGGGATGTGGACATTATTTCATAGCACAAAATTGGGGAGACCCTAAATAAAGGTATTTAATTTGTTGAGGCTTGTGTCACACCTCCTTTTTACCACTCCCCGGAAGGGGTATAAGTGAGTTTTTTCCAATTCAAGCGACAATCGAAACAAGATTATTTATTTTAAATTCAGAGTCGCCACTTGGGATAGTTTATGGTGTCCCAAGTCACCAGTTCAAATCCCGAATCGAGGAAAGATTGACTCTGTTTTATAGTCCGCGAACACAGAAATCCGGGTAAGAAATTCTGTTAACCCGGGAGAAAGTGTTAGGCATTCCTAGGTTCCGTGGTTTTAGCACGGTCGCTCAACTATTATTATTGGCCTAATTATCTGATTAATAAAACCTTTTTGAAATCTATGTGCATTTTTAACTTTAAAACCACTTTTATTTATTTAAAGAATTAATTCAAGGTTATCCAAAACACATCACAATCCACGCTACATGAAATGCACCCGTGGTTCACGACACGTACTCTTTAATCGTGTTGGAAATTAGAACCGGGCCACATGAAATGTACCCCCGGGTTTTAGCAATAACTGCGATAATTATATAAGACTGTCAAATTAACAAATCTTGACCTATGGAACAACAAGCAAAATTAATCCAAGCTATTAAAATCGAAACATACTAGACTATGACCCTTTATAAGACTGTCAGCTATTCTCCACATTCCCATGTGCAATTGGAGAGAAATCCAGCAACCATTATCAAAAGAATACCAAAGCCTCAAACACAAGGTTAATTGAATTTCTATCCAGCTAAAGGACACAGAGATTATGAGCTATGCCATAGCTTTACTCTGAACCTTAATACAAATTTAGTACTTAAAATATAAACTACCTGAGCATGTATTACTGCATATGTATTACACTTACAAAAAGGAAAAGGGAGAAATGGAAAAAAGCTAAATAGCCTAAGTAGGAATGTGAAAATCAGACTTCAAACAACAGGCAATCTTTATTGATTTCAGCAAAAACGACATCTTCCGCACAAAACATATTCAAGTTGCAATGGTCAAACTCAAGGTTCAAATGATTACCTAGAATAACAAGAGACAACCAGAGAATTTCAGCAATGAAATAACAGTAGCAACAGCTTTTGAACAGCAGTAAACAACAAATTTTAAAAAGCTAAAGCCTTCTTTTGAGCCCAGGAGGAAGGTAATGCATTCAGCTTTAGAAAAAAATCCCAGAATACGAAGACCAACTGCAATGGAACAGTGATTGCAAACTTTTCCCCTTTTTCTTTCTAATTTTCAAGCTATGTTAGTGTGGATCTATTTCCCAGCCATTTTCTGAACTTTTGACTCCCCCCCCCCAATTATACTAAAAACAGGCCTTATAAAGAAGACCTTAGGGTAGAAGAAATGAATTCATAGTTTTGTTAATTATCCCTTCCCCAATTTTCCTTTTGGTCACATAACACCCTGAATTTTAAACCCAATTACTGAACTACCTAATTCCCTCTTTACAAGAAGCTTCCCAATCAGTTAAGAAAGATTCTCCCTATTTGATTTCCCTAAACTAACCCTCAAATGCCTATTAAATACTTCAATAACCAGACCTTGAACCAAATTTCCCAAAAAGCTTTGGGCTTACTGCATTGGTAGATTATAACAGCCTTTGGGCTTCTGAACTAGCAAGCCCAAACTCACATTCCAAACAAACAAATCATAAAGAATTCCGGATCTTTTCTCTCTATTCTTCAAAAAAGAAATATCAAAGGACAAATGAACAAGGGCAGAGAAATGGATCAGAAAAATAAGATTAACAGCTGCTAAACTAATATTGCTAATTTTAATGACTATGAACTAATATGCCCTATCATGCAACCATAAACGGATTTGAAAACAGAAGAACAACAAAACAAAAGAAAAAAAGAAGGGAATCAGTAGGAGGCGAAGATGGGAATAAAACAAAGGATGGGAAAGGAGAAAAATGAACAAAGATACCTAAAGTAAGCAGACGATCAGGCTTGAACAGACCTCCGGTAATTTTCAATTTGAACCAAAACTGGAATTAATCGTGTTTTCTCGTTGAGAAAAGACGAACAATACCAGTTTCAGCCTCAATCGATCTTGGGAGCTCGAAGACTTGGAAGATTTTTTTTTTTTTTGGATTCAAAACTGGCCGAATTTGGTGGTGATTTTGGGGAAACTAATGGGGAATTAGTGATGAGGGGAGGTTGGGGATTGTAGGGTGAAGATTTGGAGTGATTTGGTGGTGAGCTGCCGGTGGAGATGGATTTTGATGGTGGTAGGCGGCGGGATCTAGGGTTTGAATGTGAGAGATGGAAGTAGAAACTGAACGGATCCTAGGTTGTTCTGAGATGTGTTCGGACAATTTTAAACGAAAATGAGGAATTATTAAGGGCCGTTAGATGAGATGAAATGGAAGGCCCTGATCTATTAAAGCCCTTGAACTCAAAACGACGTAGTTTCGTTCCCATACTACGTCGTTTCCGTTGTCTTGACCCCTGAATGGGTTGGACCGGGTGGAGATCGTGTTTAGGGCCTGGATTTTGAAAGGGGAAATCCGTTTGGGCCTTAAAATTGGCTCTAACAGCCTTTCTTATTTTCTTTTCTATTTCTTTTCAATTTTCAATTGTTTTCTTCTTCTTCTTTTTTTCCTTTTCAAATTAATTTAAACCTAAATTAACTTACATAATCAAGCTAATAATATACCATAAAAATCATAAAAATTAATTAACTCCTAAATTAAAAGAAGAACTACAAATTTAAAATTTAAAAGGTTAAAAATGCAAAGTGAGCCATTTTTGTGATTTTTTATTTTTATAAAACGACTAATTTACTAATTAACCAAAAAATATAAAAATAAACCCCAAATTCCATGCAAAGTATTTTTTATATTTTTTCATGATTTAAATAAAATAAACGTGCACAGACAAACGCAAACAATTAACCAAAAATCCTACAAAAAATATACAAAAATTACAAATAATGGGAAAAATTATTTTCTTGCATTTGTAGGAGTAATTCATATAGGAAAAAAATCACGTGCTCACAGCTGCCCCTCTTTGCTCGGAAACGCGAAGAGTTTTCGTGCAAAGATAAAGTGAGCGGATACGAGCGATTTTTGCCCGTTTGAATACTCCGTGGGGAAGCATTTTTTGAAAGATTTGACCGCACCCTACTTCTGAGGTTGCCTACATATCCTTGGCTATAAAGGAATTAGGTCAGTGTAGTTCGGAAAGTTTCGGTAGCTGGGGCTACCAGGAAGTTGTGATTTCACTGTTGCTGCTGCTACTGCTTGCTAAACTCCTTATTACACCAAGACAAAATAAAAGAAGCTAAACTAAACTACGATCTATGAATTACAAGAATCCTATCTATATCTTCAAACTTAATCTTGCAGTTTCTGTTGCTTTGTTGACTTGTACTCTCCAGGTGAAATTCCTTTGCTGCTGACTTGAATTGTTTTCTGAGGTGCTTTCCCTTTGTTTTTCAGGTGGGCACCTGATTGCTGAACTTAAATCGTCTTCCTTCGAACATTGCTTCTTTCCCTTTGTTCTCCAGGTGGGCTCCTGATTGCTGTCACTTGAATTGCTTCTCCCTTTGTTTTCCAGGTGGGCTCCTGATTATCAACACTTGGATTGCTTTCCCTTTGTTCTTTACGATGGTGCTTGATTACCAACATCTGCACTGGTTTTTCTCGAAACTTAAACTGCTTCCCTTTGTTCTCCAGGTGGGTTCTTGATTACCGACACTTGACTTGCTTTTCCCTTTGTTCTCCAAGTGGGCTCCTGATTACCAACACTTGAATTGTTTTTCCCTTTGTTCTCCAGGTGGTCTCTTGATTACCAACACTTGAATTGCTCTTCCCTTTGTTCTCCAGGTCGGCTCCTGATTACCGACTTTTCTCTTTGTTCTCCAGGTGGGCTCCTAATTACCAACACTTGAATGACTTTTCTGTTTGTTTTCCAGGTGGGTGCCTGATTGCTTGAACCTGAACTGCTTTCTATTCTTGAAACTCGTGTTGTTCTCCCTTGCTCTCCAGGTCGGCGCCTAATTACAACAGAACAGACAAAACAAAGAAAATTTTTTGCCTCAGTTTGGTAGCTGGGCACATCTGTGAGTGTTAATTGAATTGTGTTACCCAATATCTCTAAAAATTTCAATGCTAGATCCCATTATCCATAAGGGTCTTGAAAACTCCTAGTTAAATGACAGTTTTAAATCTAAATTATATTTTCTAAAGGTATGACTTCCGCTAAATCTTGCTATCTATGAAGGTCTCAAAACTAAGTCTCATTATCCAGGAGGGTCCTGAAAATTAGAATCTCATCTCATCTCAAGGGTGAAAACTTCAGAGCTAAATTTAACTTCTTAAAGGTGAAATTTATGCTAAATCTCATCATCTAATGGAGGTCTTGAAACTAAGTCTCATTATTTAGGAGGGTCCTGAAAAGTTTGAATTGAATCCTATCCTAAGAATGAAAATTTCAAAGCCAACTTATATTTTCTCAAGGTAAGCTTATGCTAGATCTTGTTACTCATGAATGTTTTGAATTTTAAAACTACATCCCATTGTCCAGGAGGGTCCTGAGAACTTCAAATTAAATCCCATTATCCAGGCGGGTCCTGAGAATTTACAATCGAACCTGCCCGGTACATTGATTTCTTTACGGAAGGTTTCTTCGGACAAATGGAATTTTCTACCCCTGTTTCAAATCAAAGAAAATTCTTGTCAGTTTAAAAATATGGTGGTTAGTTTGTGGCATTCTTGCTGAAGATGGCCTCTCCACTGCCGCGCTTTGCTTTGACTGGTTACCTTGAACTAGCCAAGAACCGTTTGACTTTCTGAGTGACTCTCAACCACAGGACCTTGGATGACCCGAGTGTTCTACACCCAAACCATTGTTTTACATTTCTGACCTTTCTACCTGAACCTTTGTATTTCCCACAAGATTACTAAACCATTCGTCCAATGGAACTTTCACTGACACCTTATTTCCCACTTTATATCATGCTATCTCTGGTATGCTTTGACCGCACTTTGCTTTATGCAATTTTGAAAGTTGGTAGTAAGCTTTGAAATCCCTTCTCACTTGCTCAAACAAAACTGACATCGGAAAAATCTTAGAGAAATAAACCCAAAAAAATGAAATGCAATGACTTTGAGAGTTAGGAATAAAGAAGAAAATCCAAAACTGGATGACTGTTTGAGGGTGAAAAAGAAAAGAGACTTATCTGAGCGGAACAGCTGGCACCAATAATCATGACATGCATTTCGGATTAATCAGCCCAGCCTATTCAACTAATCACCTTTCAATTGTCATACTTTATGCCCCGAGATATCCAAAACCTATTTTCTTCACCAAATCACTGACCTTGTTCGGCCTGCGGTGCCCTGAAGGGTTTTCACCAACAAACCTCTCTCATTTGTTCATCTCTCAACTCACTGCCGCCTTACGGTGCCTGTAAGGGTTTTCACCAATAAGACTCTCTCATTTTAATTTTTCTCAACTTCCCATCGCCTTACGGTGCCCGTGAGGTTTTTTACCAATAAAACTCTCTCATTTTTCATTTCTTGCTCAAAACGGAGTGTTTCCCCTGATATGAGTTACCTCTACCTGCTCGACTCGGCACTGGTCGGAAGGTGTTTCTTTGGACCGGAATGTGGGCTTTTGGATAGGGTTAAAAGAAAGGGTATCACAAAGCCTTAAAACAACTTGAATGAGTTCAAAATTACAACTTTTGGAAAGATATTTCTTACAAAAACCACAACTTCTGCCCCAGTTTGTTTGCTTGGGGACTTCTAAATTTTTATTTGATGTGACCGAACCATGAGGATGCCTACGTATCCTTTAAAGGAATCAGGTCGAACGTAGTTCTTGTCATAGGAATTACTTTGTTGCCGTTACTTCTCTTTTCCTTTCTTTCTCTTCTTTTTCTTTTCTTTTCTTTATTTCTTCTTTCTTTTTTTTCTTTTCTTTTCTCTTTCTTTCTTTCTTTTCATTCTTTTTCCATTTTTTCCTTTTCTTTTCTCTCCTCTTTCCTTCTTTACTTATTAACTTACCTTTTGCGTTCGTGTTTCTGAATTTTGCTATTGATTCCAAAAGAGGGGTATGAAAGGAAATAAATAAGGCTTAAAACGGGTAACAAAGGATAAAGTGTTTAGATAGCAGAACAAAATGCCTTCGTAATTCCAATCTTCAAATATGGCAAGTACAAACAAACACAATTTAAACCACAGAATCATACATAATATCTTTTGCTTGCATCAGAATTGATAGCCATGTCTACACATTTGCATTCTATATCGGTTAAATACAAAGCACCATTGGACAACACTCTTGTTACAACGAACGACCCCTGCCAATTTGGGGCAAATTTACCTTTTGCTTCAGCCTGATGTGGAAAGATGCTTTCCAAGACTTGCTGTCCCACTTCAAATTTTCGCAGACGCACCTTCTTGTTATATGCTCTCGTCATTCTCTTTTGATAAAACTGGCCATGACACACTGCTGCCAATCTTTTCTTATCAATCAAACTTAATTGCTTCAGACGGGTTTTGACCCACTCATCATCATCAATTTCCACTTCAGCAACAATCCGAAGGGATAGAATTTCAACTTCCGCGGATATCACCGCTTCTGTGCCATATACCAACAAATAAGGAGTTGCACCTACTGACGTGCAAACAATAGTGCGATAAACCAACAACGCAAAGGGAAACTTCTCGTGCCATTGCCTGGAACCTTGCACCACTTTCTGAAGTATCTTCTTTATGTTTTTGTTGGCTGCCTCGACTGCTTCATTTGCCTTGGGGCGATATGGGGTAGAATTTCGATGTGTAATCTTAAATTGTTGGCACACTTCCTTCATCAGATGACTGTGAAGGTTAGCACCATTATCTGTGATGATCGCCTTTGGGATTTCGAACCGATAAACGATATTTGAATGAACAAAATCGACCATTGCCTTCTTTGGTCACAGATTTGAAAGTTTTAGCTTCAACCCACTTAGTGAAATAGTCAATGGCCACCGAAATGAACCTGTGTCCATTGGATGTTGCTGGTTCAATTGATCCGATGACATCTATACCCCAAGCAACAAAGGGCCATGTTGCACACATTGTGTGCAATTCAGATGGTGGAGAATGATTCAAATCTCTGTGTACTTGACATTGATGACACTCGCACAAAACTGATACAATCATACTCCATGGTGAGCCAATAATAACCTGCTCTGAGAATTTTCTTTGCCAGAACATACCCACTCATGTGCGGTCTGCAGACTCCGGAGTGCACTTCGGTCATGACAGCCATGGCCTGTCTAGCATCTATGCATCTTAACAATCCAAGATGTGGAGTCCTTTTGTACAAAACTCCTCCACTAAAGAAAAATCCACTTTCCAAACGACGAATTATTCCATTTAATCACCTGTGGCTTGTACTGGATACACCCCCATCCTGATATACTCCTTGATGTCATGGAACCAAGGTTCCCCATCAAGTTCTTCCTCAATAACATTACAATAAGCATGTTGATCGCGAACTTGGATATGCAGCGGGTCAACATAAGCTTTGTACAGATGGTGCAACATTGACGCCAAGGTAGCCAATGCATCGGCAACCTCATTATGGATCCTTGGAATGTGTCTGAATTCTATAGATCAAAACCGTTGACAAAGATCATGCAGACATTGTCGATACGGTATAAGCTTTAAATCCTGCGTCTCCCATTCTCCTTGAATCTAGTGCATCAGAATGTCTGAGTCTCCCAAGACCAAGATTTCCAGGATTCCCATATCTACAGCTAGCCTTAAACCCAAAATGAATGCCTTGTACTCAACCATGTTGTTTGTACAGTGGAAACGAAGCTGAGCTGTAACAGGGTAGTGATGCCCTGTTTCAAAAATGAGTACAACTCCTATCTCAACGCCTTTCATGTTAGCAGCTCCATCAAAGAAGAGTTTCCAACCGGGCTTTTCCTCCTTCTCGACCTCGTCAATGTGCATTACCTCTTCATCGGGGAAGTAAGTCCTCAAAGGTTCATATTCTTCATCTACCAGGTTTTTGGCCAAGTGATCAGCCAAAGCTTGGGCTTTCATTGCTGCCCGAGTCACATATACGATGTCAAACTCTGTGAGTAAGATCTACCACTTTGCAAGCCTTCCTGTGGGCATGGGCTTCTGAAAGATATACTTCAAGGGATCCAGACAAGAGATGAGGTAATTAGTGTAGGATGACAAGTAATGCTTCAACTTCTGTGCTACCCAAGGCAGGGCGCAACATCTTCTTTCAAGGGGAGTATACTTGACCTCATAAGATGTGAACTTCTTGCTGAGGTAGTAGATAGCTTGCTCTCTCATGCCAGTGATGTCATGCTAACCCAACACACAACCAAATGAGTTATCTAGGACTGTTAAGTAAAAAATCAAAGGTCTCCCTAGTTCCGGTGGAACCAACACAGGTGGGTTTGACAAATACCCTTTTATCATATCGAATGCTTCCTGACACACATCAGTCCACTTGACTGCAACATCCTTCTTTAGCAGCTTAAAGATGGGCTCACGAGCAATAAACCTGCTAATGTAGTTCAGCCTCCCTAACAGACTCATCACCTCGGTCTTGTTCTTTGGCGGTGGTAATTCCTGGATAGCCTTGATCTTTGATAGACCCAATTTAATGCCCCGTCGACTGACTATGAATCCCAACAATTTCCCCGATGGAACACCAAATGCGCACTTTGCAGGATTGAGCTTAAGATTGTACCTGCGGAGCCTTTGGAAAAACTTCCTCAAATCCCTGACGTGGTTAGACTGCTTCCTGGACTTTATGATCACATTATCCACGTAAACCTCGATCTCCTTGTGTATCATGTCATGGAATATGGTCGTCATTGCCCTCATATAAGTTGTCCCAGCATTTTCCAAACCAAAAGGCATGACCCGATAACAGTATGTTCCCTATGGCGTGATGAATGCCGTCTTTTCCGCATCTTCCTCGTCCATTAAAATCTGATGATACCCCGCATAGCAATCCACAAAAGACCGAATCTCATGCTTGGCACAATTATCAATCAAAATATGGATATTTGGTAGTGGAAAATTGTCTTTTGGACTTGCCTTGTTGAGATCACGGTAATCAACACACACTCTAGTCTTACCATCTTTCTTTGGAACCGGCATAACATTGGCTAACCATGTGGGATACCGTGTGACCCGAATGACCTTTGCATCAAGTTGCTTTGTGACCTCTTCTTTAATCTTCACACACATGTCGGTTTTGAACTTTCTCAACTTTTGCTTAACGGGAGGAAATGCTGGATCAATTGGCAATTTATGGACCACCAAATCGGTGCTCAAGCCTGGCACTTCATCATACGACCATGCAAAAATATCCTTGTATTCAAACAATGCTTCAATTATTTTTTCCCTGATTTGTGGTTCAAGATGGACACTTATCTTAGTTTCTCTGACATTATTAGGTTCCCCTAAATTGATTGCTTCCGTTTCATTAAAATTAGGCTTGGGTTTTCCTTCAAAATGACTTAGTTCCTTACTAATCTCTTCAAAGGCCTCATCCTCATCATATTCTGATTCATCATCACACTCTATTTCTTGGATTATTATTTTAGAATTATATTGACTTTTAAGACTGGGCCGAAGATTCCTCATGCATGTCATGTGATTGAAACTAGCATAAAAAGAACTGTATAGATAAGAAAAAGAAAATAAAAATAAAACTATCGGGAGTGACGGAAAGGGAAATTGCATTTCATTAAAATAAAGGATAACATGGTTTGTACATCAACAAGCGAAAGATAAAACTCTGGGTCACAACCCTGGAATGACCCAGATAGAAAGGAAAATAAAACAAACTACCAAGACTCCTTCCTAGTAGGGAGATGAGTAGTCTTCCAATTGTTAAGCTTTGCATTCGGCCCGATGAACTGCACGTCCTCTTTGTTAGAACCGTCTCCAACTTCCACCATGTTCACATCATCAAACAACCCCTGGAACCTTTCAATTAACTCCTCATCAATGTCAACCACAAAACTTGGAACTGTCATCACTGGGCGTTTCCTGGCACCGGGCTTGACAAAAAGACCTAGAGAGACACGGAATAGGCTTTGGAAGTACACACGCCTTCTGTTTCAACCTTTTAGCCCTTTTCACATCTGCCGCTATAGGTTTGAATCCAAGACCGAACGTACCCAAATTCTTAGGGAGGGAAACCAGCTATATGATACCTGCAAATATGCACCCAGACCTTTACCGGGCACAAAGCCATTTTTCAGCATTTCAAAGGCCACCATGATTGATGCGGAGGTTATCTTTTGGGTTGGAACACATTTCCCTTCTGGTACCTTCTCGACCTGCACTATTTTAAAAACTTATTAGACCAAAGGCCCTTTTTCATCTTCAACCTCAATGAACGGGACAGAGGCATCGTTGTGAGCACAGAAGTTATCTTCGCCATGCACAGCGATCTCTTGTCTATCCCATTCAAACTTGACCATCTGATGCAGAGTAGATAGGACTGCATTGACGACATGAATCCAAGGTCAACCTAACAGCAAATTATAGGAGACGGCCACGTCCAGTACCTGGAACTTCTTGGTGAATTCTACCGGTCTTATTATCAACTCAAACACTATATCACCAACCGGATCTTTCCCTCCACCATCAAATCCCCGAACGCAGATGTCTTTCTTGTGAATCCTCTCATCATCCACTTTCGACTAATTCAAAGTAGAGAGAGGGCAGATGTTTGCACTGGACCCATTGTCAACTAATACCCTAGTAACCGTAGAATCTTCACATTTTACCGTAAGGTAGAGGGCTATGTTGTTCAGTACCTTCCACATGCAACTCATCATCAGAGAAAGAGACGATGTTCACCTCAAATATTTTGTTGGCGATTGTTTCCATATGGTTTACTAAAATTTTGTCGGGAACATGAGCCTCATTCATAATTTTCATCAAGGCCCGCCGATGCTCGTCTGAGTGGATTAACAATGACAACAATGAAATCTGAGTAGGCATCTTTCTCAACTGCTCCATGATGGAATAATCTTGTACCTTCATTTTTCTCAGAAACTCCTCCACATCTTCTTCAATCACTGCTTTCTTCACTAGCACTAGGTTATCTCTGGATGTTTTAGCTTTCCTTAACTCCTCCGGGGTAAAGCATCTCACCGAACGAGTTAGTCCCTAGGCCTCATTGACTTCTTCTTTCACTTCCTTTTCCCTTATAGGTCACTATCACCCGTTCATAGTTCCATGGGATGGCCTTGGTGCTGATTACCGACAACTGGGTTACAGGCTTGATGATGACAGGATCTATACGGGCACCCTCTACAATTATGATCGGCTTGTTTGCTACTCCTGGCACAACCACTTTGGACTTTTCTTGCTTTGCCGCAATATCACTTGGAGATCCTATCTTGACTACCACAGATGGCTCACTATTGGTCATGCTCAACTTGTTCACTAATCCTTCAACTGTTGGTGTTTTAACTGGCTTGACCTCACTGGATCGGATCATCATGATGGTCTGTGAAGGATTTTTGGGCTCCCCTCCCTTATGTACTATCTCAATCATGTTTATTTCCTGATGGGTTGGTAATGGATTCTAGTTGATGTTGGGTAACTCTGGAGTTTGGACTTCAATCCAGTTTGTGTCAATGAGCTCTTGGATGGCATTTTTCCGGTGCCAACACTTATCCGTATCATACCCCGGAGTACCAAAACAATATTCACAACTCACGGAGTAATCAAGATTCTTTGGAGGAGGGTTTGGCAATTTTGACTCAATTGGCCTCAACATATCCAACTGCCTCAATCTATGGAATAAACTGGTATAAGATTCTCCCAATGGGGTGAAGGTTTTCTTTCGTTACAACCTCTCATTTTTGAATGCTGGATTGGGTCGAAAACCTGGACCGACAAAGCTTTAGTAGGCTCGTGGGGGTGGGTAAATATTTTGTGGTGTTGGGTAGGTGTTTTATGGGGCTGGGGCATGCCATTGTACGTAGGCAGGAGGTTGAGTATATGTCTGGGCGTGGTGGATAGAAATCTGAGGGTCTGGTGATGGGAAGTAATGCTGGGGTGGATTATATGAGGTTTGGGTGTAGGTTCGGTGATAGGGTCGAGGCTGAATATATTGGTGTGACGGGCCCCTAGGTCCAAACCATGATCCTGAATCAATTATCGCCACATCTTCCTTCTTTTTCTTTCCAATCACTCCCCCAGTACCGTTCTGAATGGCTTGGGTAGTTGCCTTGATGGCCAACTAACTTATGATTTTTCTTGATTTAAGCCCTTCTTCCACCATACCACCCATCTTCACTACCTCATTGAACGATTTGCCTATGTCCGATATCAGATGGACGAAGTACGTGGGCTCCAGGGCCTGCAGAAAGTACTCCACCATTTCATTCTCCTCCATCGGGGGTTAACTCTTGCCGCTTGTTCTCTCCAGCGAAAACTATATTCTCTGAAACTTTCGCTAGGCTTCTTCTCAATCTTAGTCAAAGACAAACGATCTGGAATAATCTCAATGTTGTATTGGAAATGATGGGCGAATGCTTGGGCCAAATCATCCCGGGTGTACCATCTGCTGTGATCCTGACGAGTGTACCACTCCAATGCCGAGACACTCAGACTCTGGCTAAAGTATGCCATCAACAACTCATCTTTCCCACCAGCTCCGCTCATTTTACTTTAGAATCCCCTCAAGTGGGCCAGCGGGTCTCCGTGCCCGTCATACAAATCAAACTTCGGCATCTGAAATCCCACAGGCAATTGAACATCGGTAAATAGACAAAAATCCTTGTAGGCTACGCTCACCTGGCCTCCCAATCCTTGCATGTTTCTGAATGACTGCTCCAGACTTCTAACCTTCCTGAACATGTCCTTTTGCTCTGGGTTCTTAGGTGGTTTCTCAGTCTCAACCGGGAAGTCAAAATGAGGAGTATAGGACTAAGGCTCTGGGCCCTTAAAAGTAGGCTCTGGGGGGGTAGCTGCTAGCATCTGCAGGACCTTGTTACTCCTTTTGTCATTTCTTCTTTTGGACAGTTAGACAATTTATATATATTAGTTTATAGTTTTAGATGCTCATGACTTAGTGACACCCCGATGTTTGGGGCTAGCTTCCGTATTTTATATTGATTATATTTAGGATTGATTTAGTTTATGAAAAATTTAAATGTTGACATGTTTTATTAATTTCTTATAATCGATTTAGTAGTAATATTTTGGGAAGTAGGATTGCTTTGCAACACGATAGGCGCCATCATGACCATGATTAGTTTTGGGTCGGACAAGTTTGTATCAGAGCATAGGTTACATAGTCTCACGAGTCATGAGCGGGTTTAGTAGAGTCTTGCGCATCGGTACGGAGACATCTATACTTATCTTTGAGAGGCTGTAGAACCTTTAGAAAACTTCATATTCTTGAATTATTATCGTGCGGTATTGATTCAGCTTGAAGTGTAACTTTTGAATTCCTTCCACGCATTCGTATGCGTATATGAGCGCTCGGTATCATTTTTGCATCGACGGATTGTGATTTCCTAGAAGAGGTGTAAGATGTGATTTCTGTGTGTTGATATTGGGCCAGTCTGGAGGACTTGAGCCCACGTTTTGACTGTAGCTTGATTATTGAGGTGTTGATTGTGTGAGCGCATGCTTATGGACTTATATGTTCAGTAGTGTCCCTATTAGTGAAAATAGTGGCTGGAAGGATACGTGATGAGTATGATGTGACCATGAGATGAGTTCATATGATTTGAATGTGACGAGTAGGTATTGCTGAAGGTTTCACCTATTTGAGACTCCAAGTATGTTTTTAGACTCGTTCGAGGACGAACGTTTGTTTAAGAGGGGGAGGATGTAACGACCCGGCCTGTCGTTTTGAGAGTTATAGACAAATTTCCCCCATCTATGCTTCTTTATGTATTTTTCAGCTGTGTTGAGTTGTATCGAGTTGGTAGGTTTGGGTTCGGAGTAGTTTTGAAGTGAAATTAACACTTAGTCTCTTAGTTAGAAATCTAAGTTAGAAAAGTCAATCGGAAGTGGACTTATGAGTAAACAAATTCGAATTTGGATTTTATGATTCGATTAGCTTCGTTGGATGATTTTAGACTTAGGAGTGTGTCCGGATTATAATTTGGAGGTTCGTGGTAGAATTAGGCTTGAATTGGCGAAAGTTGGAAGTTTAAAAGTTATTAAGCTTGAATTTGAGGTTGATTTGGTGTTTTGGTATTGTTTTGGGTGTTTCGGAGGTTCGACTAAGTTCGGGTAGTGATATATGACTTGTTGGAATTATTGGTAGAGGTCTAGAGGGCCTCGGGTGAGTTTCAGAGAGGTTTGGGTTGTGTTGCGCTCGTTTTTCTTATGTTTCGACGTCGTTTCTTCAAGCATAAATGATATCATATTGAATAAATGAGCTCCGATTTCTTTTTTGATTGAAGCATTATATCCGTTTCATAATTACAGACCCGTAGCAAAAAGAATCGTTGAATTTGGACATCATATGAGGATTTTATGGTCATTTTACTAAGAATTAGGTTGCCAGATTTTTCAGAGTAATTATGAAATTGCCACTGATAGCGTATTTAAAAATCTGCAATATTTGCAAATATTAAAACTAAAATATCTCATTCATTATAAGGTCAAATTGAGTGATTCAAAAGCCTAACTTGACTATAATTTCACAAGGAATCCATTAGAGGTGTAAAAAGCGAGTTTCGAGATCAAATGGCATGAGAAAAGAGGCAGAATAGCTGGAAGAAAAATATATAAAACTAGGGCTTGTTTATTTGGTCATATTTTGAGTTGGGGAGCTCGGATTTGGGCGATTGTGGAATAAATATTTACCATATGGTTTGGGGTAAGTATTCTCTACTCGGTTTTAGTTATATTTCATGAATCCATCATCATTTTTGGGAGTTAGGGTTTGAGTTTTGGAGAATTTTAAGTGAGGATTTGAGGGACCAAACGGAGTCCAATTTTGATAAATTTTATATGGTTAGACTCAGAAGAGAACGATGTTTATTATTCTGCCATTTTTGATTGATTTCGAGATATGGGCCTGGGGGCCGTATTTTGGCCGATTTCGGATTTTTGGCATATTTTGTAGTTTTTTTATTGTAGAATTTGATTCTTTAGCACATGGTGATGGTATTAATCTGATTATGGTTAGATTCGAAGCTTTTGGAGACCGAGACCAGTGACGAGGGCATCCCGGACTAGGATTTTATGCGGTTGAGGTAAGTAACAGTTTTAACTCTGGGTTTGAGGGTATAAACCCGTAGAAATTGTTATCATTTGATTGTTTGGTGGTGATACCCATTCTAGGTGACGGACATGTGGGTGTGCACCGCGAGGGATTGAGGCTTGGTCCGTCTCGTGAGGCTGTGGGGCCTAATAGTTATTATTTGTGGTTATGTATTTACTTGTTGTTAAACTTTTTTGCCTTCATATTAGAGATTATGTTTAGACTTATTTCATGCTCACATTATTTGTACTCAGTCATAGAAATTATTGTATATGTTTATCTCAGTCTCAATTATTTGCTAATATGTTGTAATACTTGATGTGGGTTGTGTCCCCTTATTTGTTGACGATGGTGAGGCTAGTGAGGTACATGATTGAGTGAGGCCGGGGGCTTAGTTGTGAGTATATTAATACCATAGCGCGTGAGTTGTCCGCGTAGTACGGAGTTGACCATGCGGGACCAGGTATTGATACCATAGCACGTGAGTTGTCCGCGTAGCACGTGAGTTGACCGTGCAGATCCAGGTATTGATATGATGGCACGTGAGTTGTCCGTGCTTAGTGCTTGGGCTTTAGGAGCCCCTCCGGAGTCTGTACACACCCCTAGTGAGCGCAAAGTGTTGAGTGTTTTGAGTGTGTTGAGTGCTGAGTGCGAGTGATGAATGATGGAGTGACACTGCTGTGAGGTTATATTTATTTGTGATGTTGCTGCATTTATCTGTTAAATTTCTTTGTGGCATTTATTGAGTTAAGGAATTTACCTGTTTATTTCTATTTATTTTTAAATTGTGAAAATAAATAATTGAACTATTTTACTTAGCTCGTCACTACAGCTCAGTTCCTTAGTTAATTTTGTTACTACTGAGTCGGTTGTACTCATACTACATCTTGCACTTTATGTGCAGAACCAGGTGAGTTAGAGCGTGGCGATTATTGAGTTCAGGCCGGTTAACTTTTGAGATTGCAAGGTAGTTGTTAGCATCCGCAGGACCTTGTTACTCCTTTTGTCATTTCTTCTTTTGGACATTTAAACAGTTTATATATCTTAGTTTATAGTTTTAGACGCTCATGATTTAGTGACACTCCGATGTTTGGGGCTAGCTTCCGTATTTTATATTGATTATATTCAGAGTTGATTTAGTTTATGAAAAATTTAAATGTTGAAATGTTTTATTAATTTCTTATAATCGGTTTAGTAGTAATATTTTGAGAAGTAGGCTTGCCTTGTAACACGATACGTGTCATCATGACCATGGTTAGATTTTGGGTCGTGGCATAAACTAATAAGACTTTCTTACCTAGCCATGACACTTATGCTAAGCAAACCCAACTTCAAGTCCACCACAGATCTACCTGAGCGTGACTAATCTTCACGAAGAAAAAAAGTAAAATTAATAGGGTCCACAGAACAACGACAACAAGTAGTAAAATTATAAACCAAGTATTTCACGAAGGTAATATAATAATTTTACGCATAAAAAATTAATAGGGATACCAGCAACGCTTGTGATGATCCTATAACTATAAGTTCAAACTCATGTACTGACTTTTCTAATCCTTTTAAATATATATAAAATAACACAGCTTTTCAACCCCAAAAAAATAAAAAATAAAAAATAAAACATGAATGTAGCTTGGTAAAGGACTTATGCCCAAGGTAAGCATATATACAGACACAACTGTCACTATCACGTATTGTATGAAGAATATTGTGCATGAAACCAAGTGAACCAAAAAGCAATTTATCAGTTTTATAACCAACTCTACAAAATTAGACTTTCTGTTCGCTTTATATTGATCTTTTTCACTTTGTAAGCGATATAAGCTAAGACTACAAGGAAAAAGTAGATGAATTTCATCTATCTTTTCCAGTTCCAATTGCAAGGCCATGAAACCACTTGATCAATCGAGGGCCTCTGACGCGGATCACGGTCTATACATTTACAAGCTATACTTAGCACCTCCAAAAGTGGTTGTTGTGATGACCCGATCAGTCGCCTCATGAGTTACCGCTTTGTTTCCCCCATTTCTACTTCTTTATGCTTTGTTTATCCTTGTTGTGTGGTATCGGATTGGCCGGATCGAATCCGGAATGATTTTGGTAAGGTTTGATACATTTAGTCTCTTTGGAGTGAGTTTAGGTTGAAAAAGTCAACCGGATGTTGACTTGTGTGTTAGAGGGCTCGGATGTGAGTTCCGATGGTTCGAGAGGTGATTTATGACTTAGGAGCACGATCAAAATGAATTTTGGAGGTTCGGAGTAGATTTAGGCTGGAATTGGCGAAGTTGATATTTTGGCGATTTCCGGTTGGTAGGCGAGATTTTGATATAGGGGTCGGAATGGAATTCCTAGAGTTGTAGTAGCTTCGTTGTGTCATTTGGGATGTGTGTGTAAAATTTTAGGTCATTCAGATATGGTTTGGTTGGGTTTTTGATCAAAAGCGTAATTTAGAAGGGCTAGGAAGTGATTCATCGCGTTCGCGAGGTAAGCTCCACGTTCGCATAGAGGAAATTGGCCAGCTGGGTTTGAGGTGTTTTGTTCATCGCGTTCATGGGTAAGGGAGCACGTTCGGGAAGAGTCAGGTTGAGGAACCATTGTGTTCACGAGTGGCATGACACGATCGCGAAAGAGGAATTTAGGTCAAAGTTGATTTGTGCTTCGGGAACGCGAGGCTTGACCGCGCTCGCGAAGAAGGATTTCAGGCCTGAGCAAAATGTTTAAATACTCGTCTTGTCCGCGATTTTGGGGTTTATTTCTTCCATTATTTATCGTTTTTGGAGATTTTTGAAGGGGATTGAAGAGAGATTCAAGGGGAATCACTTGGAGGTAAGATTCTTGGACTTAAAACTCGATTCTAATGTGAATTCCACCTAAATAATCATGGAAATTAAGCTAAAAATTGAAGAACTAGGGATTGAAATTGGAGATCTAGAATTTGGGATTTGAGGGGTCGTTTGTGGTTGGATTTTGATGCTTTTGGTTTGAATGAACTCGGGGAGTGATAAGGAATCCATTGATGTGATTTTTACCGGAATCCGAGACGTGGGTCTGGGAGTTGGGTTTTGGCAATTTCGGAATTTGTGTTGTAAATTGATTTTTTTTGCTTGGGATTCATTCCCTTAGCATATTTTGATGCCGTGATTGTGATTTTGGATAGATTCGACGTGAGTGGAGGCCGATTCGAGGGGCAAAGGCGTCGCGAGCTAGAGATTTGACTGGTTTGAGGTGAGTAATTATTATAAATGATGTTCTGAGGGTATGAAACCCCGGATTACAAATCGTTGTGCTATATTGAGGTGATACACATGCTTGATGACGAGCATGGGGTCGTGCACTATTGGGGATTGTGACTTAGTCTGTCCTGAATAATTATTTTACCGCATATTTGACTGAAATCTATTTGCTATCGTCATTATTTGGGCTGGATGCCATATTTGGGCCTCGTGCCAACTATTTGAACCCTTAGAGAATTTTATTGATATTTTCTCACTGTTTTGACTTTATACTTGAACTCAGTCATGTTATACTTCATTGTTTTCGTACTCAGCCATGTCTACTCTATTTTAACACTTAAATGATTCTTTTAAATGATATTTTGGGCTGAGAATGATGTTTTACTATTGCCCGAGTGACTTGTGAGGATTTTGACTGAGTAAGGCAGAGGGCCTATATTGTGAGGAAACATTTGATATTGATTATGAGGCCGAGGGCCTGAGATATGTATGACATGAGGTGGCTTGTTGATATAAGGCTGAGGGCCTACTAATGTCACGAGATGGCTTGATATTGCGCTTTGGCCGTAAGGGGCCCCTCCAAGAGTCTGCACACCCCCGGTGAGCGTGGGTACCCATGAAATTTAATTGCGTTAAATGACCTTCACAAATCCTTTACTGATTTTACTGCTTCATTATAGTCTGCAAATGTGTTTTACATTATTTCCTACTTTCAGTCTTTATTTATGGTTATTACTCACTGAGTTGGAGTACTCACTTTACTCCCTGCACCCCGTGTGCAGATTCAGGCGCATCTGGTCCCGCTCCCGAGTGTTGGTCTTCCCAGCTCAGGCGGATCCGAGGAGTCTCTAGGTAGCTGTCGACATTCGCAGCCCGGAGCTTCTCCCTATCTTATTTCTCCATGTTTTTAGTTACTGTATTAAACTTTATAGTTTTCTCTGAGTATCCCGGATTGTTTATATACTCATGACTAGTGACACCTCGGTATCGGGTTGTGTTAGGTTGTATTCCGTAAATTATGGTAATAACTACTTAAACCTTGGATTATTTTATCATGCTTTAGACTGTTTCTTACTGTTTAACTGTTAAATACTGAAATGGAAAGTGTCGACTAGCCTTTTCTTCCCGAAAGGCGCCATCACGACCGGGTCGGGGTTTAGGGTCGTGACAGTTGTACAACTGAAATTAAGTCAAAATAACCACCTAATTCAAAAGCAATTTAAAAATATTTTGAAATCACAAACTCAAGCAAATAATGTCCTACTTGTGAAACTTTTCAGTATAATTAGGTCGAATACAAATATTAGTAAACGTATACATTGCAAAAACCGATTAAAGCTTTGACACCCAAAATCAAACAAAAAGATACCTTATTATTCAACTTAATAATATAAAACAAGGATAAAACTAAAAGTTTTGATATCCAAAAATTAAACAAAAAATTTACTTATTTAAGCCCAATAATTTAAAATTGAAAAAAATTTAAAATTTTGAGTACTAAATAAAGCCTATACAAAGATAGTTAATATTGCACAAAAAAAAATCACTTCCACCGGACCCACAATCACTTTTATTGGCCCCAAAAAAGTTCAATAAAAATCTAGATAAATTGAAACTTTAAGTATAAGAAGGAACATCAATCAAAGATACCAAAAATCAAATAGAAAAGATTACTCATTTTCAACCCAGAATCTGAAATTAGTAAAAAAACTAAAACTTATACCCAGAAATTAAACAAAATAAAATTACTTCTTTTCAGCCCAAGAATCTGAAATTAGAAAAAAGTCAAAATTAGTGAGTATAAAATGAAGACTATACCAACATACCTAAGTATATACATAATAGAAGATTAATTTTTCATCAGAAATTGAAAAAAAATTGAAAACCTTTGAGTAAAAGAAATACTAACCGATAGAGAAAGGAAGGAGATTTGCTATAGTGAGATTAATCTGGAAGGAGCAGCAACACAATCCAGCAACGGTAAAAAAAGCAACAAAGTTAGGGTAAGGAGAAAAGAATGGAAAACGTTCTGGGAGGAGCTTATAATTTAATTTCTTTGCCTTTTTTGTATTGGGTGGGGAGGAGGGAATATTTTCATTAACTATGTATATTTGGGGGGAAATTTTAAGAGAACTTTTTTATAGAAAATTTTTAGGTTACGCTTATAAAGTGTTCCATTTGGTATTAGAATATAACAACTCTTCAAAAACGTTCTATTTTAATCAATAAGCGTTGCCAAATAATTTGTAAATTGGCAACACTTAAGAATTATTGTTTTTATATTATAAGAGCACGCTTTTTAATTGTGACCTTAAAAAACGTGGCCAAAGACTCTAGTCAAAGACAACGCTTTATAAGCGCATCTATAGCTACTTTTGGAAACACTTTTCGAGTGTTGTCTATAATTAGTGTGGCTATAGGCCAAATATGATGTAGTGCGGGGAGGACGGGAGGAACGATCACGGGGAGGACGGAAGGAACGCTCACGTTCAAGTCGAGCCTCTGGCGATGACTCACGAGACCGGGGCAACGGAAAATCTCCAGTAGATAGGCATGCCAAGGATCTAAGCATCTCTAACCCTTTCTCTTCCCTTGGCCGCTTCTAGCTCGGATGTGAGCTTTGTCACATTTTCCTGCATAACGGAGATGCTCTACCCATTAGGTTGCTCGTCTTGCGAGGAAGTCCCTATTCCTTGCATTCCACACTTATAGCGATGTAATTTCTTAGTAAGAAGCTCGTATACCTTCCCCAATTTTGGACCGCTAGCAGACTCCATCCATATTCTTTCAGCATCCTCGTCCGAAGGTTGGGTTGGCTTGCCCGATTCACCTGCTGGCTAAATGCGGATGAATTCTTCCACATTAGTTTGGTAGCGACCCTATACGAAAATTTAAATTGAATTAGTATTTCAAAATTTATATAAAAGTAAATTAAAATACTTAAAGAAAAGTGAAATCTTACATATACAGTCGAGGCTTGATCCTCGACCGACCTTTCTTGATCCGTCTCTTTCTTCTTCTTTACAATATGCGTCTCCTAGAATAGCTCTTCACGGTTCATTGGACGCCCCAACTTCTTTTCCTAAAACAAATTAATTTAGTTAATAAACAGAATAGATATACTTTAAAAATTAAAATAATTTAAGCAATTACGTATCAATCTTGTTTTTGTTATCCTTAGGTTGATCGCACCTCCAGCGTACAAGGAGCCTCCCTTCTCAGATGCACGAGCTTTCTTTCCTTTTTCACTCTTCTCTAAGAGCTTTGCGGTAAGCCACTGCCTTTGCAAATCATCCCATAAATTTTGAAGTAACCAGTCAGGCTTCTTGTTCTTCTTTCTAGCTTCTGAGAAACTATGCGACAATCGCTTGCGAGCTTTGTGATGAAAATTTGCAGCCACTTCCGTGCTATAGCAGTGTTCCCATACACAGTTTCTCTGTATTTCAAAACTTAAATATTATATGGAAATATCATAAATATAAATTATTAAACTGCTTAAAAGAACATTTATACCTAAATTGATTGAAAATTTACTCCTTCAGCGAGAATGGGAAATCAGTCCAAGTCGCATAAGGGCCATCATAAAGCTTTTTGATGGCTTTGGTGATTATCCTCATAGTCTTATTACTCTGGATGAACCTGCAATTTAACAATAAAAACACATTAATATCTTATTAAAAACTTTACAAAATAATAGACGCAAAAATAACAAATAACTCTTACCCATCACCTTGAGGGACTATGATGATCCTGGCATATTGATCATAATGCACATCCTCATCATCATCAGTCTCATCATCCAAAGCATGTATATCAGAGGCATGTGTGGACGGTGTAGGGGGTCAGAGCTACTACCTCGCAGGCGAAGGCCTGAAATAGATGAAGTCGATGATGAAGATGGTTGCGATCCCTGTGACAGCGACATAGCTGGATGGACCCCAACTGGCTATGATACTGATGGCTATGACCCGAGTGGTTGTGATCCATTTGACTGTGACATGGATGGCTGCGATCCATGCGATGCAAATGGCTACGATCCACGTGGTTGTGAGGCAGCTGGACTATATGTCATACGTATAGTCCTATGGCCCTGTGATGAAAGACCTGATGTCTACATGAAGGTGTAAGGCTCGTGATGCTGTGGAAGATCAGTATATCCATGGGGTGGAGGATAAGACATCAGCATAGGCATAGGCATCTCTGAAGAGGGTGGAGCAGATGGAGTATTATTTTCTACCCTCCTCTTTCCCTTTCTAGCCTTTTCTCGACCCCGAGAACCAGTAGGGTCATTGTTACCTTGACCCTTGCCTTCCATCTGTATAATGTAATACATATTTAGATTGAAACATATAAGAAACTAGCTATAAAATGAGAGTTATTTAAAAAACCAACTTTTTATAGCTCATCGACGTATGGTTCCTAGTCCGAGAATTCGTCGTCCTCACTTGTTTGAGCTTCATCAGTTGATTCTTCGTCCTCATTTTCTATAATTGTTACTTTATTTATATCAACATCTTCCATAATGTGTTCAGGATGTTCCAAATCATTTTCTAGCTGATCGTCCACTATTCGGTGAATACTGGAGATATCATTTTGATATGCAACATCTAACACATTCTCGACTTCTACCCTACCTACAGGCTTAGTTTTTATTACAACCCACCAATCGGACTTATTCCGCCGCAATGTATAAGGAGCATAATACACTTGCCTAGTATTATGTGCAATTATGAAAGGATCATAGCGATCATACTCCCTCGTATGATTAACCTCAATTATATTGTATTGGTTGTGTACTCTTGTACCTCTTGTTGGATTTGGGTCATCTAAAGAGTATCAATTTCTTATATGGCCAACCTGTATATTCTAGTTCTATTATTTCTTTGAACACACCATAATAATCAATATCTCCAACTTGGTTGCCATCACCACCTTAAACCCACACCCTGCTGTTGTTGCTATTTTTATTTTTAAAGCAATCCTCTGTATGGAACTTATAACCATTCACTACGTCCTTAGATATTGTTGTGACCTGAAGCCCAGGTCCCCAAGATATATCTATCAAAAATTGATTTACACCATTACTTAGATCATTTACCTACATAGTGTTAAAAACATTCATAAGTTAGCATAACATACAAACATTATTTACCTACATAGTGTTAGAACATATATACACACACTTACAAACTGTTTGAACCACGTATCAAATCTCGTATATACAACATCATGGCCAAATTGACCCACGAAGTGACTGTGACATATCAAATATTTTTAGTAGTTGCATCAATATGTAGTCACGGTAAATTTTATATTTTGATAACTAATAAGTCAATACTTACTTGAGAAATGGTACAACTTCGGGACAATTTAGCAACACATGAAGTGTAGCTGACTTGTACTCCATATCACTCAAACTTCTCTTTCTAACATCCTTAGAACATCAGCCTAGTTAATTGAATATGGACATTGGCGGATATAATGGTTCATTCGCACATTTGACCGTGTGCCTATTCCTAGAACATGGCACGTTACTCTCAAAATAATAAGAACAAAAATGAGAAGTTTCCTTTGCAAGATAAGCTTCGCATATAGATCTTTCAATCCTATTCCTCTGCTTAACAAATTGTTTGCATTTGCCAATTGTCCTACATAATGTCATGTTATCCAAGAACATTCAAATAAAATAGAAAATTACATCAAACTTATAATATTACCTCTCAAAGGGATACATCCATCTGCATTGAACAAGCCCTCCAAGTCGTGCCTCGTGTACAAGATGGATTGGAAGGTGTTCCATTACATCAATAAACCGCATGGAAATATCTTTTCCATCTTACTAGAAGTTACACGAATGTTCTGATCCATCCGGAGTAGGTTTTCTTCCTTTAATGTGGTAGAACACAAGTCTTTGAATAACAAACTAATCTTTGTGATGGGTTTCCAGATTCTTTCAAGTAAACCACAAAATGCAATAGGCACTAAGGTCTCCACGAAAACATGTCAGTCATGACTTTTCAAATGGCTCAACTTCCCTACCTCCATATCTACTTTTTTCCAAGATCGACGCATAACCCTCAGGCATCTTCAATTTCGTAACCCAATCACAAATTTGTCGTCTTTCCTCTAAAGTGAATGTGTAACTTGCTTTGGGCTTGAACACCTTACCATTGTTTACTGTCTGCAAGTATAATTCAGGCCGCCTGCAATATTCTTGTATGTCCATTCTAGCATTCGGGTTATCCTTTGTCTTACCTTTAATATCCATCACTATGTTGAACAAATTGTCAAAATAATTCTTCTCAATATGCGTGACATCAAGGGTGTGACGGAGAAAATTATCCTTCCAATAAGGCAACTCCCAAAATATACTCTGTTTCGTCCAATTATGAGTAACATCATATCCGGGGAATCTATAAGGTGGAGCTTCAGTAACTTTACTGAAGTTCTAGACCCTCTCCAAAAATTCCTCACCTGAAAGTATCGGAGGTGGAGAATCATATTCCATTTTATTCTTTTTGAATGCATTTTTCATCCTTTTAAACTCATGATCATGAGGCAAGAATTAATGATGACAATCAAACCATGATTGCTTTTTGTCATGTTTCAAAGTGAACACTTTACTATTTTCCATGCAATAAGGACAAGATAGCTTTCCAACAGTCATCCACCCAGATAACATTCCATACGCAGGAAAATCATTAATAGTCCACATTAAATTAGCACGCAAATTGAAATTCTATTTGGTTGATATGTCATATGTTTCAACACCATCATACCAAAATTGTTTTAGCTCATCAATCAAAGGTTGCAAATATACATCAATCAAACTTTTCGGATTATGTGGACCGGGGATAATACAATTTAAGATTATATATGGACAAGTCATGCACAACGCGGGTGGTAGATTATAAGGTGTAAGAAAGACAGGCCAACATGAATATGGTGTCGCAAATACAGAAAAAGGTGTGAAGAAATCCGCACACAAACCTAACCGAATGTTCCTTGGTTCGCTAGCAAAATTTGTATATGTCCTATCAAAGTGATTCCAAGCTTCTCCATCTGAAGGATGACACATAACACCAGGTGGTCTTCTATTTTCAAAATGTCATCTCATATGAGGAGCAGAACTCATCGATGTATATAACCTATTTAACCAAGTTATAAGAGGTAAATAATGCATCGCGTTGATAGCGACCATATTCCCACTGGAAAGCCTCTTGAAACGAAGCTTTTCATAAAAATTACAACTATCTATAGTTGAATCCTCTTTATAATATAACATGCAACCATCTTCACAACAATCAATTCTTATTGACGAAATTCCTAACTTAGAAACCAATCTCTTTGCCTCATAGAAATCACCAGGTAAGTTGATATTAGGGACAACTAGTTCACTCATAAGGTCAATGAAAGAGTTCAAGGTTGCTTGAGAAATATTCCAATCAGATTTTATACTTAGTAATCTAATTGCAACAGATAGCTCGGAGTGCGGATTTCCTTCACGTAGTGGACGACTAGTTTCCTCTAACTGTTCATAAAAATGTTTTGTGTTATCATTAGGAGTTTGTTCAACATTTTCGTTGGGTTAACCCCCGAAGTGCATCCTAAAAGTATCTATAACCATATCATGAATTCTAGAATCACGATTTGTATTCTCCACCGACCTACTACTTTCACCAACAACCATGTTATGAAATATCCCACGGCTACCATTGATCTCTCCATGATTAGTCCACACAAAGTAATTCTCTATAAACCCCTTCCTATAAAGATGAAGCTTAACTTCCTCCGATTTTTTAAACTTCATACAATCGCACCTGACACAAGGGCACCTAATTACTCCTTCACTTTGGTATGGTGGAAGTGACATTGCATGTCTAATAAAGTCATCAACCCCTTCTACAAAATCTTCCCGCAATCCCCGCCGATTAGGATAATTCCTATTGTACATCCAAGTACGATGTTCCATTTATACAAATAAAACAAGAACTAATTAATTTAGTTAATTCATATCATAATCTTTTTTTAGTTAATTCATATCCTAAAAGTTCCAATTCATATCCTAAAAGTTCAATTGATATCCTAAAATTTTTATTTATAAACTAAAAGTCCAATTCATATCCTAAAATTTCAATGCATATACTAAAAGTTCAATTCATATCATAAAATTTCAATTCATATCCTAAAATTTAAATTTATAAACTAAAAGTTCAATTCGAAAACTAAAGTTCAATTCATATCTGTAACGACCCGGCCGGTCGTTTTAAGAATTTATGCCCCGATCCCCTATTAATTGCTTTCCCCGTGTTTGTTTCTGCTATTTTGATTTGCCGAGATGTTTGGTTTTGAGTTTCGGAGAGTTTTGGGACACTTAGTCCCTAAAGGAGAGCTTAAGTGTTGGAATTTGGACTGTAGTCTGAGTAGTGTGAAGACAGCCTCAGAATAAAATTCCGTCAGTTCCGTTAGCTCCGTTGGGTGATTCCGGGCTTAGGGCATGTTTGGATTGTGTTTTGGAGGTCCGTAGCTTATTTAGTCTTGAAATGCCAAAATTTGAATTTTTGAAGTTTCTGGTTCGATATTGATATTTTGATATCGGGGTTAGAATGGAATTCCAGAAGTTGGAGTAGCTCCGTAGTGTTGAATGTGAGTGTGTGCAAAATTTCAGGTCATTCGGATGAGGGCTGATAGAATTTTTGATCGAAAGCGTAATTTGCGAGTTTTGGAGTTCTTAGGCTTGAATCCATGGTTAATTTGATGTTGTTTTAGGTGTTTCAAGGATTGGTATAAGTTTGGATAGTGGTATATGACTTGTTCGTGCTCTTGATTGAGGTCCCGGGGGCCTCGGGGTGGTTTTAGATGGTTAACGGGAAGTTTGGAGTTCGGGATTTGCAGTTGAAGCTGCTGAGTCTACTGTCATAACCGCACTTGTGGCTTAGGAACCGCAGGTGTGAGCCCACAGAAGCGAAAGGGAAGCCACAGATGCGGCCAAGAGGAAGAAAGGTTGAAACCGCAGATGCAGAAGTTTAGCCGCACCTGCAAGCCCGCAGATGCGGTGCTTGTGGCGCAGGTGCGAAAAAGGAGGATTTATAGGAAACCATAGAAGTGGTTGATTTTGCATAGGAGCAGTCCTGCAGGTGCGGAAATTTGGACAGCAGACACGGTACCGCTTGGCAGAACATATAAATAGATGCCTTCGCGAATTTGGGTTATTTTCACCTCTTTTCAAATGGGAATAAGCTTTGGGGAGCATTTTCAAGGGAAATTTTCAGAGGAATTCATTGAGGTAAGGTCATTGGTCCTTAAGCTCGTTATTGTGGTATTTTTATCATTGTAAGCATGAAATTTGAGGGAAAATCACTGGTAAATTGGGGGTTAGGGCTTGGTTAATTGGAGAGCTTTGAGTAGTGATTTGCGGTCTGATTTTGGTACTTTTGGTATGACTGAACTCCTGAGAGTGTGAGGTTTTTGAATTTGTAAATTTTTCCCGATTCCGAGATGTGGGCCCGAGGGGCATTTTGGTCATTTTTCCTAATTTGACGTATTAGCTTAAAATTAATTAGTGGAATTAGTTACTTGAAGTTATATTTACATTATGCAATTGATTTTAATAGATTTGGGCCATCTGGAGTTGAGTACTCGTGGCAAGAGTGTGGTTTCGAATTGATTTTGAGCTGGTTCGAGGCAAGTGGCTTGCCTAACCTTGTGGGGGGGGGGGGGGGAACTCCCCTTAGGATTTGATATTGTTGATATTTGAAATGACTTGTATGTAAGGTGACGAGTGCATACTTGTGCTAATTGTTGAAAATCCTATTTTCATTAAGTAACTTTAATTGTGTTTCCTTTCCTGTTTATACTACTTGCAATTTAAGCCTGCTGTTAGCTTAGGGAAGCATGTCTAATTGACTTAAATGCTTTACTTTCTCAAACTGCCTTATTTGGATTATGTGTATCATGCTAGGTTAGAAATACCTATTATACCTTGGTATGAAACTGAATTAAGTTGAGTATTCTTCGTGTTGCTGCTGCGTGTTTACTTTAGGACTACGAAACGGTATCCCTGGAGTCCTCTGCACATATATTGATTTGGACTATGGTGCGGGATATTGAGAGATCCCCAACATGTATATTAAGGATACTAAGAGATCCTTGGGATATCGAGAGATCCCCAGCATATATATTGATGATACTAAGAGATCCTCGGGATACTAAGAGATCCCCAACACACAAATTGAGGATACTAAGAGATCCTCGGGATACTGAGAGATCCCCGGTTGTTATCTCTGTGTTGAGCGGTATTCCTTTTGTGATTATTTTGTCTCTGTTATAGTTGTTGTTATTATTATTATTATCCTGTGTTACTTCTTATTGTTAGCATTTAATTATATTGTCGTATTCTATACTATTTTATCTCGTTTTTCAGCTATAATCAGTAGAGCCCTGACCTTCCTCGTCACTACTCAACCGAGGTTAGGCTTGGCACTTACTAGCACCGCTATGGTGTACTCATGCCCTTTCTACGCATGTTTTCATATGCAAATCCAGGTACTTCGACTCAGTCCCATTACCCTTGAGGCGAGGGGATCTTCCAAAGATTTCAAGGTATATCTGCTACGTCCACAAACCGAGAAATGCCTTTCCATTCTCTCTTATAGTTTTAGCTCTTCTGTATTTATCTTGATTTAGACATTCTGGAGTTAGAGAACAATGTAGTATTTGTAGCTTGTGATTTCATGAGAATCCGGGTTTTGGGAAATTGTTCAGTTGTTTTTAGATCTTGTATTGGTATATGCTGAGCGACATCTTAAACACTTCTATATTTGATTATTTTCAGTTTGTATTAGTTTTTCCGCATGTTGGTTCTTTTTTCCCTGAAATTGTTAGGCTTACCTAGTCGTAGAGTCTAGGTGTCATCACGACAGTTCACGGAGGGAGAACTTGGGTCATGACAACATTGTATTAGAGATCTAGTTTCATAGGAGTCATGAATCATAAGCCGATTTATTAGAGTCTCGCGGATCGATACGGAAACCTCTGTACTTATCTACGAGAGGCTATGTAACTATTAGGAAAATTCCACTTCATTTGAGTTCCTTGTCGTGCAAGATTTTTATATCACAATTCTAAACTTCTGTCTTCTATTCTCTCACAGATGGTAAGGACACGTGATACCAGAGATGATCAGGAACCCGCACCTCCTACTAGAGCCGTCAGAGGTCAGGGCAGGGGTAGAGGCCGAGGACGTGCACGTAGTACAAATAGAGCACGCGCGCGAGCTGCCACCGAGGTGCCACCAGCAGTTCTAGCCGGAGTCCAGGCACCTGATACGCTTACTACTACTACTACTACTCTAGCTCTCCAGGAGACTCTTACACAGTTCATGAGCATGTACACCACTCTGGCTCAGGCAGGGTTACTTCCCCTTGCTGCAGCCATATCTCAGGTTGGGGAAGGAGTACAGACTCCCGCCGCCCACACTCTCGAGCAGTGAGTTCATGTTGATCAGGTCCCAGAGATTATTCCTGTACAGCTTGCAGCCCCAGATCAGCCCGAGAACCGGGCAGCGGCTTCCGAGGATGAGCAGCTGAGGCTTGAGAGGTTCAAGAAGTACAAGCTTCCTGTATTTAGTAGTCTAGCATCAGATGATGCTCTGGGATTTCTAGATATATGATACTGTATTCTCCGTACCATGGGTATATCAGGATCGAGTGAGGTTTCCTTCACTACTTTCCAACTTCAAGGAGCCGCCTTTGAGTGGTAGCTTACTTACGAGATAGACAGTTCGGATGAGGCTGCTTCCTTGAGTTGGACTCAGTTTTTAGATATGTTACTGAGAGAGTATGTTCCTTAGAGCCTCAGGGACGCATGACACACAGAGTTTGAGCATTTATACTAGGGTACTATGAATGTCTCAGAGTATGTTGTCTATTACACTAGCTTGGTTAAACATGCCCCAGCCTTGGTTTCTACTGTTCGCGAGAGGGTTTACCGGTTTATTGAGGGGCTTATTCCCAGTATCAGGTCTAGCATGGCTCATGAGTTGGAGATGGATATTTCTTATCAGCAGGTGGTGAGCATTGCTAGGAGGATAGAGGGTATACATGCTCGGGACAGAGAGGAGAGGGAGGCCAAAAGATCTCGAGAGTCAGGCCATTATTTTGGTGTCCGTGCTCCAGCTGCATTTTGTCATGGTAGGGGTTATATAAGTCGCCCCGTTCATTCAGCTCTTCCGGCAGCCAGCGATATTGCAGCTCCTCCTAGGCCCCAGGAGCCTTATTATGCACCTCCAGTATCTAGTGCGCCTCCTGTGTGGGGTGCTTTCAGAGGTCAGTCCAGTAGACCTAGCTCAAGCCAGTCACAGCTGCCACATCCTCCCAGAGCTTGTTTTGAGTTTAGTGACACACACCATGTGGTTAGGGATTTCCCTAGACTTGGGAACTCCATATACTTCTCAGCCACCACGTGCCCCACAGAATTCTCAGGCTATGGTTACAGCTCCAGTTGCTACCCCACCTGCTCAGCCAGCTAGAGGTGGAGGTCGGGAAGGTAGAGGTCACCCTAGAGGGGGAGGCTAGGCTAGATATTATGCCCTTCCTGCCCGTACCGAGGTTGTTGCCTCTGATTCTGTCATCACAGGTATTGTCATGGTTTGTCATAGAGATGCATCTATTTTATTTGATCTGGGCTCCACTTATTCTTATGTGTCCTCTTATTTTGCCCCGTATTTGGGCGTATCTCGGGATTCTTTGAGTTCCCCTGTTATTGTTTCTACTCCTGTGGGAGATTCTCTTGTTGTAGACCGCAGTCGTGTTTGATTGCTCTTAGTGGTTTTGAGACCAGAGCCGATTTGTTATTACTCAGTATGGTAGATTTCGATGTTATCTTGGGCATGGACTGGTTGTCGCCCCATTATGCTATTCTTGATTGTCATGCCAAATCGGTGATGCTAGCTATGCCAGGTGTACTGCGGGTAGAGTGGAGGGGTACATTAGATCATACTTCTAGTAGAGTTATTTCATTTCTTAAGGCTCGGCCTATGGTTGAGAAGGGGTGTGACACGTATCTAGCTTATGTCAGAGATGTCAGTATAGATACCCCTACAGTTGATTCAGTCCTAGTAGTACGGGACTTCCCTAATGTGTTTCCAGCTGATCTTTCAGGTATGCCACTCAACACAGATATTGATTTTGGCAATGATCTATTGCCAGGCACTCAGCCAATCTCTATTCCTCTGTATCGTATGACTCCTCCTGAGTTGAAGGAGCAGTTACAGGAATTGCTTGATAAAGGTTTTATTCGGCCCAATGTATCATCTTAGGGTGCTCCTATCTTGTTTGTGAAGAAAAAGGATGGTCCTATGCGTATGTGCATTGATTATCTCCAGTTGAACAAAGTTACAGTGAATAACCGCTATCTTTTGCCTCGTATTGATGATTTGTTTGACCAATTACAAGGTGCACGAGTATTTTCTAAGATTGGCTTGCGTTTAGGTTACCATCAGTTGAAGATTCGGGAGCCAGATATTCCGAACACTACTTTCAGGACTCAGTATGGTCATTACAAGTTCCTTGTTATGTCATTTGGGCTGAACAATGCCCCATCAACCTTTATGCATTTAATGCACAGTGTGTTCCCGCCATATCTTGACTCGTTCGTCATTGTCTTTATTGATGATATTCTTGTATACTCCCAGAGTCGGGAAGATCATGAGCATCACCTGAGGTCAGTGCTTCAGACTTTGAGGGAAAACAAGTTATATGCAAAGTTCTCGAAATATGAGTATTGGTTGGATTCTATGGCTTTCTTGGGTCACGTGGTATCGAGTGAGGGTATACGGGTGGATCCAAAGAAAGTGGAAGCAGTGCAGAGTTGGCCCAAACCATCCTCAGCTACAGAGATCCACAATTTTCTTGTCTTAGCGGTTTATTATTGTCGTTTTGTTGAAGGATTTTCATCTATTATGGTACCTATGATCAGGTTGACTCAGAAGGGTGCTCCGTTCCAGTGAACGGAAGAGTGTGAGGCGAGCTTTCAAAAGCTCAAGATGGCTTTGACTATAGCCCCAGTTTTGATATTTCCTACAGGTTCGGGGTCTTATACTATCTATTGTGATGCCTTGAGGATTGGCCTTGGAACGGTATTGATGCAGGACGGTAGGGTGATTGCCTACGCGTCTAGACAACTAAAGGTACATGAGAAGAATTATCTCTTCCATGATCTTGAGTTAGCTGCTATTGTTCACGCCTTGAAGATCTGGCGTCATTATTTATATGGTGTTCCTTGTGAGATTTATACTGATCACCGGAGCTTGCAGCACCTGTTCAAGTAAAAGGACCTTAATTTGCATTAGAGGAGGTGGTTAGAGCTGCTAAAGGACTATGATATCACTATTTTGTATCACCCGGGCAAGGCCAATGTGGTGGCCGATGCTTTGAGTCACCGTGTGGAGAGTTTGGGGAGTTTGTCTTATTTACCAGTAGTGGAGAGGCCCATGGCGATGGATGTTCAGGCCTTAGCCAGCCAGTTAATGAGATTGGATCTTTCGGAGCCCAGACGGGTTCTAACTTGCATGGTTTCTCAGTCTTCCTTATTTGATCGTATCAGGGAGCGTCAGTATGATGACCTTCATTTGTTTGTCCTCAAGCACAAGGTTCTGCATGGTGATGCCAGAGATGTGACTATTGGTGATGACAGGGTATTGAAAAAGTAGGGTCGGGTATGTGTACCCAATGTTGATGGGCTTCGAGAGTTGATTCTAGAGGAGGCCCACAGTTCGCGGTATTCCATTCATCCGGGTGCCGCGAAGATGTACCAGGATTTGAGGCAGCACTATTGGTGGAGGCGGATGAAGAAAGATATAGTTTGGTTTGTAGCTCGGTGCCTCAATAGTCAGCAGGTGAAGTATGAGCACCAGAGACCGGGTGTGTTGCTTCAGCAGATAGAGATTCCGGAGTGGAAGTGGGAGTGGATCACCATGAACTTCGTAGTGGGGCTCCCAAGGACTTTTAAGAAGGTTCGATGCTATTTGGGTGATTGTGGATTGGCTGACCAAGTATGCGCACTTCATTCCTGTGTGTACTACTTATTCTTTGGAGCAGTTGGCGGAGATTTATACCGGGAGATTGTTCGTCTGCATGGTATCCCGGTTTCCATCATTTGAGATAGAGGTACTCAGTTCACATTGCGGTTCTAGATGGCCGTAGAGCATGATTTGGGCACTCGGGTGGAGTTGAGTACAACATTTCACCCTCAGACAGACGGACAGTCCGAGCGCACTATTCAGATTTTTGAGGATATGCTCAGTGCGTGTGTGATTGAGTTTAAAGGGTTTTGGGGTAAGTTCTTGCCAATGGCGAAGTTTGTCTACAACAATAGCTATCAATCCAGCATTCAGATGGCACCATACGAGGCTTTATATGGTAGGCGGTGTAGATCCCCGGTGGGTTGGTTTGAGCCAGGTGAGGCCAGATTATTGGGCACAAACTTGGTTTAGGATGCTTTGGAGAAGGTTAAGGTGATTCAGGATAGACTCTGTACAGCCCAGTCCAGACATAAGAGTTACGCAGACCGGAAGGTTCGTGATGTTTCCTATATGGTTGGAGAGCGAGTTTTACTTTAGGTTTTGCCTATGAAGGGCGTTATGAGATTTGGGAAGAAAGGGAAGATGAGTCTGAGGATTATTGGTCCTTTTGAGATATTACAGCGTGTTGGGGAGGTTGCTTATGAGCTTGCCTTACCTCCTAGCTTGGCAGGAGTTCACCCGGTATTTCATGTTTCGATGCTCCGGAGGTATCATGGTGATCCGTCGCACGTGTTGGATTTCAATTCAGTCCAGTTGGACAAGGATCTATCTTATGTTGAGGAGCCAGTGGCGATACTGGACAGTCATGTGCGAAAGCTGAGGTCAAAGAATATTGCATCAGTGAAGGTTCAGTGGCGGGGTCAGCTGGTCGATGAGGCGATCTGGGAGACCGAGCAGGATATGCGCAGCCATTACCCTCATCTTTTCACTACTTCAGGTATGTCTCTATGCTCGTTCAAGGACGAATGAATGTTTAAGTGTAGGAGGATGTAACGATCAAGCGGGCGTTTTAAGAATTTACGCCCCGATCCCCTATTAACTGCTTCCCCCGTATTTGTTTCTTCTATTTTGATTTACCGGGATGTTTGTTTTTGAGTTTCGGAGAGTTTTGGGACACTTAGTCCCTAAAGGAGAGCTTAAATTTTAGAATTTGGACCGTAGTTGGAGCAGTGTGAAGAAGGCCTCGGAATGGAATTCTGTCGGTTTCGTTAGCTCCTTTGGGTGATTCCGGTCTTAGGGGCGTGTTCGGATTGTGTTTTGTAGGTCCGTAGCTTATTTAGGCTTGAAATATCGAAAGTTGAATTTTTAAAGTTTCCGGTTCATTAATGAGATTTTGATATCGGGGTCGGAATGGAATTCCGGAAGTTGGAGTAGCTCCGTAGTGTTGAATGTGATGTGTGTGCAAAATTTTAGGTCATTCGGACGAGGGTTGATAGACTTTTTGATCGAAAGCGTAATTTGAGAGTTTTGGAGTTCTTAGGCTTGAATCCATGGTTAATTCGATGTTTCGTTGTTGTTTTAGGTGTTTCGAGGATTGGTATAAATTTGGATAGTGGTATATGACTTGTTCGTTCTCTTGATTGAGGTCCCGGGGGCCTCGGGGTAGTTTCGGGTGGTTAACGGGAAGTTTGGAGTTGGGGATTTGCAGCTGAAGCTACTGATTCTGCTGTCATAAGTGCACTTGCGGATTGGGGACCACATGTGCGAGCCCGCATAAGTGAAAGGGAAGCCGCAGATGCGGCCAAGAAGAAGAAAGGTTGAAACCGTAGATGCGGAAGTTTAGTCGCACCTGCGAGCCCGCAGATGCGATGCCTGGGGCGCAGATGCGGAAAAGGAGGATTTATGGGAAACCATAGAAGCGATTGATTTTGCACATGAGTGGTCCCACAAGTGCAAAAATTTGGACCGCAGATGTGGTACCGCTGGGCAGAACATATAAATAGATGTCTTCGCGAATTTGGGTTATTTTCACCTCTTTTCATACGGAAAGAAGCTTTGGGGAGCATTTTCAGAGGAATTCATTGAGGTAAGGTCCTTGGTCCTTGAGCTCGTTATTATGGTGATTTTTATCATCGTAAGCATGAAATTTGAGGGAAAATCATTGGTAAGTTGAGGGTTAGGGCTTGGTTAATTGTAGAGCTTTGAGTAGTGATTTAAGTGACCATTTGAGGTCCGATTTTGGTACTTTTGGTATGACTGAACTCGTGAGAGTGTAAGGTTTTAGAATTTGTAAATTTTACCCGATTCTAAGATATGGTCCTGAGGGGCGATTTGGTCATTTTTCCTAATTTCGCGTATTAGCTTAGAATTAATTAGTGGAATCAGTTACTTGAAGTTATATTTACATTATGCAATTAATTTGAATAGATTTGGGCCATTTAGAGTCGAGTACTCGTGGCAAAAGCGTGGTTTTGGGTTGATTTTGAGCCGGTTAGAGGTAAGTGGCTTGCCTAACCTTGTGTGGGGGAACTCCCCTTAGGATTTGGTATTATTGATATTTGAAATGCCTTGTACGTAAGGTGACGAGTGCGTACTTGTGCTAATTGTTGAAAATCCTGTTTTCATTAAGTAACTTTAATTGTGTTTCCTTTCCTATTTATACTACTTACAATTTAAGTCTGCTGTTAGCTTAGGGAAGCATGTCTAATTGACTTAATTGCTTTACTTGCTCAAACTGCCTTATTTGGATTATGTGTAGCATGCAAGGTTAGAAATACCTGTTTTACCTTGGTATAAAATTGAATTAAGTTGAGTATTCTTCATGTTGCTGTTGTGTGCTTACTTTGGGACTATGGGACGGTATCTCGGAATATCCCCTGCACATATATTGATTTGGACTATGGTGCGGGATACCGAGAGATCCCCAGCACGTATATTGAGGATACTAAGAGATCTTTTGGATACCGAGAGATCCCCAACATATATATTGAGGATACTAAGAGATCTTCGGGATATTAAGAGATCCCCAACACACATATTGTAAGGCCCCGTGAAAACTTGTATTCAAAACCGGGTAGCTTGTGGTGACAAGTCCCGAATATATGTTAGGAATGTGTAAAATTAAGCGAGCCGCGGTTCGGACCCTTTTGGTACTCATCTATGTTATAAAAAGTCAAGAAATATTGTTTTCCAGGAAATGCAATTTTGCGGTCTAGAATGCGTTCGCATAACAGATTTGCGGACCGCATAATCTCCGCAAAGTGAGTCAGTGTGTTGGTCGAATTGGAGGTTAAATATGCAGTCCAATATGCGATCGCATAACGAATATACGAACCGCATAGTCGTTGCATATTTTCCTTGGGTTTTTGTGAGGGGCAGTTCTGCGGTGCACTATGCGACCGCATAATAGGTATGCGGACCGCATTTCTGCCACATACCTAGGCAGTGTGTTCAGATTTTGGGAGCACTTTTGTGGTCCATTTTGCGGACCGCATACCTAACTCGGGCTCCTATTTTTCTAAATTTTAAATCCGACCCCTTCTTCAATTAAACACCCCAACCCCTAATTTTAAAATATTTTCTGAACAAAACTAGAGAGAGGGAAGAGAGAATTCTTGAGAGATAAAGTCCTATCTTCATCAATTTGATTCTTCAAAGTCACTCGGGCCGGGGAATTTCAAGTAATTGTCTTCATCTCCATTCTTGCAGGTAAAATCCCCAACCCTTTTTCATTTTTTCAGATTTAAACAAAAAGGGGGATTCTCATGCGTTAATTCTTGAAAATGGAAGTTGAGATACACATGCATGTCCTTTAAAACCTAGAATCTAGTAAGAGGAATTGGGTAGAACTAAAGATTTGCAAAAGAGGGGTTGATAACCTAAGTAAGTTCGGGATGAGTTTGTGAACTTCAATTCTAAGTTATATGTGTTAACTTGTGATCCAGATTGACGGTACTAGGTTGTTGGTGAATTGGAAATAGAAGAAAAAGGGGGGGGGGGAATTTGACTCCAGGTATGTATTGCTAACTTTAACCTTTGAAAAGTCACCTTGTTTGGTGTACGAGTAATTGGTATGTGTTACTTATGTGGACTATTTGCGAATTCTTGTGATTAATATGCCCTAAATGTTATTGGTTAAGTCTCCCGATATAAGGGTGTAAGTAAATGGAAACAAACCAAGTGTGTGTGTGAATGTGTTTATGTGGTAAGAGCTGTGTAACAAATGATGGAAAGAAATCGTAATTGATGCAATTGAAACAACGGTGGTAATATCATACGTGACTTGTCGCGGTAAATTATCGTTGTGACTTAAGTTGTATACGGGTTGTTGCATATGATGGAAATGATATTGACGTTTATAAAAATTCTTTGTGAATTGTTGTTGTTGTCGTGTGAAATATGATTGTCCGGTGGGATCGGGTTGCGCGTCGCAACACTAAGTTATAAGGTGTGGGTTGTGGTGATAAGGGTGGCCGAGGTAATAAGGGTGGCCGAGGTAATAAGGAGGGAAAAGTGATCGAAATCACTATTGAAATAAAAATATGTGAAAGTTGTGAAATCATTGATGTGATGAAATAATGTTGAAAAGGGAAAATGAGAGATTGTGGAGTTTGTTTGGCTTTGGTTGTTCCTTTCATGTGCATTTGATTATTGATTCTATTACTGTTTGTTATCTCTGTATTTCTTGATTTTACTTGGGGTAAAGTTTGTTCATATATACCAGTACAATTCAAATATATTGACGTCCCTTTTGCCGGGGGTGCTACATTCGTGTTATGATTGTAGGTGGTTTCATAACAGGTACTCCAGCCCACCGACAGTAGCACTCCTTCACCTCCCGTCAGCTGAATTGGTGAGCCCCATTCCTCTCGGGGCCCTCCGTGTCTCATGCCGCTTATCCTCCCAAAAATTTTATTTTGGTATTTGCATAAGGTATAGCCAGAGCCTTGTTACCGGCAAGTATTGTAACACTCTTCTGTATCTCTAGAGGTTCCGTAGACAGGAAATGTCGGTTATGTACTTATGTATTTTGGGCAGTAAACCACGCTAAGTAACTATGTATGTTATGTAAATATCGTAAGAATGTGTTTAAATTTATAAATGGCTATTTCACTTGGTCAATGGGTAATGGAAACGCAGGGTATCACATGGAATAGGAAAGGCACCCAGGTCCGCTTGGCTGGGGGCTACCCGGTCGAGCGCCGGTCGCGCCCTTCGGTTTTTGGGGCGTGACAAACTTGGTATCAGAGCCTAAGGTTTTAAAGTTTCCTAGGATGTCTCAGAGCCGTGTCTAGTAGAGTCCTCCTTATCGGTGTGTTGTCGACCACATCTATAAGTTGGAGGCTACATGGGAATTTAGGAAATTACCTTCTTCTTTGTTACTCTATATCGTGCGGTGAAGTGAAAAGTGGAAGTATTTACATCTAACTCGTGCTCTGTTCCAAATTTTCAGTAATGGCACCTAAGAAGAGAGCTAGACTCGGCCTCGTGGCCAATGCCACCCCAAGAGTGTCTGTGAATCATGTACTTGATGTCGTGGGTGAGAGTGACTCCCCGGTATTGAATCTGCCTGGCCCATCTATTCCAGATCCAAGTATTCATGTTCCAGCTGCGGCAGAGGGTGCTACCATCCCTCCCGCTGATATTCCTGATCTTGATGCAATTCCAGCTTCCGGTCCCGGGGTTTCTGATGGGGACCTTAGAGGAGCCATCCATATATTGACCCAGTTAGTGGCCGCTCAGGCCCAGAGATCTCATGATGCCCCTACCCCCCAGCGGACAGGGAGATTCCGCCAGCTCCAGAGTCAACCAGCTTCTGCGGTTGGCCCCTCCAAAGTTCACGGGCACAGACCCAGAGGCCGATCCGTACAATTTCCTTGATGAAATGTATAAGACCCTTCGAGTGATGAAGGCTACAGAGACGTAAGGGGTTGAGTTGGCTTCATACAGGTTGAGGGGAGCAGCGTATTCGTGGTTTGAGATGTGGGAGGATTCCCGTGGGGAGGGAAGACCTCCGGCTAGATGGGATGAGTTTGTAGATGCATTCATGGACCACTTCCTGCCTGCTGAGACAATGGCGGCCCGTGCCACAGAGTTTGAGGTCCTCAAGCAGGGCAGTATGAGTGTTTGGGAGTACCACATGGAGTTTGTGAGGTTGTCCAAGTATGCTCCTCAGTTAGTGTCGATCATGGATGCTCGAGTTCGGCGATTCATTCAAGGTCTTAGTCCTTTGGTGGTGAATGAGGCTGCTACAGCGGCGTTACACTCAGATATGAATTATGCGAAGATTGTGGGGTTCGCTCAGGCCACAGAGGCTAGGAAGTTGAAAATATGGGCAGAAAGGGAGAGTAGCAGCAGGGCCCGATCAGCGGGTCACTCAGGGAGACCAGTTCCGGGGAGAGGGCCATCAAGACCATCCCAGTCATATGCCCAGTCCTCAGCAAGCGCACCGCCTTCTGTGCACAGTTATCAGTAGAGCAGTCACTTGAGATCAGGTTCAGACAGTAGGAGACCCCATCATTCCGGTCGTCCAGGAGGGAGATCACAACAGCAGGGGAGGGCTTCATGCCCCAAGTGTGGGAGGTTCCATTCCGAGACTTGTTATTTGGATATTCCGGTGTGTTATAGATGCGGGGTGAAAGGTCGTATCCAGCGGGACTGCTGTGCGCCCAGTCAAGGCATGGGTAGGGGATTTGCTCAGTTATCCGGTTCTTCAGCTGCCACATCATCCGTGCGTCCTCCAGCCCCAGCAGGGTGCGGTGTAGTTAGGGGTGGAGCTCGTGGTAGAGGTGTACCCAGCCGGTTTTATGCCTTGAGTGGTCGCCAGAGTGCAGAGGCCTCCCTAGATGTTGCTACAGGTATCTTGTCTGTTTAGGCCATTGATTGTTATGCTCTTATTGATCAAGGGTCCTCTTTGTCTTATGTCACCCCATTCATTGCTTTAAGTTTTGGGTAGAACCCGAACAGCTTCATGAGCCGTTCTCTGTATCAACTCCGGTTGGTGATTCTATTACAGCCACGCGAGTTTATAGGAATTGTGTTGTTGTATGTGGTCGTGCTACCACGACCGATCTTATTAAGCTTGAAATGGTGGATTTTGATGTGATTATGGGAATGGACTGGCTTTATTCGTGCTTTGCTAAACTTGACTGCCGAACGAGAGTCATGAGGCTTGAGTTCCCTAATGAGCCGGTAATTTAGTGGAAGGGAAATGGTGTGGTACTGAAAGGTAGGTTTATTTCCTACCTTAAGGCTTCGAAGATGATTAGGAAGGGGTGTATCTACTATTTGGTCCGGGTGACGGACACCACTTCAGAAGTGTATGTCCCCGAGTCCGTGCCAGTCGTGAATGAGTTTCTTGAAGTGTTTCCGGATGAGCTTCTAGGGATCCCGCCAGATAGGGTGATTGATTTCGAGATTGATGTATTGCCAGATACGCGGCCGATATCTATTCCACCATACAGAATGACGCCAGCGGAGTTAAGGGAGTTAAAGGAACAGCTGAAGGATTTATCAGAAAAGGGGTTCATACGACCAAATGTGCCACCGTGGGGTGCCCCGGTTCTTTTTGTCAGAAAGAAGGATGGGTCGCTCCGGATGTGTATTGATTATCGGCAGCTTAACAAGGTCACCATCAAGAATAAATATCTTTTGCCTCGGATAGATGATTTGTTCGACCAATTGCAAGGTGCGAGGTTCTTTTCCAAAATTGATCTACGGTCTGGGTATCACCAATTGAAGATCAGAGAACAGGATATTCCTAAGACCGCTTTCAGAACTCGCTATGGTCACTTTGAATTCTTGGTCATGACTTTTGGGCTAACCAACGCTGCGGCAGATTTCATGGATCTTATGAATCGGGTCTTTAAGCCATTTCTAGACTCCTTTGTGATTGTTTTCATTGATGACATCCTTGTTTATTCGCGGAGCCGGGAGGATCATGCCGATCACCTCAGGGCAGTTCTGCAAACCCTTTATCAGCACCAGTTGTATGATAAATTTTCAAAATGTGAATTTTGGTTGGAGTCCGTTACCTTTCTGGGCCATGTTGTTTCCAGTGAAGGGATTCAGGTGGATCCCCAGAAGATTGCAGTAGTAAAAGATTGGCCTAGACCCATGACCCCGACGGAAATCCATAGCTTCTTGGGTTTAGCGGGGTATTATCGGAGGTTTGTGGAGGGATTCTCTACCCTCGCCTCCCCTTTGACTAAGTTGACGCAGAAAGCAATTAAGTTCCAATGGTATGATGCTTGTGAGAAAAGTTTTTAGGAATTGAAGTCAAGATTGACCTCGGCGCCGATATTGACCTTGCCGGAAGGCACGAAAGGATTTGTGGTTTATTGCGATGCCTCCAGGGTTGGTTTGGGGTGTGTGTTGATACAACATGGGAAGGTTATAGTGTATGCTTCAAGGCAACTCAAGAATCACGAGAAGAATTATCCGACGCATGATTTGGAGCTTGTGGTATTTGTATTTGCCTTGAAAATATGGCGGCATTATCTTTATGGGGTCTTTGTGGATGTGTTCTCAGACCACAAGAGTCTCCAATATTTGTTCAAGCAGAAGGAGTTGAATTTAAGGCAGCGGCGGTGGTTAGAATTGATCAAGGATTATGATATGGATATTTTATACCATCCAGGGAAGGCAAATATGGTGGCCGACGCTCTCAATCGAAAGTCCATGGGTAGTTTGGCTCATTTGGGAGCGGATCAGAGGCCTTTGGCTTGGGAGGTTTATCAATTGGCTAGTCTGGGGGTTCGTATTTCGACCTCAGACGAGGGGAAGGTTGTGGTGTGTAATGGAGCAGAATCGTCACTGGTAGCAGAAGTCAAGGAAAAGTAGCTCATTGATCCAGCATTAGCACAGATGAAGGAGGCAGTTTTGAATAACAAGACTTCGACATTTTCACTCGGTGGTGAGGATGGTGTATTACGATGTCAAGGTAGGCTATGTGTTCCAGATGTGGATAATCTTCGGGGGAGGGTAGTGGTGGAGGCTCATAATTCCAGGTATTCTGTGCACCCAGGTTCTATGAAAATGTACCGTGATCTCAAAGAAATTTATTGGTGGAACGGTATGAAGAGGGGTGTGGCGGACTTTGTATCTAAATGTCAGAATTGTCAGCAAGTAAAAGCTGAGCACCAGCAGCCCGGTGGGTTAACTCAGCTTATGGAAATACCAATGTGGAAATGGGAGATGATCAACATGGATTTCGTGGTAGGGTTACCTCGCACTCAGCGCAAGTTCGACTCAATTTGGGTAATAGTTGATCAACCCACCAAATCAGCTCACTTCTTGCCAGTCAAGTCCACGGATACTGCAGAACAATATGCTCAATTGTATATCAAGGAAATAGTAAGGCTTCATGGCACTCCACTTTCTATTATCTCAAATCGAGGGGCCCAGTTCACAGCTAATTTTTGGAATAAATTTCAGCAAGGTTTGGGTACTCAGGTGAATCTCATCGCGGCTTTCCATCCGCAAACTGATGGTCAAGCAGAGTGGACTATTCAGATGCTTGAAGATATGTTACGGGCTTGTGTCTTGGATTTCAAAGGTAATTGGGATGATCACTTGCCACTTATAGAATTTGCTTACAATAACAGCTTTCATGTTAACATTCAGATGGCCCCATTTGAGGCATTGTACGGGAGGAGATGTAGGTCTCTGATTGGATGGTTCGAAGTGGGTGAAGCAGAATTGTTAGGGCCAGATCTCGTGCACCAGGCTATGGAAAAAGTTAAAATCATTCAGGAAAGGCTGAAAGCTGCTCAGAGTCGCCAGAAATCTTATGCGGACATTCGTCGAAGAAAATTGGAATTCCATGTAGATGATTGGGTGTTATTGAGGGTATTCATGCGATTTGGGAAGAAAGGGAAGTTGAGTCCTAGATATGTCAGGCCGTATCAGGTCACTCAAAGGATAGGACAAGTGGCCTATAGACTGGAATTGCCCCCCTGAAATGTCGTTAGTGCACCCGGTGTTCCATGTGTCTATGTTAAAGAAAGTGGTTGGAGACCCATCCACCATCGTGCCAATCGAGGCTATCGAGGACAATGAAGAGTTATCATATGAAGAAATTCCAGTCGCTATTCTTGATAGGCAAGTCCGCAAATTGAGAAACAAGGAAGTTGCTTCAGTTAAAGTGCTATGGCAAAGTCAACAAGTCGAGGAAGCCACGTGTGAACAAGTCCAGTAGTGATCGTGCGAACTCTTGTCTCTAAGTAAACTGATGTTGTGTTCAATCTGGTGCAAAGACACCCCATATTTTTCCCTAAATGCTTTACTATTGTAACTCCTCAAGTTGTGCAAGAATTGTATGTGTTGTGATTAATTGAGTCATGCGCAAGCCCCTTTTTGGTAAATGAAAGTTTTGTAAGAACTCATGTGATAAGTGAATGATTAAAGGCAGTGTAGATTGATAATGATTAATTGGAATACGTATAGTATATTGGAGTGGTTGAACTGTATGGAACTCATTGAAGTGGCCAAATTATGTGCAGGTGTTGAGGTAATGAATTGTATACCAGTTCTAGGGATAATAGGGATAGCGTAATGGTGCTTGGAAATAATGTTTTGGGGGCTCTCTGACAAGTAGATAAGTCTAATTACAAAGGGAACTCTGGCAAATTTTTTTTTCTTTTTTCTTTCAAAAATTGGGAGTTCGCATATCATGTTTTCAAAACCAACCGATTTCCAAAATCCTCATTCGAGGATGAATGATTTTAAGTGGGGGAGGATGTAAGGCCCCGTGAAAACTTGTACTCAAAACCGGGTAGCTCGTGGTGCCAAGTCCCGAATATATGTTAGGAATGTGTAAAATTAAGCGAGCCGCGGTTCGGACCCTTTTGGTACTGATCTATATTATGAAAAGTCAAAAAATACTGTTTTCCAGGAAATGCAATTCTGCAGCCTAGAATGCGGTCGCATAACAGATATGCGGACCGCATAATCGCCGCAAAGTGAGTCAGTGTGTTGGTCGAATTGGAGGTTAAATATTCAGTCCAATATGCGATCGCAAAATGGATATGCGGACAGCATAGTCGTCGCATATTTCCCTTGGGATTTTGTGAGGGGCAGTTCTGCGGTGCACTATGCGACTGATAATGGGTATGCGGACCGCATTTCTGCCACATACCCAGGCAGTGTGTTCAGATTTTGGGAGCACTTTTGCGGTCTATTCTGCGGACCGCATTTCCACTCTGCGATCACAAAGTTCGATTGCATACCTAACTCGGGCTCCTATTTTTCTAAATTTTAAATCCGACCCATTCTTCAATAAAACACCCCAACCCCTTATTTTAACATATTTTCTGAACAAAACTAGAGAGAGGGAAGAGAGAATTCTTGAGATATAAAGTCCTACCTTCATCAATTTGATTCTTCAAAGTCACTCGAGCCGAGAAATTTCAAGTAATTGTCTTCTTCTCCGTTCTTGCACGTAAAATCCCTAATCCTTTTTCATTGTTTTCAGATTTAAACAAAAAGGGGGATTCTCATGCGTTAATTCTTGAAAATGGAAGCTGAGATACACATGCATATCCTTTAAAACCTAGAATCTAGTAAGAGGAATTAGGTAGAACTAAAGATTTGCAAAAGAGGGGTTGATAACCTAAGTAAGTTCGGGCTGAGTTTGTGAACTTCAATTCTAAGTTATATGTGTTAACTTGTGAACTAGATTGACGGTACTAGGTTGTTGGTGAATTGGAAATAGAAGAAAAAAGGGGGAATTCAACTCTAGGTATGTATTGCTAACTTTAACCTTTGTAAAGTCACATTGTTTGGTGTACGAGTAATTGCTATGTGTTATTTATGTGGACTATTTGCGAATTCTTGTGATTAATATGCCTTGAATGTTGTTGGTTAAGCCTCCCGATATAAGGGTGTAAGTAAATGGCAACAAACCAAGTGAGTGTGTGAATGTGTTTATGTGGTAAGAGCTGTGTAACAAATGATGGAAAGAAATCATAATTGATGCAATTGAAACAACGATGGTAATATCATACGTGACTTGTTGCGGGCAATTATCGTTGTGACTTAAGTTGTATACGGGTTGTTGCATATGATGGAAATGGTATTGACGTTTATGAAAATTCTTTGTGATTGTGTTGTTGTCGTGTGAAATGTGATTGTCCGGTGGGATCGGGTTGCGCACCACAACACGAAGTTATAAGGTGTGGGTTGTGGTGATAAGGGTGGCCGAGGTAATAAGGGTGGAAAAGTGATCGAAATCACTATTGAAATAAAAATATGTGAAAGTTGTGAAATCATTGATGTGATGAAATAATGTTGAAAGGGGAAAAAGAGAGATTGTGGAGTTTGTTTGGCTTTGGTTGTTCCTTTAATGTGCATTTGATTGTTGATTCTATTACTGTTTGTTATTTGTGTATTTCTTGATTTTACTTGGGGTAAAGTTTGTTCATACATACCAGTACAATTCAAATGTACTGACGTCTCTTTTGCGGGGAGCGCTACATTCGTGTTATGATTGTAGGTGGTTCCGTAACAGGTACTCCAGCCCACCGATAGTAGCACTCCTTCACCTCCCGTCAGCTGAATTGGTGAGCCCCTTTCCTCTCGGGGCCCTGCGTGGCTCATGCCGCTTATCCTCCCGAAAATTTTATTTTGGTATTTGCGTAAGATATAGCCGGAGCCTTGTTACCGGCAAGTATTGTAACACTCTTCTGTATCTCTAGAGGCTCCGTAGACAGGAAATGTGGGTTATGTACTTATATATTTTGGGCAGTATAACTTGTAAACCACGCTAAGTAACTATGTATGTTATGTAAATCTCGTAAGAATATGTTTAAATTTATAAATGGTTATTTCACTTGGTTAATGGGTAATGGAAATGCAGGGTATCACGTGGAATAGGAAAGGCACCCAGGTCCGCTTGGCTGGGGACTACCCGGTCGAGCGCCGGTAATGCCCCTCGGTTATTGGGGCGTGACACATGTTGAGGATACTAAGAGATCCTCAATTGTTATCTCTGTGTTAAGCGGTATTCCTTTTGTGATTATTTTGTCTCTTTTATAGTTGTTGTTATTCTTATTATCATGTGTTACTTCTTATTGTTAGCATTTAATTATATTGTCGTATTCTATACTATTTTATCTCGTTTTTCAGCTATAATGAGTAGGGCCCTGACCTTCCTCATTACTACTCGACTGAGGTTAGGCTTGGCACTTACTGAGTACCGTTGTGGTGTACTCATGCCCTTTCTGTGCATGTTTTTCATGTGCAGATCTAGGTACTTTGACTTAGTCCCACTACCCTTGAGGCGAGGCGTTCCTCCAGAGACTTCAAGGTATATCTGCCGCGTTCGCAGACCGAAGAGTCCCTTTCTATTCTCTCTTATAGTTTTAGCCCTTCTGTATTTATCTTGATTTAGACATTCTGGAGTTAGAGCACAATGTAGTATTCGTAGCTTGTGATTTCATGAGATTCCGGATTTTGGGAAATTGTTAGGTTTTTTTGAGATCTTCTATTGGTATATGTCGAGTGGCATCTTAAACACTTCTATATTTGTTATCTTCAGTTTTTTTTTAGTTTTTACTCATTTTGGTTCTTTTTTCCGAAATTGTTAGCTTACCTAGTCATAGAGACTAGGTACCGTCACGACAGTTCACGGAGGGCGAACTTGGATCGTGACAATATCCAAAAAGTTCAATTCATAAACTAAAAATTCAATTCATATCCAAAAGGTCCAATTCATAAACTAAAAGTTCAACTAAAAATCCTAAAAGTTCAATTCATCTACTAAAATTTTAATTTATAAACTAAAAGTTCAATTCATAAACTAAAAGTTCAATTTATATCTAAAAAGTTCAATTCATAAACTAAAAATTCAATTCATATCCAAAAGGTCCAATTCATAAACTAAAAATTCAACTACAAATCCTAAAAGTTCAATTCATATCCTAAAAGTTCAAATCATATCCTAAAATTTCAATTCATAAACTAAAAGTTCAATTCATAAACTAAAAGCTCAATTCATATCCAAAAAGTTCAATTCATAAACTAAAAATTTAATTCGTATCCAAAAGGTCCAATTCATATCCAAAAGGTCCAATTCATAAACTAAAAGTTCAACTACAAATCCTAACCCCTACATTCTAACTAAACTATTCAAGACTATACAAAGTATAATTCCAATCTTACTAAACTATTTAGGACTACTTAAACTAGTTAGTTAATAAAATTAATAAATAAACCTATTTAAAACAAGACCTAAACCCTAGTCCTCAATAAAATATAATGTTCAACGAATTGAAACACCAATTGAAAAAATAAAATACAATGTTAAAATAATTAAAACAACAACTAGAAATAACAAAGAGATCGCTTGTAATTCAAGCCTAGAATTTTTAGGTGGAGAAGGAGAGGGGCGACAGTCCTAAAAGCAGTGGCAGCTCCGGCGATGGCGACGGCTACGGTCGGTGGCTACATGGGGTGGGGAATGGGATTTATGTGAGGAAAATAAAGAAGGGGAGGGGAAGGTATTGAGGGAGGAGTTAGGGAAATTTTGGGGAAAAAATAAGAGAAATGGGGAAAAACCCATATTTCATTCTGAATTTCAGAATTACCGACCAACGTTGGTCGGTAATTTGGTCGGTACATTAAGTGTTGACCGTTTGACCAAATACCGACCAACTTTGGTCGGTTTTAAAAAAAAAACTAAATTCTTTTTTTTCGTTTTTATTTTTAACATATTATAAGCTATAAAAAATTATTATAAACTAAAAAAAATTATTATTAACTATAAATATTTATTTTATATAACGACAATTATTATAAATAATTATAAACTATAAGCATAATCTTTAAAAAAATTTATATTAACTAGATAATTACTTTTAATAGATTATAATAGCATCTATGTTAGTAAAGTTTTAATTTATATTTAAGTATATGAGTAATTCACACACACACATAAACTATATTGTAATTGATGATCAATCTTATACATTACTACGTACGTATAAGTAATCAATCAATTGATAAGCCAATATAATATTATTCTATTTTAGGCTGAGACGTTTTGTTTTTTATATTAATCGATATAGGTCAAAACGTTTTGTTTTTAATATTCATCGATGCATCTAAATAAGATATAAGTCAATGAATCAATTTACAAGTCTATATTAATCCCTAAAAGAACTCGTCCTTGTGTTCCTAGCGCTTCATGTTCTTATATATATATGGTTATCAAAGTGTGTGTGTGTGTGTGTGTGTGTATACATACACACACACACAAAGAGCCATTTCATTGTAATACTTTAACTATATATATAGCTTGTTATAGTATATGTTAGTGTGTATATATATAACTTGTTAAAGTTTGACCATGTTTGACCTATTAATTTAACTCGTTTACTTAATACTAATAGCTTCTTTCGTTTATTTAATTCGGATTACATTCATTCATCACTAATAATGCATGACATAGATTAATCGATATAGGTCGAGACGATTTTTATTTTTACTATTAATAGATATAGGTCAAACGTTTTTTTTAATATTCAACGATGCATCTGAGTAAGTTATAAGTCGATGAATCAATTTACAAACAGATATATTTGATGATAAATTATATATACTAATTAGGATCTTCACAAGTCTATCAATCCCTAAAAGAATAATATTATATATATATATATATGCTTCGTTGTACTACTTTAACTACATATATAGCATGTTATAGTATATGTTAGTGTGTGTATATATCCCTTGTATTACAAAAGTGTTAACGGATTACATTTTTATTATTTAGATAGTAAATATAAAAGTGATTTTAAATTTTAACCAATGTTGACCTAATAACCGACCAACTTTGGTCAGTTATTTTCCAGAAAATAAAGTATAGCGACCAAAGTTGGTCGGTAAATGCTTCCCCCTGTATTAACCGATCAACTTTGGTCGGTAATTTTAAATAAGTTTTCTTTATATTTTATAAAATATTTTAAATAATAATATAACTATTAAAATTTATAATTGGGTCCCACATTACCGACCAAAGTTGGTCGGTAATGTGAAATTTTCTTTGACTAAACAAGTCTGACTAGCTCGGTCAACTTGTTGACCACTTTATTGACCAACTTTGATCGGTAATTTATTTTAAATAAATATAAAAGATTTTTCTCCCTGTTACCGACCAATTTTGGTCGCAAAAATTTGGTCGCTAATTACCAAATTTCTAGTAGTGAATCTGAGCTGCTAGCAGCAAAGCATCAATTTATTGAGCCAATGGTAGGTTGATATGTTGATCATATTTCTATAGAAAGGAAATGGTGGGGACAATAAGGCGTAGGAGTTGGAGCCTTGAACTGCAGCTGGATGTGGACATCGATTTCATGGCACTAATTGGGGAGACCCTAAATAAAGGCACTTAATTTGTTGAGACTTGTGTCACACCTCCTTTTTACCACCTCCGGAAGGGGTATAAGGGAGTTTTTTCCAATTCAAGTGACAACTGAAATGAGATTATTTATTTTAAATTCAGATTCGCCACTTGGGATAGTTTATGGTGTTCCAAGTCACCGGTTCAAATCCCGAATCGAGGAGATATTGACTCTGTTTTACAGTTTGCAAACATAGAAATCCGGGTAAGGAATTCTGTTAATCCGGAAGAAGGTGTTAGGTATTTCCGGGTTCCGTGGTTTTAGCACGGTCGCTCAACTATTATTACTGGCCTAATTATCTGATTAATAAAACCTTTTTGAAACCTATGTGCATTTTTAACTTTAAAACCGTTTTTATTTATTTAAAGAATTAATTCAAGGTTATTTAAAACACATCACAAGCCACGCTACATGAAATGCACTTGTGGTTCACGATACGTTCTCTTTAACCTTGTTGAAAATTAGAACCGGGCCACATGAAATGTACCCCCGGGTTTTAGTAATAGCTGCGATAATTATATAATAGATGCGCTTAAAGCAGCCTATGAGATTTATTTTGTAATAACTAAATTATAATATGTGTGAGGGTCATAAATGATTTAATTTCTTATGCCACACCCCAAGTCTAATTGCTCAATTGATGTTTTGACCTAATCTTTCGATAGCCATAACTTACGTATTTTGTTGATATGGAACACCTCAATCTAATTAAAGGAATCACGTTTAATTAAAGGACTAAAGGCAAATTATGTTCTGTCCAAATTAACAGCAGTACATCGCTATGAGCAGCCTAAATAGAATATTATATTGGCCTAACATTTGAAGGGGGGAGGGGATGTTCCAGACTCACCATAAGTCTAAAGACAACGAATCGACTTATTTAAAAGGGAACCTGGGCTCAAGGGAAAAGCCCAAAGTCGAGATTGAAGCTGCAAGGCGCATAAATGATTCAGCTGGGCCACGCACAAGCCCCAATCGCAAATTGTAACTATCCAAAATTGACTTCACCATACCACCAACTAAATTGAATTAGGCTGAATGAAAATATCAAAGAAACACGACAATTGACATTGATTTTAAAGTTATCTCAGCTTGAGACTGGGCCACCTGAAATTGGGCTTCATGTCACACCCATTTGAGGTCTTTCAGCAAGCTTGAACATCCGATTGAAATTTACTGAGACATTCACCTCTGACCCTCATGATTTCTCCATACATTCATCAACTTACATGTAAGTTTAATACTATTTGGCCAAAACTTTGGGCCATTTGAAGAAACATTTAACTAATAAGTAAAAATTAACAAACCTTGACCTACGGAACAACAAGCAAAATTAATAAAAGCTATTAAAACCAAAACATACTAGACTGTGACTCTTTATAAGACTGTCAGCTATTCTCCACATTCCCATGTGCAATTGGAGAGAAATCCATTAGCCATTTTTAAAAGAATACAAAGCCTCAAACACAAGGTTAATTGAATTTCTATCCAGCTAAAGGACACAGAGAATATGAGCTAACTATGCCATAGTTTTACTCTGAATCTTGATACAAATTTAGTACGTAAAACATAAACTACTTGAGCATGTATTACTGCATATGTATTACACTTTAAAAAAAGAAAAGGGAAAAATGGAAAGAAGCTAAATAGCCTAAGTAGGAATGTGAAAATTAGACTTCAAACAACAGGCAATCTTTATTGATTTCAGTAGAAATGACATCTTCCACACAAAACATATTCAAGTTGCAATGGTCAAACTCAAGGTTCAAATAAGTACCTGGAATAACAAGAGATAATCAGAGAATTTCAGCAATGAAATAACAGTAGCAACAACTTTTGAACAGCAGTAAACGACAAATTTTAAACAGCTAAAGCTATCTTTTCAGCCCAAGAGGAAGGTAATGCATTTAGCTTTCGAAAAACAAATCCCGGAATACGAAGACCAACTGCAATGGAACAGTAATTGCAAACTTTTCCCCTTTTTCTTTCTAATTTTCAAGCTATATTAGTGTGGATCTATTTCCCAGCCATTTTCTGAACTTTCGTCTTTTTTCCACCCCCCAATTCTACTGAAAACGGTCTTTATATAGAAGACCTTAGGGCAGCAGAAATGAATTCACAGTTTTGTTAATTACCGCTTCCCCAATTTTCCTTTAGTTCACATAACACCCTAAATTTTAAATCCAATTACTGAAATGCCCAATCCCCTCTTTCCTGAAAGCTTCCCAATCAGATAAGAAAGATTCTCCCTATTTGATTTTCCTAAACTAACCCTCAAATGCCTATTAAATACTTCAATAACCAGACCTTGAACCAAATTTCCCAAAAGGCTTTGGGCTTACTGCATTGGCAGATTCTAACAACTTTTGAGCTTCTGAACTAGCAAGCCCAAACTCCCATTCCAAACAAATGAATTATAAAGAATTCCAGATCTTTTCTCTCTATTCTTCAAAAAAGAAAAATCAAAGGACAAAAGAACAAGGGCAAACAAATGGATCATAAAAATGAGATTAATTGCCGCTATACTAATATTGCTAATTTTAATGACTATGAACTAATATGCCCTACCATGCAACCATAAACGGATTTGAAAATAGAAAAACAACAAAAAAAAGAAGAAGAAGGGAATCAGAAGGAGGCGAAGATGGGAATAAAACTAAGGACGGGAAAGGAGAAAAATGAACAAAGATACCTAAAATAAGCAGACGATCAGGCTTGAACAGACCTCTGGAAATTTTCGATTTGAACCAAAACCGGTATTAATCGCGTTTTCTTGTTGAGAACAGACGAACAATACCAGTTTCAGCCTCAAACGCTCTTGGGAGCTCGAAGACTTGGAAGAATTTCTTTTTTTCTTTTTTTTAGATTTAAAACTGGCTGGATTTGGTGGTGATTTTGGGGAAACTAATGGGGAATTAGTGATAAAGGGAGGCTGGGGATTGTAGGGTGAAGATTTAGAGTGATTTGGTGGTGAGTCGCCGGTGGAGATGGGTTTTGATGGTGGTAGGCGGCGGGCTCTAGGGTTTGAATGTGAGAGATGGAAGTAGAAACTGAACGGGTCCTAGGTTGTTCTAGAATGTGTTCGGACAATTTTAAACAAAAATGAGGAATTATTAAGGGCCGTTAGATGAGATGAAACGGAAGGCCCTGATCTATTAAAGCCCTTGAACTCAAAACGACGTAGTTTCATTCCCATACTACATCGTTTGAGTTGTATTGACCTCTAAATGGGTTGGACCGGGTGGAGATCGTGTTTTGGGCATGGATTTTGAAAGGGAAAATCCTTTTGGGCCTTAGAATTGGCTCTAATATCCTTTCTTATTTTCTTTTCTATTTTTTTTCAATTTTCAATTGTTAATTTAAACCTAAATTAACTTCTTAAACTAAATTAACTTACATAATCAAGCTAATAATCCACCCTATTAATCATAAAATTTAATTAACTCCTAAATTAAAAGAAGAACTACAAATTTAAAATTTAAAAGGTTAAAAATGAAAAGTGAGCCATTTTTGTAATTTTTTATTTTTATAAAACGACTAATTTATTAATTAACCAAAAAATATAAAAATAAACCCCAAATGCCATGCAAAGTATTTTTGTATTTTTTTCATGATTTAAATTAAATAAACGTGCACAGACAAACGCAAACAATTAACCAAAAATCCTACGAAAAATATACGAAAATTGCAAATAATGAGAAAAATTATTTTCTTGCATTTGTAGGAGTAATTCATATAGGGCAAAAATCACGTGCTCACAGCTGCCCCTCTTTGCTCGAAAACACGAAGAGTTTTCATGCAAAGATAAAGTGAGCGGATACGAGCGATTTTTGCCCGTTTGAATACTTCGTGGGGAAGCATTTTTTAAAATATTTGACTGAACCCTGCTTTCGAGGTTTCCTACATATCCTTGGCTATAAAGGAATCAGGTTAGTGTAGTTCGGGAAGTTTCGGTAGCTGGGACTACCAGGAAGCTGTGATTTCATTGTTGTTGTTGTTGCTCCTGCTTGTTGAACTCCTTATTACACCAAGACAAAATAAAAGAAGCTAGACTAAACTGCGATCTATGAATTACAAGAATCCTATCTATATATTCAAATTTAATCTTGCAGTTTCTATTGCTTTGTTGACTTATACTCTCCAGGTGAAATTCCTTTGCTGCTGACTTGAATTGTATTCTGAGGTGCTTTCCCTTTGTTTTTCAGGCGGGAACATGATTGCTAAACTTGAATCGTCTTCCTTCGAACATTGATGCTTTCCCTTTATTTTCTAAAGGTATGACTTCCACTAAATCTTGTTTTCTATTAAGGTCTCAAAACTAAGTATCATTATCCAAGAGGGTCCTGAAAATTAGAACCGAATCGAATCTCAAGGGTGAAAACTTCAGAGCTAAATTTAACTTCTTAAAGGTGAAATTTATGCTAAATCTCATCATCTAATGGAGGTCTTGAAACTAAGTCCCATTATTCAGGAGGGTCCTGAAAATTTTGAATTCAATCATATCCTAAGAATGAAAATTTCAAAGCCAACTTATATTTCCTCAAGGTAAGCTTATGCTAGATCTTGTTACTCATGAATGTTTTGAATTTTAAAACTAGCTCCCATTGTCCAGGAGGGTCCTGAGAACTTCAAATTAAATCTTATTATCCAAGTGGGTCCTGAGAATTTACGATCGAACCTGTCTGGTACATTGCTTTCTGTACAGTTTCTTCGAACAAATGGAATTTTTGCCCCTGTTTCAAATCAAAGAAAAATCTTGTCAGTTTGAAAATATGGTGGTTAGTTTGTAGCATTCTTGCTGAAGGTGGCCTCTCCGCTGCCGCGCTTTACTTTGACTATTTGCCTTGAACTGGCCAAGAACCGTTTGACTTTCTAACTGACTCTCAACCGCAGGACCTTGGATGACTCGAGTGTTCTACACCCAAACCGTTGTTTTACATTTCTGACCTTTCTACCTGAACCTCTATATTTCCCACAAGATTACTAAACCATTTGTCCAATGGAATTTTCACTGACACCTTATTTCCCTCTTTACATCATGCTATCTCTGGTACGCTTTGGCCGCACTTTGCTTTGTGCAATTTTGGAAGTTGGTAGTAAGCTTTGAAATTCCTTCTCACTTGCTCAAACAAAACTGACATCGGAAAAATCTTAGAGAAATAAACCCAAAAGAAATGAAATGCAATGACTTCGAGAGTTAGGAATAAAGAACAAAATCCAAAACTGGATGATTGTTTGAGGGTGAAAAAGAAAAGAGACTTATCTGAGCGGAATAGCTGGCACCAATGATCATGACATGCATTTCAGATTAATCAGCCCAGCCTATTCAACCAATCACCTTTCAGTTGTCATACTTTATGCCCTGAGATCTCCAAAACCCAATTTCTTCACCAAATCACTGACTCGCGGTGCCCTGAAGGGTTTTCACCAACAAACCTCTCTCATTTGTTCATCTCTCAACTCATTATCGCCTTATGGTGCCTGTGAGGATTTTCACCAATAAGACTTATTTTAATTTTTCTCAGCTTCCCATCGCCTTACGGTGTCCGTGAGGATTTTCACCAATAAGACTCTCTCATTTTTCATTTTCTTGCTCAAAATGGAGTGTTGCCCCTGATATGAGTCACTCTACTTGCTCGACTCGGCATCTCTCGCAGACAGGTCAGAGGTCGTTTTTTTGGACCGTAATGTGGGCTTTTGGATAGGGTTAGAAAGAAATGGTATCACAAAGGCTCAAAACAACTTGAATGGGTTCAAAATTACAACTTTTGGAATCAGATATCTTACAACAACCACAACTTCTGCACCAGTTTCTTTGCTTGGGGACTTCTAAATTTTTATTTTGATGGGACCGAATCGTAAGGTTGCCTACGAATCCTTTAAAGGAATCAGGTCGAACGTAGTTCATGTCATAGGAATTACTTTGTTGGTGTTACTTCTCTTTTCCTTTCTTTCTCTTTTTTTCCTTTTTTTTTCTTTCTTTTCTTTCTTCTTTCTTTTTTGTCTTTTCTTTTCTCTTTTTTTCTTTCTTTTCATTCTTTTTCCATTTTTTCCTTTTCTTTTCTCTCTTCTTTCCTTCTTTACTTCTTTACTTACCTTTTGCGTTCGTGTTTCTGAATTTCGCTACTGATTCCAAAATAGGGGAATGAAAGGAAATAAGTAAGGCTCAAAAAGGGGAACAAAGGATAAAATATTTAGATAGCAGAACAAAATGCCTTCGTCATTTTAATCTTAAAAACATGCCAAGTACAAACAAACACAATTTAAACCATAGAATTCATACATAATATCTTTTGACTGCATCAGAATTGATAGCCATGTCTACATTTTGCCTTCTATATCGGTTAAATACAAAGCACCATTGGACAACACTCTTGTTACAATAAACGGCCCCTGCCAATTTGGGGCGAACTTGCCTTTTGCTTAAGCCTGATGTGGAAAGATGCGTTTCAAAACTTGCTGTCCCACTTCGAATTTCTGCGGACGCACATTGTTGTATGCTCTCGTCATTCTCTTTTGATACAACTGGCCATGACACACTGCTGCAAATATTTTCTCATCAATCAAACTTAATTGCTTCAGACGGGTTTTGACCCACTCATCATCATCAATTTCGGCTTTAGCAACAATCCGAATGGATGGAATTTCAACTTCTATGGGCATCACCGCTTTTGTGCCATATACTAACAAATAAGGCGTTGCACCTACTGACATGTGAATAGTAGTGTGATAGCCCAACAACGCAAAGGGCAACTTCTCGTGCCATTGCCTGGAACCTTGCACCATTTTCCTAAGTATCTTCTTTATGTTTTTGTTGGCTACCTCGACTGCTCCATTCGCCTTGGGGCGATATGGGGTAGAATTGCGATATGTAATCTTAAATTGTTGATATACTTCCTTCATCAGATGACTGTTAAGGTTAGCACCATTATCTTTGATGATCACCTTTGGGATTCTGAACCGACATACGATATTTGAATGAACAAAATCGACCACTGTCTTCTTGGTCACAAATTTTAAAGTTTTAGCTTCAACCCACTTAGTGAAATAGTCAATGGCCACCAGAATGAACCTGTGTCCATTAGATGTTGGTAGTTCAATTGGTCCGATGACATCCATACCCCAAGCAACAAAGGCGATGGTGCAGACATTGTGTACAATTCATATGTTGGAGAATAAATCAAATATCCGTGTACTTGACATTGATGACACTTGCGCACAAAACTGATAGAATCTCGCTCCATGGTGAGCCAATAATAACCTGTTTGGAGAATTTTCTTTGCTAGAACATACCCACTCATGTGCGGTCCACAGACTTCGGAATGCACTTTGGTCATGATAGTCGTGGCCTGTCTAGCATCTATGCATCTTAACAATCCAAGATCTGGAGTTCTTTTGTACAAAACTCCTCCACTGTAGAAAAATCCACTTGCCAAAAGAAAAATTGTTCTCTTTTGATCATCTGTGGCTTGTACTGGATACACTCTCATCCTGATATACTCCGTAATGTCATGGAACCATGGTTCCCCATCAAGTTCTTCCTCAATCACATTACAATAAGCATGTTAATCACGAACTTGGATATGCAGCGGGTCAACATAAGCTTTGTCCGGATGGTGCAACATTGACGCTAAGGTAGCCAAGGGCATCGACAAACTCATTATGGATCCTTGGAATGTGCCTAAATTCTATAGATCAAAACCGTTGACAAAAATCATGCAGATATTGTCGATACGATACAAGCTTTAAATCCCGCGTCTCCCATTCTCCTTGAATCTGGTGCACCAGAAGGTCCGAGTCTCCCAAGATCAAGATTTCCTGGATTCCCATATCTACAGCTAGCCTTAAATCCAAAATGCATGTCTCGTACTCAACCATGTTATTGGTACAGTAGAAACGAAGCTGAGCCATAACAGGGTAGTGATGTCCTGTTTCATAAATGAGTACAACTCTTATCCCAATGCCTTTCATGTTAGTAGCCCCATCAAAGAAGAGTTTCCAACTGGGCTTTTCCTCCTTCCCGACCTCGTCAATGTGCATTACCTCTTCATCGGGGAAGTAAGTCCTCAAAGGTTCATATTCTTCATCTACCGGGTATTCGGCCAAGTGATCAGCCAAAGCTTGGGCTTTTATCGCTGTCCAAGTCACATATACGATGTCAAGCTCTGTGAGTAAGATCTGCCACTTTGCAAGCCTTCCTGTGGGCATAGGCTTCTGAAATATATACTTCAAAGGATCCAAACGAGAGATGAGGTAAGTAAAGTAGGATGACAAGTAATGCTTCAACTTCTGTGCTACCCAAGTCAGGGCGCAACATGTTCTTTCAAGGGGAGTATACTTTACCTCATAAGATGTGAACTTCTTGCTAAGATAGTAGATGGCTTTCTCTTTCCTGCCAGTGATGTCATGCTGACCCAACACACAACCAAATGAGTTATCCAGGACTGCCAAGTAAAGAATCAAAGGTCTCACTGGTTCTGGTGGGACCAACACATGTGGGTTTGACAAATACCCCTTTATCTTATCGAATGCTTGCTAACACTCATCAGTCCACTTGACCGCAACATCTTTCTTTAGCAACTTAAAGATGGGCTCACAAATTGTCGTGAGCTGAGCAATAAACCTGCTAATGTAGTTCAGCCTCCCTAACAGACTCATCACCTCGGTCTTGTTCTTTGGCGGTGGTAATTCCTGGATAGTCTTTATCTTTGATGGATCCAATTCAATGCCCCGCCGACTGACTATAAATCCCAACAATTTCCCCGATGGAACACCAAATGCGCATTTTGCAGGATTGAGCTTAAGATTGTACCTGTAGAGCCTTTGGAAAAACTTTCTCAAATCCCTGACGTGGTCAGGTTGCTTCCTAGACTTTATGATCACATCATCCACGTAAACCTCGATCTCCTTGTGTATCATGTCGTGGAATATGGTCGGCATTGCCCTCATGTAAGTTGCCCCAGTGTTTTTCAAACCAAAAGGCATAACCCGGTAACAGTATGTTCCCTACAGCGTGATCAATGCTGTCTTTTCCGCATCTTCCTTGCCAATTAAAATTTGATGATACCCCGCATAACAATCTACAAAAGACCCTATCTCATGCTTGGCACAATTATCAATCAAAATATTGATATTTGGTAGTGGGAAATTGTCCTTTGGACTTGCCTTGTTGAGATCATGGTAATCAACATGTACTCTGGTCTTACTATCCTTCTTTGGGACTGGCACAACATTGGCTAACCACGTGGGATACCACGTGACCCGAATGACCTTTGCATCAAGCTGCTTTGTGACCTCTTCTTTAATCTTCATACTCATGTCGGTTTTGAACTTTCTCAACTTCTGCTTCACGGGAGGAAATGCTGGATCAATTGGCAATTTATGGACCACAAAATCGGTACTCAAGCCTAGCATGTCATCATACGACCATGCAAAAATATCCTTGTATTCAAACAATGCTTCAATTATTTCTTCTCAAATTTGTGGTTCAAGATGGACACTTATCTTAGTTTCTCTGACATTATTGGGATCCCCTAGATTGATTGCTTCCGTTTTATTCAAATTAGGCTTGGGTTTTCATTTAAAATGACTTAGTTCCTTACTAATCTCTTCAAAGGCCTCATCCTCATCATATTTTGATTCATCATCACACTCTATTTCTTGGATTATTATTTCAGAATTAGATTGACTTTTAAGACTGGGCTGAAGATTCCTCATGCATGTCATGTCATTGAAACCAACATAAAAAGAATTGTACAGAGAAGAAAAAAGAAAACAAAAATAAAACTATCAGGAGTGATGGAAAGGGAAATTGCATTTCATTAAAATAAAGGATAACAGGGTTTGTACATCAACAAGCGAAAGATAAAAGTCTGGGTCACAACACTAGAATGACCTAGATAGAAAGGAAAACAAAACAAACTGCCAAGACTCCTTCCTGGTAGGGAGAAGAGTAGCCTTCCAATTGTTAAGCTTTGCATTTGACCCGACGAACTGCATGTCCGCTTTGCTAGAATCTTCTCCAACTTCCACCATGTTCACATCATCAAACAACCTCTGGAACCTTTCAATTAACTCCTTATCAATGTCAACCACAGAACTTGGAATTGTCGTCACTGGGAGTTTCCTGGCATTGGGCTTGACAAAAGACCTGGAGAGACGCGGAATAGGCTTTGGAAGTACCCACGCCTTCTATTTCAACCTTTTAGCTCTTTTCATATCTGCCGCTGTAGGTTTGAATCCAAGACCGAACATACCCAAATTCTTAGGGAGAGATACCGGTTGTATGATACCCTGCAGAGATGCACCGAGACCTTTACCGGGTATAAAGCCATTTTTCAGCATTTCAAAGGCCACCATGACTGATGCGGAGGTTATCTTTGGGGTTGGAACACATTTCCCCTCTGGAACTTTCTCGACCGGAATTGTTTCAAAAACTTGATAGACCCAAGTCCCTTTGTCATCTTCAACCTCAATGAACGGGACGGAGGCATCGCTGTGAGCATACAAGTTATCTTTGCCATGCACGATGATCTCTTGTCTATCCCATTCAAACTTGACCATCTGGTGTAGAGTGGACGGAACTGCTTTAGCAGCATGAATCCAAAGTCGACCTAACAGCAAATTATACGAGACGACCACATCCAGTACCTGGAACTCCATGGTGAATTCCACAGATCCTATTGTCAACTCAAGTACTATATCACCAACCGAACCTTTCCCTCCACCGTCAAATCCCCGAATGCAAATGTTGTTCTTGTGAATCCTCTCATCATCCACTTTCAACTTGTTCAGAGTAGAGAGAGGGTAGATGTTTGCACTGGACCCATTGTCAACTAATACCCTGGTAACCACAAAATCTTCACATTTTACTGTAAGGTAGAGAGCTCTGTTGTGTTCAGTACCTTCCACAAGTAACTCATCATCAGAGAAGGTGACCCTGTTCACCTCAAATATTTTGTTGGCGATCTTTTCCAGATGGTTTACTGAAATTTTGTCGGGAACATGAGCCTCATTTAGAATTTTCATCAAGGCCCACCGATGCTCGTCTGAGTGGATTAACAATGACAACAATAAAATTTGAGCAGGCGTCTTTCTCAACTTCTCCACGATGGAATAATCGTGTACCTTCATTTTTCTCAGAAACTCCTCCGCCTCTTCTTTAGTCACTGCTTTCTTCACAAGCACTGGGTTATCTCTGGATGATTTAGCTTTCCTTAACTCCTCCAGGGCAAAGCATCGCCCCGAACGAGTAAGTCTCTCGGCCTCATTGACTTCTTCTTTCACTTCCTTTCCCTTATAGGTCACTATTACCCGTTCATAGTTCCATGGGATAGCCTTGGTGTTGATTACCGGCAACTAGTTATAGGCTTGATGATGATAGGATCCGTATGGGCACCCTCTACAATTATGATCGGCTTGTTTGCTACTCCTGGCACAACCACTTTGGACTTTTCTTGCTTTGCCGCAATATCACTTGGGGATCCTTTCTTGACTACCACAGATGGCTCACCATTTATCATGCTCAATTTGTTCACTAATCCTTCAACTGTTGGTGTTTTAGCTGGCTTGACCTCACTGGATCGGATCATCATGACGGTCTGTGAAGGCTTCTTGGGCTCCCCTCCCTTATGTACTATCTCAATCATGTTTGTTTCCTGATGAGTTGGTAATGGGTTTTGGTTGATGTTGGGTGCTTCTAGAGTTTGTACTTCAATTCGGTTTGTGTCAATGAGCTCCTGGATGGCATTTTTCAGGTGCCAGCACTTCTCCGTATCATTACCTGGAGTACCAGAACAATATTCACAGCTCACGCGGTAATCAAGATTCTTTGGAGGAGGGTTTGGCAATTTCGACTCAATTGGCTTTAGCATATCCAACTTCCTCAATCTATGGAATAAACTGGTATAAGATTCTCCCAATGGGGTGAAAGTTTTCTTTAGTTTCAACCTCTCGTTTTTGAATGCTGGATTGGGCCCAAAACCTATACTGGAAGGGTTTCAGTACGCTTGTGGGGGTGGGTAAACATTTTGTGGAGCTGGGTAGGTGTTTTGTGGGGCTAAGGCACGCCATTGTGCGTAGGCAGGAAGTTGAGTATATGTCTGGGCGTGGTGGATAGAAATCTGAGGGTCTGGTAATGGGAAGTAATGCTGGGGTGGACTATATGGGGTTTGGGTGTAGGTTCGGTGATGGGGTCGAAACTGGGTATATTGGTGTGACGGGCCCCTAGGTCCAAACCATGATCCTGAATTAATTGTCTCCACATCTTCCTTCTTCTTCTTTCCAATCACTCCCCCAGTACCGTTCTGAATGGCTTGGGTAGTTGCCTTGATGGCCGAGTAACTCATGATTTGCTTGATTTAAGCCCTTTTTCCACCATACCACCCATCTTCACTACCTCATTGAATGATTTGCCTATGGCCGATATAAGATGGTCGAAGTACGTGGGCTCCAGGGCCTGCAGAAAGTACTCCACCATTTCACTTTCAGGGGTTAACTCTTACCGCTTGTTCTCTCCAGCGAAAGCCATATTCTCTTAAACTTTCTCTAGGCTTCTTCTCAATATTAGTCAAAGACAAACGATCTAGAACAATCTCAATGTTGTACTGGAAATGACGGGCGAATGCTTGGGCCAAATCATCCCAGGTATACCACCTGCTGTGATCCTGACGAGTGTACCACTCCAATGCCGAGCCACTCAGACTCTGGCTAAAGTATTCCATCAACAACTCATTTTTCCCACCAACTCATCTCATTTTACTATAGAATCCCCTCAAGTGGGCCACTGGTCTCCGTGCCCGTCATACAAATCAAACTTCGGCATCTTAAATCCCACAGGCAACTGAACATTGGGAAATAGACACAAATCCTTGTAGGCTACGCACACCTGGCCTCCCAATCCCTGCATATTTCTGAATGACTGCTCCAGACTTCTAACCTTCCTGAACATCTCCTCCCGCTTTGGGTTCTTAGGTGGTTTCTCAGTCTCGACCGGGAGGTCGAAATAAGGAGTATAGGAGTAAGGCTCTGGGGCCTTGAAAGTAGGCTTCGGGGGGTAGTATTGGTTATCCTGGGTCTGGAATAAGGTCTCACTGAAGGATCGATGGAGTGTAGAGGGTGGAGGTGCCACGAAAATAAGGGTGGCTGGTGGAGGAGGGTGTGAGACTGGTTTGGATGGTGGTGCTTGTGGTGTTTGGGAAGTGGTGCCCTGGTAGTGGTGGTAAATAAGGAAGCCTGGAGATGAATTAACAATGGCAGGTTCTTAGGATTGAGCCAGCGGTGGGACGAAAGCAGGGTTAGCAGGGTATGATGGTGGTGGATGCCATTTTACCCATGCCTAGTACATCTCTGCCATTTGGTGTTTCAGCTTATACAACTCCTCTTTCAGATTAACATCAGACTCTTCCCCCTCTCTTGATGGATCAATAACACTTGCATCCAGTTCTTGGTTAGCCATGATTAACTTGTCTTTGGACCTGGTGTTGTATGGATGAGTTGCCATAATGCCAGACAAACTAACCACCTGCCTGGACTTGATGACAACAACAAACTTGTTAGCAATTAGGGCTTAACAGATAGGCAACCGCACATTGGGGATGCAATGCACCTAAGCAGTTAACATTTTCTATTATGCATTTGATCGGTTGCTTGCGTCATCCCGGCTTTCCCTAATTTCCATTTTGCAACTTCTCTCTTTTTCATTCCTGCTTTTCTTTTGCTTGATTCTTGTTTTTCTTTTATTCCCTCATTTTTCTCTCTTTTTTTGCTATTATTTCCTTCCCACCATTCTCTTGTTTTCTCTTCTTTTTCCATTTCACGGTTATGTTCGAATCCTATGGGGATTGCCTACGTATCATGACGTCGCATGAATTAGACCAAGCATAGTTCTAGGGGATAAGTGTAAAATAAAGAAAAAAAACATTTTGGGGTTTTCATATTTTTTCATAAATAACAATGTCTTGATTACAACGTCTTATCCTACAGAATTTAATAATAAAAACTAACAGACTCGAAAAAGGGGGACTAACAGGCTCCAATAGAAAGATGAAAGTACATACTAAAAAACAGACTAACAGATTCCAACAAAGAAAATGAAAATACAAACTCGAATGAAAATCATGAATAGATCAATGCCTCAACTGCTCCAGGGGCCCACGGGACATCAGTCGGTCTCGCCACGGACCTATGAGCAAGATCCCCTTGAAGGCGCTCCAGGTCACTCATTATATGGCAAATAAAGCTCATTACCGTAGCAAAGAAGGTGGTTCTAGTCATGTCTTGACATTCATGACACTTCATGACGATGTAGTCAGCAATGGCTCTAACCCTCTCCCTGATGATACCCTTTTCTTGGAGCAAATGCCTTATTTGCTTAGACCTAGCTTCTAGTACTTGGGCATCATGAAGGTTTTGACCCTGCAACTGTTGCATATCTTCCTGTAACTGGGCCATTAATGCATAGCAATGTTCCCTTTCTGCTTTAAAGTTCTTATCTTGTTGGGCCATCTCATTTTCGAGGGTAGTTAGTTGTTTCTTCAACTTGGTGGCTTCTCTCTCATATTTCTTTTTTAGTTGCCGGACAAACTCTGCTTGTTCCTCTGCGTTCTTCGTTAACTGTGCCCGGGCCCTTGCCAAATTAGCTCGGATTTTTCCAGATCATCCTCACACTCAGCTATTTTCCTCTTGAGACCACTTATGAGTCTTTCATCCTTTCCTGATTCTCAGCAGCTATTTTCATTTTTTGGATTTGCGCTCAAAGGGCCTTGTTTTCTTGAGACAATTTCTTCTTCTCCCCTTCGTTGGCAGCGGCCTGTACACTTTTGTCAAATTTAAGATCCCGAATTTGTCCCTCTAATTTGCTTATGGTGGCTCTGTAGTTTGCCTCTTTTGCCAACCAATCCCATTGCTCCTGTGCTCCATTAGTGAATTGTTGGACATGGGGCCTTTTTGCGAGCCGTTCGGGATTTTGATGGACTTGGGACCTTTTACCGTACCAAGTTGTGTAACTAGGCTCCAACTCGCCTCTGGATAAATCTCGTACCTGAGTCTTTGGCTCTAAGAACCTACATTGATGCCAAATTCGACGCACCCTTTCTTCTAGGAAAGCAGCTTTAGGTTCTAGTGTGATGACCTGCCAACTCAAATCCTCATCATGTGGGATGATTTGGTACCTGCCTAACTGGCATAGAACTCTGTGCGGGGCATAAGGCTGAATGCTCCGGAGACCCATCAATAGAAGAAAACACACCTTAGCCGACATATAAATGACTTCACTGACCGAGAGCCACCCGAATGTCCATTCATTCTTGTTTGCAGTCAGGGAGCTCAAGTGTGCAAACCATGTTTCCGTATCGTCGGGAAACTCAAAGCCCTCCACCCATCGTTCATGTTTTTCAATGCATTGAAAACCGGTCATACCGCGGTTCATGTACCCCGGACAGTGGCAAAGGTGCTCCACCATCCAGAGTTGTAGAAGCATATTGCATCCTTAAAAAACCTTTCCTCCTTCTCGACAAACAGCTAGAGCTCAGTAAAACTCCGCCAAGATCATTAGTACAATGGTGTCATTTGCTTTTTTAGTCATGAAGTCGGCTACCCCCACAAGCTCCAATTCTACGTTTCCATCTTTTCTTGGGCAAATCAAAACACCCAAGATTGCCACTATAAAAGCCAATCCCCGTCGAGCTTCCCATATGTCTTTGTTTCCCAAATGGGTAAGACCGGTATCTGGCATCTCAAAACCATGAGGATTTCCGTAACGTCGGTACAAGAAGTAGAATGTGCAGAATCCCTTAGCCAAATTTCCGTCTTGAACTTCCTAACTGATGCTTAGAAGGTCCAGAAACTTATGAGGAGTCACTGTTCTAGGTGCCACTGGATATTGATTTCTGAGATTCCCACTAAAACCAGTGTAGCCCGTTATTTCCTCAAGCGTAGGAGTTAGCTCAAAATCAGCAAAATGGAACACATTATGTGTTGGGTCCCAGAAGGGTATCAAAGCCTCAATTACATCCTTCCTCTGCTTAATCTTCAGAAGCCTAACAAGACCACCCAAAGCTTTTATCATAGTTTTTCTGCTGACTTCCCCCAAATCATGCCACCACATATGTAGTTCTAACGGGATTTCCTCGCGGACTAAGAAAGGTTCATTTTCAATTATGCTCATCCTGCACATTTGCTTAAGGTGATTGATTAAAAGACTGTGATTTACTTTGACTCAAGAGAAAAACACCTATTTTCAAATTTAGAACAAAACATTCTTGCGAATATAGCCCTTCAACACCTCAAGATAAAAAATTTTAGGGCTGTTTTTGTTAATCAACTAAAATTTTTGAAAAAGGACCCTAGGTGGATATTCTTGCAAAAATAACCTTCCAGTGCCTTTTGGGGCATTTTTGGCTATTTTGGGACAAGAATGGCTCCACCTAATTTATTTATGACAAAACAACGACACTTCATATTTTTTGGGTTATTTTTACAAAAGGAGTTGGACCCTATGAGGGTTGCCTACGTATCCCACATCCGGTGAGAATCAAACTTGCATAGTTCGGTCAATTTTGACACAACAGAAAACACAAACTTTTGAAGTAGCTTTTTTTCTTTTTTTTTCAAAAACTTCGGCAGAGTTTCGGGGTATTTTGGACACAAGGTTTTTCACAGGCGGTTAATTTCCTCTCTCTCACCTCAATTTGGTTTTTCTCCATTTCTTCCTTATTCTAGAAGCCAGTCAACATCCAATCTGAGTTAAATAAATGCGCAAGTAGCAAGCAAAAATGCATCAGGATGGTCTTTTGATTTCAGGTGCACCTGTCCTAGACGGACTCAACCCCTGTGTTGAGTCCCCGAAGTCAAAATGCACATGATGCAAACAAGCGTTCCTACTAGGGATCCGGTATGAGTCTATGTTATACTAGGTTTAAAAATCTGGGTTTATTTGTTCTTAGACCTGGCTTACCTGAGTGGACAGCTCGAGCCGGGGGAGGGGGGCAGCGTATCGGGAATACAAAAGCTTCACCGGCTTTGCAACTTATCCGAATCTCGTTCTAAAATTGGGATATGACTCTAACAGAAGAGAAGTCACACAAAGTGCACCCTTCCCAGATGATTTAGAAGACTCAGAGAGATGAGGGATTCGTAGCAATTTATATAGAGTCCAAACAATATCAAAGCGGTAAAAAGCAACATTTAGCACATTAGGCCCAAACATGTAAATAAAACCATCTAATAAATAAAGTCAAATATAACAATTATTCTAAGCTCGAATTCTAAACCCTGAACCAGAGATTCTGGGTTCAGTTCCCCATCAGAGTCGCTAGAGCTGGCACACCTCCTTTTTACCACCCCCTAGAAGGGGTATAAGGGAGTTTTTTCCAATTCAAATGACAATCGAAACGGGATTATTTATTTTAAATTCAGAGTTGCCACTTGAGATAGTTTATCGTGTCCCAAGTCACCGGTTCAAATCCCAAATCGAGGAAAGATTGACTCTGTTTTACAGTCCGCGAACACAGAAATTCGGGTAAGGAATTCTGTTAACCCGGGAGAAGGTGTTAGGCATTCCCGGGTTCCGTGGTTTTAGCACGGTCTCTCAACTATTATTGTTGGCCTAATTATCTGATTTATAAAACCTTTTTGAAACCTATGTGCATTTTTAACTTTAAAACCGCTTTTGTTTATTTAAAGAATTAATTCAAGGTTATTTAAAATACATCACAAGCCACGCTACATGAAATGCACCCGTGGTTCACGACATGTTCTCTTTAACCTTGTTGGAAATTAGAACCGGGCCACATGAAATGTACCCCTGGGTTTTAGTAATAACTGCGATAATTATATAATCGACGCGCCTAAAGCAAACTACGAGATTTATTTTTAATAACTAAATTATAACATGTGTGAGGGCCATAAATGATTTAATTGCTTATGGCATACCCCAAGTCTAATTCCTCAAGTTATGTTTTGACCTAATCTTTCGAGGGCCATATCTTACGTATTTTGTCTATATGGCACACATCAATCTAATTAAATGTGTCATGTTTAATTAAAGGACTAAAGGCAAATTAAGTTTTGTCCAAATTATCATCAGTAAATCGCTATGAGCAGCATAAACAGAATATTATATTGGCCTAACATTTGAAAGGGGCAGGGGGGAATGTTCCAGACTCGCGATAAGTCTAAAGACAACGAATCAGCTTATTTAAAAGGGAACCTGGGCTCAAGGGAAAAGCCCAAAGTCGAGATTGAAGCTGCAGGGCGCATAAATGATTCAACTGGAACACGCACAAGGCCCAATCGCAAATTGTGACTATCCAAATGTGACTTCACCATACCACCAACTAAATTGAATTAGGCTGAATGAAAATATCAAAGAAACACGACAATTGACATTGATTCTAATGCTATCTCAGCTTGAGACCGGGCCACCTAAAATTGGACCTCATGTCACACCCATTTGATGTCTTTCAGCAAGCTTGAACATCCGATTGGAATTTGGTGATACATTCACCTTTGACCCTCATGATTTCTCCATACATTCATCAACTTACATGTAAGTTTAATACTATTTGGCCAAAACTTTGGGCCATTTGAAGAAACATTTAACTAATAAGTGAAAATTAACAAACCTTGACCTACGGAACAACAAGCAAAATTAATCCAAGCTATTAAAATCGAAGCATACTAGACTATGACCCTTTATAAGACTGTAAGCTATTCTCCACATTCCCATGTGCAATTGGAGAGAAATCCATTAGCCATTTTCAAAAGAATACCAAAGCCTCAAACACAAGGTTAATTGAATTTCTATCCAGCTAAAGGACACAGAGAATATGAGCTAATTATGCCATAGCTTTACTCTGAACCTTGATACAAATTTAGTACTTAAAATGTAAACTACGTGAGCATGTATTACTGCATATGTATTACACTTAAAAAAAGGAGAAATGGAAAGAAGCTAAATACACTAAGTAGGAATGTGAAAATCAGACTTCAAACAACATGCAATCTTTATTGATTTCAGCAGAAACGACATCTTCCACACAAAATATATTCAAGTTGCAATGGTCAAACTCAAGGTACAAATGAGTACCTGGAATAACAAGAGACAACCAGAGAATTTCAGCAATGAAATAACAGTAGCAATAGCTTTTGAACAGCAGTAAACAACAAATTTTAAACAGCTAAAGCCATCTTTTGAGCCCAAGAGGAAGGTAATGCATTCAACTTTAGAAAAACAATCCCAGAATACGAAGACCAACTCCAATGGAACAGTGATTGCAAACTTTTCCCCTTTTTCTTTCTAATTTTCAAGCTATATTAGTGTGGATTTATTTCCCAGCCATTTTCTAAACTTTCGTCTTTTTCCCTCCCCCCAATTCTACTAAAAACAGGCCTTATATAGAAGACCTTAGGGCAGCAGAAATGAATTCACAGTTTTTTTAATTACCCCTCGCCCAATATTCCTTTTGTTCACATAACACCCTAAATTTTAAACCCAATTACTGATCTACTTAATCCTCTCTTTCCTAGAAGTTTCCCAATCAGTTAAGAAAGATTCTCCCTATTTAATTTCCCTAAACTAACCCTCAAATGCCTATAAAATACTTCAATAGCCAGACCTTGGACCAAATTGCCCAAAAGGCTTTGGGCTTACTGTATTGGCAGATTCTAACAGCCCTTGGGCTTCTGAACTAGCAAGCCCAAACTCCCATTCCAAACAAAAAAATCATAAAGAATTCCGGATCTTTTCTCTCTATTCTTCAAAAAAGAAAAATCAAATGACAAAAGAACAAGGGCAGAGAAATGGATCAGAAAAATGAGTTTAACTGCCGCTATACTAATGTTGCTAATTTTAATGACTATGAACTAATATGCCCTATCATGCAACCATAAACCAATTTGAAAACAGAAAAACAACAAAAAAAAAGAAAAAAAAGAAGGAAATCAGAAGGAGGCGAAGATGAGAATAAAACAAAGGACGGGAAAGGAGAAAAATGAACAAAGATACCTAAAATAAGCAGACGATCAGGCTTGAACAGACCTCCGGCAATTTTCGATTTGACCCAAAACTAGAATTAATCACGTGTTCTCGTTGAGAACAGACGAACAATACTAGTTTTATCCTCAATCGATCTTTGGAGATCGAAGACTTGGAGGGTTTATTTTTTTTAGATTCAAAACTAACCTGATTTGGTGGTGATTTTGGGGAAACTAATGGGGAATTAGTGATGAGGGGAGGCTGGGGATTGTAGGGTGAAGATTTGGAGTGATTTGGGGGTGAGCCGCTGGTAGAGATGGGTTTTGATGGGGGTAGGCGGCGGGATCTAGGGTTTGAATGTGAGAGATAGAAGTAGAAACTGAACGGGTCCTAGGTTGTTCTGGGATGTGTTCGGACTATTTTAAACAAAAATGAGGAATTATTAAGGGCCGTTAGATGAGATAAAACGGAAGTCCCTGATCTATTAAAGCCCTTGAACTCAAAGCGACGTAGTTTCGTTCCCATACTATGTCGTTTGAGTTGTCTTGACCCCTGAATGGATTGAACTGGGTGGATATCGTGTTTTGGGCCTGGATTTTGAAAGGGAAGTTAATTTAAACCAAAATTAACTTCTTAAACTAAATTAACTTACATAATCAAGCTAATAATCCACCATAATAATCATAAAAATTAATTAAACCATAAATTAAAAGAAGAACAACAAATTTAAAATTTTAAAGGTTAAAAATGCAAAGTGAGCCATTTTTGTGATTTTTTATTTTTATAAAACGACTAATTTACTAATTAACCAAAATATGTAAAAATAAACCCCAAATGCCATGCAAAGTATTTTTTCATGATTTAAATAAAATAAACGTGCATAGACAAATGCAAACAATTAACCAAAAATCCTACGAAAAATTGTAAATAATAGGAAAAATTATTTTCTTGCATTTGTAGGAGTAATTCATATAGGGCAAAAATCACGTGGTCACAACTTGCACGTGTAATCATATTCATATTTTCCTACTTAGCCAGCGCCACTTTGCGACATGTAATTTATTGTTGATCAGTAGGGTAGCTGCAAAGGCATCGCCCACTGGTTGCTGTCAGCTCTTCCCATTAGCTTTGTTTTTTTGTTTATTACATTCGATGTCGGACATGGATAACTAAATTCAAATTTGCATCGCGAAATCTCACATTGACGACTTCATACCTAGGGAAAAAATGATCTCATACCTAGAGCACAAAGTTTAAACATCTTATTAAAGATAAAAGAATATTTATCACTCCATCATAAACTTGATCAGCTCTCTGTGACGACCAGGACGGTCGTCTTAAGAATTAATACCCTGATCCCCTATTAACTGCTTTCCCCGTATTTATTTCTACTATTTTGATTTGCCGGGATGTTTGGTTTTGAGTTTCGGAGAGTCTTGGGACACTTAGTCCCTAAATAAGAGCTTAAGTGTTGGAAATTTGACCGTAGTCAGAACAGTATAAAGACGGCCTCGGAATACAATTCTGATGGTTAAGTTAGCTTCGTTGGGTGATTTCGGGCTTAGGGGCGTGTTCGGATTGTGTTCTGGAGGTCCGTAGCTAATTTAGGCTTGAAATGCCGAAAGGGGAATTTTGAAGTTTCCGGTTCGATAGTGAGATTTTGATCCGAGGATCGGAATGGAATTCCAGAAGTTGGAATAGCTCCATAGTGTTGAATGTGACATGTGTGAAAAATTTCAGGTCATTCGGACGAGGGTTGCTAGACTTTTTGATCGAAAGCGTATTTTTAGAGTTTTGGAATTTTTAGGCTTGAATCCGGGGTTGATTCGTCGTTTCAATGTTGTTTTAGGTGGTTTAAGGATTGATATAAGTTCGGACAGTGGTATTAGACTTTTGGTGCCTTTGGTTGAGGTCCCGGGGGCCTCGGGATGATTTCGGATGGTTGACGGAAGGATTTGGAAGTGGTTTGAAGCAGCTAAAGCTGCTTATATCTATCATAACTGCACCTGTGGTTGGGTCCTGCAGGTGCGGAACATCAGAAGAGGCATTTGGCATCGCAGAAGCGGAAATGGGGAGGTTCAGTAGGAGCCACAGAAGCAGTATTTGGGGAGTCGTAGATGCGGAATCAGGCTGAGTTAGTGATTATCGCAGATGCGACCATTGGTCCGCAAAAGCGGGACCATAGATGCGGTCCCAGGGTCGCAGATGCGAAAATCGTTGGGCAGAAACATATAAATACTTGCCTTCGCTAAATTTAGCCATTTTCACCTATTTTCAAACGGGAAGAACCTTGGGGAGTACTTTTCAAGAGGGATTTTCAGAGGAGTTCATTGGGGTAAGGTCCTTGGTCCCTAAACTCGTTATTGGAATGATTTTTATCAATTTAAGCATGAAAAATTAAGGAAAATCAGTGGTAAATTGGGGGTTAGTGCTAGACTAACTTGAGACCTTTGAGTGATGATTTGAGGGACCATTTGAGGTCCGATTTTGGTACTTTTGGTATGCCTGAACTCGTGAGAGTGTGAAGATTCTGAAAATATAAATTTTACTTGATTCCGAGACGTGGGACCGAGGGGTGTTTTGGTCATTTTACCTAATTTTGCGTATTAGCTTAGAATTTCTTTGTACAATCAGTTACTTGAAGTGTTATTTACATTATGCAATTAAATTGAATAGATTTGGGCCATTTGGAGTCGAGTACTCGTGGAAATAGCGTGGTTTCGGATTGATTTGAGCTGGTTCGAGGTAAGTGGCTTGCCTAATCTTGTGTGGGGGACCTTCCCCTTAGGATTTGGTATTACTGTTAATTGAAATGCCTTATACGTGAGGTGACGAGTGTGTACTTGTGCTAATTGTTAAAAATCCGATTTTCCTTAAGTAATTACTAGTATGTTTCTTTTCCTGTTTATATTACCTGCATTTAAAGCTTGTTGTTAGCTTAGGAAAGCATGTCTAAGTGGTTTAATTGTCTTATTTGCTCAAACTGCTTTACTTGAATTCCGTGCAGCATGCTAGGCTAGAATTACTTGTTTGCCTTGATATGAAGGTGACATTTCTGAATATTTCCTTGATGTTGCTCTGTAATTACATTTGGGACTACGGATGTGGGATTCTGGTAGCTCCCCCTTGTCTGTTTATTTGGGACTACGGATGTGGGATTCCGGTAGCTCCCCCTTTTCTGTTTATTTGGGACTACGGATGTGGGTTTTCGGTAGATCCCCCTATAGAGTTATATGGAACTATGGGACTGCACCCGGTAGATTCCTCCAGTACTGGGTATTTACATTTAGGACTACTGAATGAGATTCCGGTAGATCCTCGCGCACTATGAGTTGGACTATGGGACGGGATCTCGGGAGATCCATTGGAGATGTATAATTGGGACTACAGGACGGTATCCTGGGAGATCCCCGATTGTTATTTTGGTGCTTAGCCTTATTTCTTTCTGTGTTTACTTTGCCTCTATAATAGTTATTGTTGCCCTTTTATATCTTATGTTACTTTTATTGCTGTACTTATTTATACTGATTTGTTCTACACTATCGAACTTTATATTTTATTTAACCTCAATAAGGCCCTGACCTTCCTCGTCCCTACCCGACCAAGGTTAGGCTTGGCACTTACTGACTACCGTTATGGTGTACTCATGCCCTTTCTGTGCATGTTTTTCATGTGCAGATCCAGGTACCTTGACTCAGTCCTATCACCCTTGAGGCGAGGCAACTGTTCCAGAGACTTCAAGGTATATCTGTCGTGTCCGTAGACCGAAGAGTCCCTTTCTACTCTCCCTATTCTATTAGCCCTTCTGTATTTTTTTCTTTTCCTTGTTAGATATTCTGGAGTTAGACACTGGTAGACATTTCAAGGCTTGTGGTTTCATGAGATTTCGGGTTTTGGGAAATGTTGTTAGTTTTCGAGAAGTTGTATTGCATATGCCGAGCGGCATTTTAAATACTGTTTCATTCAGTTATTTTGGCTTTTAATTATTTCTTCCGCAAGTTTTGATATTTTCTGCATTTGTTAGACTTACCTAGTCGTAGAGATTAGGTGCCGTCACGATGGTTCACGGAGGGTGAATCGGGGTCGTGACAGGTTGGTATCAGAGCTCTAGGTTCATAGGAGTCATGAATCACAAGCCGGTTTATTAGAGTCTCGCTGATCAGTACGGAGACGTCTGTACTTATCTACGAGAGGCTATGTAATTGTTAGGAAATTTCCACTTCATTTGATTTCCTTGTCATGCGAGATTTGATGTCACAATTCTAAACTTTTGTCTTCTATTCTCTCACAGATGGTGAGGACACGTGCTACCCGAGATGATCAGGCACCCGTGCCCCCCTACTATAGCTGTCATAGGCCAGGGTAGAGGTCGAGGATGTGCACGTGGTGCAGCCAAAGCACCTATGCGAGATGCCACCGAGGTACCATCAGTAGTTCCAGCCAGAGTCCAGGCACCTGATACGCCTACTGATACTACTATTCCAACATTTCAGGAGACTCTAGCACAGTTCATAAGCATGTACACTACTTTGGCTCAGGTAGGGTTGCTTTTCCTTGTTGCAGCTACGTCTCATGCTGGAGGAGGAGCATAAACTCCCGTCGCCCGCACTCCTAAGCAGTGAGCGCATGTTGAGCAGGTCCCTGAGATTATTCCTTTATAGCCTACATTCCGAGACTAGCCCGAGGACAGGGTAGTGATTTCCGAGGATGAGCAGTTGAGGCTTGAAAGGTTCAAGAAGTACAAGCCTCCTATATTCAGTGGTCTAGCATCAGCTGATGCTCTAGGATTTCTAGATGAGTGTTACCGTATTCTCCGTACGATAGATATATTAGGATCGAGCGGGATTTCCTTCATTACTTTCCAGCGTCGAGGAGCCGCCTATAAGTGGTGGCGCACCTATGAGTTAGATAGTTTGGATGAGGCTGCTTCACTGACTTGGACTCAATTTTTAGATCTGTTCCTGAGAGAGTATGTTCCTCAGAGTCTCAGGGATGCATGGCGCGTAGAGTTTGAGTATTTGCGCTAGGGTGCTATGACTGTCTCAGAGTATGCCGTCCGTTACACTAGTTTGGCTAGACATGCACCAGCCTTGGTTTCTACTGTTCGCAAGAGGGTTTGCTGGTTTATTGAGGGCATTATTCCCAACATCAGGTCTAGCATGGCTCGTGAGTTAGAGATGGATATTTCTTATCAGCAAGTGGTGAGCATTGCTAAGAGGATTGAGGGTATGCATGCTAGGGAGAGAGAGAGGAGAGGGAGACCAAGAGGTCTTGAGAGTCGGGCCATTATTCTAGTGTCCGTGCCCCAGCTGCAGGTCGCCATGGTAGGGGTTATATGAGTCACCCTATTTATTTAGCTCTTCCAGCAGCCAGTGGTATTCCAGCTCCTCCTAGGCCTCAAGAGCCTTATTATGTGCCTCCGATTTCTAGCGCGCCTCCTGCGCGGGGTGCTTTCAGAGGTCAGTCTAGTAGACCTGGCCCGATCTAGTCACAGCTACCACGCCCTCCCTGAGCTTGTTTTGAGTGTGGTGACACACTCCATATGGTGAGGGATTGCCCCAGACTTGGGAGGGGTGCACCTCCGCAGACTTCTATGCCACAACGTGCCCCGCAGAGTTCTTAGGCTATGGTTACAGCTCCAGTTGCTACCCCACCTACTCAGCCAGCTAGAGGTGGAGGTCGTGGAGGTAGAGGTCTCCCTAGAGGGGGAGGCTAGGCTAGATACTATGCCCTTCTTGCCCGTACCGAGGTTGTTCCCTCCGATTCTGTCATCACATGTATTATACTGGTTTGTCACAGAGATGCATCGGTTCTATTCGATCCAGGCTCCACCTACTCTTATGTTTCTTCTTATTTTGCTTCGCACATAGGTATACCTCGGGATTCTTTGAGTTCCCCTATTTATGTTTTTACTCCTGTGGGAGATTCTCTTATTGTGGACCGCATTTATCGGTCGTATTTGGTTGCTCTTAGTGGTTTTGAAACCCGAACCAATTTATTGTTGCTCAGCATGGTAGATTATGATATTATCTTGGGCATGGACTTATTGTCTTCCCATTATGCTATTCTTGATTGTTACGCCAAAACCGTGACACTGGCTATGCCAGGTGTACAGCGTGTTGAGTGGAGGGGTACTTTAGATCACACTCCCAGTAGAGTTATTTCTTTTCTTAAAGCTCAGCGTATGGTTGAGAAAGGGTGTGACCCATATTTAGCTTATGTGAGAGATGTTAGTGTTGATACCCCTTTAGTTGATTCAGTCCCAGTAGTACGGGATTTTCCCGACGTGTTTCCAATTGATCTTTTGGGGATGCTACCTGATAAAGATATTGATTTTTGCATTGATCTATTGCCGGGCACTCAGCCCATTTCTATTCCTCCATACCGTACAGCTCCTCCTGAGTTGAAGGAGATGAAGGATCAGTAACAGAAATTGCTTGATAAGAGTTTTATTCGACCTAGTGTATCACCTTGGGGTGCTCCTGTATTGTTTGTAAAGAAAAAAGATGGTTCTATGCCTATTTGTATTGATTATCGTCAGTTGAACAAGGTTACAGTAAAGAACCGTTATCCTTTGCTCCGTATTGATGATCTGTTTGACCAGCTTCAGGGCGCACGGGTGTTTTCTAAGATTGACTTGCGCTCAGGTTGACATCAGTTGAAGATTTGGGAGCCAGATATCCCGAAGACTGCTTTTAGGACTCGGTATGGTCATTACGAGTTCCTTGTTATGTCATTTGGGCTGACCAATGCCCCAACAGCCTTTATGCATTTGATGTACAGTGTGTTCCGACCATATCTTGACTCGTTCGTCACTGTCTTTATTAATGATATTCTGGTGTATTCTCGGAGTCGGGAAGATCATGAGCAGTACCTGAGGACAGTGCTTCACACCTTGAGAGAAAAGAAGTCGTATGCTAAGTTCTCGAAATGTGAGTTTTGGTTGGAGTCTGTGGCATTCTTAGGCCACGTGGTGTCGAGTGAGGGTATTCAGGTGGATTCGAAGAAAGTAGAGGTCATACAAAGTTGGCCTAGACCATCCTCAGCTATAGAGATCCGCAGTTTCCTTGGGTTGGCGGGGTATTACCGTCGTTTTGTTGAGGGGTTTTCATCAATTGCAGCCCCTATAACCAGACTAACCCCGAAGGGTGTTCCGTTTCAGTGGACGGAAGAGTGTGAGGCGAGCTTTCAGAAGCTCAAGACAGCTTTGACTACAGCCCTAGTGTTGATATTGCCTATAGGTTCGGGGCCTTATACGGTCTATTGTGATGCCTCGAGGATTGGCCTTGGAGCGGTTTTGATGCAAGATGGTATGGTGATTACCTACGCGTCTAGACAGTTGAAGCTACATGAGAAAAACTACCCGGTTTATGATCTCGAGCTAGCTGCCATTGTTCATGCCCTGAAGATCTACCGTCATTATTTGTACGGGGTTCCTTGGGAGATTTATACTGATCATCGGAGCTTGCAGCACCTGTTCAAGAAAACATATCTAAATTTGCGCCAGAGGAGATGGTTAGAGTTGCTGAAGGACTATGATATCACTATTTTGTATCACCCGGACAAGGCCAATATAGTGGCCGATGCCTTGAGTCGCCGGGCAGAGAGTTTGGGGAGTTTGGCTTATTTACCAGCATCGGAGAGGCCTATGGCGATGGATGTTCACGCCTTAGCCAGCCAGTTTATGAGATTGGATCTTTCGGAGCCTAGTCGAGTTCTATCTTGCGTGGTTTCTCGGTATTCCTTATTTGATCGTATCAGGGAGCGTCGGTATGATGACCCAAATTTTCTTGTCCTCAAGGACAAGGTTCAGCACGGTAATGCCAGAGATGTGACTATTGGTGATGACAGGGTATTGAGGATGCAGGGTCGGATTTGTGTACCCAATGTTGATGGGCTTTGGGAGTTGATTCTAGGGGAGGCCCACAGTTTGCGGTATTCCATTTGTCCAGGTGCCACGAAGGTGTATCAGGATTTGAGGCAGCACTATTCGTGGAGGCAGATGAAGAAGGATATAGTTGGATTTGTATCTTGGTGCCTCAATTGTCAGTAGGTGAAGTATGAGCACCAGAGACCGGATGGTTTGGTTCAGCAGATAGAGAATTCAGAGTGGAAGTGGGAGCGGATCACCATGGATTTTGTAGTTGGGCTCCCATGGACTTTGAGAAAGTTTGATGCTATTTGGGTGGTCGTGGATCGGCTGACCAAGTCCGCGCACTTCATTCCTGTGTGTACTACCTATTCTTCGGAGCGCCTAGCTGTGATTTATATCCGGGAGATTGTTCGTCTGCATGGTATTCCAGTGTCTATCATTTCAGATAGAGGTACTCAGTTCACATCACGGTTCTAGAGGGCCATTCAGCATGAGTTGGGTACTCGGGTGGAGTTGATTACGACATTTCACCCTCAGAAAGACGGACAGTCCGAGCGCACTATTCATATTCTTGAGGATATGTTTCGTACGTGTGTGATTATGTTTGGAGGGTCTTGGGATCAGTTCTTGCCATTGGCGGAGTTTGCTTACAACAACAGCTATCAGTCCAGCATTCAGATGGCACCGTATGAGGCTTTATATGGTAGGCGATATAGATCCCCGGTGGGTTGGTTTGAGCTGAGTGAGGCTAGATTGTTGGGCACAGACTTGGTTCATGATGATATGGAAAAGGTTAAGATGATTTAGGATAGACTCCGTACAGCCCAGTCCGGACAGAAGAGTTACGTAGACCGGAAGGTTCGTGATGTTTCCTATATGGTTGGAGAGCTAGTTCTGCTTCGAATTTCACCTATGAAGGGCGTTATGAGATTTTGAAAAAAGGGGAAGTTGAGTCCGAGGTTTATTGGCCCTTTTGAGATATTGAGGCGTGTTGGGGAGGTTGATTATGAGTTTGCCTTACCTCCCAGCTTGGCAGGAGTCCATCCCGTATTTCGTGTTTCTATGCTCCAGAGGTATCACGATGAACCGTCGCACGTGTTGGATTTCAGTTCAGTCCAGTTGGGCAAGGATCTATCTTATGTTGAGGAGCCAGTGGCAATACTAGAAAGGCAGGTTTGAAACCTGAGGTCAAAGAACATTGCATCAGTGAAAGTTCAGTTGCGGGGTCAGCAGGTCGAGGAGGTGACCTGGGAGACCGAGCAGGATATGCGCAGTCGTTACCCTCATCTTTTCACTACATCATGTATGTCCCTATGCTCGTTCGAGGACGAATAAATGTTTAAGTGAAGGAGGATGTGACGACCCGGCCGATCGTCTTAATAATTAATGCCTTGATCCCCTATTAACTGCTTTCCCCGTATTTATTTTTGCTATTTCGATTTGCCGGGATGTTCGGTTTTGAGTTTCGAAGAGCTTTGGGACACTTAGTCCCTAAATAAGAGCTTAAGTGTTAGAAATTTGACCGTAGTCAGAACAGTGTGAAGACGGCCTCGAAATGGAATTCTGATGGTTGCGTTAGCTCCGTTGGGTGATTTCGGGATTAGGGGCGTGTTCGGATTGTGTTTTGGAGGTCCGTAGCTAATTTAGGCTTGAAATGCTGAAAGGTCAAATTTTGAAGTTATCAGTTCGATAGTGAGATTTTGATTCGAGGGTCAGAATGGAATTCCGGAAATTGGTGCAACTTCCGGAATTCCGTTCCGACCTCCATATCAAAATCTCACCTATCAACCGGAAAACGCCAAAATCTCATTTTCGCCAATTCAAGCCTAAACCTTCCACTGACTTCCAAAATGCATATCAATCAAGCTCCTAAGTCCCAAATCTCCTAACATAGCTAACCAAATCATAAAAATTCAAATTCGAGATTATATACTAACAAGTCAAATCTTGGTAAAACCTTTCAAATTGCAAGTTTCAAGGTGAGGACTGTTCTTCCAAATTCATCCTGATTACCCTGAAAACCAAACTAACGATTTACATGAGTCATAATACATCACACGGGGCAAGCCATGCCCGAGAACTGGAGAGCAAAGTGCAAAAGCTAAAAACGACCGGTCGGGGCATTACATCCTCCCCCACTTAAACATACGTTTGTCCTCGAACGTGCCCAGAGTTGTTCCAAAAGCCAACCAACCGCTGAATAACCTTACCATGCATATACCCGGGGGTGATTCCACGTCACCCTATCTCCTATATAGGTCCGACAATACAATGTTACTGAAATTTCACAATCCAACCTAGCCCATAAACCTTAGAACCACATTTCCACTTCTGAAATCATCCATAAGATCAGGATTTCACATCTATACTCTGAATAAGCCTGAACAAACTGTAATAACCCATACCTGCAACCTCAGGTGCAATTATATGATATACCACATAACTCAAACACTTGTAGCGATAACTTCCAATCACAGCAACTGCACACAACAACCGAATACCGGTAGGAAACCTCTTATCAGCTAAACTCTTATTCCAACACCTTCATATACTGCCAATGATAAATAAAACACGTAGTAAGCCATAACCATTTCTCAGATCAACCATTCATGAAGTCACTTCCCCTTTGGCAAAGGCCATAGCAAATCTCTTAGCCGAACCTCGATATTATCCTTCCAGCATGCTGGAATCGAATTCGTTTGTATTCATTAAAGATCCCAATGATCTTATCTATTCCAGCACAACTACTCTGGTAATATGACACATCAATACAGACTAAAGCCACAACTTGTGCAACCCGCGCACCAATAATTCGAACATACCCAGATCATGAAAATGATTCAATTGAAAGAGTTGTACCGTAAGCTCACTAGTACCACCATAACACAAGGCTGAGAACCCATCTCACATCATAGAAAAAGAATACACGAATCTAACCCGAAGGATCATACCTCCACATAGCTTCGCTCCAATGCACGACCTCATCCAAATATTGGTCCACATGAAACACCTCAAGCCATTATACTTAAAATCGACAATCACATGCAATTTGATCTTTAGAACCAAAGCAATTCGTCAAAACCACTACGAAGCAATTGACATAACATTACACAGACCCGAAAGGATACAACCGATACGCCATCCTCCGAACAATACCCAGTACTCTTCCCGCTCGAATTCCACTGAGAGACCCCAATTAAAACCGCACCACATGTGCTTATAACCAACAAATCCTAACGTCTCGCAACCCGGAAAGATAACTCATAGATCCCCCTGATTACTAATGGCTCAATAACAACTGAATCAACACATCCCTCACCAATAGCAACTCGAAGTCAACAAAGCTGTCTCGAGGCAGAACACACATCCATATAGGTTTACCAATGAACCACACATTAACTCTAGTCACCCCTAACAGATAAATAACTCTCTGAAGGTTCACAATGACTGAATCATAGCACATACTATCCTCTGACTAACTTGCCCACATCTTTACCATCCGCAACCACGAGCTAACTTGTTTATGAGAACTTTCAGTCTCCAAGTCCATAAGGCATACAAATTACCATATCTGATCCCAATTTCGCCGCTCGAATATCCAACACACCTCTAATACTCAATCATCCCATGAGAGATACACCCATAATTGTTCTGTGCCATCAACAAACTCGAATATCATCAGTCGATCAGACAAGATAGTGCCACAATACCTATAAAGCATCCATAACTCAAACACATCGCCCTTTCTAAAATGTATACCCTCATCAAACCACACAAATAAGTGATCTCATTTATCTAGTCACCTGAACCTGCCTATGTTATCTAAGAATTTATGACCTTTCTTTCAAAATTGAACTGTGACCTTACACATGCAAACCTCAACCCCATACAACATACCGCATATACTATACCACCCAAATGATAATTACGAGAACTTTGCAAACCACTCCGAGCTACAAGCAACTACTTACTCAACCAGCCAAGAACTTCCCATTGATCCCATCTAGAAGAAAATTACTATACATCCCATGCTTCTCACGCCAATAGGAAAAATATACCTCTCTAACTATGGTGGAAACCATCTAGAGCTCTCCGAATTCCATTTGCACAACACCAAATTGTCAGGACTGAATCCTTCTAACTAAACCGAGTTACGTAGGTCACTAAACCCAAGAGAATTGCCACAAAACACCTGTAGAAACTCATTACCTCGTAAACCTCCAAAGAACTAATCATATCTTTGCCATAACGACTCGGCCTACTACCAAGCTATCCCATCTATCCGAGTTTCCTTCTAATTTACCTTCAACTTGATACTCCTTCTTACTATAACATCACAATTCCTCAACCCAGACTCACCACACGAGACCCAAGCATAAAACCACACCGTCTAAGGCTCATAACTTGTTGAATACCCTCTTAAATATCCCCAAAGCACCACATACGAAATACTCTACTCTGAAGAGACTTCCTGCGAATCTAATTCGGTTACCTTCACCTTTCTAATGTTGATGTATATAGAATTCCCTAATTGATATAGAAATACCACAAATCTTGACACCCTTCAAATGCAAACCTCAGTTTCCAGCCAAAAGTACAACTTGAAGATCTCCAATTATTATAGGTAAAATCTTGAACACATTAGAACCAATTTCTAGAGTCATCCACTCTACTCAAACTGCCATTAGCCTGACCAAATGAACCAAACAACCTGTGCCTCAATGGCACTCCGACACCGCAGAGTGTAGCCTTATCCTAAAACAACCAAGAAAATTCCTACTCTATGCACCGAGCATCCTTTACCAACAACAACTCAAGACATTCCGTGATTTTCACACACCTATGAAGCATACTATAACCTTTGACAAGTATTTTTCTTTACCCGAGCCATCTTCGGTCTCAATCTCCATAGGTAATAACTGATTCTCCCGCACGCCTCAAACTGGAACCAACATAGCACATAACCGTGTAATCAGTTAAAAAATAGCGGACTCCTCCACTTGGATTGAAGCCATAGACCAAAACACACACAATAACTCGTAACACATATACTCTATTGCTACCATAATACCATAGTGAGATTAAACTCAATCCTCCATAAGCTCATGAAATACAGACCATCTGGTACCTTAAATCTCCTACAAATCTCGCATTCACTCTTGTAGCAGTCAAGCCTACTCTCTTAAGCAATCCACATTCAAATTGTAATACATATATTTCCCTGGTAACAGAGATCTTTCAATAAGTGACATAAGGTGTTACGCAAACTTTAGAACAATCCGCAGGTTATAACCCACCTGTTTCGCCTCAACCAACATCTCTTTATACCCTTCTGCCGTCATACACATTACGCAGTCACTTAATCTTCCTGAGTCTGAACTCATACCGCAACATGACATTTACTTCACTCCCAACTAGAAAACATGAAAAGATTCTTCACACACCCATAACTCGGGGTTATACCTCAAATCAATATGGAAGTCAAGCACCTAATAGTTTTCCTATCCTCCAGCAGACCCTTCTTGTCGCTTCCAAATCATATAAATACATCTCGTAGTCATAACATACTCATTGCATATCCATCCAGCCATCACTTATACTAATAGGGACACTACCGAACATATAAGTTCAAAAACACTTGCTCACACAGTGCTCAAGCTGCAGGCAAAAACCTAGCCTAAAGTCCTCCAGAATGGCCCAACATTAACACACAAAGATCTCATCTCGCCCCTCGATCAGGGAATCACAAGTCATCGATGCATATCTGATATTGAGCACTCATGCGTGCATGCGAACGCATGGAAGGAATTCAAAGAGTTACACTTCAAGCTAAATCAAGGCCGCACGATAAGAATTCAAGAATGTGAAGTTTTTCCTAAAGGTTCTGCAACCTCCCGAGTATAAGTACAGACGTCTCCATACCGATCCGCGAGACTCTACTAAACCTGCTCATGACTCGTGAGACCTATGTAACCTAGGCTCTGATACCAACTTGCCACGACCCAAAAACTGACCCGGTCGTGATGGTGCCTATCGTGAAACTAGGCCAGACGACACAACTCACCAATCAACCATTTCCAATAAAAGTTGTTTTTATACCATTTATAAACCAATAATCTCATAATAAAAACTTAAAAGAAAAGTGCGGAATAATTACACAAGTCCGACATCGGGGTGTCACTAGTCATGAGCATCTACTAGGGTCTGAATACAACATGAGTCTAAAAATGTACTAAATACAAAAATGAAAATGAGAGGAAAGAAAATAGTGTTGCGCAAGTCGTGCAGCCACCTTACTAACTTCGATGACTCCGCCTCTGAGCAATCAACACCCGCTACCCGGTGCTGAAATACCTGAATCTGCACACGAGGTGCAGGGAGTAATGTGAGTACTCCAACCCAGTAAGTAATAAGAGTAAATAAAGACTGAGCAGTAAGAAAAGTCGTCAACCACGTCATAGTACCACAGTGATTACAACATGTTCCCAAATCAGGATACCATTCAAATCATTTCGTTAAACTCCCAACTTCAGTAAAATCCTTTAAAATTATCTTTCTAACCTTTTCAATATAGGTTTAATGAAATATATATATAGTGAAAGTGATGAAAATCTATATATATATATAGTGAAAGTGATGAAAATCATAATCAGCCCCTCGGGCGAAACATAGTTCGTACACAGCCCCTCGGCAAACACAGAAATTCATACCCATTTCATAACTTAAAAACTTCAGTTTAAATGAAAGTTGTGTAAAGCATTTGTTCAACATTTTCAATAGAGGCTCGGTCTAAAGATGTGTGAAACAGTAATTAAATCAATATATTCGATAGTAACTCACTTTAAGGAGGAGTGAAAAACAGTAAGTTCATAAACAAGCCCCTCAGGCAAAGCATCATTCATGTGCATGTATATCTATAGCCCCTCGGGCAAGCCCCTCAATCACTCATGACTCAACTCTTACCAGTCAGCGCTCACACTCAGCACTCACACTCAATAGGTACCATATAGTAACCGCTGCGGCGCGCAGCCCGATCCATATATCGTTGAGGCGTGCAATCCGATCCATATATCTCGTCGATGGTGCTCACTGGGGGTGTGCAGACTCCGGAGAGGCTCCTACAGCCCAAGCGCTATATCGCTGCGGCGTGCAGCTCGATCCAACATATCCTACAGCTGAAGCGCTATATCGTTGCGGCATGCAGCCCGATTCAACATATTGCTGCGGCATGCAGCCCGATCCATAGATATATAATCCTCACAACCAGGCCCTTGGCCTTTCTCAGTCATTAACCTCACAATCAGACCCTCGATCTATCTCAGTCATCAACCTCACAATCAGACCCTCGGTCTATTTCAGTCATCAACCTCACGATCACTCGGACCATCAGTAAAACAGGGAACTCAGCCCAAATAGTTTTCACATTTTTCAGAAGTAAAGTGATAAAACCAAATTTAAACAATAAACATGTAAAACATCACTGAGGATATGCTTTCAAAAAAATAGCGGGAGGAAAAATAGTGAAAGTGCTCCTAAGGGTCTCAACGGGTCAGCACAAGGCCCCAAACATGGCATACAATCCAAAAATAATATCAATCTCTAAAATATGGAATATCATAAGATTTCAAATCAAATATGCGACTTAAAAGTTGTACGGGACAGACCAAGTCTCAATCCCCAACGGTGCACGGTTCCACGCTCGTCGTGTGCGTCACCTCAAAGTAGCCAATGATGTGAAATTCGGGGTTTCAAACCCTCAGGATAGCATTTACAATCATTACTTACCTCGATCCGGTCCAAAATCGAACCCGCAATGCCTTTGCTCACACGAATCGACCTCCGGATGCTCCAATTTAGTCACAATCAATACATAATCATTAAAATATGCTAAGGGAACAAAGCCCACTCGAAAATATCCAATTTACATCAAAAATCCCGAAATTGCTCAAACCCGACCCCCGGGCCCATGTCTCGGAATCCGATAAAATTAACATCAATAGAATCCTCATCCTCCCACGAGTCCATACATATCAAGATCATCAAAATCGGACCTCAAATGACCCCTCAAATCCCCAATTTAACTCTCCAATTTCAAGCCCTAATTTCCCCAACTCTTTCTCTAATTTTTCCCACAAATTTCATGATTAAACAATGAAATAATCATCATAAACACAATATACAAGGCTCAAGTAGCTTACCTCTCTATCAACACTTGATTCCCTCTTGAAATCACAGCTTGGAGTTTCAAAATCGTACAAAAATGATAAACAAATGACTGAAAATCGCGAAGGGGCCTTTTTATACATTCTGCCTAGGACTTTCGCGCCTGCGATCCCATAAGCACATCTGCGCTTCCGCTTCTGCGGATTTCACTTATATTACCAGGCCTCGCATCTACGGTCGCCTCACCGCTCCTACGGTATCGCAGATGCGATTATCAAGTCGCAATTGCGATCCTTCTCGCACCTTCGCTTTTCTTCCGCTCCTGCGGAGCTCGCACATGCGGTTCCCAATCCGCATGTGCAGATATGACAGAAGCAGCAACATCAGCTGCATTTTCTCAAGTTCAACCTTCCCGAAAACTATCCGAAATCATTCCGAGGCCCCCCGGGACCTCAACCAAAAATACAAACAATCACATAACCTTATTTAAACTCGTCCCAACCTTCGGAACGCTCAAAACAACATTAAAACACCAAAATCACATCAAATTCAAGCCTAGGATTCCAAAATCTTCCGAATTCTGCTTTTGATCAAAAACCCAACCAAACCACGTCTGAATGACCTGAAATCTTGCACACACATCCCAAATGATAAAACGGAACTATTGCAACTTCCGGAATTCCGTTCCGACCTCCATATCAAAATCTCACCTATCAACCGGAAAACGCCGAAATCTCATTTTCGCCAATTCAAGCCTAAACCTTCCACGGACTTCCAAAATGCATACCAATCAAGCTCCTACGTCCCAAATCTCCTAACGGAGCTAACCAAATCATAAAAATTCAAATCCGAGATTATATACTAACAAGTCAAATCTTGGTCAAACCTTTCAAATTACAAGCTTCAAGTTGAGAACTGTTCTTCCAAATTCATTCCGATTACCCTGAAAACCAAACCAACGATTTACATGCATTATACATCACACGGGGCAAGCCATGCCCGAAAACTGGCGAGCAAAGTGCAAAAGCTCAAAACGACCGATCGGGCGTTACAGTCACGATGGTTCACGGAGGGCGAACTGGTGTCGTGACACTCTCCCCGGACCCTATTAGTGTTAACAAACCTAACTAGATGATATCTACAACGAGCACACTTATGTTCTTTTTTTTTTCCTCGTACATCCCCCCAAACCCCCCATAGATGCCGAAGGACAATTAGTACTGGCTAGCACCGTGTCAAAGTTAAATTGAACACTGCTGAACAAATTTTCTTTCCAATACACATGGGAAGATGCCTTACCAATTTAGTGGCTAAAAAGGAACATCATAGAGTTGGGATTCCAAGGGCAAATACACCTTATGGATTTGCTTTCTTCTGAAAGAGAATTGGCATCCTCCCAATAAGCACCTAACTGGTTACCCAATATCAGTTAAACTTGGCATTGCGAATCATGAGAATCTGAATAATAACAACACTGTCTCAATCCCAAACTGGTAATCATCATTATCAATGTCGCTCCTTTTAAACTCATCCAAGTTCAATATTATATAAATTAAAATTAAAATAAAAAACACAAAAAGTTCTCTATTTTTTTAAAATATTGAGACGAACAAATTTCTAACAAGTCCAAAAGCTAGACTCCATTGAAAATATTGAGTCTCAAGTAAACATACTCCAATGAATGAAAAAAAAAAATTGCAAAGTTTATGGGACTGTCAGTTATGAATGATGTATCCAAGTAACTGAACAAGATAATTCCAAGAGCTAATACAATTCAGAAATCAGCCAGAAGGCTGTTTATTTTAGGTTAAAACCTAAAAGGCCCAGGTGTTCAGACAAAACATCCATATATATCTTCGTCATCCTCTTCTTCCATACCAAGTAAAGCCATCTCATCTTCACCAATATTTTCATTCAACAAGTCCTCCCAAAATCCTTCATTAATTGCTTTATCTCCACTTTCTATATCTGCTTTCTGATCAACATAGTCATCTTCCTCCAGTTCTAAATCATCAAATCCATAAACAACGCCATAATCTTGATCAGATTCTTGCTTTATATTAAGATTTTTAATATTGCTAGGACCTTGATCAATTGGCCTCCTTCTTTTCTTGTTGATTTCTTCCTCAAGTTGTTTCCTTTTATCCTTTTGCTGCATTATCTGCTGTACAAAGTTTGGATTCTGTAATGCTTTGGCCAAGAAACTCATCATCTGCTGCTGCTTCATTTCTGTCCCTTTAAGTTTTTCTTCCATTGATTTAAGGTATGATTTATTAGCCTGCTGCTGCTGTCTAAGATTAACAAGTTCCATCATTAGAACCTGCTTGTCGCGCCTCAATCGATCAATTTCTCCATCTAATCCAAACCTCCCCAACTCAACACATGAAGAGTACTCCATACCTTGGTTTGAAGCCTTGTTGCAGTTGCCAGTTGAGTTTAAACTATTATTACTTGTCTTTCTCCTCCTAATTTTCTTCAAGAGATGCTTTTGCCCCCTTAAGAAACCTTCATTAGCAAACTCCCAATGGTCTGGATTAACCTTCCTAAATCCCTGCATTGTTCACATTCCTACTCCTCCAGTAAGGAAAGAAAATATAAGGTGATGAAAAACCAATAATACTAGTAGCTAGTACTGTTGGCTGAAAACTAATAGACATATATCAAGACCTTTAGGAATTAATTAAGATGTCAAGAAACACATATCAAGAATGATGAAAATGGACATAGAGTAAAGTGAATTAATGCGTAGAATGTAATGTGAAAAGGCTTAGCTGTAAAATGTTACCCCTGGGAATTTTGTATGTGGTATTATTTTCTTTTTACACTGAAGATGGACAATTCACCCCCCCCCCCCCCCTTTTATAGTCATTGAGCGTTACAAATAGTTTTTTCTAGACAAATTTTTTCCACTTAAAACCATGAACCATCAAAGAGACTGGAACAAAAAAGAATCTTGATCCAATGAAACAGAAAAACAGTACGTTGCCATTACAAGAAACAAATCTTGTTTACGAAACATTCTAAAGGACAGTTCCCTGAACACTCCTCAAAGCTTCAGTGATTATTGTGATTCTCCAACAGTCAGAATCACAATAATCATTGAAGCTTGAGGCATGTTAAGGACATGTCTTTAAGGATATTTCGCCAACAAATCTATTACTTGGAAGAGTTAAAACACTGAAGTCTCAACAAATTAACTAAGGCTAGACTCCAGAAACTTCAGGAACATGAATGAAAATTTAAAGAAGTAATTATAAATTCTAAACCACTCTTATCAGCAAATATTCAAATGTTTTTCAAGAGCTTTCTTTCATGATCCTATCTACGATACCTATTAGATAAATATTCTGTGTGCTCAAAGTTGAATAGGAATAGAGAAAACAATAATAATGCTTACATAAGTATTGAGCTGCCTGACAAAGCTGGAGAAATTGTTATGCTTGAAGTACCTTGGAAGAAGATTCATGGCCAAGGTTTGAGGATCCCAAACGATGAAACTGTTGTTACCTCTACTCCAAGAAACGACATCGTTGGTGCTTGGATCATCGACAAGTTCGTAAGTCTTTGTGAGAAATGGTGGAGGGCCACTCTCATGAAGACCCTCCATTGGTTGAGGCCTATTGGACATGAAAGTAAACTCTTCCTTTATTGAACCAAAATGATCCATTGCCTTGAATCTTCAAGAAATTTGAGTTAAGATAACAAGTTAATGAATAAAGTTAGGTAGGATTGAAAGGATGGCCAAAATGGCTGTTGAGGTCAAAGGAAGCTAACAATGCCTAACTTCTTTTTTTTCTATCAAACCTATTGATTTAGGAAGTTGGGGTTTGAGAGAAAAGGTTTTATAAGTGAGGGAAGAAGATTTTGAAAATTATCCAATAAGAATACGAGAACCATAGACAAAATCAATTTTTCCAAGAAAATAGAGAGGATATGGACAGGTAAAAAGAGCAGCAAAACAGTTTGTGAATCAGAAAGATAGGGTTCAAAGTATGGGGAAGAGGCAGAAGAAGTGGGAATTTATGTTGCAAGAGGGAGAGTAATGGGAAAAGGGTGCTGAAGCCACGGTTCGATCAAATAGTTTATGAAAATAATATAAGTATATTTTATACTTTCTTTGCTAATGCTGAAGATTCAAGCCGGTGGAATATAATGGTCCTCAGATATTTTTAGCCCTTTTTTCCCTTTTAATTAATTAGTGCCCCATTTAATTAATCTCCTTTGTAACTTTTGGGCTACGTGTTTTGTAGCCTTCTGGCAGACTAAACTTTGTACAAATCTAAATCCTGCTTAGTTTAGGTGCTTTAGATATTTATTTGTTGGATCCGAAGTGTTAAGCTCTAAGAGAAATGCAAAATATCAAAAAGATCGTGACAAAATACATAGAAGAATCTTTAAAAATTTGCAATATATATGTCGAAAATTCACATGTTGTGCTAACCTTGACTTGAGAAAAAAGATAACCTTATAGAAGGAAATTTTTATTGTTCAATTAGATTTTATTTTTGAGTTTTACTTCAATTTTTTTTTTCTTTTTGTTTCTTGGTTTGGCTGGAGGGGAAGGGGGAGGGGGAGGTTTGCTTGAAATATCTTACCCACCCCAAAAGTGAGGAAAATATCTTGGCTACTAGATATTAAAATATGCATTAATCTAACAAAAGCTTGGATTGGCTTAAGGAGGGTACACTTGCTTGTATGCAAATGGAGCCACGCGTCTAAATCTTGCATAAGTAATCGATAAGATTTTACACATTTAATATTCTCTCTATAAAATAACAAATTCAATCCAACTATTACTTTAATTAACCATGTTTGAAAGCTTATTAAATGCTACCAAACCAGTTGAGACCTTTCACGCAAGCTTTGGTCTAATAGTAGTGAACAAAAGAGGAAAGAAAAACAGATAAAGTACGCTAATCCTTGAAGTTAGAGAATATATAAGGCAAAATACATACGTTACCTCCTCAGCTATGGACCAAATCCCTATTACACATTTTTTGCGGATGAAAATTATCTTACACACTCAACCTTTCCAGAGTATCTTTAAGACACACCATCTTTTTCTTGATCAATTTTTCAAAACATGTGTAATATCACGCACCAGTCATACATCGACACGTGTTATTGACTTAAAAAATGAAAAAGAAAAAGAAAAACAAATCCCACCCAATTTTTTATTTTTTTTTAAAAAAAGCAAAAATGGAAAGGAACTCATCTCCTCCAGGCTTCATCGTGCCTTCAATTAGAGCTTTTCAGCTCATATCTCTTCCTTCATCAACATTTCTCTTTCATCTTTCATCCATTAACATACACATATTCAAAAAAAATTATAGATAGATAAAAAACATAACCTAGTTTTCACCGTCCCACCACCATTACTCACCTTCCACAGCCTTCTCGTTATCTCCATTGTCGCCTACCACCAAAGAACTCAGACCTTCACCTTACAATTCAAACAAAAGAAATAGAAACCCTAAACAACTGCTCCTACCTTCTGATGCATTTTTTTTTTGTTGAAAATTTTTCAGATATAACAAGTGGGTTTTCTCCATGGCTGCCCCATTGAAAAGGAAAAAAAGAAGAGAAGATTCTTCTACATTGTTCTTCTAATCTCACTTGAAGATTTCATTACAAATTTTTCTACACTGTTAAAAATTTCTTCCTGAATCGATTTTTCCAGATATTTTTACTCGATCTATTATAATTTTAACAGATTTCTTAATTGAAAGTGGATAAAATGGATAGTAAACATCTATATTATCTCCAATTTGAACCAAATTATTTTAGAAAAATAAAAAAAGGAAGATATTGGAAAAGGACAAAAAAAAATTTATTTAACCGTTGGATAAGTTTTATTAAATTTGGACTCTTTAAATAAATCATCAGATGTACAGTTTTTACAGTTCAGACGTCTTATTTTGTCTGTAAAACACGCACTTGCCACTTTGACAAAGAGGTGTGTCTTAGGTACAATCTGGAAAGGTTGAATGTGTAAAGTAATTTTCGTCCACAAAAAGTGTGTAACAGGGATTTAGTCCATAGTTCAGGGGGTAACTTATGTATTTTGCCAAAATATAATATCCGTGTTTGTAGTAAATAATTATCATCTTGCTTGTAGATAATTCTTGTTCAAGCCAAAACTAGATCTCCCTTCTTCTAAAACTTAATTGCATAATAAAATTGGGAGATGCTAAACAGCCCAACTGGTGTGACCCAACTTTGGCCACACCAGTGAAAAGAAAAAAAAATCCTCTAACTAATTAGCCTACATTTTTCCCTCCAAAACGCAAAATTAAATTTCAAGTCTTGAAGTATGCGAAAATTAAATGTTGGGAGATGAAGAGTCTTGTATATTATATTTGTATTTATGTGTATTTTATACAAATTACACGTTTTTTTAATTTTTAACAAATTATTATATTTTCTTCCTTTCTTAAAAACAAATACGGTATACGATTTTGTATACTTCCTCTTTACAAAACCCTAAACTAGCGGACACTTTCCTCCTTGCCAAGCCCTAAACCAGCGGACACTTTCTCATTCTCTAAAAATGGATTCAAACCAAAACAATTTGGCGGTGTAACAAAATATGAATCCAAAATGAACATAACACAAATACAATAACCATGAATATCAACCAAGATAATAGGTTTGATCGAGTTAGGGACGAGTTGTATAGATCTTTAGGGATGGCATCAGACGATAGTTTGTTGAATGAATACGAATGGGTCGATGTTGATTCTCACGGCAGTTTCAACAATGTTGTGCACTTAGATGATGATGATGATGATGAAGACGGTGGAGAATATCACGGAAAAGCTAACAGTGATGAGGAGCAGGTTTTAGAAAATGAGTTAGAATTATGTGATGTTAATCGGGAAATGAAGAATGAATTCACTGAAGAGGATGTGGTTGTAGGTCCAATCTCTGGAATGCGATTTAGAGATAAAGATACTTTATTTGCGTTCTACAAATAACATGCACGACTGAGAGGATTCTTCATCGTCAAAAGAATTCCCACAAGAAGGGTGGTGACACTGCTAGGTATATAACCTACTGTTGTGATAGGGCTAGGATTCGCAAAATCAAGTTTACCACCAAGAGTAAAAATTGTAAAGCTAGACTAGCTATTGTTTTGGATGATTCTGGTTGTTGGCGCGTCTCTAAGATCATTCACGATTACAATCATGATTTGCTCTCATCCATATCGCGCTCGATGGTTGGACATAGGTCTGTTTGTGATTCTTTGAAGAGGGATCTTGTAGCTCACAATCGATCTGGCATTAGACCCTCCAAGAATATTAGACTTGCTGAGATTCAACATGGTGGACCGAAAAATTTGGGTTGCACTCCAAAGGATTGTAGAAATTATATTTTGAAGAGTAGGAATTTTGAAATGCAAGAAGGGGACGCACAAGTCACTGCTCAATTTTTTTCATGAAATCCAGGTAAAGGATAGGGAGTTTTTCTATTCAATCGGCGTTGATAATATTGGTAGGTTGCGAAATATGGTATGGGTGCATTCACACTGTAAGGCAGTATATGAGCAATTCCATGATGTGATATGCTTTGATACAACGTACTTTGTGAATCGATATAATATGTCATGTGCTACATCACCATAGACAGTCCATCTTACTAGGATGTGCTCTCATGTCTCATGAAGATATTGATAGTTACAAATTAGTTTTTAGAACTTGGCTTGATGCCATGGGAAATATTCATCCAGATGCGGTCATAAATGATCAGTGTCAGAGCATTAAGGTAGCAATTGTTGAAGTGATGCCAAATACAATACATAGGTATTGTATTTGGCATATATTCTCAAAGTTTCCTTTTTACTTAAGTGGGGTTCGTCCTTCTAAAATTGCACGTGGAGAATCTATGGTCCTTGATAGCATAATTGTTGATGTTTTTGAGAGAAAATGGACAGAATATATTGCAAGGTATAATTTGCATACAAGAAATTGGTTCAAGAAGCTTTGCTCTGAGAAGGAAAAAAGGGTTCTTGTGTATCTTGATGTGTATTTTTTGGCTGGTATGCTATCTACGCAAAGAAGTGAGGTGATGCATGCGTTCTTTGATGGATATATTACCCGTCAAATCACTCTTTAGATGTTTATTCACCAGTATGAGTTAGCTATAAGAGCTAAGCATGAGAAAGAGTTGGAAGCGGAATACAGGTCAAAGGGCTTTCAAATTGTGTGTGAGTCAATGTTCAAGTGGAAGGAGGAGGCAATTTAGTGTTATACGTGTACAGCGTATGAATTTTTCAAGACACAGCTAAGAAAATTGTATCATTGTGAAGTCAGCAGCCCCGACGATCATCAAGTTGTCCCCGGTGTTGAGAAATTCATCGTTAGTGATTATTCAGTTATAAAAAAATGATGGAAATCTAGTTGAGTACACTGTTGAATATATACCTATTGGCGATTATTTTAGTTGCAGCTGTAAATGGTTCAAGTCGAGAGGGATGCTTTGTTGCAATATACTCAAGATCGTGTCGCACAAGAAGATTGATAAAATTGATGAAAGGTATATACTGACAAGATGGAAAAATGATGTTATTAGGCTACACTTGAATCGGCTCCATCAAGTTGGTTACCCAAGCATGACTCCTGAGTATAAGACATACAGGAGCGTGTTGAAGTATTTTGACATGGCTTGTGATATAGCACTGGGCACTAGCGTTAAGGTTCAATATGTTAAACATAATTTGAAGAAGATGGTGCATGATCTTCAAAATTGGGACGACGAAATGATCGTGCCAAACCAAGACCAGGATGACTCAGATGAAATTGAAGGCACAACTCTTCGAGATCCCTAGTACACTAATTCACGTGGCAGGCCGCATTTGAACCGATATAGAGGAAGAATTGAATACAACTTTATAAGTTCACAGTCGCATGGTATATTTGGAGCTAGTAATGGTGCAAGAACTGGTGTTAGAGGGAGTGGCAGGGGTGGTGGCAGGATTGGTGGCAATCGTGGTGGTAGAGGCGCCGGTAGAAATGGTGGATGTAGGGGTAGGGGTAATGGGCAAGGCAAAGGTACAAACATTGAGCATGATGGTTCCCTAGGTGTGAATGAGGTATAATTTTGCGACTACATTTGATTTATTACTTAAACATATCATGTTTTCTTATAGTGTTTGTTTGATTTTAATTGCAGCAAATTGGTGCTACACAATCGCAATCAAGCTTGTTTGATCTCAATGCCGAATCAGACTTGGAACTATAATAAAGAATATTGTTGAAACTAGGAGTTCTCAATTGGCCTAATTGCATTGTTGTTTTATTTGGTCTAGAACTTTTTGATTCTGAAGAAATTTTGCTTGTTTTGTATAAACTTTGGTGTTTAATGATTTGTCTTCACTTAAACATATCAATTTTTTTTCTTATAGTGTTTGTAATGCCATATTAGCTACTACATGATTGTTGCTTTTTCTCCCTACGATTTTGGATTAGTTACGTTGTATTCTAAGAAAGAGAGGTATTTGTAATTTTGAATATAACCATTAGTTACGTTGTATTCTAACAAAGAGAGGTATTTGTAATATTAAATGCTAATATATATACTGGAGTTGTGGAGAATATAGCAAAATATAATTGTCTTCGTATAGATGACTAGAGAATACAATAAGGACAAAGCGTAGCTATTTTCATAGGTATTGTTTTGTGTTTCTGTTGAATAATTTGGCTAATGACAGTACTCAATAATATTTATTACCGATAAGAGTTCATGTTCACCTAGATTCACAAATAAGTTTCAACAGCTAAAAACAAGCTACAATAGTAAATATAAGCACATATATTTATATTTGTGTATAACAACTAGCCAACTACAGCACTCAACAAAGAGGGGTATTTGTAATATTGAATACAACCACTAATAAATTATTTTCTTTTTTTATCAACTCACTAATAAAACTATTTCTATTATTGAATCCAACCAGAAATGCCCATAGACTCGCTGGTTGATTAAATCTCCAATTTCTTTCTCATTCATACTCATACACGGAGGTTCAAATCCCGACCTTAACATTGTTCTTTCCCATTTGTTTTCATCCGAAGAGTCTAGAGGTAGTTGAATTGTATTTAATATTTCGGTCTCCAATATTTTGATTCACTAATTAATACAACTTTTCGTTATTCGTGATGACTTTTGCAATTCTCTATGACCAAATTTTATTAAGATTTTCAAGAGTTTTTTTTAAAAAAAATTTTCTGGGTTCTATTACATCTGAAAGAAGATGAGGAGGTGTAATTTCCAGTCCTCTTCACAATAGTTTAGGTTTTAGTCGTATTTTGAGAAGGTTTTAGTCGTATGATGAGGAGGTGTATTTTTTTTCTTATATTAAATGTATAAAATAATTTGAATAAACATGAAAAAACTATAACAAGCAATAATCACAGACAATAATTCTATTGTCCTTTAATAAGCATAACAATAATACAAGAAATATTAACAGACAAAATTATAATAAAATCATATTAATCCATAAATATTTTAATGACAAGGGTTGAACACAGGCGTACATGAAAAACCTAAGCACTAGATGTTCCTATCCTAACACTTCAACAGTGAATATCACTGCACTTGATGTAGCCTCTACAAGTTCAAATAGAAGAACACTCACTTTCTTCAACTTGTTGTCGACAACAAATTTTTTCCACCCGTTAACGAGTCTTCTTCGAACAACACCTGTTAGAGTCACATTCCACTCCTTCCCATTACATCATAGTAATGTCTTAGCCGTACTAGGAGGAAGATATTGACAGATACTTTTTAAAGGTACTGCACAAGCATAATGAAAAGATAGGATAAAAATCATTTCATGTTAACTAATAAAAGAAAAAATTGAATTTACCATATAATCGCGCTTGATGTACGATCTGGGCACCTTCATCCTAAACCATAGATAGAATTCCTCTTCTTCAATCAACCCTTTAGCATTCATATTTAGAGTATTTGCGATTTTTGTAGAGTAGCAAATATAGGTTAACTTATGTTTAGATATGTGTGTGTGTATATATATATATATATATATATATATAGAGAGAGATAGAGAGTCAAAAACGTTTCCCCTCCCTCCAATCGTTACTTTAAGAGTCCCTTTATTTCCCTCCAAATATTTTATTTTTTTATCATGTTTTTCTTTTCTTTATCCCATTTTTTTCACTGCATATATGTTTGATTTCATATCACTCACAAACTAATTTTCAAACGATTAGTTTCATATTGACCAGTTCAATTGAATTTTCAATTCCATTTCTGGCTTTTGAATTTCGGTCATTAATGCACATTGAAAATTAAATGAAGAAGGGTTGTTCAAATGAATGAGATGACTGATCGGGTCTTGCATTGAATTGTTTTGCAAATCCTTAAATTCTCCTTACTTACCGCATTAATTCAGTGGTTGGATTCCCATTAAATCGATTCATGTACTTCGAATTGGCTCAAAAATACATAAGGAGAAAATTGTTTACATGAGGTGTAAAAACGTCATGTAATATGATTTGAAAACCCATATGATTTTAGTATAATATGATGAACAAATAATTAATGAATAAAACTATATATCGGCTACTATATATATATATATATATATATATATATATATATATATATATATATATATATATATATATATATATATATATATATATATATATATATATATATATATATATATATATATATATATATATATATATATATATATATATATATATATATATATATATATATATATATATATATATATATATATATATATATATATATATATATATATATATATATATATATATATATATATATATATATATATATATATATATATGTTCAATATAACTATAAAGAGCAAAAAATGAAATTAACATTAAAGCAATTGCATTATATATTTGCTCCGAATAATTAGTAGCCGATACGTATGACCTTAATGAATGAAATTATATATCGGCTAATAAATATATCTCACGACCCTAAACCCGAACCCGATCGTGATGGCGCCTCTCATGAGGACAAGGCCAGCCGACACTTCCCATTTCAGTATTTAACAGTTAAACAGTAAGAAACAGTCTAAAGCATGATAAAATAATCCAATGTTTAAGAAGATGATAGTATAATATGCGGAATACAACCCAACACAACCCGATACCGGGGTGTCACCAGTCATGAGCATCTAAACAATCCGGAATACTCAGAGAAAACTACAGAGTTTAATACAGTAACTAAAAACATGGAGAAATAAGATAGAGAGAAGCTCCGGGCTGCGAACGTCGACAGCTACCTAGAGACTCCTCGGATCCACCTGAGCTGGGAAGATGAGCACTCGGGAGCGGGACCAGATGCGCCTAAATCTGCACAAGGGGTGCAGGGAGCAAAGTGAGTACTCCAACTCAGTGAGTAATAATTTAGCGCAATTAAACTTCATGAAAACCTTTTTGAACATTTAAAGAGGTAAAGGACAGGCAATTAAGAAAATAGACACATAAAGGTTCGCCCCTCGGGCACAGTATCAATAAATTCGCCCATCGTGCAATATCTCAGAGCAATACCAGCCCTTGGGCTATATCTCACATCACAATGGATACCCGCGCTCACTAGGGGTGTGCAGACTCCTAGAGGGGCCCCTTACGGCCCAAGCGCAATATCAAGCCATCTCGTGGCGTCATCACTAGGCTCTCGGCCTCATATTAACAAGCCACCTCGTGGCATACATATCTCAGGCCCTTGGCCTCATATTCAATATCAAATGTTTTCTCAAGTCATAGGCCCTTTGCCTTACTCAGTCAAAATCCTCACAAGCCACTCGGGCAATAGTAAAACATGATTCTCAGCCTAAAATATTATTTAAAAGATCATTTAAGTGTTAAAATAGAGTAAACATGGCTGAGTACAAAAACAGTGAAATATAACATGACTGAGTTCAAGTATAAAGTCAAAACAGTAAGGAAATATCAATAAAAGTCCCCTAAGGGTTCAAATAGTTGGCACGAATCCCAAATATGGCATTCAACCCAAATAATGATGATAGCAAATAGATTTCAGTCAAATACGCTGTAAAATAGTCATTCGGGATGGACTAAGTCACAATCCCAAATAGTGCACGATCCCACGTTCGTCATCTAGCATGTATGTCACTTCAATATAGCACAATGATGTGCAATCCGGGGTTTCATACCCTCAGAACATCATTTACAATCATTACTCACCACAATCCGGTCAAATCTCTAGCTTGCGATGCCTTTGCCCATCGAATCGGCCTCCACTCGCATCGAATCTATCCAAAATTAGAATGAGGACGTCAAAATATGCTAAGGGAATGAAGCCCAAGCGAAAATAATCAATTTACAACATAAATCCCGAAATTACCAAAATCCGACCCCGGACTCACGTCTCGGAATTTGATAATTTTTACATCAATAGATTCTTTATCTCCCCACGAGTCCATACATACCAAGAACACTGAAATCGGAGTCCAAATGGCCCCTCAAATTCTCATTTTAAAGTCTCTTAATCTCAAGCCCTAATTCCTCAATTTTTGTCTTAGATTCCATGATTTATTAGGTAGATTTCACAATAAAATCGAGTTTTAAGTCCAAAATGCTTACCTCCAAGTGATTCTCCTTGAATCCCACTTCAATCCCTTTCAAAAATTCCAAAAACGACCAACAATGGAAGAAATAAACCCCAAATTTGCGGACAAGACGACTATTTAAACCTTCTGCCTAGGCCTGAAATACATCTTCGCGAACGCGGTCAAAGCCTAGCGTTCGCGAAGCACAAAAATATCTTGACCAAAATTCCTCTTTCGCGATCGCGACCACCCCATCGTGAACGCGATTCTTTACTTAGACAAACCTTCGCGATCGCGTTCCCCCTATCGCGAACGCGATGAATTAAATTCCCCTGAAGCTCAGCTGCCCATTTCTTCTACGCGAACACGACAACACCCCCGCGAACGCGATGCACAGTTGCCCAGCCCTTCGCGAACACGGAGCCTTCCTCGCGAACGCGAAGGCTAAATTTCCAGCTTCCTCAACTGACCCTTCACGAACGCCAGGACCCTCTCACGAACGCGAAGGTCATTTTTCTGCAGCACTGACCTGCAATTTTCTGCAGCTCCAAACTTCATGGATTGGCCCGATTGACCACCCGAAACTCACTCGAGGGCCCTGGGACCTCAACCAAAGGCACAACAATATCCCAAAACCTTATTCAAACTTGTACCAATCTTCAAAACACCTCAAACAACAACAAATCAACCAAAACACATCGGATTCAAGCCTAAGTTTCCAAAAAATCTTCTGAATTCCGCTTTTGATAAAAAACCCAATCAAACCACGTCCGAATGACCTGAAATTTTTGCACACACATCCCAAATGACACAACGGAACTACTGCAACTCTCAGAATTCCATTCCGACCCATATATCAAAATCTCACCTACCAACCAGAAATCGTCAAAAAATCCACTTTCGCCAATTCAAGCCTAATTCTACTCCGGACCTCCAAAACTCATTCTGATCATGCTCCTAAGTCCCAAATCACCTCCCGAAGCTAACCGAATCATCGTAACTCACATCCGAGCCCTCTAACACATAAGTCAATGTCCAGTTGACTTTTCCAACTTAACCTTCCTCAAAAGAGACTAAGTGTCTCAAACCTTACCAATTCCTTTCCGAACCCTAACCATCAAACCGATCACATATAGAACCATTATACAAAGCAATAAGAAGCATAAATAGGGAAAACAGAGCGGTAACTCATGAGACGACTAGTCGGGTCGTCACATCCTCCCCAACTTAAACAAACGTTCGTCCTCGAACGAGTCAAGAAACATACCTGAAGCCTCAAACAGGTGAGGATATCTGCTCCGCATCTCCTGCTCGGTCTCCCAAGTAGCCTCCTCCACAGGCCGACCTCTCCACTATACTTTCACTGAAGCTATATCCTTTGACCTCAACTTTCGAACCTGACGACCCAAAATAGTTACTGGCTCCACATCATAAGTCAAATCATCATCCAACTGAACCGTGCTAAAATCCAAAACATGAGACGGATCCCCTATATATTTCTGGAGCATAGAAACATGAAATACCGGATGCACAGTCAACAAGCTGGGTGGCAAAGCTAGCTCATAAACCACTTCCCCAATCCTCCGAAGCACCTTAAAAGTCCCAACGAACCGAGGACTCAATTTACCTTTCTTCCCAAAATCTCATAACACCCTTCATGGGCGAAACCTTCAACAGAACCTTCTCACCAACCATGTAGGACACATCTCGGACCTTCCTGTTAGCATAACTTTTTTGCCTCGACTGCGCTATACGAAGCCTCTCCTGAATCACCTTCACCTTTTCTAAGGCATCCTGCACCAAGACTGTCCCCAATAGCCTAGCCTCACCCGGCTCAAACCAACCAACTAGAGATCTACACCGCCTCCCATACAAAGCCTCATACGGAGCCATCTGAATACTCGACTTCTAGCTGTTGTTATAAGCAAACTCTGTAAGCAGTAGAAACTGATCACATAACCCTCCGAAATCAATGACACAAGCATGCAACATGTCCTCCAATATCTGAATAGTGCGCTCGGACTGCCCGTTCGTTTGAGGGTGAAAAGCTATGCTCAACTCAACTTGAGTACCCAACTATCGTTGCACAAACCTCCAAAATTGCAAAGTAAACTAAGTGCCCCTATCTGAAATGATGGAAACGGGGACACCATGCAAATGGACAATCTCCTGGATATATATCTCTGCCAACCGCTTTGAAAAATATGTAGTACACACAGAAATGAAGTGCGCAGACTTGGTCAGCCGATCCACAATCACCCAAATAGCATCGAACTTCTTCAAAGTCCGTGGAAGTCCAACTACAAAGTCCATAGTGATCCTCTCCCACTTCCACTCTGGAATATCCATCCGCTGAAGCAAGCCACCCGGTCTCTGATGCTCATATTTCACCTGCTGGTAATTAAGACACCAAGCTACAAATCCCACAATGTCTTTCTACATTCTCCTCCACCAATAGTGTTGCCTCAAATCCTGATACATCTTCGCGACACATGAATGAATGGAATATCACGAGTTATAGGCCTTCTCCAGAATCAACTCCCGAAGCCCATTCACATTGGGCACACAAATTTGGCCCTGCATCCTCAACACCCCATCATCACCAATGGTCACATATCTGGCGACATCGTGCTGAACTCTGCCCTTAAGGACAAGCAAATGCGGATCATCATATTGCGCTCTCTGATGCGATCATGTATGGAAGACCAATAAATCACACAAGCCAATACCCGACTAGGCTCCGAAATATCTAACCTCATGAACCGATTTGCCAAGGCCTGAAGATCAACTACAAGAGGTCTCTCCCCAACTGGAATATATGCCAAACTCCCCATACTCACCGCCTTTTGGCTCAAGGCATCGGCCACCACATTGGCCTTTCCCGGATGGTACAATATAGTGATATCATAATCCTTAAGCAACTCCAACCACCTACGTTGCCTCAAATTGAGATCCTTCTATTTGAACAAATCCTGGAGGCTACGATGATCAGTAAACACCTCACAAGACACACCATACAAGTAATGCCTCCAAATCTTCAACGTGTGAACTATGGCAGCCAACTCCAAATCATGAACGGGGTAGTTCTTCTCATTTGGCTTCAACTAACGGGAAGCATAAGCAATAACTCTACCCTCCTGCATCAAAACACAATCAATACCAACTCTCGAAGCATAACAATACACGGTATATGAACCTGAAGCTTGTCGTGCCCCTTTTTTTCCCTTCGCGGAGAGGAGTCCGAGTTTCGATATTCATGGAGGTGTGATGACTCATTTTCTTTTTGGGAATTGGGTATTGCGTTTTTGAAGAGTCGCCACCTAACAATTTTTAAGGTGCATTAGGGCACCTACAAGGTTTATCTATAACTACATTTGATAACTAGAGATAGGGTAAGGGCTTGAAATTATCCTAAGGGGAATGTGTTAGGCACCCCTCAGGATCCACTAGTGTGGTTCCCGGCCTGAAAAGTTTTTGTGAATTTGTGCAATTAGAAAATAAACAAGTGAGGCTCAAATAAGAGGAGATTTAAGTTTAAATACACAAGTGTTTGAAAAACGATTAATAAAAAGCAAGGTTTTGAAAAGAGTTATAATCTAAGAATGCTTATGAATATAAAGGGGTGTCCTAGGTTTGTTTGTAATATGGATCACATCAATGCAATATCGGGTTTGACACTCCTCAAAAGAGGGGATAAATGTGGCATTGACGCATCGGTCATCATATCCATATCTACCCTTTCCTGCCTATGAAGGTAATTAAAGCGAGGGTTGGTCTCGACTCTTATTGCATGTTGTTACCCATCCCTTCCTATCAGTCCCGGGGGAATTTAGGACTCTTATTCCTATAAGAAGGATGTTCTAGGTAGACCCTCAGGTTTAAAGGCAAAATACTAAAGCGACATACAAAAACATACAAGACTGCAATTAGGGGAGAGAAACATATAAGCAATTAGAAAGCTCAGTTATACCTCCACAAATAATGCACATAGACAGCATGACTTATACACAGTTAGGGTCCGAATTTTAAAATCCTAAGCAGGGTGCATAAGAGGTAACATCAGAACCAGATTTATCACATGACTCAGAAAAGAAGTCTGAATCAGGTTTGCCTACTGATTTTTAACAGTTAATAATTAAACAAAGGCAGTTCCAGTTTATTTAAGTTATTACCTAAGGCTTGCCTAGGTGCAAAGCGAGATGTAGCAGTTGTTCCAAGTCATTAAGACAGTTTGGAGATTATTTTATTACCTAAAACATGTTGTTCTAGTTGTAGAGACTGTTGCCAATTTTATTTAGAAAACATCACAATGTGAAAATTACTGCTTTACTACCCTTTTCATGAATCAGTAGTTAACTAGGCATTTTTTGAACAAAAATGCAAACAAGATCCTAGAACATGATATCTAATATGCATATGCAAATGGCAGAGTTGTTGAAAAGCAGAATCCCTAAGGCATGATTTCTAAATGTACACAAGAGTTGCACAATTTTTGAAATAACAGCTTTTTTATACCAGTATTTTTACTGCCCTGGGAGCAGGATTTCTAAGTGATAGACATAAAGTATGAACTAATGAATGAAGTGCTGAAGCAAGAAAACCTAAATCCTAAGAACATGGTATTTTAATGCAGGTATGAATCCTAAACATGGTTTCAATTGCACAATTAGGAATATAAACCTAATAACATGCTTTCTACCCTTTAACAACTATAGCATGCATATTTTCCCATCCCTTTTCACTAGTCACCCCAATACTTGTTTACAAATTATTACAGACCATGCGATAGAATTACATAAGAAAGGAAAAATAAGAAGTTACAACTATAGGAAGCCTGGTTCTAACTTCCTCTCTGAGTTATGTAATAAAGCACCTCAAATGCCAATATTATTCTCAAGCCTTTCTCATATTCGGGATGTTAGAGTTCCCTAAGGACCTCAAGGGATCCCGAATAGTGCTCACACCTAGATTGCATAACCAAGAGAGTGAGTGCAGTGTGGAAGGGCCAGCTCTTATGTGTCCAGGTTCAGAGGGAGCTCAAGGGTCCCAAAGTAAGACTCACACAAAAGGGGCAGAACCTAGTATTCTAAGAGTACATGTGAGAGTGCTTAACATAGATTTATGAGAGTTGAGTTGGAAAATAGTTTTGAAGATGATTGGTTTGAAATAAATTTGCAACAACAACAGAAGAGTTGCTTAGGAAAAAATAGTTTTGAAAGGGACAGGGGATAAGAGCAACAATCAACACATACAGAATAAGTTCAGAGAGTAGTACAGCTTCAGCAGTTACCAAACAGGGAAGTAGCGGTTGGGGACATAGAGAACCCAAATCAGAAACAAATAATTAATCATGAATCAAGTATATTAGGAGACATGCTGGTTGAGGGACATAAACAGGAACAAGTAAGCATGCTAATCATATTTGAACAAAGGAGGGCAGAATTTTAAACATGTTGAGTAAAGCAGTAAACAATAGTACAACGTAACAACATGAGCCATTAAGTTAGTGCAGAAAGAGACAGTGATTGACAACAAGGGAACACACAGGTTTGATTCTCAGAATTTAAACTAGGAACATACCATTTGAAGGAGCAAAGTGCAGGAAAAGAAAAAGTAATAAGAGTTCCACAGTCTAGCCTTGGCTTTCAGCCGGCTAGACAAAGAAGTAGCACCAATAGTAGTAGAGAAAGAGAGGGTTTGAGTGTGTACGTGTATGTTCTAAACTAAAATATTCGTGTGTTTAAAGAAGAGAGGGTAGGGTATTTATAGCTTTGAAAAGAAGTGAAAAATAAGGTAACAAGTAAAGGTTTAACACAAATATGGAAATAATCATCATCAGAATCAATTAATACAAGTACTTCCCCTTAATCAATGAGTTACAGCTCAAACAGATACTACATGGATAATTAAGGAAAGAGAATCAGTTTCAGAAAAAATGATTTTTACAATATAAGTGGTGGTAAAAGTATAGAGTATATAATTGAGTCTAGGTACAGAATATACATAATTTGGGGAAAGGATTCAGCAGGGTGAAACATCACAAAAAATAAAGGAAGGGAATCAATCAACTTAAACAAACAAGTAAAATTAGGGTTTATAAGAAAACCTTACAATCAAACCGTAACTTAAGGAAATCAAGATCAATCAAGAAGGGATTATGATTCTGTACTTCGGCATATAAATAAAAAAGAATGAACAGGCGTATCAGACATGCAGGGTCAAACATATTGACAAAAGGAGCAAACTAGATGAACATAAACATACAGAAGCAACATGAATTGGTTAAAGATTACTCGAAGCATGGTAATCAACAGAGTCAAGTAGTCATGGCTCACACATAGAACCAAAACGAAGAAACCAGTCTATCACATAGTAACAGGTAAAGGAGATCTTTAAAAAAAAACTCTCAGTAATAAGTGAGGAAAACCTTTAAGACATTAGAGTTTTAACAAAGTTGAGTTAAAAGGTAAGAACTCAGAATCAATCAACAAATGAGAGAATCTAAACACAAAGAACTGAATTGAAACAAGTATACATACAAAACAAACAAAGACAGTTCTAGAACCTCGGATAAAACCAAAGATACTTAGGTTTTTCAACGCGATGAGTCAGGTAGAAGAAAAACAAGAACAAACCGTTTAAACATAGTCAAATCATAAGATAATAGTGAAAAATCAGAGGAGAGGTCTTTTAGAAAAGATTAAGAAAACCCTAATCGTTAAAGATGGAGAGTCTCTTTGAAAGAAACCCGAAAAACTTTTGAGAAAACACCCAGAGATTCATAACATGCACAGATCTAAGACAGATCTGAAAGAAAATCGGAAAGTTCTTAAAACTAGGGTTTCAGAGAACCTAACGAAAGTGAGAAAAACTTCGAAAAGTTACCAATCTAGCTGAAAAAGCCATGGATCTGACTTGAACGACCATGGATGGTCGAAAAAAGACCATGAATAGAAGTTGAGCAAGGACTGGACTAGATCTCTTCGAGATATTTCTACGAAACCACAAAAACCGGCCACCAGGAGACATAGGAGACGAGTACACGTCTCAAACAGCCATAAGAGTCCATGGATTAGGTGAAAATCGAAGGGGATTAGGGTTAATTTGGGTAGCGGCGGCTAGGGTTTAGGTGAGGTTGTAGAGAGAATTGGGGAGGAAGGGGATTCAAGGGCGGCGGGTTGGTAGAAATGAATTAGGTTAAGGGGGGTCGTTTGGGTTTATTTTAGGCAGGTGGAATGGTGGTCATTGATTTGAATAATCAACGGCCCAGATTAGATAGGGTAGGTAGGGATCCGGGTTTGGGTAGGATTTAAAAAGGTTAGGTTCAGGTTTTAATTAGAAATTGAGTCGGGGAATTGGGTTTTGATTTGGGTTATATTTGAAAGCCAATTTTGGCTACAAGTTAAATAACCTTTTTTTCCTTTTAATTTATAAAAAATAGTAAATGGTTTCTGAAAATTAATTTAAAGTACTAAAATGATTTATAATATGTAATAACAATTTAAAAATGCAGGACCCAATTTTATGAATATCAAACACAATTAAACCTTAAAAGGGCTAATATTGCAATTTTGTGCAATTCCGTCTAAAAAATACTAAATAAAATTGTAAAAATATGTAAAAATTACTTTAGCCATATTTTTGGATAACTATAAAAATAAAATAGAAGAATTATCAAAAATAATAATTTTGGGAAATAATTATGGGATTTTATGGATAAAAAGGGGAAATAAATCAATTAAAAAACCTTTAAAATTATGAAAAAATAATAAAATAATTGGACGTGATTATATATGTATATATATGCTATTTTGAAGTTATTTTGCATAATAAAAATATATAGGGAAAAATTGGGTATCAACAGCTGCCCATCCTTAACCTGGAAGAATGAAAAAGTTTTCAGGTAAAGAAATGAAGGTCAATTTTGATCGAGCGAAACGGTTTGAAGAGGTTTAGGCCGCACCCTGGCTTCTAAGTTACCTACATATCCCTGGCTTTACAGGAATCAGGTTGTATGTAGTTCAGGATTCATCGGCGGAGTATACCGATGAAGACATTTCAAGAACGGACGCAATATCTAGGGCTGGGTGAGTGGGCGGTTACGGGAATGGTTAGGTTTGATATGGCTGAGGGAACTGGAGTGGGATCGATCCTGCTGGGATAGCCGTTGCTTGCCTGCTTACCTGCAAATAAGCAATATAAGCATATATTGTGCATAAAATTTAAACATGATGCAAATTCTCGTTGGATCATGAACGTTGTCTTTGCACGGTTAGGATGACGTCCTTAGACCATGATGTCCTGGGCCATGAAGCGTATGATAAAGGATTCACCGGCCATGAAATGATGTTCTCAGGCTATGAGGATGGTGCCTCCGAACCATGACGCCTTTGACTAATGATATGCAAAAGATCGAAAGAGATCCTCAGGCCATGACATGGTGTTCTCGGGCTATGAAGATGGTACCTCCGAACGATGATGCCTTCGGATGAGTTGGTGATATTTCAGCCCATGAAATATGCAGTAGTATGATGTAGACAAGATAGATCTTAGTCTTGCAAATTAAATGGAGAGCTTAGCCCGTAAGAAAAGCGAGATAAATAGTGCTTGAGATAGTGCTTAGTTTCGAAGAAAATTGGAGGCAGAGCTTAGCCTCGAAAGGCAGAAAAGTAGCCTTATGCAAAGATGCAAATACAGATGGAGGTAGAGATTAACCTCGGAAGGCAGAATGGTAGCCTTATGCAGATGGAAGGTAGAATAGTAGCCTTATGCAATACAGATGTAGATAGAGGTAAAACGTAACCTCGGAATGCAGAATGGTAGCCTTATGCAAATTGGAAGGCAGAATAACAGCCTTATGCAATGCAGATGCAGATAGAGGTAGAGCTTAACCTCGGAAGGCAGAATGGTAGCCTTATGCAAATTGGAAGGTAGAATAGTAGCCCTATGCAATGCATATGCAGATGGAGACAACGTTTAGTCTCGGAAGGCAGAATGGTAGCCTTATGCAAAAATGCAAACGGAGATAACGTTTAGTCTCGGAAGGCAGAATGGTAGCCTTATGCAAATTGGAAGGAAGAATAGCAGCCTTATGAAAATTGGAAGGCAGAATAGTAGCCTTATGCAAATTGGAAGGAAGAATAGCAGCCTTATGAAAATTGGAAGGCAGAATAGTAGCCTTATGCAATGCAGATGCAGATGGAGACATCGTTTAGTCTCGGAAGGCAGAATGGTAGCCTTATGCAAAAATGCCGATGGAGATAGTGTTTAGTTTCTGAAGGCAGAATTGTAGCCTTATGCAAAAATGCAGATGGAGACAGCGTTTAGTTTCGGAAGGCAGAATGGTAGCCTTATGCAAAAACACAGACGGAGACAACGTTTAGTCTTGGAAGGTAGAATGGTAGCCTTATGCAAATAATAAGAAAACAGCTGACAGTAGAGTTTTCTTAGTTGATAGCAGATTGCGGCGTTGTGATTACTGGGAGCATTGTGACATACGGGACATCACTAGTGTATGATAATAGCAAATGTTTGGCTAGTGAAACGGTTCGGAGAGTTGTATCCTTGATCAATGTTTGTTCCATGGGCGTACAGTATGTTTAATGATTTTGCAATCCTAGTGCCTGCATCCAAAGAAAAATCGTGAGTTTTGTAAGGGGGGAGGTTAGTTCATATCCCCGATGGCTTTGCATGACTCGTCCGGCTTTGATCTGGTGAGGTCGTCTGTATCATTGGGGTAGCGTTGCTAAACAAATCAGTTTCAATAATAAACATGCATGATTTTGTGAAAGTATAACATAAGTGTATAATAAAAAAACTTTTAGATGAACCAACTGTGAGCACGTGATTTTTGCCTCACGAAAACTACTCCAAAATAAATCAAAAATAAAATAAATTTCTTTTACTGTGCAATTTTTGAATTTACGTGGTGTTTGTTAAATATTTGTCTTATATCCGTAAATGTTTACTTTGTCATAACAAAATGAAAATAAAAATAAAAATATATGTTTCATGCATATCTAGGATTTAATTATGCATTTAATAATTGATTCAAAATAAAATCACAAAAATATGCATTTGTTCTATTTTAAATATTTCACTGTGTGATTAATGTTTGGTCTGTGTGTTAAATAATTGTTAAAAGGTAATTAATATCTTTGGAAGGGTAATTTTTGTTTTATATTTTAATTAAGATTTTAATGATTAATAATAAAATTAGAAAAAAAAATAATATAAGTTGTAAAAAGAAAATCGGACCTGGACCTAAATCAAGGCCCAAACAAAATGAGCCCCATAAGCCCAGTCCAAACAAGCCTGTCCGGTCCAATTTACACGAGCCAAAACGACAGCGTTTGGTCACGCTTCATCAAGGACCGTTGGATTGAATCAATCCAACGGCGGAGATCTCACCCCTTTACCCGTAACCCTTTACCCGACCCTTTGACCCGATCCAGCCTGACCCCGAATTTCAACCAAACGACAACGTTTGGTTAAGTGGATTGATCTCAACCGTGCATCTTAATTGATCCAACGGATGAGATCAATCCACCCCACCCCTATATAAGGCCCAAACCCCTACCCCGGCCCCTAACTGAACACCCCCCTCCTCTCTACTGTTCATCATCCCTTCCGAAACCAAACCCCTAACCCTAGCCGCCCTTATTCCCCACCGCCTGAAACCCGGCGGCATCAACGCCGCCGGTCACCACCTTAACACCCCAGAACCCCCTGAACACCCTCTATCCGAATATGTTAGCCGCTTGGCTCGAATCTTCCTGAAGGTTCTCGAATCTTCATTTGAAGATTCGAGCCAAACTCAGATGTAAACCAAACAGCCCCTAGTTAACACCATAGCACCCCCTAGCATGCCTCGTTATGGATCCAGTGTTTTTTTGGCTCGAATCACTTCAGAGCTTCTCGAATCTTCATTTGAAGATTCGAGCCAAACAAGAACTCACCCAGATCTGTTCTAAACTAACACCAAATCACCCCTAGGCTTCCCTCACCCTTGTGTCATCTTTGGTTCCCCTCGAATCCAACCAGAAATGGTTAAGCCCAAATCGAACCTTCAGGAACCCTAGAAATACCAAACTTTTGGATTCTGCCCAAATTAAATAGAAGATTGAGGTTTAATCGACCTTAGTCGAAGTATTTTCAGTGGAAAATACTTCGACTAAGGTCTGTTTGATTTCAAAAAGTCCGAATCCAAGTGGAGTTCTAGTCTGAATAAATTTGAAGGTTCAGAGGTATTTTTCTATTTCTTTTGTGTATTCTACGTGTATTTTTGTTTGTTTTAATAACCTGTTAATTTTTCATATTTTTGTTTGATTAATTCTGTCATTTTTATCTCATACCCATATGTCTGATCAAGTAAATGAATTGTTTCTGTTGGTTATGTTTCTTCACAATGTGTGTAATCGACTCGATTAAATTCGTCAATTAGTTACATTATGAATTCCCATTTGTGATAATACTGATTGAAATAATCTGTTTCTATAGACTGTTTCTTGACAATTGTTGTAGATAATCAGCTTAAGTTAATACTCATCAGTGAAATCACCCTTGTTTGTAAATCAATAAGTCTGTCAAAATAATTGTTGTATGTATATTGTTTCCTGAACATTAAGTTTCAGGGCATTGTCAGTATATTGACAATGCTCCTGTTTGTTTGATCTTAGTTCAAAAGCTGAAGTTCAGTTTGAATTATTGTACTGAGTTCAGTGTAATGTTATTGTGATGCTAAGTTTAAACTCCATTTCACAAGTATTGACTAGATACCATTGTATTAGAAAGAGTATATTCTTAGTTAAGATTCAATTCAGAACTTAAGAGAATTAGTTGTAGCTGTCTTAAATCAGATTAATAATCAGGTTTGAACAGATTTTAAAATCTGTATTGTTAGATTCTGATTTTAAGTTTGAAAGCAGTAATAACAGTAATTACAGTAGGATTTCTGGGACAGAACAGTAAAGGTAATGTGATAGTATAGTGGGCTGAAAGTGGAATGTTAATGGCTATAGTTTAATATGATAATGGGAAACAAAGGGTAATGGGGCTGCTTAAAATCAGGATACGATCACTTAAAGTATTTAAAAGCAGATTTTTATGGGACTTTCCGATTTTTAAAGAGGAAAGGGGTCCAGGCAGCACTTAAAAAGAAAGGGGCAGCCCTGTATAAATACAGGGAGCTGGACAAAGATTAAGAAGAAGAAAAAAATGAGGAGATATTAGGAGAAAAAATCTGATTTGAAGGACAGATTTTAGGACTGAATATCAGTTTTCAGAGAGAGTTTTTGAGAGAGGGAAAAGATAAATTTGAGTGTGGAAAATCATAAGCAGAAAAATCAGAAATGAAAATCTGAAGAGGAAGAAAAGCAGAAAAAGAAACAAAAGGAGAACACACATATACACACACAATCTGAAACATATGTAGAAGAAGAAAAGAAAAATCAGAAACATATTTCTAAATCTGTCCGGGTCTGTTTTTTTTAGTGGCATTTTTTTGTTCAAATCTGAAATTTCTCAAAAGAATACTGTTACTGTACATCTGGGTTCCTCGGGTCTTATTATTGCTCAAAATTGTGGAAATACTGCTATTCTGCTGATTTTTATTACTGCTGCAACTGCTGAAATTTACTCCTTCATTTCCAGGTACATATCTTTTAAATTCTATGTTGGAAAGAGACTCTTCATGACAAATCAATGAAGCTTGAATTGCAATTCTATTTTTCATTTATCTAAGTTCATTATTGTAAATTTCAGTTTCATGTTGGTTAATATAGTATTATGCTTGACATGATAATTATCAGTTGATCATTCTCTTTTGAAATTCATATAAGTGTTGTAATAGTATTATCTATTCCCGAATTTCATTAAAGTATAGTTATGATTAAATTGTTAAGATAGGAAACATGGCATGAAGTTGGCTATTAATTAAGTCTTATTATCAGGTATAGAATATTCTGAAATATCAAGAAAATGCATGGTTAGTGTATTTCGATTGTTTGGTTGTGGATTAAGGTTAGATGATGTTGGTTGCATTTTGTCCATATATGGCGTAAATAGTGATTATGATTATAATCAATAGTCGAAAGTTGCATTAGTATCTTCTGCTATGTTTGCAAATGTCAAAACATGACGAATAATGTTGTATGCAATATCATCTTATTAAGTCAATTATGTAGATTTGTTCTCTTTTAATCACAAATGGCCTAGGAATTTTACAATGCGAATGTTAGTGTTTAGCAATGGTTCACATAAATCGAGAATCAAATCGGTTAGATTATATATATATCTTACGTTCAACCATAAGCAGAATTAACAAAATAATTAGGCATATTAGATTAAAAGCAAGTATATGAGAATAAGATGAGATGTACATGCACAAATTGCAACACTTTATATCAATGGTAAATTAGAAATAGAATTTGCACTAAATAAAAATAATGAAAATTCTTCAAAAAATATTTCTTCCCTTCATAAATTATTTTTTAGTTTCATATGCAATTCATCCTTTGATATATGTATATATGTTGTATTTGTGAAGAATAGTATTAATCATATTTTTATTCTTTACTTTGAATTTGAATAGTCTGGATGAACATAAATTATACGCGGAAATTATAATCGACGGTCAACATTTAATAAATTGTGAATTCTTTTAAAAGAATTTAAAGGCATCCCTTGAATGTGAATTTCTCAGGATTTTCATATAAAATGTGTAGTTATAATAAACAATTTGTGGAAAATCCATAATATTATTACAAAGATTTTGCGCAATTAGGGATGCGTTCGCGTACCCTGATTATATTTTTAAAAGCAAATTCGGATTATGTGTACGCGCAATTTCGAGCGAATATTTAATAAAAAGGATCAAAAATGTTAAAATAATTTCATATAACCCGGGATGTGCAGTTCACTGTTTAAATATAAGGGTGATGACGTTCATAATTTTATTTTAAATCACGAACATATGAATTTGTAATAAAGGACATAATATGGTCAATTATATTGTGTACACGTATGCGTGACATGATCCCCCGTAATTATGAAAGGTATATAATACAAATATACGTACGCGTAATTCGTTTATATAATTGTAAACAATAAGTAAAAGCGGTAGTAAAATCATGCAATAAAAACGTATTTAGTAAAATCAAGATAATTAAGCCAATAAAAACAGTTGAGCGACCGTGCTAGAACCACGGAATTCGGAAATGCCTAATACCTTCTTCCGGATTAACAGAATTCCTTACTCAGGATTTCTGGTTCGCAGAATAACAAACAGAGTCATATTCTCCTCGATTCAGGGATTAGAAATTGGTGACTTGGGACGCCTTTAAAATTCCCAGGTGGCGACTCTGAAACAAAAAAAAATAAAAAATAAATCCCGTTTCGACTGTCCTTCAATTGGAGAATACTCCCTACGCACCCTCGCGCTTGCGGAATAAGGAGGTGTGACAGCTCGGGCGACTCTGCTGGGGACTAAAACCCAGAATCTCTGGTTCAGGGTTTAAAGAATTCGAGCTTAAAATAACTGTTATAATTGGCTTTATTTATTGTCTGATTTTTACATGATATATGCTCAATATGCTAAATGAAATTTTTACTGCTTTAATATTATTTGAATTATGCATATACAATTGCTACGAAACCTCCTTCTTTCTGAGTCTTCTGAATTTATGGTGCACACGTGCGCGTGGCCCACCTTTCTGTTAAAGTCATACCAAATAAGACGAAGTTGGGACAAGTAACTAGGCTGGGTAGACTTTCGTGCTCCCGGTACGTTGCCCCCGCTTCGGCTCAAACTGTCTGTTTGGGTAAGCCAGGTTTAGAACAATCAACCTCAGGTTTTTTTTACCTAGAATAACTCAGCCATGAACCGGATCCCTAGTAGGAACGTCTATTTGCATCATGTACATTTGGCCTTGGAGACTCAACACAGGGGTTGGGTCTGTCTAGGACAGGTGAACCCGAAACAAAAAGACCATCCTGATGCATCCTACTTGCTACCTGTGCATTCATTTGCCTCGAACATGCTTGTTGACCAGCTTAAATGAAATCATGGTGAGAACCGAGGAATAAAATAGGTAGTTTTAAATCTTGAAATAAGGGTATTTAATAAATAAAAAATTGAAATTTTTTTTAGTGTATATTTTCAAAATGAGTTTTGACTTTATTAAAATTAAATTTCAGATACAAAATGAGCACCACACAAAACCCCCCATCCACGAATACAGAAGAGTTTCTATTTCAGCTTCAAATGTGGTGGTATGAATTAGGCGAAGATGGTCAAAAATGGGTCGTCAAGCATTTGGGAAATCTCACGGATATTATGAAAGTTAAACCCCGTGATGATCTGATTGCAGCGTTAGTAACTTTTTGGGACCCTGTTCACAATGTCTTTCGTTTCTCTGACTTCGAGCTTACTCCTACATTAGAGGAGATAGCTGGATATGCTGGTTTTGACGGAAGTCTAAGAAATCAAAGCCTGATATTCACAAAGGCTCCCTCGGTACATCGATTCTTCGGTCTTCTGAACATCAGCAGTCAAATCAGGAAAAGCAATGTCATCAATGGATGTTGCTCCTTCAACTTTTTGTATTCAAGGTTCGGAAAGTCAGATGGGTTCGAAATTCATGAGAAAGGCCTTACTAACAAGCAAAACAAAGACACTTGGCAGATTCACCGTCGCTTTGCCTTCATGGTGGCTTTTCTAGGAATCATGGTCTTCCCAAACAAAGAGCGAACAATTGATATTCGCACCGCGAAAGTTGTGCAAATCCTCACCACCAAAGAAAATCACACCCTTGTCCCCATCATTCTATCAGACATTTATCGGGCTTTGACTTTATGTAAATCAAGAGAAAAAGTCTTCGAAGGATGCAAAATTTTGTTGCAAATGTGGGTGATTGAACATCTCCAACAGCAGCCCAAGATCATACAGTATGGGCCAAACAATGATAATTACATCGAGAGTTATGAGGAAAGAATAAAAAATTATCAGGCTCCAGAAGGGATAGAAGCGTGGGTATCTCATCTAAGGGCTTTAACGGCAAATCAAATTGAATGGACTTTGGGATGGCTCCCGATGAGGGAAGTGATACACATGTCAACCTCAAATAGTTATCTGCTACTATTGGGATTGAGAAGCATCCAGCCGTATGCGCCACTAAGAGTCCTAAGACAACTAGGGAGATATCAAGTAGTTCCTGATGATGAAGATTTGAGTATGCAAGTAATCGAATTACACCCAGAAGCCACTATTCCCGAGGCTCTACTTCAGCAGATGTGGAATGGATGTCGATACTTGAAAAGTGATACTCAAGTCCCAGACACTACAAAGGGTGAGATAAATCCTGGATATGCAAGGTGGTTTGAAAAACGGTCTCGCGTGGATGATGTACCAGAGCCTGAGCTAAGAAGGCCAACAAAAAGACCCCATGTTCAAAACTTCAATGATAAAATCCAAGAGCGGTTGATCTGGGGAGAAAAGGAAAAAGGGTACAAAGCAACTATCCATGCCCTAAAAGAAAATCTGAGAAGCCTCAGTTTGGAGAAAGATTTGCAAGCACAAGAAGCCGAAGGCGAGAAGAAGAGTCTAGCTTGTGAGAATGAAAATCTTCATGCTCGATTCCAAAAAATGAAAAGAGTTTCTGAAACACCAAAGAGGAGCTAGAAGGATCAAAAAACCATCGCCAATCTTTTTGAAAGAATGCAAGATTATGATTCCATTCTTGCGGAAAACGAAAGGGCGTTGAGCAAAGCAAAAGAAAGGATCCAACAATTAAACGAAAAGGCCAGATCTAATAAGGAACGCCAAGTAAGGCAATCCGAAGAAGACAGGGCACAATTCAAGAAGGAAAAAGACCATTGGATACGATTAGAAGATCAGCTTCGTGCACAACTAGAAGAGGCAAGAAGATGCAACAGAGAACATCAACAAGCAGACATCGACAGGGAAAGAGCGCATGCAAGATTAGAGCAGGCCAGACTCCGAGCTCTATTAGAGTCAACTTTAGATCATGAAAACCGTGTCAGAGATATAGCCACCACTCGCCAGCAGCAATTGCAGGACCAAGACCAACGTCTCCAAGATTTCAGGGCACAAATCCACGACCTGGCGGTCTACACCTCTCAAAGTTACGTAAACTGCCAAGGAATGGATTATGAAAGGTTTACAGAGCATGCACCCATTTTTGCCCGTCATCTAGCAATGGAGTTGGAAAGGATGTATCGTACGCTGGGAGGTCATCCAGGTCAAGCCCCACATTGAGCAAATAATCTATTAATTTACAACACAAGTGGAAAGTGGGGCACGTTGTGAGATGTTAAGAATTGTATCTTTTATTTTGATTTAAGTGTGTGTGTTTCAAGCCATTTTCTTACAAAGTTTTCAAATGTAATGTCTGTTCATCTTTGTATAATGAATAAAAGTGTTTGCCTCATGTCCGAACTACGCAAGGTCTGATTCATACGGGGGCATGATACGTAGGCAATCTTTTAAAGATTCGACCACCACAATAAAAGATGTATATAATAAATAAAATTAAAAGTGAATAAAAATTTCAAGAAAGCTGGGACGACACAAGCGGCCGAGCAAATGCATAATAGAAAGGGGATATTTGTCTAGGAGCATTGCATCTCAACGTGTAATTATATATGTGTTAAACTCTCAAAACTAACAAATTTGTTCATTTCCAGAATTCAAGCAGTTAGTTTCTCTAAAGAGTATACTGGCATATTATCATTATCACACGAAATCAAAAGGACCAATACCCGAAAGTATGTCTATCCCAGATGTTGACACAGGTATTGAGCTAGAGGAGATGGATGTCGGGAAAATGAAAGAAGAGATGTTTAAACTCAAGCAACAAATGGCTGAGATGTACCAGGCTTGGTCTACATGACAATTACCCCCATCTAACCCAACTAACCCTTCTCCATCAATGACCCAAACTCGGGATAACATTACCACTGAATTATCCCCAAATTTCCCCATTTACCAACATTACCGAGGAACAACCTCTCAGACACCACAGTCTCCACCCCCGAAACCAGTTCCATACTTTCCTCCACCTATGACTCATGTTTTCGTAGCACCTTCCCCGGCTACACTCCACAAATCTCCTAGTGAGCCTACATTCCAGGCCCAGGACAACCAATATTACCCCCCGGAGCCCACCCTCAAAGCCTTTGAAATCCATTCAACTACTCCTCGTTTTGACCTCCCAACCGAAATTGACAAGCCAGCCAAAAATGCTGAACAAGAAGAGATGTTCAGGAAGGTCAAAAGTCTAGAACAATCGTTCCGATACATGCGGGGATTAGGTGGGCAAGTCAGTGTAGCTTACAAGGATTTGTGCTTGTTCCCAAATGTACAATTACCAGTTGGCTTCAAGATGCCTAAATTTGATCTATACAATGGGCACGGCGACCCAGTAGCCCACTTAAGGGGTTTCTGCAGCAAGATGCGAGGAGCTGGGGGAAAGGACAAATTATTAATGGCTTACTTCAGTCAAAGTTTAAGCGGATCAGCTTTGGAGTGGTATACACGCCAGGACCATGGGAGATGGTACACCTGGGATGACCTGGCACAGGCATTCGCATACCATTTCCAATACAATCTGGAAATCATCCCAGATCGATTATCTTTGACAAAGTTTGAGAAGAAACACAATGAAAGTTTCAGAGAGTATGGCTTTTGGTGGAGAGAACAGGCAGCAAGAGTAGATCCTCCTATGAAGGAGAGTGAAATGGTAGACTACTTCCTCCAAGCCTTGGAACCAACTTACTATGCCCATTTGGTTTCAGCGGTTGGGAAATCATTCAACGAAGTAGTAAAGATGGGAGGTATGGTGGAAGAAGGCCTCAAGACAAATAAAATCATGAGCTATTCAGCGATTAAGGCGACTACTCAAGCTATTCAAGGCGGGGTAGGAGGAATCAGAAGAAAGAAGAGGGAAGAGGCAGCAGTAGTTGATTCAGGAATTTGGTCAGGACCAAGAGGTTCACCGCCTTACTATAATCAACAACGACCTCGCCAATCAACTTACCACCACGATTCATCCCAACACTACTATCACCCTTCGGAGCCTCATTTTTCCATTAACCATGCACAAGCATACAACCAACCACCTTTTCACGCTAATTGGCGTGCTCCTACTATACCAAGTACTTACCCATGAGCCTATCCCGGACCAGGTTTCAGGCCGAGGCCAGCATTCAGGGGAGAAAGGGAACAGAAAAAGAAAACCTACACTCCATTGGGAGAGTCATACACCAGTCTGTTCCACAGGCTGAGACAACTGGATATGCTAAGACCAATACAATCGAAGCTACCCAATCCTCCTCCAAAGAATCTGGACTACACCATTAGTTGTGAGTATTGCTTCGGTACACCAGGCCATGATACGGAGAAATGCTGGCATTTGAAAAATGCAAAACAAGAACTGATTGATACTAATAAAATCGAGGTTCAAACCCCCGAAGCTCCCAATATCAATAGAAATCCAATGCCAGCCCATCAAGAGGCCAATATGATAGAAATCATACAAGCTGATGGGGAGACAAAGAAGCCGTCACAAACTGTCATGATGATCAAGTCTCATGAAGCCAAGCCAGATAAGCAGTTAACAGAGGAGAAGCCGGTACCTAAAGAGAGTAGAAATGGTGACGAACCATCTGTGGTAGACGAGAAGGGGTCTTCAAGCAAGGATGCCACAAAGCAAGAAAGGTTGAAAGTGATAGTACCAGGGGTTGCCAGTAAACCCATTATAGTCGTGGAGGGAGCCCGTGTAGATCGGGTTATTATCACACCTGTAACCCAGCTACCGGTGATCAACAACAAGGCCATTCCATGGAACTATAAACGGGTGACTGTAATGTACAAGGGAAAAGAAGTCAAGGAAGAAGTGTGTGAGGTGCAAGGCTTGACTCGTTCGGGAAGATGTTTTACTCCCGAAGAGTTAAGAAAAACTAAAAATAATCCAACGCCAATAAAGAGAGCTGTGACGGAAGAAGAAGCGGAGGAGTTTTTAAGAAAAATAAAACTCCATGACTATTCTGTTGTGGAACAATTGAAGAAGACGCCCGCTCAAATTTCATTGTTGTCATTACTGATCCATTCAGAGGAGCACCGTCTGGCTTTGATGAAAATCCTGAATGAAGCTCATGTTCCTGAAAAAATCTCTGTAAATCATTTGGGAAGAATAGCCAACAGAATCTTTGAGGCAAACAGAATTACATTTTCTGATGATGAATTGCCTATGGAAGGTACTGAGCACAACAGAGCTCTTTACCTCACCGTGAAATGTGAAAACTCCGTAGTAACCCGGGTATTGGTTGACAACGGGTCAAGTGCAAACATCTGCCCTCTCTCCACTTTAAGCAAATTAAAAATTAAAGAGGAGAGGATCCAGAAGAATAGTATCTGCGTACGGGGGTTTGACGGTGGAAGCAGAGATTCATTTGGCGACATAGTGTTGGAACTAACGATAGGGCTAGTAGAATTCACAATGGAATTTCAAGTGTTGGACATAACTGTTTCTTACAACTTGTTGTTGGGTCGACCATGGATCCATGATGCTAAAGCAGTCCCGTCAACACTACATCAGGCTGTCAAGTTCGAATGGGATCATCAAGAAATAGTTGTGCATGGAGAAGAAAGTTTAAATGCTCACAGCAGGGCCATTGTACCGATCGAGGGAACAGAAAATGACCAGGGACCATGGGTATACCAAGTATCCGACACAGTGTCGGTAGAGAAAATTCCAGAGGGGAAGTACCTTCCGAATCCAAAGATATCCTCTGCATCAGTCATGGTAGCCTATGAAATGTTAAAAAATGGTTTTTTACCTGGCAAAGGTCTGGGCTCATCTTTGCAAGGAATTATACAACCAGTATCTCTCCCCGAGAACTGGGGAACCTTTGGTTTGGGATTCATACCCACTATCACCGACGTGAAAAAGGCCAGAAAGCTGAAACAAAAGGCATGGGATCTTCCAAAACCAGTCCCACATCTATCAAAGTCTTTTGTTAAGACCGGTGCTAAAAATCGCCCGATAACAACAATTCCTAAATCCCGGGTCAATCCTGAGGAGGAATTAATTGAAAGATTCGAGAAATTGTTTAATGATGTGAATATGTTGGAAAGCGGAGAAGGTTGTAGCAACGCAGAAGTTCAATTCGTTGGGCCAAAAACAAAGCTTAATAATTGGAAAGCCACTCCTCTCCCTATTCGAAAGGAGTCTTGGTAGTTTATTTTGATTTTCTTTCAGTTTGTTTAGGTTACCTTAGGGTTGTAATCCCAATGCTTATCTTACAGTTTGTTTAAAGTATGCAAACCTTGTTATCTTTCATCATCCAATAAAATACAGTTTCCTTTTTTATTATCATTCCTGATAGTTTTCTTTTTCCATTTCTTCTTTTTTCTGTACAGTTCTTTTTACGCTGGGTCTAGTGATGTGGCATGCATGAGGAATCCTCAGCCCAGTCTTAAAAATCAATCTGGTCCCGAAATATTAACTCAAGAAATATATTGTGATTATGAATCAAAATATGATGAAGATGAGGTTTTTGAAGAGATTAGTAAAGAGTTAATTCACTTTGAGGAAAAAATCAAACCTAACTTGAGTGATACCGAGGACATCAATATAGGGGACACGAGTAATATCCGGGAAACTAAAATAAGTGTCCATCTCGAACCAAAGATCCGAGAAGAGTTAATTAAAGCACTCATAGAATTCAAAGATGTTTTTGCATGGTCATATGACGACATGCCAGGCCTGAGCACTGATTTAGTAGTTCACAAATTGTCCACCGATCCAACGGTGCCTCCTGTCAAGCAGAGGTTGAGAAAATTCAAACCTGATATGAGTGTGAGAATTAAGGAAGAAATTACCAAACAGTTGGAAGCGAAGGTCATTCGAGTCACTCGATATCCTGTTTGGTTAGCTAATATCGTTCCTGTACCAAAGAAAGACGACAAAATTAGAGTATGCGTCGACTACTGCAATCTCAACAAAGCAAGTCCGAAGGATAATTTCCCATTACCCAATATCCATATTTTGATCGATAATTGTGCCAAGCACGATATAGGATCTTTCGTGGATTGTTATGCCGGGTATCATCAAATTCTAATGGATGAAGAAGACGCAGAAAAGACGGCATTCATCACACCATGGGGAACTTATTGCTACCGGGTAATGCCATTTGGTTTGAAGAATGCCGGAGCCACCTACATGAGAGCAATGACCACAGTGTTTCATGATATGATACACAAGGAGATTGAGGTATACGTGGACGATGTGATCATAAAATCAAAGCATCAGGCCGACCACGTTGGGGATTTGAGGAAGTTCTTCTTAAGACTTCGCAGGTACAACCTCAAGCTTAACCCTGCCAAATGCGCATTTGGAGTTCCATCTGGAAAGTTGTTGGGATTCATAGTCAGTCGGCGAGGCATCGAGCTAGACCCATCAAAAATCAAAGCCATCCAAGAATTTCCACCTCCAAGGAATAAAACTGAAGTAATGAGTTTGTTGGGAAGGTTAAATTATATCAGCAGGTTTATTGCTCAGCTCACAACAACCTATGAGCCAATTTTCAAATTGTTGAAAAAGGATGTTGCGGTCAAATGGACCGATGAGTGTCAAGAAGCGTTCGATAAGATAAAAGGGTACTTGTCGAACCCACCCGTGTTGGTCCCGCCAGAGCCAGGAAGACCTTTGATTCTTTACTTGACGGTCTTGGAAAGTTCATTTGGTTGTGTATTGGGGCAACATGACCTCACTGGCAGAAAAGAACAGGCCATCTACTACCTTAGCAAAAAGTTCACAGCTTATGAGGTTAAGTATACTCATCTGGAAAAGACATGTTGCGCCCTAACATGGGTAGCTCAAAAATTGAAACACTACTTGTCATCCTACACTACTTACCTCATTTCTCGTCTGGATCCATTGAAATATATTTTTCAAAAGCCTATGCCAACGGAAAGACGTGCAAAGTGGCAGATATTGCTCACAGAAATTGACATCATCTATGTGACTCGGACTGCAATGAAAGCCCAAGCACTGGCCGATCATTTAGCTGAAAACCCGGTCGATGAGGAATACGAGCCGTTAAAAACCTATTTTCCCGATGAAAAAATAATGCATATCGACGAGGTGGAGCGAATTGAAAAACCTGGCTGGAAACTTTTCTTTGATGGAGCCGCTAACATGAAAGGAATCGGAATAGGAGCTGTAATCATCTCTGAAACAGGGCATCACTATCCTGTTACGGCTCAACTGCGATTTTATTGCACCAATAATATGGCTGAATATGAAGCTTGTATTATGGGTTTAAGGCTAGCCGCAGACATGGGTATCCAAGAAATCTTAGTCATGGGAGATTCGGATCTTCTGGTACATCAAATTCAAGGAGAATGGGAAACCCGAGACTTAAAGCTCATACCATACCGACAATGTCTACATGATCTTTGTCAACGGTTTCAATCAGTGGAATTCCGGCATATTCCAAGGATTCATAATGAGGTTGCCGATGCATTGGCTACTTTGGCATCAATGTTGCACCATCCAGACAAAGCTTATGTGGATCCACTACATATTCGAGTCCACGATCAACACGCTTATTGCAATATGGTTGAAGAAGAATTTGATGGTGAACCATGGTTCCACGACATCAAGGAGTATATCAGGATGGGGATATATCCCGCACAAGCCACAGGATATCAAAAGAGGACCATTAGGCGATTGGCAAATGGATTCTTCTTAAGCGGAGGAGTTTTGTATAAAAGAACACCAGATCTTGGATTATTAAGATGCATAGATGCCAGACAAGCTACAGCTATCATGTCTGAAGTACATTCTGGAGTTTGCGGACCCCACATGAGTGGATATGTGTTGGCAAAGAAAATCCTCCGAGCTGGTTACTATTGGCTTACCATGGAGCGAGATTGTATCAGTTTTGTGCACAAGTGTCATCAATGCCAGATACACGGAGATTTGATTCATTCTCCACCATCCGAGTTGCACACAATGTCGGCACCATGGCCCTTCGTTGCCTGGGGCATGGATGTGATTGGACCAATTGAGCCGGCAGCATCCAATGGGCACAGGTTCATTCTGGTAGCCATTGATTATTTTACCAAATGGGTTGAGGCCAAGACATTCAAATCGGTGACCAAGAAAGCTGTGGTCGATTTTGTCCACTCAAATATCATATGTCGATTCGGAATCCCAAAGGTGCTCATCACAGATAACGGTGCTAATCTTAACAGCAACTTAATGAAGGAAGTATGTCAACAGTTTAAGATTACACATCGCAACTCTACCCCATATCGGCCCAAGGCGAATGGAGAAGTCGAGGCAGCCAACAAAAACATAAAGAAGATACTTCGGAAAATGGTAGAAGGTTCAAGACAATGGCATGAAAAACTACCATTTGCGTTATTGGGATATCGCACTACTGTTCGCACTTCAGTAGGAACAACTCCTTATTGTAATTCCTGCAGAAGTTGAGATTCCTTCCCTTCAGATCATCGCCGAAGCAAAGATTGATGATGATGAGTGGGTCAAAACCCGTCTGGAACAGTTAAACTTGATTGATGAAAAACGATTGGCCGCAGTATGTCATGGTCAATTATATCAAAGAAGAATAGCAAGAGCATACAACAAAAAAGTGCGTCCACGGAAGTTCGAAGTGGGCCAACATGTGCTGAAACGTATTCTTCCACATCAGGTTGAGGCAAAAGGTAAATTTGCCCCGAATTGGCAAGGACCATTCATTGTGACCAGAGTATTATCGAATGGTGCACTATGCTTAACAGACATTGAAGGCAAGTGCATAGACATGGCGATCAATTCTGACGCAGTAAAGAGATATTATGCATAATTTTTTTTATGTTTGTATTTAGCATTATTTCGAAGATTGGAATGACAAAGGCAATTTATTCTGCTATCCAAACACTATACCATTTGCTTCCCCTTCGAGCCATATTTGTTTCTTTCTTACCCTCTCTTGGAATCAATGAAAATCAAATATGAAATAATAAAAAAAAATCACTATTATTAGGTGAACTACGTTTGACCTGATTCCTCAAAGAAGGATACGTAGGCGCCTCACGGCTCGGTCATAGGGTGCACAATATGCATAATGTGTACAAAAGAAACATCAAGAGACCCCAATCAAGAAATCTGGGGCAGGAGTTGTATTGGAAATAAGAAAAAGATTCCAAGAGTTGTAATTTTAAACCCATACCAAAACTGTTTAGTTTTTGATACCTTTCCATTTCCCACCACATACCAAAAAGACCTTTCGACCAATCTTAGAAAAATGCTGAGTCAAACAAATGAAGATGGTTCATAACACTCTGGTACAAACAAGAAAAGAAAGTAAAAATGAGAGAGTCTTATAGGTGAAAACCCACACGGGCACCATAAGGCGATGGAAGTTGAGAGAAAGTAAAATGAGAGAGTCTTATTGGTGAAAACCTTCGTAGGCACCATAAGGCGAAAAAGAAGTAAAAAATGAACAAATGAGGAAGGTTTATCGGTGAAAACTCTTTGAGATATTGCAAGTCCAACAGGTCTGTAAAATGAAAAATGAAGTTGGATTACGGAAATTTTGGGGAAAACAAAAATGAGACAATTGAAAGGAGATTGATTAAAAGACTGGGTTGATTAATCCAAATTGCATACCATGATCATTGGCGCCAGTGACTCCAATCAGATAAGTCCTTTATTCCTTCGTCAACGATCATCCAAATTTGGATTTTTCTTTTTCATTCAATAATTGTCGAAATCAGCGTGTTTCGTCACTAATAATCTTACTTTTCTAAAGCTTTGAGATAAGTTTTATTCCAAACAAATAAGAAGGAATGTCAAGGTATACTACCAAGATTCAAGGTTACATGATGCAAAATACGGCCATGAAAGGAGGGAGATAAAAATAATAAGATATGGGTGTAAGAAAAATGGAATCAAAAGTGGATCAGCAATGTCAGGAGAACATATGATTACGGTTAAAAGGGTTTGAAGGAAAACATACAGAGGGGAATCCTATAGTTAAGGATCAATTACAAGGACAAACAGTCTTTCAACCATTTCAAGGCAACAAAACAACACAGAGAAGCCCCACCGTCGGCGAGAATGCCCAGTTAACCCTCCTGTTTTAAAACTAACAAAGTTTTCTTTGATTTTAAAACAGGGGCAAAAACAACATTTGTGTCAGGAAAAACCCTATGAGAAGAATTAAAGAAGGAATCAGGCGTCCACCTGGAGAACGAGGATGAGAATTAAAGAAGGAATCAGGCGTCCACCTGGAGAACGAGGATGAGAATTAAAGAAGTCAGGCGTCCACCTGGAGAATGAGGATGAGAATTAAAGAAGTCAGGCATCCACCTAGAGAATGAGGATGAGAATTAAAGAAATCAGGCATCCACCTGGAGAATGAGGATGAGAAAAGAAGAAGTCAGGCGTCCACCTGGAGAACGAGGATGAAGAATTAAAGAAGGAATCAGGCGTCCACCTGGAGAACGAGGATGAGAATTAAAGAAGTCAGGCGTCCACCTGGAGAATGAGGATGAGAATTAAAGAAGTCAGGCGTCCACCTGGAGAACGAGGATGAGAATTAAAGAAGTCAGGCGTCCACCTGGAGAATGAGGATGAGAATTAAAGAAGTCAGGCGTCCACCTGGAGAATGAGGATAAGAATTGAAGAAGTCAGGCGTCCACCTGGAGAATAAGGATGAAGAAGTTAAGAAGAAATCAGGAGTCCACCTGGAGAATGAGGATGAAAAGAATTAAAGAAGAAATCAGGCGTCCACCTGGAGAATGAGGACAAAGAATTAAAGAAATCAGGCGTCCACCTGGAGAATGAGGATGAAAAGAATTAAAGAAGAAATCAGGCGTCCACCTGGAGAATGAGGATAAGAATTGAAGAAATCAGGCGTCCACCTGGAGAATAAGGATGAAGAAGTTAAGAAGAAATCAGGCGTCCACCTGGAGAATGAGGATGAGAATTAAAGAAGTCAGGCGTCCACCTGGAGAATGAGGATGAGAATTAAAGAAGTCAGGCGTCCACCTGGAGAACGAGGATGAGAATTAAAGAAGTCAGGCGTCCACCTGGAGAATGAGGATGAGAATTAAAGAAGTCAGGCGTCCACCTGGAGAATGAGGATGAGAATTAAAGAAGTCAGGCGTCCACCTGGAGAATGAGGATGAGAATTAAAGAAGTCAGGCGTCCACCTGGAGAATGAGGATAAGAATTGAAGAAGTCAGGCGTCCACCTGGAGAATAAGGATGAAGAAGTTAAGAAGAAATCAGGAGTCCACCTGGAGAATGAGGATGAAAAGAATTAAAGAAGAAATCAGGCGTCCACCTGGAGAATGAGGACAAAGAATTAAAGAAATCAGGCGTCCACCTGGAGAATGAGGATGAAAAGAATTAAAGAAGAAATCAGGCGTCCACCTGGAGAATGAGGATAAGAATTGAAGAAATCAGGCGTCCACCTGGAGAATAAGGATGAAGAAGTTAAGAAGAAATCAGGCGTCCACCTGGAGAATGAGGATGAAAAGAATTAAAGAAGAAATCAGGCGTCCACCTGGAGAATGAGGACAAAGAATTGAAGAAATCAGGCGTCCACCTGGAGAATGAGGACAAAGAATTGAAGAAGTCAGGCGTCCACCTGGAGAATAAGGACAAAGAAAAGAAGCAGTCAGGCGCCCACCTGGAGAACAAGGGAATACAATTAAAGCTGACAGAAGTCAGGCACCCACCTGGAGAACAAGGGAATACAATTGAAGTGTTGAAATCAAAAACCCGCTCATATGAGAAAGGAGCACATTTAGAGTCAATAAAGCAGAGGAGTCCAACAAAGTCCCCATCAGGAAACAACAAGAATCCCAAACAGATAAAGAAAATACGGGACACAATGAAAAGGAATACGGAATAAGCCAAATGCCCAAGAGTCACCAAGATAGCAAGACAACAAGAAACGCAAGGGCATGATCTAGATAAGATTTTATAATTCATGTACCATAGTCTAGTTTAGCTTTTTGTATTACCTTTGAAGTAAGGTGTAAGAAGGAGGTCAGCAAGCAGTAAAAACAGCACGAAGCAGCAGTAACATCACAGTCCCACGGTAGTCCCAGCTACCCAAAACTTCCCGAACTACATTGACCTGATTCCTTTATAGCCAAGGATATGTAGGAAACCTTTGAAGCAGAGGTTCGGTCAAATCTTTCAAAAAATGCTTCCCACGGAGTATTTGAACGGGCAAAAATCGCTCGTATCCGCTCACTTTATCTTTGCACGAAAACTCTTCGAGTTTCCGCACAAAGAGGGGCAGCTGTGAGCACATGATTTTTGCCTCACGAAAAATACTCCAAAATAAATCAAAAATAAAATAAATTTCTTTTACTGTGCAATTTTTGAATTTACGTGGTGTTTGTGAAATATTTGTCTTATATCCGTAAATGTTTACTTTGTCATAACAAAATTAAAATTAAAATAAAAATATATGTTTCATGCATATCTAGGATTTAATTATGCATTTAATAATTGATTCAAAATAAAATCACAAAAATATGCATTTGTTCTATTTTAAATATTTCACTGTGTGATTAATGTTTGGTCTGTGTGTTAAATAATTGTTAAAAGGTAATTAATATCTTTGGAAGGGTAATTTTTGTTTTATATTTTAATTAAGATTTTAATGATTAATAATAAAATTAGAAAAAAAATATAAGTTGTAAAAAGAAAATCGGACCTGGACTTAAATCCAGGCCCAAACAAAATGAGCCCCATAAGCCCAGTCCAAACAAGCCTGTCCGGTCCAATTTACACGAGCCAAAACAACAGCGTTTGGTCACGCTTCATCAAGGACCGTTGGATTGAATCAATCCAACGACGGAGATCTCTCCCCTTTACCCGACCCTTTGACCCGATCCAGCCTGACCCCGAATTTCAACCAAACGACAACGTTTGGTTAAGTGGATTGATCTCAACCGTGCATCTTAATTGATCCAACGGATGAGATCAATCCACCCCACCCCTATATAAGGCCCAAACCCCTACCCCGGCCCCTAACTGAACACCCCCCCTCCTCTCTACTGTTCATCATCCCTTCCGAAACCAAACCCCTAACCCCTACCCGCCCTTATTCCCCACCGCCTGAAACCCGGCGGCATCAACGCCGCCGGTCACCACCTTAACACCCCAGAACCCCCTGAACACCCTCTATCCGAATATGTTAGCCGCTTGGCTCGAATCTTCCTGAAGGTTCTCGAATCTTCATTTGAAGATTCGAGCCAAACTCAGATCTAAACCAAACAGCCCCTAGTTAACACCATAGCACCCCCTAGCATGCCTCGTTATGGATCCAGTGTTTGTTTGGCTCGAATCACTTCAGAGCTTCTCGAATCTTCATTTGAAGATTCGAGCCAAACAAGAACTCACCCAGATCTGTTCTAAACTAACACCAAATCACCCCTAGGCTTCCCTCACCCTTGTGTCATCTTTGGTTCCCCTCGAATCCAACCAGAAATGGTTAAGCCCAAATCGAACCTTCAGGAACCCTAGAAATACCAAACTTTTGGATTCTGCCCAAATTAAATAGAAGATTGAGGTTTAATCGACCTTAGTCGAAGTATTTTCAGTGGAAAATACTTCGACTAAGGTCTGTTTGATTTCAAAAAGTCCGAATCCAAGTGGAGTTCTAGTCTGAATAAATTTGAAGGTTCAGAGGTATTTTTCTATTTCTTTTGTGTATTCTACGTGTATTTTTGTTTGTTTTAATAACCTGTTAATTTTTCATATTTTTGTTTGATTAATTCTGTCATTTTTATCTCATACCCGTATGTCTGATCAAGTAAATGAATTGTTTCTGTTGGTTATGTTTCTTCACAATGTGTGTAATCGACTCGATTAAATTCGTCAATTAGTTACATTATGAATTCCCATTTGTGATAATACTGATTGAAATAATCTGTTTCTATAGACTGTTTCTTGACAATTGTTGTAGATAATCAGCTTAAGTTAATACTCATCAGTGAAATCACCCTTGTTTGTAAATCAATAAGTCTGTCAAAATAATTGTTGTATGTATATTGTTTCCTGAACATTAAGTTTCAGGGCATTGTCAGTATATTGACAATGCTCCTGTTTGTTTGATCTTAGTTCAAAAGCTGAAGTTCAGTTTGAATTATTGTACTGAGTTCAGTGTAATGTTATTGTGATGCTAGGTTTAAACTCCATTTCACAAGTATTGACTAGATACCATTGTATTAGAAAGAGTATATTCTCAGTTAAGATTCAATTCAGAACTTAAGAGAATTAGTTGTAGCTGTCTTAAATCAGATTAATAATCAGGTTTGAACAGATTTTAAAATCTGTATTGTTAGATTCTGATTTTAAGTTTGAAAGCAGTAATAACAGTAATTACAGTAGGATTTCTAGGGGGCATTTCTGGGACAGAACAGTAAAGGTAATGTGATAGTATAGTGGGCTGAAAGTGGAATGTTAATGGCTATAGTTTAATATGATAATGGGAAACAAAGGGTAATTGGGCTGCTTAAAATCAGGATAAGATCACTTAAAGTATTTAAAAGCAGATTTTTATGGGACTTTCCGATTTTTAAAGAGGAAAGGGGTCCAGGCAGCACTTAAAAAGAAAGGGACAGCCCTGTATAAATACAGGGAGCTGGACAGAGATTAAGAAGAAGAAAAAAATGAGGAGATATTAGGAGAAAAAATCTGATTTGAAGGACAGATTTTAGGACTGAATATCAGTTTTCAGAGAGAGTTTTTGAGAGAGGGAAAAGATAAATTTGAGTGTGAAAAATCATAAGCAGAAAAATCAGAAATGAAAATCTGAAGAGGAAGAAAAGCAGAAAAAGAAACAAAAGGAGAACACACATATACACACACAATCTGAAACATATGTAGAAGAAGAAAAGAAAAATCATAAACATATTTCTGAATCTGTCCGGGTCTGTTTTTTTTAGTGGCATTTTTTTGTTCAAATCTGAAATTTCTCAAAAGAATACTGTTACTGTGCATCTGGGTTCCTCGGGTCTTATTATTGCTCAAAATTGTGGAAATACTGCTATTCTGCTGATTTTTATTACTGCTGCAACTGCTGAAATTTACTCCTTCATTTCCAGGTACATATCTTTTAAATTCTATGTTGGAAAGAGACTCTTCATGACAAATCAATGAAGCTTGAATTGCAATTCTATTTTTCATTTATCTAAGTTCATTATTGTAAATTTCATTTTCATGTTGGTTAATATAGTATTATGCTTGACATGATAATTATCAGTTGATCATTCTCTTTTGAAATTCATATAAGTGTTGTAATAGTATTATCTATTCTCGAATTTCATTAAAGTATAGTTATGATTGAATTGTTAAGATAGGAAACATGGCATGAAGTTGGCTATTAATTAAGTCTTATGATCAGGTATAGAATATTCTGAAATATCAAGAAAATGCATGGTTAGTGTATTTTGATTGTTTGGTTATGGATTAAGGTTAGATGATGTTGGTTGCATTTTGTCCATATATGGCGTAAATAGTGATTATGATTATAATCAATAGTCGAAAGTTGCATTAGTATCTTCTGCTATGTTTGCAAATGTCAAAACATGACGAATAATGTTGTATGCAATATCATCTTATTAAGTCAATTATGTAGATTTGTTCTCTTTTAATCACAAATGGCCTAGGAATTTTACAATGCGAATGTTAGTGTTTAGCAATGGTTCACATAAATCGAGAATCAAATCGGTTAGATTATATATATATCTTACGTTCAACCATAAGCAGAATTAACAAAATAATTAGGCCTATTAGATTAAAAGCAAGTATATGAGAATAAGATGAGATGTACATGCACAAATTGCAACACTTTATATCAATGGTAATTAGAAATAGAATTTGCACTAAATAAAAATAATGAAAATTCTTCAAAAAATATTTCTTCCCTTCATAAATTATTTTTTAGTTTCATATGCAATTCATCCTTTGGTATATGTATATATGTTGTATTTGTGAAGAATAGTATTAATCATATTTTTATTCTTTACTTTGAATTTGAATAGTCTGGATGAACATAAATTATACGCGGAAATTATAATCGACGGTCAACATTTAATAAATTGTGAATTCTTTTAAAAGAATTTAAAGGCATCCCTTGAATGTGAATTTCTCAGGATTTTCATATAAAATGTGTAGTTATAATAAACAATTTGTGGAAAATCCATAATATTATTACAAAGATTTTGCGCAATTAGGGATGCGTTCGCGTACCCTGATTATATTTTTAAAAGCAAATTCGGATTATGCGTACGCGCAATTTCGAGCGAATATTTAATAAAAAGGATTTCTCCAAAAATGTTAAAATAATTTCATATAACCCGGGATGTGCAGTTCACTGTTTAAATATAAGGGTGATGACGTTCATAATTTTATTTTAAATCACGAACATATGAATTTGTAATAAAGGACATAATATGGTCAATTATATTGTGTACACGTATGCGTGACATGATCCCCCGTAATTATGAAAGGTATATAATACGAATATACGTACGCGTAATTCGTTTATATAATTGTAAACAATAAGTAAAAGCGGTAGTAAAATCATGCAATAAAAACGTATTTAGTAAAATCAAGATAATTAAGCCAATAAAAACAGTTGAGCGACCGTGCTAGAACCACGGAATTCGGAAATGCCTAATACCTTCTTCCGGATTAACAGAATTCCTTACTCAGGATTTCTGGTTCGCAGAATAACAAACAGAGTCATATTCTCTTCGATTCAGGGATTAGAAATTGGTGACTTGGGACGCCTTTAAAATTCCCAGGTGGCGACTCTGAAACAAAAAAAAATAAAAAATAAATCTCGTTTCGACTGTCCTTCAATTGGAGAATACTCCCTACGCACCCTCGCGCTTGCGGAATAAGGAGGTGCGACACCAACGACTGTGACGTGGTTCGAGACATTGCAACCTCTCTTGCTACGGAATTTTGAGGGTCCTCCTCAAAATTCTGCTCCAGTTTGATGGGTTGATGTTTCTGACTGTTGCTCGTGCGGCGATCAGTTGAAATTACTTCGGAATTTTGAGGGTCCTTAAAATTCTGCCCCAGTTTCCAATTGCGGGGGAAATGAAGTTTTTATTGAATTATGACCAAACCCATAGGGTTGCCTACGTATCCCCTCTTAAATGAGAATCAGGTCAGGCGTAGTTCAATTTACATCATATAAGGAAAGCATAAAGATTACACATAGTAACTCTGGACTGTATGTGAATTGATCGGCTTTGGCCTGACTTTTCCGTCCATTTCTGCAAGTATGAGGGCTCCTCCTATCAAAACCCAGTGAACCATGTATGGACCCTGCTAGTTGGGATAGAACTTCCCTTTAGCTTCATCTTGATGCGGAAAACTTTTCTTTAACTCCAGCTGCCCTGGTGTGAACTGTCTTGGCTTGACTCTTTTGTTGAAGGTCCTGGACATTCTGTTCTGCTAGAGTTGACCATGGGAAACTGCATTCATTCTCTTTCCATCTATAAGGGCTAGTTGCTCATAACGACTTTTTACCCACTCTGCATCGTCGAGCTTAGCTTCTTGTATGATCCTTAGGGAAGGAATTTCTACCTCACCAGAAATGACAGCCTCTGTATCATAAACCAGCATATAGGGGGTTGCCCCGGTTGATGTGCGGACTGTGGTGCGATACCCCAATAGAGCAAATGATAACTTCTCGTGCCACTGTTTATGCTTTTCTATCATTGTCCTCAATATCTTCTTGATATTCTTGTTGGCAGCCTCTACAGCTCCATTAATTTGAGGCCTATAGGCTGTGGAATTCTTGTGTCTGCTCTTGAAAGTTTCACACATAGCTTTCATCAAGTCGTCGTTGAGGTTGGAGCCATTATCAGTAATGATTGACTTTGGAATTCCGAATCGACAAATAATACGGTCGCGGACAAAATCTGCCACGACCTTCTTAGTTACCACTTTGTAAGATGCTGCTTCGACCCATTTGGTAAAATAGTCATGGCTATTAGGATAAACTTGTGTCCGTTGGTAAGCAGCAAGCTCGATTGGTCCAATAACATTGATTCCCCAGGCGACGAACGACCACAGTGAGCTTGTTGTGTGAAGCTCGCTTGGAGGTACCTTTATCATGTATGCATGTATCTGACAGCGGTGGCATTTCCGGATATACTGGATGCAGTCTGTTTCCATAGTCATCCAAAAACCAGCCCGGAGTATCTTCTTTGCTAAGACAAAACCATTCATATGTGGACCACAGGTCCCAGAATGAATTTCTTCTAGTAACCTGGATGCTTCCTTTGCGTCGACACATCTCAATAATCCTAAATCGGGAGTCCTCCTATATAGAACTCCTCCGATGTGAAAGAAGTTGTTGGAAAATCTCCGAAGTGTGCGTTTTTGAGTAGGATTTGCATGTTCTGGGTAATCTCCTTTTGCCAAATATTCCTTGATATCATGAAACCAAGGCTTTATGTCTGCTTCCTCTTCAACATGGGCACAATAAGCTGGCTGATCTTGGATCTTCACTGGAATGGGATCAATGAAATTCTTGTCCGGATGCTGTATCATAGATGATAGGGTAGCCAATGCATCGGCGAACTCATTCTGGAATCTGGGAACATGTTGGAACTCCGTCCTCGTGAACCTTTTCCTCAATTCCTGTACATGATGCAGATACGGGATTATCTTGGAGTTTTTGTTTGCCCATTCTTCTTGTACTTGATGTATAAGTAAGTCTGAATCTCCAATTACTAGCAGTTCTTGAACGTTCATGTTAATGGCCATTTTGAGCCCTAAGATGCAGGCTTCATACTCGGCCATATTGTTGGTGCAGGGGAACCTGAGTTTGGCAGACACCAGATAATGCTGACCGGTTTCTGATATTAGGACTGCTCCTATGCCAACTCTCTTGAAGTTTGTTGCTCCATCGAAGAACATTCTCTAACCGTCATAGGATTCCGCAATGTCTTCTCCTATGAATGATACCTCTTCATCAGGAAAATACATTTTTAGGGGTTCGTATTCTCTATCCATAGGGTTTTCGGCAAGGAGGTCTGCCAGTGCCTGTCCCTTGACCGCTTTTTGAGTTACGTAAACAATGTCGAACTCACTCAACAGGATTTGCCACTTGGCTAGCTTGCCAGTGGACATGGGCTTCTGAAAGATGTACTTCAAAGGATCCATCCTCGATATGAGATATGTAGTGTAGGCACAGAAGTAATGTGTCAGCTTCTGAGCTACCCAAGTCAAAGCACAACAGGTGCATTCCAATAAAGAATATATGGATTGTTCCTTCCTTCCTTCCTGTTTCATCATACTGCCCCAGAATGCAGCCGAAAGCTCCATCTAACACTACAAGGTAGAGTAATAAGGGTCTACCTGGCTCGGGCGGGACTAAGACTAGTGGTGTTGACAGATACTCCTTGATTATGTCGAAGGCCTTTTGGCAGTCATCGGTCTATTTGGTAGCGGCGTCCTTCTTTAACATCTTAAAGATTGGCTCACAGATAACTGTAGACTGTGCTATGAATCGGCTGATGTAGTTAAGCCATCCCAAGAAACTCATCACATCCTTCTTGTTCTTTGGCGGTGGTAGTTCTTGAATGGCTTTGACCTTTGATAAATTCAGTTCTGTTCCTCGATGGGTAACAATAAACCCAAGCAATTTCCCAGCAGGAACCCCAAATGCGCACTTTGCGGGATTTAGTTTCAAGTTGTACCTCCGCAATCTGTTGAAGAACTTCCTCAGATCTTCCATGTGGTCAGTGGCCTTCTTGGATTTGATAATAACTTAGTCCATATATACATCTATCTCCTTGTGTATCGTATCATAGAAAATGGTAGTCATGGCCCTCATGTAGGTGGCCCCTGCATTCTTCAGGCTGAATGACATCATCTTATAAAAGTACACTCCCCACGGCATAATGAAAGCCATTTTCTCAGCATCTTTCTCATCCATCCAGATCTGATAATAACCAGCGAAGCAATTTACAAATGACTGTAGTTCATGCTTGGCGGAATTGTCGATTAGGATGTGTATATTTGGCAAAGGGAAGTCGCCCTTCGGACTGGCCTGGTTGAGATCTAGATAATCGACACAGACTTTGGCCTTCCCATCCTTCTTTGGCACTAGCACAATATTGGCTAACCATGTCGGGTATTCTACTACTCTGAGAACCTTAGCTTTGATTTGCTTGTTGACTTCTTCTTTGATTTTCAGACTCATATCAGGCTTGAACTTTTTAAGCTTTTGCTTTACCGGTGGACATATTGGATCGGTTGGCAGTTTGTGAGCCGCAATGGATGTACTTAGACCAGTCTTGTCATCATACGACTAGGAGAATATGTCCTCATACTCCTTTAGAAATTCTGTGTATTCTTTCTTTTCTGATGGCGATAGGTGAACACTGATTCGTGTTTCCTTGACATTTTCTGCATCTCCCAGGTTGACAATTTCGGTCTCGTCCAGGTTGGACTTAGGTCTGTTCTCAACTTCTTTGACAATCTTGTCAGGTATGTCATCTTCCTCTGAATCAATGTCCGTTTGGTATGTTGTCTCATTGCATGTCATAGTCGTTGGTTCATCAAGATAAGTAATAGTAATGCTGTATTGGTAAAGCAAGGAGAGAAAATTATAGCAATAAATATTAATTCATAAGAAAAATTGAAAATGCTTTGATAAATTGAATAATTGTTTTGAACATCGAAGATCTTATTGCGGGAATTGAAAAATGCGAAAAGAAATCATTTAGTAAAAACAGTGAATAATGCTCGTTTTAGCCTTGATACCTCGAGGCTCGCCGGGCTTTGGTTGTCCTGATGGTCCAATTCTTGAGATGTGCCCCTCTGCTCACACCCTGTATGGAAGGGCCTTCCTCCCCCTCCTTCTCGAGAATAACACAACAGTCCATATAACTGTCCTCTATAAATAGGGTATTCACTGCTACGAGTGCTTCTTCTTCATCTGACCCATAAATAATGTCAGCCTATTGGAAAGTCTGCTCCAGATGTGGTATTGGCTGCTCTAGTGGGTAGTAAGGACAGCGCCATGGTGGCGACCAGTTATTGAAATCTTCCCAGGTGTATTCATATCCCAAACCGAAAGTAGTGACATGTTTTTGAGTTTTATGGGCTTAGAGATTCCTTGGAGGTTCTTGCCGAGCTCTTTGCCAGGTTCGTACCCACTCCAATTCAGTATACTCTCGATTTTGCTATCCCACCATTTGTCTTTGTCGACAGCGTTGACCCGTTCTATGTGGTGGTAAGTTTCTCCACCTAGCTTCCTCCTTCCTCGATTGCCGGAATGGTCTGGCGACTCTATATAGGGTTGCTACCATCGCCGTGAATGATCACTTCCTGGTGATTCCATTCGAACATTACTGCTTGGTGCAGCTTTGATGCTACGGCCCAAGCTGCATGAATCTATGGCCATCCCAGTAGCAAGTTGTAAGATGCTGGTATATATATCACCTGGAAATTAACCTCGAACCAGGTTGTCCCATCTGCAAGCATAGAATAATCTCACCAATGGTGGACCTCTGAGAACCATCGAAGGCTTTCAAATTGATTGCTCCATCTTTTATCTCGTGCAGTCCTTCTCCCAGCTTCTCGAGTGTTACCAGCAGACAAATGTTGAGACTGGAACCTCCATCGATCAGGATTCTGGTGCTGAAATAATCTTCACATTACACAGTGATGTGTAATGCCTTGTTGTGCCCCAACCCCTCAGGTGGCAGCTCATCCTCATGAAAGGTGATCTTATGGCTTTCCAGCACTTGTTCTACCATGTTAGCCATTTACCCGCTAGTGATGTTACTTGGTACGTATGCCTCACTTAGCACCTTTAACAGAGCATTCTTGTGTGCCTCAGAATTTTGCAGCAAAGAAAGAGTGGAGATTTGTGTTGGCGTCTTGTTTAACTGATCGATGACTGAATATTCCTTGGCCTATATCTTCCTTCAAAGATCGTCCGGACCTATCTCAATGAGTGGTGGCCGATTAGAGGCCTGCTTGCTTGATTCGGCTAGATGTTCAGGGGTATAGACTCTACCAGTCTCCTGTCATACCTTGTGCTGTAATGGTTTCTTGAACCTTTACCTTGCCTTTCCTTCTTGCCTCAGTTGTATAGTCCCAATGTACAACATTTGTATAGAATGGTGTCATGGTTGACATCGCCACTGGGATCAGCGCGACTATCCTTACTCCGAACGGAACATGTGCCTTGGGTGGCAAAAATGCAACCTCAAATGGTACGAGTGCCTTTGCTGGAGATACGAATTCAACCTCAATTGGTGCCGATATCTTTGCGTATGGTGCTGCTTCAAAGTCAAGTGGTACAGACATATTCACCTTAGCGTCCTCAGACGGTTGGATCTGGACTATGATTGGATTGAGAGTAATTGTTGGTTTATTTGGGTCATCACCTTCTGCGATCAACCCGATTGATCCCTCGGGATCCCAATCATCTTCTATTTCAATCATGTGGATACCTCCACCCTTATGGTCTGGAAGGGGATTTTTGCGGACATTTGGAGTGGGTTTTTTTTTCCACAATGATCTTGTTATCAATCAAAGACTAGATCTTGTCTTTCAAGGAACGACATTCATCGATGGTGTACCTTTTCATGCCGGAATGGTATGCACAGGATTTGTTTGGGTTAACCCACTAGGAAGGATTCTTAGGGGTTGCAGCAGGGATGGGGGTGACATAACCAGCAGCTTTGAGTCTCTCATATAGCTGGTCAATGGGTTCAGTGATGGTTGTATATTGTTTTGGAGGTCTGTGATCAAAATTAGGTCGAGGTCTAGGGAAGTTTTGGTGTGCAGGGGGTGATTGATAGTGGGATGGTTGAGCATTATAAGTTTGGCAGACATGAGCAGGTTGGGAATATCTGGGTAAAGTAGGCTGATATGTAGGAGGAGGAGGTGACTGATAAGTTGGTGGCAGAGCTTGGTATGAAGGTGAGGGTGCTTGGTAATTTGGGGTTGGCTGGTATGTGAGCGGAGGTGTTGGGTAAGTTTGGTATTTGATAGGAGATTTGGTCCTCTGTGTAACCATCATGGCCCCTACGTCCCTTTTCTTGGACACACCACCGGACTGTAAAGCCTTATTTGTAGCTTGCAAGGCCTCGAAGTTTGTAATCATACTGCTTTTGATACCTTCTTCAATTCTTTCACCCAATTTGATAATGTCGGAGAACTTGTGGTTCTCAATCATCATCAGGCACTCATAGAATTGCGGGTCCTGGGCCCGGACAAAGAATTTGTTCATTTACTCCTCTTTTAAGGAGGGTCTGACCTTAGCAGCTTCGTACCTCCAGCGAGTAGCACACTCGAAAACGTCTCCGTGGGCTTCTTCTTCAAATTCTGAATATAAAACATGTCTGGTGCATTTTCTGTATTAAACCTGAATCTATCCATAAAGTTAGATGTCATGCTTACCCATCCTGACCACTTCTTGGGATCTTGGCTGATGTACCAAGATAATGCATCTCCTTTCAAACTCCTCATGAACAGCTTCATGCGGATTCTCTCGTCTTTCCATACTCCAACCAACTTGTTGTAGTATGTCCTCAGATGGACCCTTGGATCACCCATACCATCAAACATTTCAAACTTAGGAGGTTTGTACCCCTCGAGCAGTTCGACATCAGGCTGTATGCAAAGATCCTCATAGTTCAGCCTTTCGATTCCTTTGCTTCCCTCAACGCCCTGAATCCGGCAGGTCAGTTTCTTAAGTTCCTTAGTCAGGTTCCTGATAAGTAGATCCTTTTCATCAGGCTCAAGTGTGCTCGAGATAGGTTGGGTGGAGTGTGGCATGGTCTCCACGTAGATAGGAGTGTTATGGTGGCTTGGTGTATGGGTGTGGAGATGGTCGTTACTGAAGTTTTGAGGTTCTGGGATGAGTAGTGGACTGTTATTTGGGGTGTGACAGGTGTTACATTGGTTCTTCGGTGGAGCAACGTGATGGTGAGGAGCGGGATGGTTCTGTTATTTTGGGATATTTTGAGGAGGTGTAGGGTTTTGAGTGTTGGGGAAGTTGACATCTGGGATGCTGAGGGAAAATGACAGGCTTGCCAGATTCCGAACCTGATCGAGCTCTTCCTAAAATTTCAATAGTTTCTGCTCAAGTTGTGACACATTCTCGTTTGGAACTCGAAAAACCTGGCTATCAGTGGCCTCTACCCGTTCAGCCGTGTTCTCCTTCCTGATATTGTTTAAATCTTCCATCTTGCCTTTGTTCTTGCTTTTAATAGGACTAAGAGGAGGAGTGGGTGGAGGGCCCTTGGATCTTGTGAAATAAGATGACGATGCCAGAATGCACGAACTAACCTTTGGGGAGGGGAATAATAAAAACAAAAATAAAAAATAAAAGGTAATCAAGTTAGGGAGGATTATAAAAAGTATTGCAATATTTAAACACATAGTGCGGGAATGAAAATCGTGTCCTAATTTGGGAACCTCTTTGTGCTTGAGGTAGGCCTAGCGACAAATTAATTTGGAGAACTTAGAATGCTAAATGCATCATTTTATTGTTAAAAAATATCCAAATCCAAATGACACTAAATAAGGAAGAAATAAAAGTCACTAATGGTCATTGGCCTTATTACATTCATAAAAAGAAAAAGATAAACTCCTATCTACTTGGTCCTAGAAGGACCTTCCCCAGATTCGGCATCCTTGGCTCCGTCGAACAGCTTCCCTAACTCGCGAAGTCCCAACAACAGGTATGCTCTGGCTAGATGTCCGCCTTCGGTCCCTTCAGCCTCTTGACAATCTTCAACCCTTTTGAGAAAGTTTCTTTCGAATTCTACTATACCTCGCTCCAAATATCCTAGCCTTTTTTTGGCGCTGACAGCCATGTCCTTCCATTCCTCAATCAGCTTATGGTTGGATTCTTGTATCTCTCGGTGTTTGCTCTCACACTCACGGATCCTCTTGCGCAGTTGGTTGTACTTGACTTGCGCCTCGGCCTTTTCATCTATAATTTTGTGACCTCGAACGAACCCTGGCTGGCCCAAACCATCATGATTGTCTTCCAGCCAACCCGAATAGAGAGGAGTACAACCAGCATGATATCTATCTAGATCGATGGTGTCTTTCCCCATTATGATCTTACAGTGCCACATATGCTGGGCTTGGCACTTGTAAGGACTATCATCATTTTGGAAGTCAGCTCTGAAATGGCTCATCTTGTCGACCCTGGGTATAACTTGCTTCCTACCAGCTTGCCTCATAACTCGAAGAGGGACGTAAGGGTAGGTCCTCTTAGATCAATCAGGATTAGGAAAGGTGCATATCTGGATCGGGCGATGAACTCTTCTGTCGGAAACCACTCAAACATCCATTGAACCTGTTCTTCAGTCAAATTATCAAAGAGCTCAACCCATTCTTTGGCATTCTTAGGCTGAGCGAACATGTTTGGGATCTAATTTATTCACTTTGGATGGTGGAAAGCGATGTGGTCATACCAGTCCCGCCGCTGAATTTCTTGTCGGTATTCGCCTTTTTGGAGATGTTTCATGAGCCAAAGTTGCAGTAGTAGATTGCATCCTTCGAAATGTTTTGCTCCTCGTTGACACTTCTCTAAGGCTCGGTACATGTCTGCAATGATCATGGGTACAATGCTGAATGTCTGCCCACCAATCCCCTCCATTAGGGTCTTGGTTACCATAGCCAGCCTGGTATGGATTCTACCTTTCTTAATTGGAAGCACGACAAAACCCAGGAAGCAAAACATGAAGATGAACACCCTATGATGAATATGTCTCAAGGATGTGATGGAAAACTTGTCAGGGTAGGTACGATAGGATTTGCTGTGACCGTACCTTTCATACATGTAGTCAAAATGAATGTATGATTCCTTCAGGCATGTCAATTCGGCATTCTTCTTCAAACCCATCATTTTAAGGAAACCCATGCCTTTGCGGTTCTCAGGCATTAACAAACTCGGAGTTTCCCACACCAGACCGGCTAGTCCTCCTATCTCCTCTAGCAAAGGTGTCATTTCGATGTCCTTAAAGTGAAACACGACCCTTTAACAATCCCAAAATAATGTAGCAGCTTCTATGATCATGTTGTTAGGTTGGACCTCCAAGAGGGATGGTAGATTGCCTAGATATTTTCTGACGAGGGTTTGGTCACTAGAGTGTAAATCTCTCCACCAGCTTAGCAATCTTGGGTGGATATTGGTGACCATGCCGAATCTGAGGACTTCGTACCTTATATTTCTGCAAGACAAATATGGTTAGGCCCTTAACCCCACCAGACTCGACTATTTAATACCAGCAATTAGCATGAAGCATTTAGTTCTCCAAATAAATGCACAGAATGTGATGATGTCCGTTTGGGTCTAGGGAAACCCAATGGACTTTGGACAAGGCTATCTTAAAGGATCATTATGTGGACAACATAACTGACCCGGCTGGTACCCTTGAGCGGACAACTCAATGGGGAAGGCACGGAACTGTCGATTGCACCACTGATTGACTAGTTTTACCGCAAATATGCCTTTCCGAATTTAAGGGGTAATGATATAGGAAGAGCGCAACCACTCATCAAGCGTTGCTATAGTATTTGTTTGGCACGAGTGGAGTATGATGTTAAGCATGATTAAGCAATAATTAAAAGCATGTTGACATGTATTTGCACGTTAATAAAGCGATACATACAACAGTTTTATAATTTAAAACAACAGTAAAGGAGGGAAAAAAGAAAGATATGTCAGTTTCACTTTCGAAGAAGAAATTAAATGCTTAAAGAAATTAAACAAATAATCGCACATAGGGCGATACAAATTCACAAGAACAATCTGAAATGGTAAAAGCCTAAAATCCCCAGTAGAGTCGCCATGCTGTTGCGCCCCCCTTTTTCCCTCCGTGGAGAGGAGTCCGGGTTTCGACATTCATGGAGGTGTGATGACTCATTCCTTTTTGGGAATTGGGTATTACATTTTTGAAGAGTCACCACCTAATAATTTTTAAGGTGCGTTAGGGCACCTACATAGTTTATCTATAACTACGTTTGATAACCAGAGATAGGGTAAGGGCTTGATTATCCTAAGGGGAAGGTGTTAGGCACCCCTCAGGATCCACTAGTGTGGTTCCCGGCCAGATAGTTTTTTGTGAATTTGTGCAATTAGCAAATAAACAAGTGAGGCTCAAATAAGAGGGGATTTAAGTTTAAATACATAAGTGTTTGAAAAACGATTAATAAAAAGTAAGGTTTTGAAAAGAGTTATAATCTAAGCATGCTTGTGAATATAAAGGGGTGTCCTAAGTTTGTTTGTAATATGGATCATATCAATGCAATACCCGGTATGACACTCCTCAAAAGAGAAGATACACGTGGTATTAGCGCACTGGTCATCATATCCATATCTATCCTTTCCGGCTCCGTGAAGGTAATTAAAGCGAGGGTTGGTCTTGACTCTTATTGCATGTTGTTACCCGTCCCTTACTATCAGTCCCGGAGGAATTTAGGACTCTTATTACTATAAGAAGGAGGTTCTAAGAAAACCCATAGGTTTAAAGGCAAAATACTAAAGCGACATACAAAAACATACAAGACTGCAATTAGGGGAGGGAAACATATAAGCAAGTAGAAGGCTCAGTTATACCTCCACAAATAATGCACATAGACAGCATGACTTATACACAGTTAAGGTCTGAATTTTAAAATCCTAAGCAGGGTGTTTAAGTGGTAACATCATAACCAAATTTATCACATGACTCAGAAAAGAAGTCCGAATCAGGTTTGCCTATTGATTTTTAACAGTTGATAATTAAACAAAGGCAGTTCTAGTTTATTTAACTTATTACCTAAGGCTTGACTAGGCGCAAAGTGAGATGCAGCAGTTGTTCCAAGTTATTAAGACAGTTTGGAGATTACTTTATTACCTACAAGATGATGTTCTAGTTGTAGAGACTGTTGTCAATTTTATTCAGAAAACATCACAATGTGAAAATTACTGCTTTACTACCCTTTTCATGAATCAGTAGTTAACTAGGTATTTTTTAAATTAAAATGCAAACAGGATCCTAGAACATGGTATCTAATATGCATATGCAAATGGCAGAGTTGTTGAAAAGCAGAATCCCTAAGGCATGATTTCTAAATGTACACAAGAGTTGCACAATTTTTGAAATAACAGCTTTTTTATACCAGTGTTGTTACTATCTTAGGAGCAGGATTTCTAAGTGATAGACATAAATCATGGACTAATGAATGAAGTGCTGAAGCAAGAAAACCTAGATCCTAAGAACATGATTTTCTAATGCAGGTATGAATCCTAAACACGGTTTCTATTGCACAATTAGGAATATAAACCTAATAACATGCTTTCTACCCTTTAACAACTATAGCATGCATATTTTCCCATCCCTTTTCACTAGCCACCCCAATACTTGTTTACATATTATTACAGACCATATGATAGAATTACATAAGAAAGGAAAAATAAGAAGTTACAACTATAGGAAGCATGATTCTGACTTCCTCTCTGAGTTATGTAATAAACCACCTCAAATGCCAATATTGTTCCCAAGCCTTTCTCATATCTAGGGGTGTCAGAGTTCCCTAAGGATCTCAAGGTATCTCGGGCAGTGCTCACACCCAGATTGCATAACCAAGAGAGTGAGTGTAGTGTGGAAGGGCCAGCTGTTATATGTTCAGGTTCAAAGAAAGCTCAAGGGTCCCAAAGCAAGGCTCACACAAAAGGGGCAGAACCTAGTATTCTAAGAGTACATGTGAGAGTGCTTGACATAGATTCAAGAGAGTTAAGTTGGAAAATAGTTTTGAAAAAATGATTGGTTTGAAGTAAATTTGCAACAGCAACAGAAGAGTTGCTTAGGGGAAAATAGTTTTGAAAAGGGGCGGGGAATCAGCACATGTAGAATAGGTCAGAGAGTAGTATAGCTTCAGCAGTTAACAAATAGGGAAGTAGGGGTTGGGGACATAGAGGACCCAAATCAAAAATACATAATTAATCATGAATCAAGTACATTAGGAGATATGCTAGTTGAGGGACATAAACAAGAACAAGTAAACATGCTAATTATATTTGAACAAAGGAGGGCAGAATTTTAAACATGCTAAGTAAAGCAGTAAACAAAAGTAAAACTTAACAACATGATCCATTAAGTTAGTGCAGAAAGAGACAGTGATTGACAACAAAGGAAGACATAGGTTTGATTCTCAGAATTTAAACTAGGAACATACTAGTTGAAGGAGCAAAGTGCAGGAAAAGAAAAAGTAATCAGAGTTCCACAGTCTAGCCTTGTCTTTCAGCCGGCTAGACAAAGCAGTAGCACAAGTAGTAGTAGAGAAACAGAGAGTTTGAGTGTGTACGTGTGTGTTCTGAACTAAAATGTTTGTGTGTTTAAAGAAGAGATGGTAGGGTATTTATAGCTTTGAAAGGAAGTGGAAAATAAGGTAACAAGTAAAGGTTTAACACAAATATGGAAATAATCATCATTAGAATCAATTAATACAAGTACTTCCCCTTAATCAAGGAGTTACAGCTCAAAAGGATACTACATGGATAATTAAGGAAAGAGAATCAGTTTGAGGAAAATTGATTTTTACCATATAAGGGGTGGTAAAAGTATAGAGTATATAATTGAGTCTAGGTACAGAATATACTTAATTTGGGGAAAGGATTCAGCAGGGGTGAAACATCACAGCAAATAAAGGAAGGGAATCAATCAACTTAAAAAAACGAGTAAAATTAGGGTTTATAAGAAAACCTTGAAATCAAACCATAACTTAAGGAAATCAAGATCAATCAAGAAGGGGTTATGATTCTGCACTTCGGCATATAAATAGAAAAGAATGAACAGGCGTATCAGACATGCAGGGTCAAACATATTGACAAAAGGAGCAATCTAGATGAACATAAACATACAGAAGCAATATGAATAGGTTAAAGACTACTCGAAGCATGGTAATCAACAGAGTCAAGTAGTCATGGCTCACACATAGAACCAAAACGAAGAAACCAGTCTATCACATAGTAACAGGTAAAGGAGATCTTTAAAAAAACTCTCAGTAATAAGTGAGGAAAACCTTTAAGACATTAGGGTTTTAACAAAGCTGAGTTAAAAGGTAAGAACTTAGAATCTGCCAACAAAGGAGAGAATCTAAACACAAAGAACTCAATCGGAACAAGTATACATACAAAACAAACAAAGATAGTTCCAAAACCTCGGATAAAACCAAAGATACTTAGGGTTTTCAACACGATGAGTTAGGTAAAAGAAAAACATGAACAAACCGTTTAAACATAGTCAAATCATAAGATAATACTGAAAAATCAAAGGAGAAGTCTTTTAGAAAAGATTAAGAAAACCCTAATCGTTAAAGACGGAGAGTCTCTTTGAAAGAAACCAGAAAATTTTTTGAGGAAACACCTAGAGATTCATAACATGCACAGATCTAAGACATATCTGAAAGAAAATCGGAAAGCTCTTAAAACTAGGGTTTTAGAGAACTTGGAAAAAGTGAGAAAAACTTCTAAAAGTTACCAATCTAGCCGGAAAAGCCATGGATATGACTTGAACAGCCATGGATGGTCGAAAAAAGATCATGGATAGAAGTTGAGCAAGTACTAGACTAGATCTCTTTGAGATCTTTCCACGAAACCATAAAACGGGCCACCAGGAGACGTAGGAGACGCGTACACGTCTCAAACAACCATGAGAGTCCATGGATTAGGTGAGAATCGAAGAGGATTAGGGTTAATTTGGGTGGCGGAGCCTAGGGCTTGGGTGGCGGACCCTAGGGTTTGGGTGAGGTTGCAGAGAGAATTCGAGAGGGAGGGGATTCAAGGGCGGCGGGTTGGTGGAAATGAATTAGGTTAAGGGGGTCGTTTGGGTTTATTTTAGGTAGGTGGAATGGTGGTCGTTGATCATTTAGATTAGATGGGGTAGGTGGGGATCCAGGTTTGGGTAGGATTTAAAAGGTTTAGGGTTGGGTTTTAATTAGAAATTGGGTCGGGGAATTGGGTTTTGATTTGGGTTAGATTTGAAAGCCAATTTTGGCTATAAGTTAAATAGCCCTTTTTTCCTTTTAATTTATAAAAAATAGTAAATGGTTTTTGAAAACTAATTTAAAGTACAAAAATAATTTATAATATATAATTAATAATTTAAAAATACAAGACCCAATTTTATGAATATAAAACACAATTAAACCTTAAAAGGGCTAATATTGCAATTATGTGCAATTTAGCCTAAAAAATACTAAATAAAATTGTAAAAATTAATTTAACCATATTTTGGGATAACCATAAAAATCCAATAGAAGAAGTATCAAAAATAATAATTTTGGAAAATAATTATTGGGATTTTATGGATAAAAAGGTGATATAAATCAATTTAAAAACCTTTAAAATTATGGAAAAATAATAAAACACTTGTACATGCTTATATATGCATATATATGCTATTTTGAAGTTATTTTTCATATTAAAAATATAAAAAAAATTGGGTATCAACAAAGCTGATGGCAGAACGAACATTGGAGCTGTGGTCAAGGCTGTCTTGAGCTTCTGATAACTCTCCTCACACTCGTCTGACCAGAAGCACCCTTCTGAGTCAACTTGGTCAAGGGCGATGCGATAGTTGAGAATCCCTGAACAAACCGGCGATAATAGCCTGCCAAACCAAGAAAGCTGCGAATCTCTGTGGCTGAGGACGGTCTGGGCCAACTTTGAACCACCTCTATCTTCTTCGGATCAACCTGAATACCCTCGCTGGACACCATGTGCCCCAAGAAAGCCACTGAACTGAGCCAAAACTCACACTTGGAGAATTTTGCATAAAGTTTCTCTTCCCTTAATCTCTACAATGCAACTCTCAAATGCTCCGCATACTCCTCCTCACTACGCGAATACACCAGAATATCATCAATGAAGACTATGACAAACGAGTCAAGATAAGGCCAAAACACACTGTTCATCAAATGCATGAACGCTGCTGGGGAATTGGTCAGCCCAAAAGACATCACGAAGAACTCATAATGACCATATCGGGTCCTGAAAGCCGTCTTAAGAATATCTGAGTCCCTGATCTTCAACTGGTGATAACTTGAACGGAGATCAATCTTGAAGAACACTCTCGCTCCCTGAAGCTGGTTGAATAAATCATCAATGCGAGGAAAAGGATACTTGTTCTTAATGTTACCTTGCTCAATTGACTATAATCAATGCACATCCTCATAGTGCCATCCTTCTTCTTCACAAATAGAACCGGTGCACCCCAAGGTAACACACTAGGCCGAATGAACCCTTTATCAAGGAGTTCCTGAAGCTGCTCCTTTAATTCCTTCAACTCCGCTGGTGCCATATGATACGGTGGAATAGAAATGGGTTGAGTGCCCGGCACTAGGTCAATACCAAAATCAATATCCCTATCTGGTGGCATGCCCGGTAGGTCTGCAGGAAACACATCGGGAAAATCCCTTACAACTAGAACAGAATCAATACAGGGAGTCTCAGCGCCGACATCCCTTACAAAGGCTAGATACGAAAGACAACCCTTCCCAACCATATGTTGGGCTTTCAAGAATGAGATCACTCTACTGGGAACATAATCAGTCACACCTCGCCACTCAATCCGTGGCACACCTAGTTATAGCCAATATGACTGTCTTAACATGATAGTTCAGAATAACACGACACGGAGATAGCCAATCCATGCCCAAAATGACATTGAAATCCACCATACACAATAATAAAAGATCCACACGGGTTTCCAAATGCCCAATACTCACCACACATGACCGGTACACACGATCTACAATGATAATATCGCCTACCAGGGTAGATACATGAACAGGTGAAGCAAGAAACTCACGGGGCATATCCAAATAATGAGAAAAGTATGATGACACATAAGAAAAGGTGGAACCGGGATCAAATAATATAAAGGCATCTCTGTGGAAGACTGAAACAATACCTGTAATAACAGCATCTGAAGTAATAGCATTGGGTCTGTCTAGAAGTGCATAGAAACGGGCTTGACCGCCACCTGATCGGCCTCCCCCTCTGGGGCAACCCCTAGTTGATTGACCTCTATCCCTAGCTGGCTGGGCGGGTGGTGGTAAAGTAATTGGCGCTGAAGCCGATGACTGACCCCTTTGATGAGATGAACTCGCAAGACGACGAGGGCTCTGCCTCCACATATGACCCATATCACCACACTCATAACAACTCCCAGGTGCTGGAGAAGGGGACTGAAGGGAACCCCTTCGCACTGGAGTGACTAGCAGATGCACCTGGCATAGAAGAGCCCTGAACTGATGGAGCATAGGACGAGCTCTGAGCTGGAAGGGCACTAAGTGATGACTGGCCCTAATGAGAACTGTGAGAACCATGACCCGATGACGCCCCAGGATAACCTGGGCGAGCTGGCTGAGCATGCCTGAATAGATGGCCTCTACCATGCTGAAACTGACCTCTCGAAGAAGTACCACTGTAACTAACAGATCCTCAAGGCCTCTTGGCCTCCCTCTCCTCGCGCTCCTAGCAACGAACAGACTCCATCTCCCGAGCAATGTGTACAACCTTCTCAAAGGTAGGACCAATCACCCTCTCCCTGGTCATGAGAATATGAAGGTGATAAGTGAGGCCATCAACAAACCTCCTAATCCTCTCTCTATCTGTTGGAACCAACCAAATAGCATGACGAGCTAACTCGGAGAACCTCATCTCATACTGCGTCACAGTCATCTCTCTCTGACGCAACCACTCAAACTCCCTACGCAGCTCCTCTCTGCGGGACTGCAGCATATACTTCTCCAGAAAGAGAACGGAGAACTGCTGCCATGTAAGGGGTGCTGCACCAACAGGCCTACGCCTCCCAAAAGCCTCCCACCAAGTGAAGGCAGCTCCAGAAAACTGATAAGTAATGAAAGCGACCCTCGCTGGTCTCCAGAATACCCACTGTACGAAGCATCCTCTGACACTTATCCAAGAAGCCCTGGGCATCCTCGCCCTCTGCACCACTGAAGGTCGGAGGCTGAAGTCTACCAAACCTCTCCAACCTACGCTGCTCGTCCTCTAGCATGGCAGTAACTACATAGTCCTGAGCAGCTGCAACCGGCTGAGTTGGATGTGCCCTCGGCGTTTGAAGTCCCTGCACGACCTGCTCAGGTGTGCGAGCGGCGGGAGTCTGATTGCCTCCCTCAGCTTGAGAAGTAGCCGCGGTTGTATTAGCTGAAACCGCTTGAGCTAGGCCAGTGCAAACTGATAGGATCTGAGCCAAGGCCTCCTAAAGACCAGGAATCACAATGGGCACCGCTGGTGCTTGAGTTGGTGCTATTGGAGCATCCATAACTGGGACCTGATCCTGAACTGGGGCTGTTGGTGGATCTGCAGGTGCTGCCGTATGGGCCACACCTCTTCCCCTACCGCGACCACGATTGCATCCTTGGCCTCTGGTGGCCACAACTGGTGGTACTGGTGGTCGTCCATCTGGACCGATATTGGGGTATCAATAGTCATGAGCATCTAAACAATCCGGAATACTCAGAGTAAACTACAAAGTTTAATATAATAACTAAAAACATAGAGAAATAAGATAGGGAGAAGCTCCGGGCTGCAAACACCGGCAGCTACCTAGAGACTCCTCGGATCCGCCTGAGCTGGGAAGATGAGCACTCACGAGCGGGACTAGATGCGCCTGAAGCTGCACACGGGGTGCAGGGAGTAAAATGAGTACTCCAACTCAGAGAGTAATAACCATAAATAAAGACTGAAAGTAGGAAATCACGTAAAACACATTTTGCAGGCTATAATGAAGCAATAAAATCAGTAAAAGATGTGTGAAAGTCATTTAACGCAATTAAACTTCATGAAAACCTTTTGATTATTTAAACAAGTAAAGGACAGGCAATTACGAAAATAGACATATAAGTTCGCCCCTTGGGCACAGTATCAACAAATCCTCCCCTCGGGCAATATCTCAAAGCAATACCAGCCCCTCCAGCTATATCTCAAATCATAATAGGTACTCGCGCTCACTGGGGGTGTGCAGACTCCTAGAGGGGTCCCTTACGGCCCAAGCGCAATATCAAGCCATCTCGTGGTGTCATCACTAGGCTCTTGGCCTCATATCAACAAGTCACCTCGTGGCGTACATATCTCAGACCCTCGGCCTCATATTCAATATCAAATGTTTCCTCACAACATAGGCCCTCGGCCTTACTCAGTCAAAATCCTCATAAGCCACTCGGGCAATAGTAAAATATGATTCTCAGCCCAAAATATCATTTAAAAGATCATTTAAGTGTTAAAACAGAGTAAACATGGCTGAGTACGAAAACAATGAAATATAACATGACTTAGTTCAAGTATAAAGTCAAAACAGTGAGGAAATATCAATAAAAGTCCCCTAAGGGTTCAAATAGTTGGCACGAAGCCCAAATATGGTATTCAGCCCAAATAATGATGATAAAAAATAGATTTCAGTCAAATACACGGTAAAATAGATTAGGAACGGACTAAGTCACAATCTCTAACAGTGCACGACCCCACGCTCATCATCCAGCGTGTGCGTCACTTCAATATATCACAACGATGTGCATTCTAGGGTTTCATACCCTCAAAACATCATTTACAATAATTACTCACCTCAATCCGGTCAAATCTCTAGCTCATAACGTTGTTGCCCCTCGAATCGGCCTCCATCCGCGTCGAATCTATCCAAAATTTGAACAAGGACGTCAAAATATGCTAAGGGAACGAAGCCCAAGCGAAAATAATTAATTTACAACATAAATCCCGAAATTACCAAAACCTGATCCCCGAGCCCACGTCTTGGAATTCGATAATTTTTACATTAATAGATTCCTTATCTCCCCACGAGTCCATACATACCAAGAACACTAAAATTAGAGTCCAAATGCCCCCTCAAATTCTCATTTTAAAGTCTCTTAATCTCAAGCCCTAATTCCTTAATTTTTGGCTTAGATTCCATGATTTATTAGGTAGATTTCACAATAGAATCGAGTTTTAAGTCCAAATTTCTTACCTCCAAGTGATTCCCTTTGAATCCCTCTTCAATCCCCTTCAAAAAGCTCCAAAACGACCAACAATGGAAGAAATAAACCCCAAATTTGTGGATAAGACGACTATTTAAACCTTCTGCCCAAGCCTGAAATCCTTCTTCGCGAACGCGAGCGCGTTCGCGAAGACAAAAATACCTTGAACAAAATTCCTCTTTTGTGATCGCGACCACCCCATCGCGAATGTGATGCTTTACTCAGACAGACCTTCGCGATCACGTTCCCCCTATCGCGAACACGATGAATTAAATTTCCTTGAAGCTCAACTGCCCATTTCTTCTGTGCGAATGCGGCAACACCCCCGCGAATGCGATATACAGATGCCCAGCCCTTCGCGAACGCGGAGCCTTCCTCGCGAACGTGAAGGCTAAATTTCCAGCTTCCTCAACTGACCCTTCGCGAACACGAGCACCCTCTCGCGAACGCGAAGGTCATTTTTCTGCAGCACTGACCTGCAATTTTTTTCAGCTTCAAACATCATGGAATGGCCCAATTGACCACCTGAAACTCACCTGAGGCCCCCGTTTCACGACCCCGGTTTGCCCTCCGTAAACCATCGTGACGGCACCTAGTCTCTACGACTAGGTAAGCCTAAATTGCAGAAGTAAAACAATTTAAAAGCAGAAATAAGGCAATAACAGTGTTTAAATGTGCCGCTCGGTATGCACCATATATAAATCTCAAAACCAATATCAAATCCAAGACCCGGAAGACCACGAATCACAAGCTAAGAAAAAGAAATACTACATAGCTCTAACTTCGGAATTTGTCTAATAAGAACAGAAAGTACAAAAGGGCTAAATACTAAAAGGTAGGAATAGAAAGGGACTCCTTAGTCTGCGGACGCGGCAGATGTACCTCGAAGTCTCTAAGTAATCGCCTCCCTCAAGGATGGTAGGCCTGAGTAGAAGTACCTGGTTCTGCACATGAAAAACATGCGCAGAAGGGGCATGAGTACACCACAGCGGTACTCAGTAAGTGCCAAGTCTAACCTTGGTCAGGTAGTGACGAGAAAGGTCAGGGCCCTACTGAGGTTAAAAACAATATAAGGGTTAACAGTGTGGAATAAAACAGTATAAATAAGTGCAACAGTAATAAATAACATAGAATTGATAGAACAACAACAACTAGAACAGAGACAAACAAAGCCACGACAAGAAATATAGCTCAACACAGAGATAACGACCGGGGCACCTTCTAGGATACCGTCCTGTAGTCCCAATTATAACTGTCCAGTGGATCTCCCGGGATACCATCCTGTAGTCCATCATATATATGTTCGAAGGATCTCTCGGGATCCCGTCCCATAGTCCAACTATCAATGCGCGGGGATCTACCAGAATCCCAATACGTAGTCCCAAATGTAAATACCCAGTAATGGGGGAATCTACCGGATGCATTCTCGTAGTTCCATATAACTGTGTAGGGGGATCTATCCCCGAAGTCCCAAAGTAAATGTGTAGGGGGATCTATCGGGAATCTAACACGCAGTCCCAAAGTAAACAGACAAGGGGAGCTACCGGAATCCCACATCTGTAGTCCCAATGTAAATACACAGCAGTAGCAAGAAAATATTTAGAGAAGGGAAATTTCATATTAAGGCAACAAATAATTCTAGCCTAGCATGTTGCACAGAGTTCAGGTAAACAGATTGAACAATTAAAGCAATTAAATCACTTAGACATACTTTCCTAATCTAATAACGGGCTTAATAGTACAAGTAATAAAAGCAAGAGAAGGAACATACTGATAAGTACTTAAAGAAAACCGGATTTCCAACAATTTGCACAAGTACGCACTCGTCACCTCACGTACAAGTCATTTCAATTACCAAATATATCAATAAGGGGAAGATCCCCCACACAAAGTTAGACAAGCCACTTATCTCGAACCGGCTCAAAATCAACCCAAGACCACGTCATTGCCACGAGTACTCGACTCCAAATAGTCCAAATCTATTCAATTCATTTGCATAATGTAAATAACACTTCAAGTAACTGATTCTACAATTAAATTCTAAGCTAATACGCGGAATTATGTAAAATGACCAAAATTCCCCTCCGGCCCACGTCTTGGAATCGGGTGAAATTTATATTTTCAGAAACCTCGTACTCTCATGAGTCTATACATAACAAGAACACAGAAATCGGAGTCCAAATGACCCCTCAAATTCTCATTTAAAGGCCTCTTAAACTCAATCCCTAATTATCCATTTCCCCAAATTTCACACCACTAATTAGGTCTTTAATCACATAAAAATGAGTTATGAAGTCAAAAATGTTACCTCCAAGTGATTCCCTTTGAATCCCTCTTCAACCCTCTTCAAAAAGCTTCAAAATTGCATAACAATGGAGGAACCTAGGCTAAAATTCGCGAAATAAACCTTTTAAAACATTCTGCCCAGGTATTTAATTCCTTCTTCACGAACGCGGTCAAAGCCTCGCGTTCGCGAAGCACAAAAATGACGTTGAAAAAAAGTTCTCTTACGCGAATGCGACAAGAACCTCGTGAATGCAGTGCTTTACCCGTCTAACCTTCACGAACGTGTTCCTCTCATCGCGAATGCGATGAGTAAATTCTACGGGGCCATATTTCCTCCTTCGTGAACGCGGTTCACAAGTAGCCAGCCCTTCGCAAATGCGGATCTCCCATCGCGAACGCGAAGGCTTAATATTTGCCTTCCACTCGCGAACGCGAAGGGTAAAATTCCTCTGCAACAGCTGAACAAAATCTGCAACTTTTTAACAACTTAAAATGATTCGTTTAGCATCCGAAACACACCCGAGGTCCCCGGGACCTCAACCAAAGGCACCAACATATCCTTAAACCTTATTCAAACTTGTATGAATCTTCAAAACACCTCAAACAACATCAATTCAACCAAAACACATCGGATTTAAGCCTAAGTCTTCCAAAATTTTCCGAATCACGCTTTTGATCAAAAACCCAACCAAACCACCTCCAAATGACCTGAAATTTTGCACACACATCCCAAATGACATAACAAAACTACTGCAACTCTCGGAATTCCATTCCGACCCTCGGATCAAATTCTCACTATCGAACCGGAAACTTCAAAAATTCAACTTTCGGCATTTCAAGCCTAAATTAGCTATGGACCTCCAAAACACAATCCGAACACGCCCCTAAGCCCGAAATCACCTGACGGAACCATCAGATTACCATTCCGAGGCCGTCTTCACACTGTTCCGACTATAGTCAACTTTCCAACACTTAAGCTCTCATTTAGTGACTAAGTGCCCCAAAACTCTCCGAAACTTAAAACCAAACATCCCGGCAAATCAAAATAGCAGAAATAAACTTGGAAAAAGTAGTTAATAGGGGATCAGGACATTAATTCTTAAGACGACCGGCCGGGTCGTCACACCGCGGGACCTCAACCAAAGGCACTAACATATCCCAAAACCTTATTCAAACTTGTACCAATCTTCAAAACACCTCAAACAACATTAAATCAACCAAAACATATCGTAATCAAGCCTAAGTTTCCAAAAGTCTTCCGAATTCCGCTTTTGATAAAAAAAAACCAACCAAACCAAGTCCAAATGACCTGAAATTTTTGCACACGCATCCCAAATGATACAACGGAAATACTGCAACTCTCAAAATTCCATTCCGACCCCTATATCAAAATCTCACCAGCCAACCGGAAATCGCCAAAAAATCCACTTTCGCCAATTCAAGCTTAAATCTACTCCGGACCTCCAAAACTCATTCCAATCACGCTCCTAAGTCCCAAATCACCTCCTGAAACTAACCAAACCATCGGAACTCACATCTGAGCCCTCTAACACATAAGTAAACAAACGGTTGACTTTTCCAACTTAACCTTCCTCAAAAGAGACTAAGTGTCTCAAACCTTACCAATTCCTTTCTGAACCCTAACCAATCAACCCGATCACATATAGAACCATTATACAAAGCAATAAGAAGCAGAAATGGGGAAAACTGAGCGGTAACTCATGAGATGACTCGCTGGATCGTCACAATATATATATATACACACACACACACAGACACACGTTCAATATAACTTTAAAGAGCAAAAAAATGAAATGAACCTTAGTCAATTGAATTATATAGTTGCAAAAAATGAAATTAACATTTTTTCATATCGTTCGCCTTTTATTCCCTTTAAGAATATACTTCACATTAGACAAAATTGTAATTTAATTATTTTCTAATATTTAGTACTTTGAAATTGATTAAAACTTTAGTAAGGTAAGATTTATATTACCTTAAATGAACGAAAATGATTTGCTCTTTTATCCCACAAAAAAGGGGAAAAATTGGTTCAAGTTTACTCTTAATATCTAAGACTTACCTTTTTATTTGGTAATTATATGTAATATTTACCTTAAATAAATTATTTTATTTATATATTTAAGTAATGGGCACAACTGTAATATCGTCCATCTTATATTAACTTAACATTATTCACAAATCTAAATGCGTGTATATATATAGTTATACACATTCACAGACACACACATAACTTTTAATACCCTAACTCTTACACAAACCTTAGAACCTAACCATGGACCCCTCTTCCAGCGCTACCAAACGATCCCCATCCGACTATTCCTCTGATGAAAACGACGAAGACAAAAATCCATCATTTGAAGTGCTCATGAAGGATTCATACATCAAGCAACATTATATGGTAAATGATATCTTTTTTTTAAATTCTGTTTTTTTTAAATACTGGTGTTTTTTCGATTTGGTTTTGCAAAAGAATCAGAAACGAAATAGGTGATGTTTTGATTTGGTTTTTGAAGAGGGACAAAAACAAAATAGGCTATGTTTCGATTTGGTTTTGGAAAAGAGGCAGAACAGAAATAGGGTTGTGTTTCGATTTTGTTTTGGAAAAGAGGAAGAAAGGAATTAGGGTTGTGTTTCGATTTGGTTTTGGAAAAAATTCAGTTTCAAACAAACAGATCTGGTTGTAATAAAATTTCAAACAAATAGATTTTTTAATTTTTCTTATTTCAAAAATTTCACATAGACTGGGAGTGTTGTACTACTTCAAAAAGATAGTTCTCAATATTACAAATTGAGGGTAAAGGTTATCCATCCGAAAAAATAGATTGTTAATCTTTTTTAAGATATATATGTGTGTTTAGATTTGGTTTTGGAAAAAATAATTCTCAAACAATTTTATTTTTCTTTTTGTTTGCAACTATTCCTAAATAATTTTACAACCAACAATAACAACAACAGCCCAGTATAATCTCACAAGTAGGGTCTGGGGAGGGTAATATGTACGCAGACCTTACCCCTACCTCGAGGGGCAGAGAGGTTGTTTCCAGGAGACCATTGTCTCAATTTTACAACCACATTCCTGAATTATATAGCACAGCGGTTCTTCAATATGCTGGCAAGGCGTGGTTTATGGCAATTAACATCGGTGAATGAAGATGGATCAAAGACGGCTGGGAATATTTTATGATGACTAATGAAATCAAACGGGGTTGTTTAATTAAATTTAAGTTGGTCGAAATTATAAAATTATGTGTTGTTTTCAAAGTGCAAGTGAACGGCCAAGGAACTCTCGAAGATCCAGTTAAAATTAACTAGTATTTAAATTTATGTTTGTAGGAAACCCATTTTGTGTTGTTTTTCACTTTTGTTAGCTTTTATTTAATTTTATCTAGTTATGTAATGTGTACTTTTATTTTCCAGTTATCAAATTTCTATTTTGTTAAAATTAGTATCATTTCAGTATATGGTTGGAATATAGTCTTCATTCAATACATTATTCTACTACCCTAACTACAAACCCTAACTATATGGTTGGAATGTGAATAGTCTTCAATTCAATAAAGGGTTGGTATGTGAATAGTTTTATTAATAAATAGGATTTAATATCTGCATGGGAATTCGAAAATTGTAGTTATCAATACAATTTTGGTAATCGAAATAATAAATACAATTCAACTAACACCATTAATTCCGACAATTTAAACAAAACCAGATAGTGTGGGCAAAAATAGGTTATTTTTTTCACTGACAGGAAAATTAGCATTCAATACACACAGATAGTGTGGCCAAAAATAGGTTATTTTTTTCACTGGCAGGTAAATTAGCATTCAATACACCCTTCAAACAAAACCAGATAGTGTGGCCAAAAATAAATTATTTTTTCACTGACAGGAAAATTAGCATTCAATACACCCTTTTTGATCATGAGGGTGTTTGATATATATTTTTGGACTGGCTTGGACCCTATATATATGGTCACATACTCAAACCCTAAAGACCTAAAAAACTCACATACTCAAACCCTAAGCTATGGATGCCTCTCCCTCAACCAAACGAGCCCTAGTTTACTCTTCTACTAGCAATGATGACATATCTTACTCTTCTACTAGCTGTGATATTGAAGAAGAGGTTCCTCCAACTTTTGAAGTGATTATGACTAATTCATTCATTGACTATGACAATCTGGTTATGAATTAGTATTGTATATTTTTTTGTGTTTAAGCTTTATATTTTCCAAAAACTTAATAGTATTGTTTTTTTTCCTTTTTTCAGTATATTCCAAGTAAAATCTGCAAGCATCTTCCTCCAACATTAGAACACGCGTATTTTCACCATCGTGGCAAAGAGTGGTATGTAATCATGAGCGTCGGTGATCAAAAAAGTTTCAAGGTAGGCTGGAGACTTTTTGTGTTGGAGAATTTCATCATGTGAGGTTTCGTCGTCAAATTTACGTTTGTTGATGTTTCACCACTGCGTGCTATCTTCAATGTGGATGTGAAGGGAGACGGATATCCTGTTTGTACTAATCCCTTTTTACTTGGTACTAGGATGTGTTTGTGTTAAATTCAAACCTTTAGTTATGGTTGTTGTACTTTTTTCTGTTGAAATGTTATGTTATAAAATTTCAATCTTCATATTACTAGAATTTTTTTTTAAATTATTTATCATTCAAAAAATTCGAAATTCATTGATTAGTGATCATATATTGGAAGAGTAATGTCACGACCCCAGTTCGCCCTCCGTGAACTGCCGTGATGGCACCTAGTCTCTACAACTAGGTAAGCCTAACAAATGCGGAAAATAACAAAACTTGCGGAAGAAATAATTAAAAGCCAAAATAATAGAATAAAACAGTATCTAAAATGTCGCTCGGCATACACAATATAACTTCTCGAAAACTAACAACATTTCCCAAAGCTCGGAATCTCATGAAATCACAAGCCTTGGAATGTCTACTAGTGTCTAACTCCAGAATATCTAACAAGAAAAAGAAAATACAGAAGGGCTAATACAATAGGGAGAGTAGAAAGGGACTCCTCGGTCTACGGACGCGACAGATATACCTCGAAGTCTATGGAACAGTCGCCTCGCCTCAAGGGTGATAGGACTGAGTCAAAGTACCTGGATCTGCATATGAAAAACATGCGCAGAAAGGGCATGAGTACACCATAGGGTACTCAGTAAGTGCCAAGCCTAACCTCGGTCGGGTAGTGACGAGGAAGGTCAGGACCCTACTGAGGTTAAATAAAATATAAAGTTCGACAGTGTAGAACAGATCAGTATAAATAAGTACAATAGTAAAAGTAACATAAGATATAAAAGGGCAACAACAACTATTACAGAGGCAAGCTAACTACCGAAAGAAATAAGGCTCAGCACCAAAATAACATCGGGGATCTCCCAGGATACCGTCCTGTAGTCCCAATTATACATATCCAATGGATTTTTTGGGATCTTATGCCGTAGTCCAACTCATAGTGCGTGGGTATCTACCGAAATTCCATTCCGTAGTCCCAAATGTAAGTACCTAGTACTGGGGTAATCTACCGGGTGCAGTCTTGTAGTTCCATATAGTTGTGTAGGGGGATCTACCTAAATCCCACATCCGTAGTCCCAACTAAAAAGATAAGGGGGAGCAACCAGAATCCCACATATGTAGTCCCAAAGAAACAGACAAGGGGGGGCTACCGGAATCCCACATCTATAGTCCCAAATGTAATTACACAGCAGCATCAGGAAAATATTCAGAAATGTCAATTTCATATCAAGGCAAACAAGTAATTCTAGCCTAGCATGCTGCACTGAATTCAAGTAAAGCAGTTTGAGCAAATAAGGCAATTAAACCACTTAGACATGCTTTCCTAAGCTAACAACAAGCTTTAAATGCAGGTAATATAAATAGGAAAAGAAACATACTAGTAATTACTTACCGGATTTCCAATAATTAGTACAAGTACGCTCTCGTCACCTCACGTACAAGACATTTCAATTAACAATAATACCAAATCCTAAGGGGAAGGTCCCCCACACAAGGCTAGGCAAGCCACTTACCTCGAATCACCTTAAATCAATCTGAAACCACGCTCTTGTCACGAGTACTCAACTCCAAATGGCCCAAATCTATTCAATTTAGTTTCATAATGTAAATAACACTTCAAGTAACTGATTCTACAAGGAAATTCTAAGCTAATGCGCAAAATTAGGTAAAATGACCAAAACTTCCTCGAGCCCACATCTCGGAACTAGGTAAAATTTACATTTCTAGAATCGTCACACTCCCATGAGTTTAGTCATACCAAAAATACCAAAATCAGACCTCAAATGGTCCCTCAAATCATCACTCAAATGTCTCTAATTAGTCAAGCTTTAACCCCCAATTTACTACTGATTTTCCTTAATTTTTCATGCTTAAATTGATAAAAATCATTTCAATAACGAGTTTAGGGACCAAGACCTTACCCCAATGAACTCCTTTGAAAATCCCTCTTGAAAAGTGCTTCCCACACTTCTTCTCGTTTGAAATATGATGAAAAATAGCTAAATTTCACGCAGGCAAGTATTTATATATTTATGCCCAGCGATTACCGCATCTGCGGCCCTGGGACCACTTATGAGGTTCAACGGTCGCATCTGCGACTTCTCATTAAATCCCCATTTCCGCTTCTACGATAGATCCTCCGCACCTACGGTCTTGCAGGTGCGATACCCTTCTTGCACCTGCGGCTCCTGCTGGACCTCCCCAAATTTCGCTTCTGTGATTGATCCGCCACTTCTGCAACTCCGCACCTACGGTCCCACAATCGCATGTGCGGTTATGACAGAAAACCAGCTGAAGCTGCAACTCCAAACTCCAAAATTCCTTCCGTCAACCATCTGAAATAATCCCGAGGCCCTCGGGACCTCGACCAAAGGCACAAACAAGTCTAATACCATTGTCCAAACTTATACCAAACCTTAATACACCTAAAACAACATCGAAACGACGAATCAACCACGGATTCAAGCCTAAAAATTTCAAAACTCTAAAAATACGCTTTCGATCAAAAAGTCTATCAAACCTCGTCCGAATGACCTGAAAATTTTCACACACATCACATTCAACACTATAGAGATACTCCAACTTCCGGAATTCCATTCCGACCCTCGGATCAAAATCTCACTATCGAACCGGAAACTTCAAAATTCGACCTTTCGGCATTTCAATCCTAAATTAGCTACGGACCTCCAAAACACAATCCGATCACGCCCCTAACCAAGAAATCACCCCACGGAGCTAATGGAACCATCGGAATTCCATTCTGAGGCCGTCTTCACACTGTTCCAAATATGGTCAACTTTCCACCACTTAAGCTCTTATTTTGGGACTAAGTGTCCCAAAACTCTCCGAAATTCAAAATCGAACATCCCGGTAAATCAAAATAGCAAAAATAAACACAGGGAAAGCAGTTAATAGGGGATTAGGGCATAAATTCTTAAGACGACTGGTCGGGTTATCACATCCTCCTACACTTAAACATCCATTCGTCCTCGAACCAGTATAGAGACATACCTGAAGTAGAGAAAAGATGAGGGTAAACGGTTGCGCATATCCTCCTCGCTCTCCCAGGTCGCCTCCTCGACCGGTTGACCCTGCCACTAAACCTTCATGGATGCAATGTTCTTTGACCTCAGCTTTCTAACTTGCCTATCCAATATTGTCACTAGCTCCTCAACATAGGATAGATCCTTGTCCAACTGGACTGAACTAAAATCTAACACGTGCGACAGATCACCGTGATACCTCCGGAAAATCGAAACATGAAATACCGGATGAACTCCTGCCAAGATGGGAGGTAAGGCAAGCTCATAAGCAACCTCCCCAATACGCCTCAATATCTCAAAAGGGCTAATAAACCTCTGACTCAACTTCCCTTTCTTCCCAAATCTCATAACGCCTTTCATAGGCGAAACCCAAAGTAGAACTCGCTCTCCAACCATATAGGAAACGTCACGAACATTTCGGTCCGCGTAACTCTTCTGTCGGGACTGGGCTGTATGGAGTCTATCCTGAATCACCTTGACCTTCTCCAAAGCATCCTGAACCAAGTCTGTGCCCAATAATCTAGCCTCACCCGGCTCAAACCAACCCATCGGGGACCTATACCGCCTACCATATAAGGCCTCATACGGTGCCGCCTGAATGTTGGACTGATAGCTGTTGTTGTAAGAAATCCGCCAATGGAAAGAACTAATCCCAAGACCCTCCAAACTCAATCACACATGCATGGAGCATATCCTCAAGAATCTGAATAGTGCATTCGGACTGTTCGTCCGTCTGAGGGTGAAATGTTGTACTCAACTCCACCCGAGTACCCAACTCATGCTGAACGGCCCTCCAAAATCGTGATGTGAACTGAGTACCTCTATCTGAAATGATGGAAACTGGAATACCATACAGGCAAACAATCTCCCGGTTATAAATCTCCGCTAGACGCTCCGAAGAATAGATAATACACATAGGAATGAAGTGCGCAGACTTGGTCAGTCGATCCACAATCACCCAAATAGTATCGAACTTCCTCAAAGTCCGTAGGAGTCCAACTACAAAGTCCATGGTGATCTTCTCCCACTTCCACTCCGGAATCTCTATCTACTGAAGCAATCCACCCGGTCTCTGGTGCTCGTACTTCACCTGCTGACAGTTGAGGCACTGAGCTACAAACCCAACTATATCTTTCTTCACCCGCCTCCACTAATAGTGCTATCTCAAATCTTGATACATCTTCTCGGCACCCGGATGGATGGAATACCGCGAACTATGGGCTTCCTCTAGAATCAACTCTCAAAGCCCATCAACATTGGGTACACAAATCCGACCCTGCATCCTCAATACCCCATCCTCACCAATAGTCACATCTCTGGCATCACCGTGCTGAACCTTGTCCTTGAGGATAAGCAAATAAGGGTCATTATACTGATGCTTCCTGATACGATCAAATAAGGAAGACCAAGAAACCACGCAAGCTAGAACTCGACTAGGCTTCGAAAGATCCAATCTCACAAACTGGCTGGCTAAGGCCTGAATATCCATCCCCATAGGCCTCTCCGTGCTGGTAAATAAGCCAAACTCCCCAAACTCTCTGCCCGGCGACTCAAAGTATCGGCCACCATATTGGCCTTTCCCGGGTGATACAAAATAGTGATATCATAGTCCTTCAGCAACTCTAACCACCTCCTCTGGCGCAAATTTAGATCCTTTTGCTTGAACAGGTGCTGCAAGCTCCGATGATCAGTATAAATCTCACAAGGGACACCGTACAAATAATGACGCCATATCTTCAGAGCGTGAACAATGGCATCTAGCTCAAGATCATGAACAAGGTAATTCTTCTCATGCACCTTCAACTGTCTGGACGCATAGGCAATCACCCTACCGTCCTGCATCAACACCGCTCCAAGGCTGTTCCTCGAGGCATCACACTAGACCGTATATAACCCCAAACCTATAGGAAGTATCAAAATTGGGGTTGTAGTCAAAGCTATCTTGAGCTTCTGAAAGCTCACCTCACACACTTCTATCCACTGGAACGGAGCACCCTTCTGGGTTAGTCTGGTCATAGGGGCTGCAATCGATGAAAACCCCTCAACAAAACGACGGTATTAACCCGCCAAGCCAAGGAAACTACAGATCTCTATAGCTGAGGATGGTCTGGCCAACTCTACACGGCCTCTATTTTCTTCGGATCCACCTAAATACCCTCACTCGATACCACGTGGCCTAGGAATGCCACGGAATCCAACCAAAACTCACATTTCGAGAACTTAGCATATAACTTCTTCTCTCTCAGAGTCTGAAGCACAGTCCTCAGGTGTTGCTCATGATCTTCCCGACTTCGGGAGTACACCAAAATATCATTAATAAAGACAATGACGAATGAGTCAAGATACGGCTGGAGCACACTGTGTACCAAATGCATAAAGGCTGCTGGGGCATTGGTCAACCCAAATGACATAACAAGGAACTCGCAATGACCATACCGAGTCCTGAAAGCAGTCTTCGGGATATCTGGTTCCCGAATCTTCAACTGATGGTAACTTGAGCGCAAGTCAATCTTAGAAAACACTCGTGCGCCCTGAAGCTGATAAAACAGATCATCAATACGAGGCAAACGTACTTCACTGTAACTTTGTTCAACCGGCGATAATCGATACACATACGCATAGAACCATCCTTTTTCTTCACAAACAAGACAGGAGCACCCCAAGGTGATACACTGGGCCGAATAAAACCCTTATCAAGCAATTCATGTAACTGGTCCTTCAACTCCTTCAACTCAGGAGGAGCCATACGATACAGAGGAATAGAAATGGGCTGAGTACCCGACAACAAATCAATGCTAAAATCAATATCTCTATCTGGCGGCATGCCTGGAAGATCAGCTAGAAACACATCGGGAAAATCCCATACTACTGGAACTGAATCAACTGAAAGGGTATCAATACTGACATCTTTCACATAAGCTAAATACGTGTCACACTCATTTTCAACCATACGCTGAGCTTTAAGAAAAGAAATAACTCTATGGGAGTGTGATCTAAAGTACCCCTCCACTCAACACGCGATACACCTGGCATAGCCAGCATCACGATGTTGGCGTGACAATCAAGAATAGCATAATGGGGCGACAACCAGTCCATGCCCAAGATAATATCAAAATCTATCATGCTGAGCAACAATAAATCGGCTCTGGTCTCAAAACCACTAAGAGTAACCAAACACGACCGATAAATGTGGTCCACAACAAGAGAATCTCCCACATGAGTAGAAACATAAATAGGGGAACTCAAAGAATCTCGAGGTACGCCCAAATGCGGAGCAAAATAAGAAGACATATAAAAGTAAGTGGAGCCTGGATCGAATAGAACCGATGCATCTCCGTGACAAACCAGTATAATACCTGTGATGATAGAATTAGAGGCAACAGCCTCGATACGGGCAGGAAGGGCATAGTATATGGCCTGGACTCCCCCTCTAGGGCAACCTCTACCTCCCCGACCTCCACCTCTTGCTGGCTGAGCAGGTGGGGTAGCAACTGGAGCTATAACCATAGCCTAAGAACTCTGCGGGGCATGCGGTGTCTGAGAAGCCTATGGAGGTGCATTCCTCCAAATTCTGGGGCAATCCCTCACCATATGGCGTGTGTCACCACACTCAAAACAAGCTCTGGGAGGACGTGGTGGTTGTGACTGGCTCGGGCAAGGTCTACTAGACTAACCTCTGAAAGCACCCCGCGCAGGAGGCACGCTAAATACCGGAGGTGCATAGTAAGGCTCCTGAAGTATAGGAGGAGCTGGGATACCACTGGCTGCTGGAAGAGCTGAATGAATAGGGCAACTCATATAACCCCTACCATGACGACCTACAACTGGGGCACGGGCACCAGAATAATGGCCCGACTCTCGAGACCTCTTGGCATCCCTCTCCTCTCTCTCCCTATCATGCATACCCTCAATCCTCCTAGCAATGCTCACCACCTGCTGATAAGAAATATCCATATCCAACTCACGAGCCATGCTAGACCTGATGTTGGGAATAAAGCCTTCAATAAACCGGCGAACCCTTTCGCGAACACTAGAAACCAAGGCTGGTGCATCCTAGCCAAACTAGTGTAATGGACTGCATACTCTGAGACAGTCATAGAACCCTGGTGCAAATGCTCAAACTGTGCCCGCCACATGTCCCTGAGGCTCTGAGGAACATACTCTCTCAGGAACAGATCTGAAAACTGAGCCCAAGTCATTGAAGCAGCCTCATCCGAACTGTCTAACTCATAGGTGTGTCACCACTTATAGGCGGCTCCTCGAAGCTAGAAAGTAGTGAAAAAAACCTCGCTCGATCCTGATATACCCATGGTACGGAGAATACGGTAACACTCATCTAGAAATCCCAGAGCATCATCCGATGCTAGACCGCTGAATGCAGGAGGCTTGTATTTATTGAACCTCTCAAGTCTCAGCTACTCATCCTCGTAAGCCTTTGCCCTATCCTCGGGCTGATCTCGGACTGCAGGCTATACAGGAATAATCTCAAGGACCTTCTCAATATGCACTCGCTGTTCAGGAGTATGGGAGGCGGGAGTCTGTGCACCTCTCCCGGTCTGAGACGTAGTTGCAGCAAGGGGAAGCAACCCTGCGTGAGCCAAAGTGGTGTACATGCTCATGAACTGTGCCAGAGTCTCCTGAAGAGTTAGAGTCATAGTATTAGTAGGCATATCAGGTGCCTGGACTCTGGCTGGAACTACTGGTGGTACATCGGTGGCAGCTCGCGTAGGTGCTCTGACTGCACCACGTGCACGTCCTCGGCCTCTACCCCGGTCTCGGCCTCTGACGGCTGCAGTAGGGGGCGCGGGTGCCTGATCATCTCGAGTAGCGCGTGTCCTCACCATCTGTTAGAGAATAGAAGACAAAAGTTTAGAATTGTGATATCAAATCTCGCACGACAAGGAAATCAAATGAAGTGGAAATTTTCCTAATAGCTATATAGCCTCTCCTAGATAAGTACAGATGTCTCTGTACCGATCAGAGAGACTCTAATAAACCGGCTTGTGATCTCTGACTCCTATGAACCTAGAGCTCTGATACCAACTTGTCACGACCCCAGTTTGCCCTCCGTGAACTGCCATGACGGCACCTAGTCTCTATGACTAGGTAAGCCTAACAAATGCGAAAAATAACAAAACTTGCGGAAGAAATAATTAAAAGCCAAAATAACCAAATGAAACAGTATTTAAAATGCCGCTCGGCATATATAATAACCTTCTTGAAAACTAAGATTTTTTCACAAAACCCGGAATCTCTTGAAACCACAAGCCTTGGAATGTCTACTAGTGTCTAACTTCAAAATATCTAACAAGGAAAAGAAAATACAGAAGGGCTAATACAATAGGGAGAGTAGAAAGGGACTCATCGGTCTGCGGATGCGATAGATATACCTCAAAGTCTTTGGAACAGTCATCTCGCCTCAAGGGTGATAGGACTGAATCAAAGTACCTGGATCTGCACATGAAAATATGCACAAAAAGGGCATGAGTACACCACAGTGGTACTTAGTAAGTGCCTAGCCTAACCTCGGTCGGGTAGTGACGAGGAAGGTTAGGGCCCTACTAAGGTTAAATAAAATATAAAGTTCAACAGTGTAGAACAGATCAGTATAAATAAGTACAGCAGTAAAAGTAACACGAGATATAAAAGGGCAACAACAACTATTACAGAGGTAAGGTAAACACAGAAAGAAATAAGGCTCAGCACCAAAATAACAATCGATGATCTCCTAGGATACCGTCCTGTAGTCCCAATTATACATATCAAATGGATCTCCCAGGATCCCGTCCCGTAGTCTAACTCATAGTACACGGGTATCTACCGAAATCCCACATCCGTAGTCCCATATAAACAGACAAGGGGGAGCTACCGGAATCCTACGTCCGTAGGCCCAAATAAACAGACAAGGGGGAGCTACCGGAATCCCACATCCGTAGACCTAAATGTAGTTACACAGCAGCATCGGGAAAATATTCAGAAATGTCAATTTTATATCAAGGCAAACAAGTAATTCTAGCCTAGCATGCTGGACGGAATTCAAGTAAAGCAGTTTGAGCAAATAAGGTAATTAAAACACTTAGACATGCTTTCCTAAGCTAACAACAGACTTTAAATGCAGGTTATATAAACAGGAAAAGAAACATACTAATAATTACTTAATGAAAACCGAATTTTCAACAATTAGCACAAGTACGCACTCGTCACCTCACATGCAAGGCATTTCAATTAACAGTAATACCAAATCCTAAGGAGAAGGTCCCCCACACAAGGTTAGGCAAGCCACTAACCTCGAACCAGCTCAAATCAATCTGAAACCATGCTCTTGCCAAGAGTACTCGACTCCAAATGGCCCAAATCTATTCAATTCAATTTCATAATGTAAATAACACTTCAAGTAATTGATTCTGTAAGGAAATTCTAAGCTAATGCGCGAAATTATGTAAAATGACCAAAATGCCCCTCAGGCCCACATCTCGGAACCAGGTCAAATTTACATTTTCAGAATCCTCACACTCTCACGAGTTCATTCATACCAAAAGTACCAAAATCGGACCTCAAATGGTCCCTCAAATTATCACTCAAAGGTCTCTAATTAGTCAAGTCCTAACCCCCAATTTACCGCTGATTTTCCTTAATTTTTCATGCTTAAATTGATAAAAATCATTCCAATAACGAGTTTAGGGACCAAAGACCTTACCCCAATGAACTTCTCTGAAAATCTCTCTTGAAAAGTGCTTCCCAAACTTCTTCCCGTTTGAAATATGGTGAAAAACAGCTAATTTCGCGAAGGCAAGTATTTATATGTTTCTGCCCAACGATTTCCACATCTGCAGCCCTCGGACCACTTTTGCAGTCCCGCTTCTGCTACTTCTCATTAAATACCCTTTTCCACTTCTGCGATATATCCTTCGCACATGCGGTCTTGCAGGTGCGATACCTTTCTCGCATCTGCGGCTCTTGCTGGACCTCCCCAAATTCCGTTTCTGCGATTGATCCGCCGCTTCTGCGGCTCCGCACCTGCGATCCCACACTCACAAGTGCGGTTATGACAGAAAACCATCTGAACCTGCAACTCCAAACTCCAAAAATCCTTCCGTCAACCATCCGAAATCATCCCGAGGCCCCCCGAGACCTCGGCCAAAGGCACTAACAAGTCTAATACCACTGTCCAAACATATACCAATCCTTAAAACACCTAAAACAACATCGAAACGATGAATCAACCACGAATTCAAGCCTAAAAATTCCAAAACTCTAAAAATACGCTTTCGATCAAAAAGTCTACCAAACCTCATCCGAATGACCTGAAATTTTGCACACACGTCACATTCAACTCTATGGAGCTACTCCAACTTTCGGAAATTCCATTCTGACCCTTGGATCAAAATCTCACTATCGAACCGGAAACTTCAAAATTTGACCTTTCGGCATTTCAAGCCTAAATTAGCTACGGGCTCCAAAACACAATCCGATCATGCGCCTGACCCCGAAATCACCTCAGGGAGCTAACAAAACCATCGGAATTCCATTCTGAGGCCGTCTTCATGCTGTTCCGACTACGGTCAATTTTCCAACACTTAATCTCTCATTTAGGGACTAAGTGTCCCAAAACTCTCCGAAACTCAAAACCACACATCCCGGCAAATTAAATTAGCAGAAATAAACACGGGGAAAGCAGTTAATAGGGGATAGGGGCATAAATTCTTAAGACGATCGGCTGGGTCGTCACAAGTAAATGCACCATGGGGAAGTTAAATGGATTGGTGTGTTATTAATGTATAGTCTCATGCTCTCATATACTCAAAACTAAAGACCTAAAAACACACTCTCCTACAAACACTAACTATGGACACCTCTCACTCTACCAAATGATCCCTAACTTACTCTTCTACTAGTGAGGATGAAGAAGAGAATCCTCCAACTTTTGAAGTGGTTATGACTGATTCATACATCAACTACGACGATCTGGTTATGCATCAGTGTTGTATATATTTTTTGTGTTTATGCTTTATATTTTCGAAAACTTACTAAAAAAAAATTCCAGTATATTCCAAGAAAAATCTACAAGCATCTTCCTCCAATAGTTGAAACTGCGCTTCTTCATTATCGTGGCAAAGAATGGTTTGTATATATGAGCGTTGGTGATCGAAGAAGGTTCAAAGAAAGCTGGTAAACTTTTTGTTTTGGATAATTATGTCAAGCGAGTTTTCGTCGTCAAATTTACGTTGGTGGATGTTTCATCACTATATGTTGACTTTAATGTTGAAGTTAAGGGAGAAGGAACTCAACATCGTAATCCGGTTGAAATTGATTAGTTTTTAGGATGTGTTTTGTGTTTTTCTATTCCTTTATTATCTTTAACCTTTTATTGTTGTTTTAGTTATGCTACTTGTGCTTTTGATTTGCTATAACAGTTTTCATTTCTTATGTATGAAATCAATTTCAAAGATTGTTTTTATTTTTATTTTTTTAAAATTAATTCTTCAAGAATGCTTGGTTTCAGAAATTCATGTACATCCATTTGAAGGTTGTACCTTAAGTTCTTCTTCTATAATTTTATGGATTTGTTCATTTGGCTTATTTGTTTTTTTTCATATTAACCAGAAACATTATGATGTTGTAACAACATATTTCCAACCGGTCTAGAATAAAATCGTAGACTTAAAATTCAACCTAATTCTACTTACACACTATTAAAATGGTTGAGAATAATAAATGCTTCATTGAGAGCTAAATATTTGAGAATAATAAATGCTTCATTGAGAAGCTAAATAGTTGGCATGAGAAGCTCAGTGGTAATCTACCAATCGGATATTTTTGGAATGGAGAAGAGAAATATTTTTGTGATTTTACTTGAAATTTTCATTAGGATGTTTTACATGTATAATATATAAATTAAATATTTTCTTAATTTTTGTATCAGATAAGCAAACATTGTCATATAAAATGAAGGAAATTAATAGTGGAAGAACCAGGGATTCATAAAAAGGGATTCAATATATATATATATATATTAGGATGTCACACCTAATGTAATATCGGATAATTTTATTTGAAAAAACTTAGCAAATGAAAAAAAGAATCATTTGATAATTTTTTATTTCTACAAATCTGTCACGACCCTAAACCCAGACCCAATCGTGATGGCGCCTCTCGTGAAGAGAAGGTCCACCGACACACTCCCAATTCATTTTAAGCAAATACAAATAATACAAATTAAGTCTTTAACATAATAATAATCCCAAAATAAGGTGAAACAGTACAATTGCGGAATAGACATAGCCCGACATCGGGGTGTCACTAGTCATGAGCATCTACTAACCGATTTAAAATAGGAAGAGTCTACATAGTCTATTACAGAACTAAAACAGGAGAAAATAAGATAGAGGAGAAGCACTGGGCTGCGAACATCGAGGAGCTACCTAGTGAATCTCTGAAATCTGTTGGAAGCTCTCAACCCTCGCAAGCAGGACCTGAAGCGCCTGAATCTGTACACGGGGTGTAGGGAGTAAAGTGGGTACTCTAACTCAGTGAGTAATAATAATAAATGAAAATTGAGCGACAAGAAATCATGTAAAGGCACATCAACATGATATAAGGAGCAGTATAAAGCCAGTAAAAGCAATGAAATAGTGAAAACATGTAAAGTCACCTTAGTTCAGTTTAAGCGTCCTTAAAATATCTTTTTAACAGTTAATCAAGTAAATGACAGGTAGGTAGAAAAGATAAACACATAAAGAACCGCCCCTCGGGCACAATGTCAATAGAATCCGCCCCTCGGGCAATATCATGGAACAACATCAGCCCTTCGGGCTATATCTCACATCGCAATGGGTACTCGCGCTCTCTGGAGGTGTGCAGACTCCGGTAGAGACCCCTTACGGACCAAGTGCAATATCAATCCATCTCGTGGTATAATCAATAGGCTTCCGGCATCATATCAAGCCACCTCGTGGCATACAACTCAGGCCCTCGGCCTCATAATCATAAATCAGTGCATCCTCACAATATAGGCCCTCGGCCTTACTCAGTCAGAATCTCATAAGCCGCTCGGGCAACAATATAACACGATGCTCAGTCCAAATTATCATTTAAAATATCATTTAATGTGCTAAAACCGAGTAAACATGGCTGAGTTATGAAAACAGTAGAATATAGCATGACTGAGTACAAGTATAAAGTCAAAACAGTGAGAAAATATCAGTAAAATCCCATAAGGATCCAAATTGTTGGCACGAGGCCCAAATATGGCATTCAGCCCAAAACATGACGATAGAAAACAGTATTTAGTCAAATACGCGATAAAACAGTCATTCGGGATGGACTAAGTCACAATCCCGAATGGTTCACGACCCCACGCTCGTCATCTAGCATGTGCGTCACCTCAATATAGCACAACGAGGTGTAATCCGGGGTTTTATACCCTCAGGACAACATTTAAAATCATTACCCACCTCAATCCGGTCCAAACTCTAGCCCATGATACCTTTACCCCTCGAATCGGCCTCAACTCACGTCAAATCTATCCAAAATTAGAATCACGATGTCAAAATATGCTAAGGTAACGAAGCCCATGCGAAAATAATCAATTTACGACATAAATCCCGAAATTAACCAAAACTCGACCCCTGGGCCCACGTCTCAGAATTCGATAAAATTTACATCAATAGGGTCCTTATCTCCCCACGAGTTCATACATATCAAAAGTCCCAAAATCCGACAACAAATGGCCCCTCAAATCCTCAATACTAGGTCTTCAATACCAAGCTCTAGTTTTCCCAATTTTAACCCTTAAATTTCTATAATTACAGCTCTAATCCGTGAAATAATACCATAGTATCGATTATTAGACTCAAAAATCTTACCTCCAGATGATATACCTTGATTCCCTCTTCAAAATCTCCCAAAAAACTCCACAACCGACTTAAAATGGTGAAGAACAACTCAAAAATTGCGAAGGAATGCTTTTATACCTACTGGCCCAGGCTTTTCGCACCTGCGGACCATATCTCACTCCTGCAAAACCGCTTCTGCGGTCACCACTTCAAATTCCAGGCGCCGCATCTGCGAAGAAATTCCTGCACATGCGCTACCGCAGGTGCACCTACCTAGCCGCTTCTGTGGCTCTAGCTCTCCTTGGCCCCCTTCCGCTTCTGTGACTACAAACTCACTTCTGCGAGACCGCACCTGCGGTCCCCTAGCCGCAGGTGCAGTTATGACAGCAATGGAACATCTTCAGCTGCCAAAACCCACTTCTAAACTTTCCGCCAACCATCTAAAATCACCCAGAGGCCCCCTGGACCCCAACCAAAAGCACCAACAAGTCCTATACCACCATCCAAACTTATACCAATCTTCAAAACACCTCTAACAACATTGAATCAACCAAAACACATCGGATTCAAGCCTAAGTTTTCAAAACCTTCTGAACTCCGCTTTTGATCAAAAAGTTTACCAAACCATGCCCGAATGACCTAAAATTTTGCGCACACATCCCAAATGACACAATTGACCTACTATAACTCCCCGAATTCCATTCTGATCTCTATATCAAAATCTCACCTATCAACCGGAAAACACCAAAATACCAATCAAGCCTAAATCTACTCCGGACCTCCAAAACACATTCTGATCACGCTCCTAAGTCCCAAATCATCTCTCGAAGCTGTTCGAACCACCAGAACTCACATCCGATCCCTCTAACACATAAGTCAACATCCGGTTGACTTTTCCAACTTAAGTTTTCTTCAAAAGAGTCTAAGTGCCTCAAACCTTACCAAAACCTTTCTGAACCCAAGCCAACCAACCCGATCACACATAGAACCGATAAACAAAGCAATAAGAAACAGAAATGGGAGAAATGGAGCGATAACTCATGAGATGATTGGTCAGGTCGTCACAAAATCTAAATCCTGCTCTCCAATATTTTATTTTCCTTTATTGATTGTAGTACCTTAATGCACCATACTTCAAATATTATGTGTTTAAGTTATTATTCTTAAGAACCGATCTACCTTTATATAAGTCCTCATTAAATATTAGTTGAATATTAAAGCAAATTTCGAATGTTAATAAGTTCGATAAGAGAAAATTAAGAAAAATATTTACTGGAAAAAAATATTCTAATAGAAATTTAGTAAAATAATTTACAGGAAAAAAAAGTACTGGAAAACATTATCCAACCAGATATTTTCACGGTTGGATGAAGAGCTCATGAAAAGAATTTTGGGTAAACTAAATGGATGCATTGAAGAATGTAAAGTCTTTTTTGAGGAGTATAAAGGGTTCATTGAAGATTGTGATTCAAATTTTAAGATACAAACGCTAACCCTAATCCTAGAAATATTCAAAAATTATACTATAAAAACAACTCTATACATTATTAATCTCATTCATCCAAATTATCTTTTCTAATTCAAATATCTCTGAAAATAACAATGGAAAGAACCCTTACTAAGAAAATTATTGATGAACCTCTACATGGTTCACCTGTCAACCATAACATCATGTACCAGGATATTAGGAACAAGTTGAAGAACTTGAAGACGGAGACAAACCTGTTGATGCTATGTCTGACAAGGGAAATCGGAGCAGACTATGTTAAACGTCATCTCCTTGATTCTTACCCTCTCACTTCCTGTTACGACATGCTTGAGGAACTTCTAGCAGAGCAAGATGAAGAACCCGATACTCCTACGATTGTTATAAGTAGTGATACTGAAGCCGCTTCCAAGGCTTCAAAGTCTGTTAACCAAAAGAGTGAAGAGTAATAGTTTGTATTTTTTGTTGTTGTTTTGTGAAGCATTCCATGTTATTAGCATGGTATACTAAAAGTATTTTCCAAATATTATTTGGAATATGTTGAAAATTATCAATTAATCAATAAAAATGCTTATTTAGTATTTCTCCTGCTTCCTATACTTTTGATTCTTATTTTTTGCTACATGTTTTAAAATATTTTTGCTTCCTTTAATCCCTGGTTCCAAATATTATGGAACCAAAAGAAATACCCTTTTTTTGAGGTAAAAATATGGTCATTTTGCCTATCTATAACAATATAAAAATTATCACTCTAATATTAAGAGAATAAATTAAGGAAGAGTAGCTATAATAGTAATACTGACATAGTGTAGGTGAAATTTTTATTTCACTAAATTAATGAAAAAATTAAGGCATATCTCTGAAAATCAAAATGAAAGAAGATGCATAATTAAGCCTCACTATGAATTATGTAGATCTCAATATATGTAAATCTCAAAGAATTTAACCAGTTTCAAAAGCTTTAATTCAAAAAATTAGAACCAACACAAAATTTCTACAAAGTAACAAGTTGGAACTATTTGCATGTAATTAAATAGTATTTGGTTTTAATTAATTAATATAGAGTTTATTTACAAAAATCAGACCAAAATATATCAGAAAATTAAATAACACAAAATCCGATTTTAATTCTAGTGAAACTAAAATAATGTTATCCAAAAGTGTCACCTAAGCTGATTGCTGCAAATATTTAATACATAAATATTATTTATTATTATATTTTTGAAATCTACATAATTCATAAACCATATATTAACCGGACAAAGATCACACCAAAGGTTAAACATGATCGAAATGCTAAAGAAGTCACAAAATTCGATCTTCATAGATAATGAACTAATGAAGAAATTAAACATAAAATAATCATGCCCAACTTCATTACAACACTTGATATTCAAAAGTAAAAACAAAGTCATCAACTCTTGTACACCAAAGAGAAATAACAAACACTTTTCAAACACAAGATAACATATGAACTAAAATTGACATAATTACTTTCCAACATTTTCAGATAGCTTCAACCCAATAAATATGCCCGCTAACATAGCAGATGAAATAGCACTTGTTGCACTTTCATTTGTTACCACTTCTTCACTTTCTTCAACGGCCGAGATTGAAGATGACTCATCCTGTGAAAAACTTATTTTTTTAAATTTGTTGAAGGCTTCTAAGGCTTCATCATAATATTGGAAAGCATGAAAGTAGCTACCCTCGACTCCAACAAGCATTTTAACACACTCAGACCAACTTTTGTATATTTCCGGCTTCTTACCACAAAAAACAACAAACACCATAGATTTGAGTTTTTGTTTACCTTCAGCAGATTTTTCAAATTCATCGAACGCCGATATGGCCGCATCGTGAGATTTGAAAGACTAGAAGATGCTACGCTTAACCCCGATAACCATAGGAGAACATTCACTCTATGAGTAGTATATTCCTGGCCTTTTACCAGAAAATACAACATACACTTTGGAGGCACTATTCTTCTCCGAATGCATTCTTAATCTATTAACTAAAACTTAGAAGAACATAGGAGTTTAAATGAAGGTTTGTTTAAGTATGAGTTTCGGCCATCTAGGGTTTGCTAAAGTAGGGTACCATGTGTTTAAATAGTAGGGCTTTGAAGAGAAGAATATAGGAGTTTAAATGAAGGTTTGTTTAAGTATGAGTTTCGGTCATCTAGGGTTTGTTTAAGTAGGGTATCATGTGTTTAAATAGTAGGGCTTTGAAGACCTACTAAAAAATATACGAAATACACACTCAAATACTAAACATATACTAAATGCACAATTAAATACATGTATATAGATGAATTATTTCGAATTATATGGGTGTATACTACCAAAAAAAAGGATGAAAATACGTAAAAAAAAAAAGCTTTATAAAAAATAGGGTTTGAACCTTTGAGATCTTCCATGTATTGGGAAGACAAATATTAAATGGTGGGAGAGAAATATTCAAAAGGATACTGAAAGGGCATTTTGGGTATAGAAATACGCCTGAAACCCTAATTGGGGCGTAAAATTACCTAAATGACCCCATTTGGGTCAATCTGGCCAAAAACAGTGTGGCCAAAATGATTTTTCCAATAAAATTTTGAATCCTTTTTTACTCTCTTAGGTCCACAATAAGTGACCAATTTGCTTTTGGCACACCCATTAAGGAAATACTAAATTCTAGACGAAAATAGTTAGTGTGACTAAACAACCCTTCATTAAATGTTGCACCATAGTTATAGTAGTACTTACTTCTCTACTCAAATGTGAGGACTAAATGACATTTTACGGATACGTGCATAAGGGTAATTTTGGAAAAACAAATTAAATTTTTTCTTGATTATATAAATGAATACTTATTTTGGACCAAAATAAAAAAGTAAATTGGTCACTTATTGTGCACTTGGGAGTAAATGTTTTGAAATGAAAGAATGATACATTAATTAGGTGAATGGATTCTTAAGTTGTCTTCATTATAAAAGGAAAATCAATACCTTATGGTTGGTATTTGTAGTAATCTTATTTACTTAGCAAAAGATAAAGCTGAAAAGTTTGTGGCCAAAAAAGTAAATAATTCCAAAAATCGTGTAAGCATCTTAGTGGTTAACAATATAAAATTAGGCAAATAGTGAGACACATTCGTCCACGTAAAGAGAGTTCCTAACGTTTGCTTAATGGCGACAAGCGGAGGATTTCTATTCGAAATAGTAAAAAAATACAGAATCATTTGGCACTTATTTAATAGGAGTAGTATTAGTTAGTATTCAAATCAAATCACTTATTCACATGATTACAAAGTTTCCCCATTTGCATCAAAGATAAGGTACTTCCAATACAAGTAAAGTTGACCAATCAAGACAAAGACCAATATTTTATATTTTTTCTTCTTTGGGAAAAGAGAAAAGTTGATCTTGAGAATTATTATAAAATCAGCAGAAAGCTCTGTTAATAAAAATATACTATATATATATAGGTGATAGTTCATCTAACACTAAAGTATTAGAACCCTAAAATTTTGGTTCAAATAGGAGGGGCAACAATTGGTCAATTTCTTGGTTTGGTCTACAGGTAAACCACGCTTTCAGCATGTGTACAAATTTGACAATTGCATTGTTCAGTATATTATCTTTAATCCTACTTTCGGAATAAATAATTTTACATAAGTCATCAGATCTTTGCAAAGCAAAAAAAAAAACTGATTGCGTGTCGTAATATAAACAAGTCACCTCAGCATAATTTGAGTCAGAAAGGAGATGTCCGCTAAGACGAGACACAGATTGCTTCGAGAAAATTTAAAGATAAAATTAAGTTCCCAAATATATTTTTTTTCTGGTTAATATCTTTTTAGTTCTTGCTAATGGCAGGGGCGGATGCAATGTCTTACTAGCGGGTTCAATTGAACCCATAATTTTTGCCGCGGAATAAAAATTTATATATAAAAATTTATTAAAATTGTAACAATAGTAGATATGAATTTATAACTTTAAAAATATAATGGGTTCAATGTTAAAACCCTTAAAAGTTGAACCCATTAATTTAAATTCGGGATCCGCCTTTGGTCGATGCTAAAGCCACCTTCCTTTGGCATGCATAAATATGACTTTTGTCCCCCTCGTTAAATCAATAATCCAAAAAAAAAAAAAACAATTGACAAACATAACTTCGTTGATCAACTCGAGCTATGTCATAGTCTCGACGTTATTACTTCGCTAATTCATTTTTGTTATAGTAGCTGTGCCGAGTTATGGGTACTTTAGTTTTGTTTACCCTTAAATCGTATAACAATTAAATTTGTATGCGGTTTTAAGGATATGTGAACTGATTCAACATAAATAATTAAAATATTAGATAAACGAGTTAAAAACAAAATGAATGATCAAACCAGTTGTAATGTTATGACCTCGCCCGAGTCTAGGTTGAACAGTAGTTTCGCCCTCGATCAGACACTTGGTTCGAACCCAAATCGGATGAAGAACAAACAGTTAAGTAAGAGCTCTGCAATAGCTAAAAAGCAGAAAAATGAATTTGTATTGCCTTGATTTGCATGTTACAATGTGTGTTATCAAAGAAAAACTTCCCCTTTATATAGTAGGAGAGTTTCATCTCTAGTACAAGTCTAAAAAAGGTAAAAAATTTCTTGTTAATTACTGATCTGTAACCGACATCCGGCAAGATCTGCACCGTACGGATATCACGACCCTCTATTCGTCGTGCGCAATCATTTGTCATATTTCCCGAGATCTTAGAGCTTGTTCTGGGTTTGGGGAGCGTTGCTTTATCATGCCCGACGATGAGTATATCATTAACCTTTCATGGATCTTAGTACGAAGGGCTCCCAGCCTCGATTTCAACCTCGTGCGTCCGCGCCCTTTTTCCGTCTTCTTCTCTGGGAAATCAGGGTATGCATTGTCCCCAATTTTACTCGTATACAAATAGTCTTGTCACGACCCAAAATTCGACAAATCGTGATGACACCTAACCCAACCCACTAGTTAAGCCAATTAACAACTATCCAATTCCAATGAAATAAATAGAACAATTAAATAGAAGAAATTATCTGAATCTTATACATTCCACAAGAACTTGTAATACAAATCATGAGCTTCTAATTAGAATTTACAAAGCCGATATGAAATAAATACATCATATGTTCGAAAGGTACATAAATAGATTTTTATATTATAAGGCTACCATGAACACGAGGCAGCTACAACCAGAACGCGGGTACATCTTCAATTCCAGCTCCCGTCGATCACAGCAACATCAGCCGCTAACACATACACGCAAGGTGCAGAAGTATAGTATGAGTACAACCGACCCCATGTACTCAATAAGTAACAAACATAATGTGACGACCCGGCTAGTCGTCTCATGAGTTACTACTCTGTTTCCCCTATTTCTGCTTCTTATTACTTTGTCTAATGGTTCTATATGTGATCGGGTTGATTGGCTCTGGTTTGGAAGGGAATTGGTAAGGTTTGAGACACTTAGTCTCTTTTAAGGAAGCTTAAGTTGAAAAGGTCAACTGGATGTTGACTTATGTGTTAGAGGGCTCGGATGTGAGTTCCAATGGTTTATATAGCTTCGGGAGGTGATTTGAGACTTAGGAGCGTGATCAAAATGAGTTTTGGAGGTCCGAAGTAGATTTAGGTTTGAATTGGCGAAATTAGATTTTTGGCGATTTCCAGTTGATATGTGAGATTTTGATATAGGGTTAAGAATGGAATTCCGAGAGTTACAGTAGTTCCGTTGTGGCATTTGGTATGTGTGTGCAAAATTTCAGATCATTCGGACGTGGTTTGGTTGGATTTTTTATCACAACCGGAATTTAGAAGTTTTTGGAATTCTTATGCTTAAATCCAATGTAATTTTGATATTTTGATGTTGTTTTGGGAGTTCCGAGGGTTGGAACAAGTTTGAATGAGGTTATGGGATATGTTGGCATATTTGGTTGGGGTCCCGAGGGCCTCGGGTGAGTTTCAGAGGGTTGAACGAACCATTTTTAGTTAAAGAAAAGTTGTAGATTTTGGTTTCAGCTGTTGTAGGTATTTTGTTCTTCGCGTTCGCGAGTGGAGGCTTGCGTTCGCGAAGGGTCAGGAAGGGAGGCATCAGGATTGGCCTTCACGTTCGCGAGGGGGAGTCCCGCATTCGCGAAAGGCCGGAATGGAAAGCATCGCATTCGCGAGAGGCCTGACCGCGTTCACTAAGTTTGGTGAAGCTGAAGCATCGTGTTTGCGATGGTCTGATCGCGTTCGCGAAGGAGAGTTTTGGTCAATGAAATTTTTGTGCTTCGCAAACGCGAGGCTTTGACCGCGTTCGCGAAGAAGGATTTTTGATCGCTAGGAAGAATGTTTAAAAGGCCATTTTCACGAGTTTTGGCCTAAGTCCACCATTTTTTACTCGGTTTTGAAGCTTTTTGAGAGAGATTGAAGAGGGAATCAAGGAGGACTTATTGGAGGTAAGAATTTTGTACTTAAAACTCGATTTTAATGTGAAATATACCTAATAAATCATGGAATCTAAGCCTAAATTAAAGGCTCTAGACTTGTGACTCCAGATGGTTGGGCTGTGTAGGTTTAACATTGTATTGATTTCTGCACCGTTTGGCTGTTTTATGCACTTCTTATGAAAAATTTAGGTTTTAAACTTGTGTTAGAAAAATGGTTTTATAAAAGGAATTTGTTGTAGTTAAATGTTTGTGTTGGCTTGCCTAGTAATGTGATAGGCGCCATTACGACCGGGTATTTGGGGGTCATGACAAGTTGGTATCAGAGCCTAGGTTATATAGGTCTCGCGAGTCATGAGCCGGTTTAGTAGAGTCTCGCGGATCGGTATGTAGACGTCTGCACTTATCCTCGGGAGGCTGCAGAACCTTTAGGAAAAAAAACTTCGTATTCTTGAAATCCTTGTCGTGGGAATCTGTTGATCCAATTACTAAACTTCTGTTATTCCATTCTCTCACAGATGGTAAGGACACGTGCTACCGGGCAGGATGGACGACCACCAGTACCACCAGCTGGGGCCACTAGAGGCCGTGAATGCAGTCAAGTCCGTGGTAGGGGCAGAGCAGCTAGGGCAGCACCTACAGATCCACCAGCTGCCCCCGTTCAGGATCAGGTCCCAGTTATGGACGCTACAGCAGCACCAGCTCAGGCACCATATGTGCCTATTGTGATTCCAGGCCTTCAGGAGGCTTTAGCTTAGATCTTATCAGTGTGTACCGGTTTGGCTTAGGTGGTCTCAGTTACTACGGCCGCAGCTACTTCTCAAGTCGGGGGAGGCACCCAGACTCTCGTTGCTCGCATACCTAAGCAGGTTGTGCAGGGACTTTAGACACCGAGAGCACCTCCAGCCCAACCAGTTGCACCAGCTCAGGAGTATGTGGTACCAGTTATGCCGGACGATGAGCAGCATCGATTGGAGAGGTTTGGTAGACTCCAGCCTCCGACTTTCAAAGGTGCAGAGGGCGAGGATGCCCAGGGTTTCTTGGATAAGTTCCAAAGGATGCTTTGTATAGCGGGTATACTAGAGACCAGTGTTGCTGCATTTACCACCTTTCAGTTTTCTGGAGCTGCCTTCACTTGGTGGGAGGCGTATGAGAGGCATAGGCCTGTTGGTGCAGCGCCCCTTACCTGGCAGTATTTCTCTGTTCTCTTTCTAGAGAAGTATGTGCCACAGTCTCGCCGAGATGAGCTGTGCAGGCAGTTCGAGCAGTTGCGTCAGGGAGAGATGACTGTGACACAGTATGAGATGCGGTTCTCTAAGTTAGCTCGCCATGCGGTCTGGTTGGTTTCGACAGATAGAGAGAGGATTATAAGGTTTGTTGATGGTCTCACATATCAGCTTCGGATTCTCATGACTAGGGAGAGGATGACAGGTGCTACTTTCGAGGAGGTTGGTGACATCGCCCGTGAGATTGAGTCGGTTAGTTGCCAAGAGCGAGAGGAGAGGGAGGCCAAGAGGCCTTGGGGATCTTGTAGCTTTAGTAGCGCTCCTTCAAGGGGTCAATTCCAGTAGTGCAGAGGTCGTCCATTTAGGCAGGCTCATTCAGCTCACCCAGGTTATCGTGGGGCATCATCGGGTCATGGTTCTCACAGTTCTCATCAGGGCCATTCATTACTCAATGCCCTTCCAGCCAAGAGTTTATCCTGTACTCCATCAGTTCAGGGTTCTTCCATGCTAGGTCCTTCTACTAGTCATTCCGGTGCCAGTGGTTCCCTTTAGTCCCCATCTCCAGCACCGGGGAGTTGTTATGAGTGTAGAGAGTTTGAGCATATGAGAAAAAAGTGTCCTCACCTTCATGATGGTCTGTCTCAGCAGAGGGGTCAGCCCTTGAATTCTGCTCTAATTACTTCACCACCCTCTCAGCCAGCTAGGGGTAGAGGTCAGTTAGCTAGGGGTTGCCCTAGAGGGGGAGGTCGATCAGGTGGTGGTCAGGCTAGTTTCTATGCCCTCCCGGGTAGACCAAATGTTGCTTCTTTAGATACTGTGATTTCAGGTATTGTTTTAGTTTTCCATAGAGATACCTCTGTATTATTTGATCCCAGTTCCACTTTTTCTTATGTGTCATCATACTTTAACCGTTATCTGGATACGCCCCGTGAGTCTCTTGTTTCACCTATTCATGTATCTACTCCAGTGGGCGATACTATTGTTGTAGACAATGTGTATCGGTCATGTATGGTGACTATTGGGGTTCTGAAGACCCGAGTGGATCTTTTATTATTGTGTATAGTGGATTTCGATATCATTTTGGGCATGGATTGGCTATCTCCATATCGTGTTATTTTGGACTGTCATGCCAAGACAATTACATTAGCTATATCGGGTGTGCCATGGATTGAGTGGCGAGGTTTGACTGATTATGTTCCCAGTAGAGTGATCTCATTTTTGAAGGTCTAGCATATGGTTGGGAAGGGATGTCTTTCATATCTAGCTTTTGTGAGGGATGTCGGTGTAGAGACTCCCAGTATTGATTCTATCCCAATTGTGAGGGATTTTCCCGATGTGTCTCCTGCAGACCTGTCGGGCATGCCACTGGATAGGGATATTAATTTTGGTATTGACTTGGTGTCGGGCACTCAACCCATTTCTATTCCGCCATATCGTATGGCACTAGAGGAGTTGAAAGAATTAAGGAGCAGCTTCAGGAACTCCTTGATAAGGGGTCATTCGGCCTAGTGTGTCACCGTGGGGTGTGCCGGTTCTATTTGTGAAGAAAAAGGATGGCACTATGAGGATGTGCATTGATTATAGGCAATTGAACAAAGTAACAATTAAGAACAAGTATCCTTTGCCTCACATTGATGATTTATTCGACCAGCTTCAGGGAGCGAGAGTGTTCTCCAAGATTGATCTCCATTCGGGTTATCACCAGTTGAAGATTAGGGACTCGAATATTCTTAAGACAGCTTTCAGGACCCGATATGGTCATTATGAGTTATTGGTGATGTCTTTTGGGCTGACCAATGCTCGTTTGTCATAGTCTTCATTGATGATATTCTGGTGTATTCACGTAGTCAGGAGGAGCACGCGGAGCATTTGAGAGTTGTGTTGCAGAGATTGAGGGAGGAGAAACTTTATGCAAAATTCTCCAAGTGTGAGTTTTGGCTCAGTTCAGTGGCTTTCTTGGGGCACATGGTGTCCAGTGAGGGTACTCAGGTTGATCCGAAGAAGATAGAGGCGGTTTAGAGTTATCCCAGACCGTCCTCAGCCACAGAGATTCGCAGCTTTCTTGGTTTGGAGGGTTATTATTGCCGGTTTGTTCAGGGATTCTCATCTATCGCATCGCCCTTGACCAAGTTGACTCAGAAGGGTGCTTCATTTGTATGGCCGGACGAGTGTGAGGAGAGCTTTCAAAAGCTCAAGACAGCTTTGACCACAGCTCCAGTGTTAGTTTTGCCATCAGCTTCAAGCTCATATACCGTGTATTGTGATACTTCGAGAGTTGGTATTGGTTGTGTATTGATGCAGAAGGGTAGAGTTATTGCTTATGCTTCTCGACAGTTGAAGCCCCATGAGAAGAACTACCCCATTCATGATTTGGAGTTGGCTGCCATAGTTCACGCATTGAAGATTTGGAGGCATTACTTGTATGGTGTGTCTTGTGAGGTGTTTACTGATCATCGTAGCCTCCAGCACTTGTTCAAATAGAAGGATCTTAATTTGAGGCAGCGGAGGTGGTTGGAGTTGCTTAAAGATTATGATATCACTATATTGTACCATCCGAGGAAGGCCAATGTGGTGGCCGATGCTTTGAGCCGAAAGGTAGTGAGTATGGGGAGTTTGTCATATATTCCATTTGGGAGAGACCTCTTGCAGTTGATGTTCAATCCTTGGCCAATCGGTTTGTGAGGTTAGATATTTCGGAGCCCAGTCGGGTATTGGCTTGCGTGGTTTCTCGGTCTTTCTTATGTGATCGCATCAGAGAGTGCCAGTATGATGATCCATATTTTCTTGTCCATAAGGACAGAGTTCAGCATGATGATGCCAAAGATGTGACCATTGGTGATGATGGGGTGTTGAGGATGCATGGCCGGATTTGTGTGCCCAATGTAGATGGGCTTCGAGAGTTGATTCTGGAGGAGGCCCATAGCTCGCGGTATTCCATCCATCCGGGTGCTGTGAAGATGTATCAGGATTTGAGGCAGCATTATTGGTGGAGAAGAATGAAGAAAGACATTGTGGGATTTGTAGCTCGGTGTCTCAATTGTCAGCAGGTCAAATATAAACATCAGAGACCGGGTGGCTTGCTTAAGCAGATGGATATTCCAGAGTGGAAGTGGGAGAGGATCACTATGGACTTTGTAGTTGGATTTCCATGGACTTTGAGGAAGTTCGAGGCTATTTGGGTGATTGTGGATTGGCTGACCAAGTACGCGCACTTCATTCCTGTGTGTACTACTTATTCTTCAAAGCGGTTAGTAGAGATCTATATCTGGGAGATTGTTTGTTTGCGCGGTGTCCCAGTTTCCATCATTTCAGATAGGCCCTCTCAGTTTACTTCACAGATTTGGAGGTCTGTGCAGCGAGAGTTGGGTACTCAGGTTGAGTTGAGTACAACCTTTCACCCTCAGACGGACGGGCAGTCCAAACGCACTATTCAGATATTGGAGGACATGTTGCGTTCTTGTGTCATTGATTTCGGGGGGTCATGGGATCAGTTTATACTGCTTGAAGAGTTTGCTTATAACAATAGCTACCAGTCGAGTATTCAGATGGCTCCTTATGAGGCTTTGTATGAGAGGCGGTGTAGATCTCCAATACGTTAGTTTGAGCTGGGTGAGGCTAGGCTATTGGGGACAGACTTGGTTCAGGATGCTTTAGAAAAGGTGAAGGTAATTCAGGAGAGGCTTCGTACAGCGCAGTTGAGACAGAAGAGTTATGCTGATAGGAAGGTTCGGGATGTGTCCTAAATGGTTGGCGAGAAGGTTCTGTAGAAGGTTTCACCCATGAAGGGTGTCATTAGATTTGGGAATAAAGGTAAATTGAGTCCGCGATTCATTGGGCCTTTTGAGGTACTTCGGAGGATTAGGGAGGTGACTTATGAGCTTGCTTTGACACCCAGCTTATCGAGTGTGCAAATGGTATTTCATGTTTCTATGCTCCGGAAGTATATTGGGGATCCGTCTCATGTTCTTGATTTCAGCACGGTTCAGTTGGATGATGATTTGACTTATCATGTACAGCCAGTAGCTATTTTGGGTCGTCAGGTTCGAAAGTTGAGGTCAAAGGATATAGCTTCAGTGAAAGTGTAGTGGAGTGGTCGGCCCGTGGAGAAGGCTACCTGGGAGACCGAGCGGGAGATGCGGAGCAGCTATCCTCACCTATTTGAGGCTTCAGGTATGTTTCTTGACTCGTTCGAGGACGAACGTTTGTTTAAGTTGGGGAGGATGTGACGACCCGATCAGTCGTCTCATGAGTTACCGCTCTATTTCCCCCATTTATGCTCCTTATTACTTTGTCTAATGGTTATATATGTGATCGGGTTGATTGGCTCAGGTTTGGAAAGGAATTGGTAAGGTTTGAGACACTTAGTCTCTTTTGAGGAAGCTTAAGTTGGAAAAGTCAACTGGATGTTGACTTGTGTGTTAGAGGGCTCAGATGTGAGTTTTGATGGTTCGGATAGCTTCGGGAGGTGATTTGGGACTTAGGAGCGTGATCGGAATGAGTTTTGGAGGTACGAAGTAGATTTAGGCTTGAATTGGCGAAATTAGATTTTTGGCGATTTCCGGTTGATAGGTAAGATTTTGATATAGGAGTCGGAATGGAATTCCGAGAGTTGCAGTAGTTCCGTTGTGTCATTTTGGATGTGTGTACAAAATTTCAGGTCATTCAGTCATGGTTTGGTTGGGTTTTTTATCAATAGCGGAATCTAGAAGTTTTTGGAATTCTTAGGCTTGAATCCAATGTAATTTTGGTGTTTTGACGTTGTTTTGGGAGTTCCAAGGGTTGGAACAAGTTTGAATGAGGTTATGTGATATGTTGGCATATTTGGTTGGGATCCCGAGGGCCTCGGGTAAGTTTCGGAGGGTTGAACAGACCATTTTTAGTTAAAGAAAAGTTGCAGATTTTGGTTTCAGCTGTTGCAGGTATTTTGTTCTTCGCGTTCGCGAGTGGACCCTCACGTTCGTGAAGGGTCAGGAAGGGAGGCATTAGGATTGGCCTTCGCGTTCGTGAGGGGGAATCCCATGTTTGCGAAGGGCCGGAATGGGAAGCATCGCGTTCGCGAGAGGCCTGACCGCGTTCGCGAAGTTTGGTGAAGCTGAAGCATCGCGTTCGCGATAGTGCGATCGCGTTCGCGAAGGAGAGTTTTGGTCAATGGAATTTTTGTGCTTCTACCGCGTTCGCGAAGAAGGATTTATGATCACTGGGCAGAATGTTTAAAAGGCCATTTTCGTGAGTTTTGGCCTAAGTCCACCATTTTTTACTCGGTTTTTAAGCTTTTTGAGAGAGATTGAAGAGGGAATCAAGGAGGACTTGATGAAGGTAAGAACTTTGGACTTAAAACCCGATTTTAATGTGAAATCTACCTAATAAATCATGGAATATAAGCCTAAAATTGAGGAATTAGGGCTTGAGATTAAGAGACTTTAAAATGAGAATTTGAGGGGTCATTTGGACTCCGATTTCAGTGTTCTTGGTATGTATGGACTCGTGGGAGGATCAAGATTTTGTTGATGTGATTTTTATTGAGTTTCGAGAAGTGGGCCGGGGTCGGGTTTGGCCAATTTTGAGATTTTTGGTATAATTTGATTATTTTCGTTTGGGATTCATTCCCTTAGCATATTTTGACATCGTGATTCTGATTTTGGATAGATTCGACGCGAGTGGAGGCCAATTCAAGGAGCAAAGGCATCGTGGAGTAGTATTTTCACCGGTTTGGGGTAAGTAACCATTGTAAATCTAGAATCGAAGGTACAAAACCTCGGTATTTGACTTGTTTTGATAATTGCGGTGACCCACATGCTAGGTGACGAGCGTGTGGGCGTGCACCGATAAGGATTGTGTCTTGGTCCGTCCCGTAGAGACTATTAAGTCGCGTATTTGATTTGGAACCTTATGATATTCCATACTTTAGTCATTTATACTATATTATGGGTTGTATGCCATGTTTGGGGCCTTGTGCCAACCTGTTGAAACCCTTAGGGCATTTTTACTGTTTTTCCTCACTCTACTTGTTGAAAGCATATCATCAGTCATGTTTTACCTGTTTAAATGTTTAAAACTAGTTTTATCACTCTACTTCTAAATATGAGGACTGTTTGGACTGAGTTTCCTAATTTCTACTGTTGTGCCCGAGAGGTTGTGAGGTTAATGACTTAGAGAGGTTGAGAACCTAATGGTGAGGACATTTATATATGTATAAGTTATGGATCGGGTTGCACGTCGCAGCAATATATATATATATTGGATCGGGCTGCGCGCCACGGCGATATGACGCTTGGGCTGTAGGAGCCCCTCCGGAGTCTGTACACCCCCAGTGAGCGTAGTCGACTATAAACTATGGATCGGGCTGCACGCCGCAGCAGTTACTATGATTTCTATTATTATTTGATATTAATGAGCCTGAGTGTTGAGAGTGAGTACTGAGTGACGAGAGTTGAGTCAGGAGTGACTGAGAGGCTGTCCGAGAGGCCATATTCTGAGTGACACCTTGCCTGAGGGGCCCAATTATGATATTTTCATTGATTTCACTCTTCTTTTAAAATAAGACTCCGTTGGAAAAATTGCTAAGTATATGATTTCAAGTATTTAAACTAAAATTGATGACTTTACGACGAAACTGGTTTTAAACTGTGAAGTTGATCTGTTATCCTATTGTTCATTCATTTATATGATTTTTAACTGCTCGTCACTACTTTCAGACCTTATTTACTTTAGTTACTTACTGAGTTGGCATACTCACGTTACTCCCTGCACAGTATGTGCAGATCCAGGTGCCCGAGCGGCAGAGTGAGGGTCCTCAGCATTATCAGAGTTTGCCGGAGACTGCAAAGTAGTTGCTTGGCGTCCGCAACCCTGCTTTCTTCCTCTATCCTTGTTTTTCCGCATTTTAGACTTGTTTTGTATTACACAAACATATTTGTATATGTTAGAGGCTCTAGACGTGTGACACCAGATGGTTGGGCTGTGTTGGTTTAACATTGTATTGATTTCCGCACTTTTTGGCTGTTTTATGCACTTCTTATGAAAAATTTAGGTTTTAAACTTGTCTTAGAAAAATGGTTTTATAAAAGGAATTTGTTATAGTTAAATGTTTGGGTTGTCTTGCCTAGTAATGTGATAGGCGCCATCGCGACCGGGTATTTGGGGGTCGTGACACATAACCTTAGGTTGAAGGTAGTGACGAGCTGGAACAAAGGTTGGGTCCGACACCAATAGTCAACAATAGTTCATAATAACATAGTGCAAGTAATAAAAGAAGTATCTCAGAAATAGGTTGCTTAGCTCATTCATAGTTTCAGAAAAATAGGCATGCTCTTCAAGTATCTCACTGAAAACCCAAATATTTTACCGAAATTGCCAAAACTATATCATGCCCCAAACTTGGGGAGGCATGACTGGAACTCGATTTTGTACTAACCCAAGCAAACCATTCTGTAACTCACTCTTTCTGTAACTATCACGGGCCAACATGACAACATCTCATAGTGCATAACTGTAAGTGGGCGAACACTGTATCAATAAACTATCGTTCTTAAAACATTAATACATATGTGATGTCAAGGCCTCTGACATACTATACAAAATGAACCTATGTCTATAAAGCCTCTAAGATTATTTGACATCAAATGGGATAGGGTAGACCTACCCATAAGTCTGTAGCAAAAGTCTGACATGCTGACTCATAGATTTGGCTGCACTTCGAATGAGGTGGAGTCTTACTGATCCTTCGCTGAATGTCAATCTCGTCTACTATGAGGGCTCGTCAAACTGATTATCTATACCTGTAGGCATGAATGCAGCGTCCCCAACAAAAGGACGTTAGTACGAATAATGTACTGAGTATGTAAGGCAGAACTGAAACATAACAATAAGTCAACATTAATTAAAGACATAAGAATCAACCTGAATCTCTGAAGTGCCACCGTATATGAATACTTATTATACTTACATATATAATGCTTCTCTTTGAGACTATTTCTATTATCCATATCGTATGATGCATGGCTACCCAAATGATCAGTGGTAACTGCCCGACTGGCCGTAGCGCGGTGGTAAATGCATGACTGCCCGACCGGCCGTAGCTCGATGGTAAATATATAACTGTCCAATCGGCCGTAGCTCGGTGGTAAATGCATGACTGTCCGACCGACCGTAGCTCGGTGGTAAATGGATAACTTCCCAACCGGCCGTAGCTCGGTGGTAAATGATGATGCATATAATACCATTATGAACATTAACATCTTTATCAAATACGTCAATAGGGAGATAGAAACATACTTAGACATGCTTGAATATAATTTTACAGGAATGAATAGCGTAGACATCTTTAACTGCTAAGAGTAGAACCACTTTTGGAATAGCATTATGTTTACGTATCGTTACTTGGATCAGGCAAAAAAAAAGAAGGGATAGCCTTAACATAACTGAGTCGATTCTCTTGACAATCCCTCTAACGCACGTTAATTGCGACAAAACACGTGATGGCAAAATCGGAATAGGAAAAAACCGTATGATGTTCTTGAAAAATATTACACCGTACTCCCTTATAATTGCAAAATCTCACGTTGTTTAATATGCTATGAAATCTCAGGTTTTGAAGTGTTGAAGATACCATGAAATCTAACATTTTGAATTCTTGAAGAACCTTGAAGTCTCACGTTTTTTAAGTGTTGAAAATCCATACTTTAGCATTTTATATATGCTAAAGTAAAGAGGCCTTATATTGAATGGGTGTGGGCCCCACTTCTTAGCCACATAATCCTTAATCTTGCCACCTTATCATAATGACTTTAAGAGTCATAAATGGGGAAGGGGGTGCTTCCACATGTGAGGGGGGAGGGGGAGGGTTAGTCTTATCTAACCATTCCTTAATTAATTAGGTAATTTCTAATTATTCAATAATTAATCAATTACCCATATAATTTAGAATTATCTCAAATTACTTAAAATAGTACCCACTTTTAATACACTTTATACACCTTATTATTATGGTCATGTAGTACCATATAAAATCAATACATACACTATTATTTCATTAAAACATCTATGTAAAAAAACACATATTTTCTCAACTTTTAATTTTCCTAATCTCATATAAAGAGTACAAATTCGTACGCTTAATTCTTAAAATGATAAAAAGATAACCTTCTTTTCTTGTAAGAAAATAATTTCTATCTTTACAATAAAAAAATCTCATAAACTTTCTCATATTATGTGTATAATTTAAAGCATATTCGAAAGTAGAAATATTAATAACTATATAAAATTATATTTTTTAAACTTTTTTTACAAAAATGTGAAACCAGAGTATCTACGAATAATAGTATCAAGGTTGTTAAATTTATGGGGTCTTATAATAACATAGTCACAAATCCTTTATAATCTCATAAATATTCTTATTCCCTTCAAGCTCATATGGATTAGTACGACTTCTCCTAATATTAAGGTACAAATGTAACACTCCTTTACCTACGGAAAGTCGTACATTTCCCAAAAATCCTTTCAACAATAATTAAGATGTTTCATTTTCAGAAAGCATGAGGAAAGTACATCTCTATGCCTACATGTCAAAATACAGGTAAAATCATGAATGTCACCAAAAACTGGGTAGCAGAAGGAAATGCATCTCTAAGCATTACCTCAAGTACTCATGTCAAATGCAATGCATCTAAGTGATGAACTCATGTACTCACCCTCTCAGAGTACCCAATCTCAGTGTCTCGCATTCTCTCTCACCATGCTCAATACTCAGTACACTCAATCACTCAGCACTGTACAATACATGGTCTGGTGTGCAGCCCGATCCACATACAGTCATAAGGCCCGTTGCGGCGTGCAACACAATCCACATATATATAGCTAGAAGGCTCGTTGCGGCATGCAACCCGATTCATGTGTATATATATATATATATAGCCATAAGGCTCATTGCGGCGTGCAACCCGATCCATATATATATAAATAATCAACTGCGCTCATTGGGGGTATGTGCAGACTCCGGAGGGGCTCCTTTAGCCCAAGCGCTATCATAAATCAGTAAAACCCTCTGTGGCATGCAACCCAATCCCATAAATGTCACTTATAATCAGGCCCTCGGCCTCACTTAGTCATCAATATCTCCAGTCTCTCTCTCGCGGGCTCACAATGTCATGAAACTAGCACGAAAATGATGATATGATGTATCAATAAATAACAACATAGGCTAAGATATGATATGCATATGAATGCCTATGACTAAGTATGTAATGCAATGAAAGCAGATAACTCAACAACAGAAATGACCTCAACGGGTCCCAACAGGATAAGCATGTAGCCTAGACATGGTTTCTAGCATGGATCACAGCTCAATAGCTCAGGTACGTAGAAATTTCATGGTTATAGGTAAGATCAGGTAACTACACAGTACCACAGAAATAACGGAGTCATAATTCACATGGTTCACGCCCAACATGGTCGTCACCTAGCATGTGCATCACCTCAACAACAATCAAATAATACGTAATTTGAGGTTTAATACCCTCAGCACCAAGTTTAAAAGTGTTTCTTACCTCGAACAAGCCAATTCAAATACCGAACAAAAGTGATGCTCTAAAAATGCCATCTCGTGCGCACCGGCCTCCGAACGGCTTAAAACTAGCCAAAAGAAACTCAAATATATCAAATAGTGTCAAAGGAATCAAATTCATTGATAAATGTTGAATCTTTAATCAAAAGCCCAAAATAATCCAAAAAGTCCAACCCAGGCCCGCACCTCGAAACTCGACAAAACTCACAAAATCCGACAACCCATTCAATTATGAGTCCAACCATACTAGTTTCACTCAAATCCGACTCCGAATCAATGTTCAAAACTCAAAAATTCGCTTTATGAAACGTTAGGCTAAAACCCCCAATTTCTCTTTAAAATTCATCAACCAATTGCCAAAAATGAAGATAGATTCATGAAATAAGATCAAAACCAAGTGTATAATACTTACCCCAATCTTTGTGATGAAAGTTGCTCCAAAAATGGCCTCAATCTGAGTCCCAGATCTCAAAATATGATAAAAGAACCAAAACCTCGATTTTATAGCTTCTGCCCAGCACTTCCGCATTTGCGGACAAATCGTCGCATCTGTGACCACCGCTTCTGCGGTAAATGTTTTGCTTTTGCTAAGAGCCCTTGACCAGCACCTATCGGTTCTGCGATCTTTAACCCGTTTCTGCAATCGTGCTTCTGCGCACTTGAACAACATCTGTGATTGCGCAGGTGCGCCCAAGCACCTGCACCTTAGATTCTTATGCCTAGCTCCCATTCACGCTTCTACGATGACGTTGCCACTTTTGCGGCTCTGCACCTACGCCCAATACTCTGCAAGTGCGGTCATACCAGAACCAGCAACCTTAAGAATTCAGCACGAAATGAAAATTATTCGAACTTCGTCCGAAACTCACTCGAGCCACTCGAGACCCCGTCCAAATATACCAACAAGTCCCATAACATAACGCGGACCTGCTCAAGGCCTCAACTCACACATAACAACAACTAAAGGACAAATCGCACCCAAATCAAACTTGATGAGCTTTGAACTTTTCAACTTCCATAACTCGTACTGAGACATAGCAAACCAACCCGGAATGAACCCAAATTTTGCACACAAGTCCCAAATGACATAACGAACCTATTCCAATTCCTGGAACCAAAATACAAATCTGATATAAAAAAGTCCACTCCCGGTTAAACTTTCCAAAAATCTAACTTTATCCATTTCAAGCCAAATTCAACTATGGACCTCCAAATCACAATCCAAACACGCTCCTAAGTCCAAAATCACCCAACGAAGCTAACGGAACCCTAAAAACTCCAATCCGAGGTCAAATACTAAAAAGTCAAACTTGGTCAATCCTTCCAATTTAAAGCTTCCTAGTTGAGAATCATTCTTCCAAATCAATTCCGAATAACCTAAAAAATCAAAACCGACAATTCATACAAGTCATAATACATCATACGGAGCTACTCGTGCCCCCAAACTACTGAACGAAATGCAAATACTCAAAACGACCGGTCGGGTCGTTACATCTTCTCCCACTTAAACATACATTCGTCCTCGAACGTTCCCAGAGTTGTTCTAAAGCCGCCAAAATGCCGTGTATCCTTACCATGCATATACCCAGGGTTGATACCACGTCACCCTATCCCATATAGGCCCAACAACGCAACATAACCAAAGATCATTAATTCAATCTTAGCCCCTAGACATTAGAATCCAATTTCCAACATCCAGAATTTCTTATAAGATTTGAATCTCACATCTATACATTGTATAGGTCTGAATAAGCTATATCAAGCCATAACCATAACCCAAGATGTAATCACATGATATACCACACAACTCGATTATCCATAGCAAAATTTCTGATAACAATAGTTGCTCAAAGCAACCCAATTCTGGTAATAAACCTCATATAAAACGAAACCTCATTCTAAAACCTTCGTACGCTGCCGATGATGAAAGAAACACGCAGAAACTCATAACAATTCATCATAGCAACAAGTCACGGAGCCCCCTCTCCTTTAACAAGAACTATAGCCCATTTCTAAGTCGATTTCTGATATTATTCTCCATACATGTTGTAATCTAATCTGATAGTATCCATTCTAGGTCCAATCACCTTATGTCATCCAACACAACCACTCTAGTGACATTCCACATCAATACAATCTAAAGCCATAACCCGTGCAATCCGATAAGCAACAATTCAAATGTACTCAAACATGGAAAATGACTCAAACGAGAGAACTGTCCTGCAAGCTCAACGAATACCACCACAACGCAATGCTAAAAACCCATCACACATCGTAGAACCATAACACACGAATATAATACAGGGATCATATCTCAACATAACTCTGCCGCAATATGCGACCTCGTCCAAACACTAGTCCATATGAGATACCTCGAGCTACCATGCTTAAAAACAATAACCATGCATAATTCAACATCAAGTACCCAATGTGCATGATAATAACCACAGAGAAGCAAATGAGACAATGCCATACAAATCTGAAAGAACATAACCAATGCACAATCAATCAGGCATCACCCAAATGCGCATCTCGCTCAAATTTTGCTATAAAGCCCAACGAGGACCGCACCATGTGTGTATATAACCAACAAATCACAACCCCTCGTAGCATAGAGAAGTAACACATAGATCATATTCGAACCCGAATAAGCTCAACTCTAACCGAATAAAACACCCCTAAACAGTAGCAGTATAGAGTCAACCAATCCGACCCGGTATAGAATACACATTCTCATTGGGCCTACTAGTGGGTCCCACATCAACTCTGGTCATCCACAAATAGATAGTAACCCTCCGAAGGTCTAAACTGACCTAACCATAACACATACCATCCTCCTGACTAGCTTTGGCCACATTTCCACCGTTCACAACCACAAAATGGTTTGCTTTTGAGAACTCCTAGTCTCCAAATCCATAGAACACCTGAATCACCATATTTGATCCCAACTCCACCACCCGAATGTCTAACACATCTCTTATACACGATCATCCCACGAGGAATACTTCGATAATTCCTCTGTGCCATATAGCAAAATCAGAATATCAGCGGCCGATCAACCAGGCGAGTACCACAATACCAATGAAGTGTAAGTCAAAACACAGTGTACCTTCTGAAATGCGCACTCTTCTCAAGCAATACCAAGTAGTATAGAATTCATCTAAACATCGGAAACTGCCCATGCTTCCAAAGAATTCATGACCTTCCCTTCAAAACTAAACTGTGACCTTGCACATGTAAATCTCTATCCCACACAACACACCGCATCTATCATGCCATTGTATCAAAAGTACAAGAATCTCATAATCAACTCTGAGTCACAAGCAGAATACATATCTAATCAGTCAGAAACCTTTTGTTTGATCTCATCTAGGAGAAAATCCCAATATGCAACATGCTCCTCACGCTAGTAGGAAATATCCATATCAAATCATGGTAGAAACCATCGAGAACTCTCTGGAACCAATTTGCACATAATCAAGCCATCAGAACTGAATCTCTCTAACTCAACCAAGCCACGCGGGTCGCCAAACCCAAGAGTGTTGCCACAAAGTACCTGTAGAAACCACCACATCACAAGCACCCAAGGAACCGATCACACCCATTACCGTGCAGATCCAACCTACTATCAAGCTATCCTATTTCTCCGAGTTCCTTCCGAATTACCCTCAAGTTGACACTTCTCCTTGTCAGAACACCATGATCTTTAACCAAAACTCACCCCACGAGATCCTAGAATAAAACCACACCACCCTAAGGCCCATAAGCTGCTGAATTCCCTCTTAAGCACCCCAACGCACCACAACCGATACACCCACTCTGAAAAGACCTTATGTGAACCTAAAACTATTTCCATCACCTCCTTGATACTGAAGTGTATAATCCATAATGATATAGAAATACCATGAGTCCCGATACCACCCAATGTAAATCTCAGGTTCTAACCATATACAAATCTGGAAAACTCTCAATTATTACATATAAATCTTGAACCCACTAGAACTTGCTCGGGAGTCGTCCACTCTACTCAAATCTCAATTGCACTGACCAAACAGGCTGAACGACTTGTGCCCCATTAGCACAACAACACCCAAAGAAGTAATCCACACCTTTAAGCAACCGAGCAATTTCCTACTCCACGCGCACTACTTGTTTCACGAATAATAACTCAATCACCCCATGATTACCATATAACCTAAAGTGTAACATAACCCGTATCCAAAAATTCCTTAATCGAGTCATCCTCGATCTCAACCTCTACAAGTCATATCTAATTCACATGTATGCCTCAAACCAAAATCAGTACAACACATACCCACGAAATCAAATGGTCGATAGCAGACTCCCCCACTTGGCTCAAAGCCATAGATCAAAACACTCGATAACTCACAATGCCCATACTTTATTACAGCCATAATACCACAAGAATATTCAACCAAATCCTTCATAAACTCATGTAACACAAACCACATAATACTTCAAATCATCCGTTAAGCTCGCATTCCTCCTCGTGATAGTTAGGTCAACTATTACAACCAGTCCAACTTAAATCACACAAATAGTCCTTTCTACATCTCAAGCAAACTCTTTCTGTCACATTCAAACCATATGAAAACATCTTGCAGTCACATCATACTCATCATGTAGCCATTGAGCCACGAATTTTTACTCATAGGACATTACCGGATGTATAAGTCCAAAAGCATGTGCTCGCATAACCGAAATCCCCGTGCTCAAGCTACAGTCAAAACCCGGTCTTAAGTCCTCCAGACTAACCCATCATCAGCACACCTAAATCACATCTTGTACCTCAACTATGGAATTACAATTCGACGATGCACAACCGATACCGAGCACTCATGTGCGCATATGAATGCGTGGAAGGAATTCAAAGAGTTACGCTTTAAGCTGAATCAATGCCGCACGTTAAGGAAAGAAAGATGGGAAGTATATATCCTAAATATCCTATAGCCTCTCGAAGATAGGTAAGGATGTCATCATACCGATCCGCAAGACTCTACTAGACAAGTCATGACTTGTAGAACCTATGAACCTAGAGCTCTGAAACCAACTTGTCATGACCCAAAATCCAACTAGTCGTGATGGCACCTAACCCAACCCGCTAGGTAAGCCAATTAACAATTATCCAATTCTAATGAAATTAATAAAATAATTAAATAGAAAAAAATATCTGAATCTTATACATTCCCCAAGAACTGGTAGTACAAATTATGATCTTTTAAGATTAGAATTTACAAAGTTGGTATGAAATAAATACATCATCTGTTCGAAAGGTACATAAACAGATTTTTATATTCTAAGGCTACCATGAACAAGAGGCAGCTACAACCAGAACGCAGGTATGTCTTCAATTCCAACTCCCATCGATCATAGCAACATCAGCAGCCAACATCTGCATGCAAGGTTCAGAAGTATAGTATGAGTATAACCGACCCCATGTACTCAATAAGTAACAAACACAACCTTAGGTTGAAGGTAGTGACGAGTTGGAACAAAGGTCGGGTCCAACACCAATAGCCAACAATAGTTCATAATAACATAATGCAAGTAATAACAGAAGTATCTCAGAAATAAGATGCTCAGCTCACTCACAGTTTCAGAAAAATAGGCATGCTTTTCAAGTATCTTAGTGAAAACCCAAATATTTTACCGAAATCGCCAAAACTATGAGTAAGTTTGAAAACTGTGTTTTTCCAAAAATCCTTTCAACAATAAATCAGTAAAACCCGTAGAGGCGTGCAGCCCGATCCGATAAATATCACTCATAATCAGGCCCTCGGCCGCACTTAGTCATAAATCTCTCAAGTCTCTCTCTCACGGGATCACAATGTTATGAAACTAGCCCGAAATCATAATATTATGTATCAATAAATAATAACAGAGACTGAGATATGATTTGTATATGAATGATTATGACTGAGTATGTAATGCAATGCAAGCAAATAACTCAACAGCAGAAATGACCTCAGCGGGTCCCAACAGGATAAGCATGTAGCCTAGTTCTAGCATGAATCACAACTCAATAGCTCACGTACGTAGAAATTTCATGGTTACATATAAGATCAGGTAACTACAAGTTCCAAAGAAACAATGGAGTCACAATTCATATGGTGCACGCCCACACGCCCGTCACCTAGCATGTGCGTCACCTCAACACCAATCACATAACGCGTAATTTGGGGTTTCATACTCTCAGCACCGTTTAGCAGTGTTACTTACCTCGAACAACCCAATTCCAATACCGAGCAAGCCAAGCGATTCTCCAAAAATGTCATCTCGCGTGTCTCGGCCTCCGAACGGCTCAAAACTAGCCAAAAGCAACTCAAATACATCAAATAGTGCCAAAGGAAACAAACTTATCGATAAATATTGAATCTTTAATCAAAAGCCCAAAATCATCCAAAAAGTCCAACCCAGGTCCGTACCTCGAAATCCAACAAAAATCACAAAATCCGACAACCAATTCAATTACTAGTCCAACCATACTAGTTTTACTCAAATCCGACTCCGAATCTATGTTCAAAACTCAAAAATTCACTTTATGAAACTTTAGACTAAAACCTCCAATTTATCTTTAAAATTCATCAACCAATTACTAAAAATGAAGAGAGATTCATGAAATAAGATCAAAACCAAGTGTAGAATACTTACCCCAATCGTTGTGATAAAAGCTGCTCCAAAAATCACCTCAATCCGAGTCCCACATCTCAAACTATGATAAAAGAACCAAGGTTTGCTCTAGCGGGGACGACTTCAAGGTCTAGAAGGCCTCTAGCCAACAAGATCGAGGCGAGGGATCATGAAGATACATATGCTTCGTCACTGAAGAAACCTTACCCATGGTCCGAGCGGACTATAAATGGGAGGGTAAGGACGTGGTCATCCCCGGGCCCAATGACGATATTACCACTCATGTGAATGGGTATCTGATTGTTTATAATTACCCATTCACACTCGCCCCCATGGACCCCATAGTCCTTGCTTTCTGCAAAAGGTACGAGATGTGCCTTGGAAAAATTCATCCGTCCTTCTAGAGGATCATGATCCTCTTACGCCATTTTGTAAACAACACCGAATCACCTCAGTTCACCCTCGACAATCTACTCTGACTGTACAATTCCCGAATCTTCCGAGGGGGATTGATCAGGCTCGTTCACCGAGCAAGCAAGGCCTCTTTCTTGAGCATTGATGAGGACCGAGACTGATACTGGTAGGGGCAGTTTGTTTAGGTGAAAACCAAAGACCTAATTCCTCCTGAGTTCCTGCCATTCCTCAAGGAGTGGAACGTATCCCGTAAGTATTGTCTTTCTTGAGTATTCCTTCTCCCCCCCCCCCCCTCTTTTTTTTATTCTTTCTCGCATTGCATGTGCTTGTGGTTGTGCAGCTGTTGCTCAAGTTCCTGATGCAATCCCCCAATTCAAGGGTGGATCGAGGGGATCTACAAGCAAATGTCGTACTCCAAGCACGCATGGAGTAAGCTTTCGAAGGGAAAATGGGAGGCCCGTTCTCATGGTGAGGTTCTTCCTTGAATAATTATCACCATGTTTTTAACTTACATATTGCTAACCTTTTCTCTTTTCTTACAGGTTTGCCTAAGACCACTGAACATAAGCCGTTGAATGAGGGCGAGGATCTACCCTCGCTTGTCGATCCCTCAATTTCAGGGCAGCCTGGGACTACTGCGAAGGAGGAGAAGTAGAAGAAGAGAAAGTTCTCGGGTTCCCCAAACCAGATATAGGTGAAGAAGAAGAAGAAGAAGAAGAAGAAGAAGAAGAAGGTGGCCATCCGGGTTCGAAATTCCAAAAAGAGATCCAAGTCCAGCGTACCAGACCTCGATGCTCTCTACCATCTCAGGGAGGAGCCCAAAGATGATGATGTTTTCATCTCTCATAGGTCAACCCATAATGATGGGGAGCAGGTGACGATAGTGAAAAGGATCATAAGGTCGATCCCCCTCTAACTCGGGAACGGGAGGGACAGATGGAGGTTGTGGCCTCCCAAGAAGCCTCCCCTACCCTGAAAGAGGCAACCGGTTTAATTGACCTTGTGTAGATGACCTCCTATACCGAGTCTATGCTCGAAGAGGCCCAAGCGGGCAAAAAGAAGTCAAGCGAGGGACGCATGGCCCGGACGATGCCCTCAATACATTTTTCAACGGCATGGATATGGCCGTACTGAAGGATTTTTTTGGGCTTGTTCACCTAGAGGTCCCAAAGAAAAATGTGCCCTCGGGAGCTGGCGGGCCGAGTTCTAGCCCTAAACTAGTGAAGCAATTTCCTTCTCCGAGCGTAGACCCCGAGCGCAAGAGAACGGTTATTATTTCAATACCGTGAGATGCCCGGGTCCTCATTCTAGTGGGCATAGCCAGCTACCTCCGATGCCTGGTGACTGATAATGACCAGGCAAAGATGAACGAGGTGGGCACGTCGAGCCTCTTCAATGAGGCGCAGCAGGCGCTGAACTGGGTAATGTGTCAACCCCTTTGTAAATCCAACTTAGGTTTTTGATGTCTTTCGCTAACTTCATTATTTTTCAGGCTTTAGTTCTTCACCATGAAAGCTTCCTCCGGTACCGTGTGGAGGTTAGCCAGCTCGAGTTTGAGCTCAAAGAGCAGGTCCGTAATAAGGACATGTATAGAGCTCTTAGTGAGTAGCAGGACGAGGCCCTTAAAGACCTACCGATTCTCTAGGCTGAGCTGGAAAATGCTCAGAAGGAGGCCTCGGCCCTGAAACGAGAACATGCCGACCTGATTGAGAAGGTAAAAATCTTTGAGGCTAAAAATGAGAAGCTAGTTGTAGTGACTAACGACACAACTTCATAGGTCTAATAGAAGATAGACATATTCGACCAGCTCCGAGCCAAGCTGGATGAGGTCAAGGCCACAAGCGAAGTATGGAAGGGCAGGATGGACCTACTGGCTTTGGAGAAAGAATCTGAAAAGGCGAAGTTAGCATCGGTCGAGAACCAACTCCAGGTGGCGAAGGACAAAGCCGATAAGTGGTCTCAGCTGAATGATGGTCTACGGTCACAACTGAGCTTGGCCGTCACGGAACCGGATGCCCTTGGGCAAGAATATGTTGCACTAAGGTCCAAACTTGATACAGCCTCTGCTGATGCTGAGGAAATGGTGGCCCAGTACAAGGCTGATGTGGAGGCAACCGAGATCCGCTTAAAGACAAAGATTGAGTACATAAAGCGGCTATCCCGGAGAGAGACCCTCGAAAAGATCCATGCCCGAGGCTTTGACCTATCGCCCAAGATTAAAGAAGCTATGAGACTAGAGGCCGAGTAAAAGGAGCTTTACGAGCCTAAGGGTCCCGAAGGCTCATAGGGATCCGAGGGCTCTAACGGTTCAGGCGACGAGTCGAGCCCCAATGAAAACTAGGCGTAGATGCCTTAGTATTTTTCCAGTTTTTCCTTATGTATTTTTATTTATTTATTTTGAGGCCGTTCTATCGGACCTTTGTAAATTTACTTTGGGGTATATATAAAAAATTTCACTTTCTGGAAATACCGTGTCTTTACCTTTTTAGCATTTTCTTGCAATTTTTACTTGCATATTGTTTTTGATGCCTTAACATAAAATCAGAACTCGATGCCACTTTGGTTTATTTGTGGCTTCGAACCCTCGGTGAGACCGAAGGTTATTAAGATGTTAAACTGTTTTTAGACGATGTTTTTGCCGAGGATAACCATTTAATAGGTTTAGAATTTTCATAAGGACCTTACTTTCTGGTTACGGACTTGGGACGTCTCCAAGCCATTTTTAGAGTGGCCATAGCCTTTTATATTTGGGCACCGCCTAATGGTTTTGGAGTCTCCAGTATTTGGTAACCTGGGTCGTCCAAATTTTCATCAGACGACGGTCCCTGGGTAGGGGTAACCCGTGGGCTCGACAGTCCCCGAGGTGGGGGTAGCCATAGGCTTGACGGTCCCCGAGGTAGGGGTAGCCCGTAGGCTCGATAGTCCCCGAGTAGGGTAGCCCGTGGGCTTTAGGATCCAGGATCGAAAAAATGCATGTAACAAAGTGTAAGAGAAGTAGAAATTTCTTTCATAGTATGCAAGGTACACAATCGAAGGCGCATAAAAACTTGTGCCATGCTGAGTGGACTATGTGGGCATGGTTCATACGACCATTTGGCCCATGCAATGAATCCTAACCACCAAGACTTAGCTTTTAGCACATAAAGTTTTCTTTTTCCCTTGCTAAACACCTTAATCTGAGGGTGATGGATTTGAGGTCGAACTCGTGAGAGCTCAGATACTGTTGACTCGAAGCAAACGATCATTTATTCCGATTTAAAATCGATCTTCAAACTAAGGTAGCACATTTTACTATTGCCTCGTTAAAAACCTTACCAAAAACCCCACTTCAAGACAAAACCGGTTCAAGGGAAAAAGAGTGCAACACGTGCTTTCAGACCTAATAGCCACATCCAGCCTTGACTGATTACCTACATATGTTAGCCCTATTTATAATATGATTAAAAAGTAATTGGTTCTGTCACACCTCCTTTTTTTCTCAAAGGGATATGGAGTTTTTCCAATTTAAGTGACATTAATCGAAATGAGATTATTTATTTAATTTTAGAGTCGCCACTTGGAATAATTTATGGTGTCCCAATTCACCGGTTTATTTTAATCCCAAATTGAGGAAAATTGACTCTTATTTATGGTCTGCGAACACAGAAGACCGAGTAAGGAATTCTGTTAACCCAAGAGAAGGTGTTAGGTATTCCCGGGTTCCGTGGTTTTAGCACGGTCGCTCAACTATTATTAATTGGCCTAATTATCTGATTAATTACATGTTTTAAACCTATTGTGTATTTTTATCTTTTAGCCGCTTTTAGTATTTATGGAATTACTTCTTTAACAAGTCACAATGTCGTACACTTGTCGTTCTGGTACACGTTGCAAACCGCGCCACATGAAATGCACCCGCGATTTACGATATGTTTATTATTATTATTATTCAAAGTTATGGTCGGGTCACATGAAATGCACACCCGAATGGGATTTACGTATCGTGACCATGCCACGAGAACCGTACTCATAGCCACGATGATTTAAAATTAATTGCGGCTATGATGTTCATATGTTATTCATCTCCTATGTTTGAGATTATTGTGAGGCCATGAGTTATGGAAGATTATTGAGGGAGCGGTAATGTGATTCAGTTGACACGATGGCCAGATGCCTTACTAGCCACAAATCCCTTAATATTAGAATATTATTGTTAAAATCCAAACACCTATTTCTAATGAGACCTTTTAACATGAGAATAACATACTGTAATAGTTAAAACATTTTTTATACATAGTTGCATTAAGTAAAGTTCAAACAATGAAACAAGATCTCAGCAACTCAAGCACCGTAATCGAATCACTAAATTGAATACTCACTTCTAACAGAGACATTTCAAATAGTATATGACAAATAAGAGTGACTAGAGGATAGACATTTATTTGAGCAAGATCTTATTCAACAAAATAGTTGTTTAGCTAGCAGAAATGGAATCCGACAACAACACCAAAATTGTCAATAAGAACCTCGAACAAGACGTCGAACGGACAACCTCATCGGAAAATTAAAAACCAGCCAAATCTGATTTTGTATAACCAAAGTCACCAAAATAACAGAAAAATGAGAGGAGAAAAGTGGCGAGAGACAAAACACGATTTCGTCGGCATTAATGGAGGTCGTCGGAGTTTCTCTTTCCAGTTAGATCCAGATCCGGCCAGATTTTGACCTTGTTTTTACGCCCAAACCCAACCAGTATTTTGCGTAAAAGAACCCTTTAGAATAAACCGATGAGACTTGCTATTCCGTGTAAGAAAGTGCATTATGCTTGAAAATTTTCTATCTTCAATAAAGTTGCTTGACATTCATCTCAATTTACTTTGGCTGAAAAAAAGGGGTTCTGCTGCTGATGAAGCTCCTCCCTTAGGTGATTAGGAATTGAGGTCCTTTTCTCATCTTTTAATAGAAGTGAAGGTCGTTTCTTTGATGAAAGCAGTCGTCGTCCTCTCTTTCGTAGGGGTGCTCTGCCTCTTTTGCTTGAGAGTCTTGGGATTTTTAGGTCTTAGCTTGGTCTAGGAATTAGAGAATGAGATATATAAAAGATGTAGGGTTTTGGGGAGGAGGAAATCTAATGGGTTATTAGCTATTGGGCTCAGGTTTGGCCCAATTTAGGCCATGACTTAGACATTTGGACAAAGCAACACTTTAGGAGAAATAGTCCAAATTAAAACTTCTTTCCTTTTTGTGATTTTTATTTTTTCCTTAGAAGAAAATAAAAATACTACTCCTAAACTTGAATAACAAGATAAAATACTAATCACTCAAAATTTACTTAACAAACTAATATTTTATTTTTTTGGAAAACCTTTTCTTTATTTGTGAATGAAGATAAAGCTTATGAAAAATATGACTCTTTTTTTATTATTTTTAATTTTTTAAATAAAATATATAAAAGGAGAAATAAGAGCTAAAATATGTAGATTAAACTTAAGATATATTTACCTACGAAAAGTGATGAAAAACTCAAATACAGTCAAAATTAGGTGCTCACAGATGTCCCTCTTTGCTTGGAAACATGAAAAGTTTTCAGGCAAAGAAAAAGTGAGCCATGTGACTAATTTTTGACCATATAGTTATTCAAAAGGGGAAGAAAATAAAAGAAAAAGGTACAACCGAGTCCTGATTTTGGACAGCCTACATATCCCAGGTTATAAGGGAATCATGTCGCATGTAGTTCAAGAAGAATGATGGAGTGATGAGTTTGAGAGTCGCGTGAGGTTTCATCGAGGCTCCGGTCCTGGTCCTGTTATTACATCAAAATCAAAATTTAAAGACTAACTAAGCCTATCAGCTACGAGTTATAAGATTCCTATCTATGAGTCTTCTGAAGCTTGATCTTTAGCCTTGATTGGTTCTTCATGCTGACTCTGATCTGAATCTTAATGCTTGTTAGCTGCAGGTGCTGGTTCATTCCTTTTTCAACTTCTCGGATCAATGCAGGACATGCAAAGCTTGTGACTTCAATCACGTCTTGAGCAGTCCACATCTTTTCTCCGCTTTTGCACTTTGAGTTCACTTCTTTTTCTTTTTCTTCTTTTTTATTTTATTCTGGATTGAGACTCCTTCTTTTGGTCGTCTCGAACCCTGTGCCTCGAGGTAAAACCTGCTCAGACACCAAAATAAATAAACGAACGAAATTTTTCTGCCCCAGATTTCACTAGGAAAATTTCATGAGTTATTGTAACAAAATTCTAAACTATTTCTTTATTGAAAGCAATAAAAGTCAGGATTGTGTATCCTTGGGAAAAAGAGATTAGGGAGTGGAGACCCTATATCTAAAATGAAATCAACTAGGGATTGGAGACCCTATTGTTGGAAAATCATCAACTAGGGAGTGGTGACCCTACGTTGGCATCAACTAGGGAGTGGTAACATTATGTTGGCATCAGGTTATGCAGGCATCAACTAGGGAGTGGAGACCCTATGTTGGCATCAACTAGGGAGTGGAGACCCTATGTTGGCATCAACTAGGGAGTCAACTAGGGGTGGAAACCCTATGTTGGCATCAACTAGGGAGTGGTGACCCTATGTTGGAAAACGAACTGGGGAATTGCGTACCCTATGCTAAAATGAAGCAAGAAGGAATTTTTTTCTTTTTTTTGGAAGAAAATCAATTTCATTTTTTTCTTTTGAGAAAATTATACTTTTAAACAAATTGCCCCAACGCTTTTTTTCAAAGGCATGAACAAATGACTTTTTTTTAATCGAGACATCCTTTTTTCTTTCTTTTTTTAATTTTCTAGGAGAAAATTCATCAGACTAGGTTTTTATATCTTAGGAGAAAAATTTATCAGGCTAAGAGATCTATCCTAGGAGAAAGTTCATCAGACTAGGGTTTCTAGTTTATTATCTTTCGAGAAAGATTCATCAGACTAAGATTTTGATCCTAGGAGAAAAGTTCATCAGACTAGGTCTCTTTTTTCGGTATCTTAGGAGAAAGATTCATCAGACTAAGATTTCTATCCTAGGAGAAAATTCGTCAGACTAGGTTTTCTATCTTAGGAGAAAGATTCATCAGACTAAGATTGTTATCTTAGAAGAAAGATTCATCAGACTAGGGTTTTTTTTCTTGTTATCTTAGGAGAAAGATTCATCAGACTAAAATTTCTATCCTAGGAGAAAATTCATCAGACTATGTATTTTTTTTTGTTATCTTAGGAGAAAAATTCATCAGACTAAGACGTTTATCCTAGGAGTAAGATTCATCAGACTAGGTTCTAATCTTAGGAGAAAGATTCATCAGATTAAGACTTTGATCCTAGGAGAAAGTTCATCAGACTAGGTCTCTTTTTTTGTATCTTAGGAGAGATTCATCAAACTAAGATTTCTATCCTATGAGAAAGTTCATCAGACTAGGTATTCTATCTTAGGATAAAAATTCATCAAACTAAGATTTCGATCCTAGGAGAAAATTCATCAGACTAGGTTTTCTATCTTAGGAGAAAGATTCATCAGACTAAGATTTTGATCCCAGGAGAAAGTTTATCAGACTAGGTCTCTTTTCTTCTTTTTTTTGGTATCTTAGGAGAAAGATTCATCAGACTAAGATTCTATCCTAGGAGAAAGTTAATCAAACTAGGTTTCCTATCTTAGGAGAAAAATTCATCAAACTAAGATTTCAATTCTAGGAGAAAATTCATCAGACTAGGTGTCACGACCCTAAATTCGTACCCGATCGTGATGGCGCCTATCGTGAAACAAGGCCAGCTGACACAACACCCAATTCATTTTAAATAATTATAATAACATAAATTAAATCATTAACATGCTAATAATCCCAAAATAAAAGTGAACTAGTATATTTTGCGGAAAACCAACACAGCCCGACATCGGGGTGTCACTAGTCATGAGCATCTAACATGAGTCTAAGAGTATGAAAAAGCTTATATAGTCTATTACAAAACTAGAACAAGGGAAGTAAAATAGGAGAGAGAAACACTAGGTTGCGAACGCCAAGCAGCTACCTAATGGACTCCGAATAGCCTGTTGGGAGCAATCAACCCTCACTGGCGGGACCCGAAGCTCCTGAATCTGCACACAGGGTGCAGGGAGTAAAGTGAGTACTCTAACTCAGTGAGTAATAAAAAAGAATAAGACTGAGCTATAAAAAAATATGTAAAACACAGCAAAATGCTACAAGAGGCAATGTAAAACCAATACAATGCAATAAAATAGTGAAATCTTATAAAAACACCTTAGTTCAGTATACGCTTCTTTAAAACACCTTTTTAACAGTTAAACAAGTAAATGAAAAGCAGGAAGAAAAGATAAACACATAAAATCAGTCCCTCGGGCAAAATGTCAACAGGAATCGGCCCCTCAGGCAATAACCTGGAACAACCTCAGCCCCTAGGGCTATATCACATATTATATTGGGTACCCGCGCTCACTAGGGGTGTACAAACTCCGGGAGGGGCCCTTTACGGCCCAAGCGCAATATCAAGTCATCTCGTGGCATAATCAATAGGCTCTCGGCCTCATATCAAGCCATCTTGTGGCGTAAAACTCAGGCCCTTGGCCTCATAATCATAATCAGTACAACACTATTGCGGCGTGCAGCTTGATCCCATAATAATCCTCACAACACAGGACATCAGTCCTACTCAGTCAGAAATCTCTAAAAGCCACTCGAGCACAGTAAAATATGATGCTCAGCCCCGAAATATCATTTAAGATGTCAAAACAGAGTAAACATGATAGAGTTATAAAAATAGTAAAATATAGCATGACTGAGTACAAGTATAAAGTCAAAACAATGAGGAAATAGTAGTAAAAATCCCCTAAGGGTCCAAAACAGTTGGCACGAGGCCTAAATATGGCATTCAGCCCAAATCATGATGATAGCAAATAGTTTTCAATCAAATACGCAGTAAAACGGTCATTCGGGATGGATTAAGTCACAATCCCCAACGGTGCACGACCCCACGCTCATCATCTAGCGTGTGCGTCACCTCAACATAACACAACGATGTCAAATCTGGGGTTCCATACCATCAGGACAACATTTACAATCATTACTCACCTCTATCCGGTCCGGACTCTAGCCCGCGATTCCCTTGCCTCTCGAATCAACCTCCGAATGATCCAAATCTAACCAAAATCAGTACAAAACCATCAAAATATGCTAAGGGAACAAAGCCCACTTGAAAAAAATCAAATTACAACACAAATCCCGAAATTGGCAAAATCCGACCCCCGGGCCCACGTCTCGAAATCCAATAAAAATCACATCAATAGACTTCTTATCACTCCCCGAGTTCATTCATATCAAAAGCACCAAAATCCAACCAAAACGACCCCTCAAATCCCAAATTCTAGGTCTCCAATTACAAGCCCTAGTTCTTCAATATTTAGGCTTAAATTCTACAAATTCCATGATTAATTAGGTAGAAATCAAATTAGGATTGAGTATTAAGTCTATAAATCTTACCTCCAAGTGTTCCCCCTTGATTCCATCTTCAATACCCTTCAAAAAGCTTCAAAATCGCCCAAAAATGGAGGAACTTAGGCTAAAACTCGCAGAATAGGTCTTTTAAATCATTCTGCCCAGTTATTTTAATTCCTCCTTCTTGAACGCGGTCAACGCCTTGCGTTCGCGAAGCACAAACTTAAGTTGACCAGAAATTCCTCTTACGTGAACGCGGCCACCCCTCGCAAACGTGATGCCTCAGCAACTCAACCCTTTGCGGACGCGGCATCACCCTCGCGAACGCGATGACCAAAGAGATCAACCCTTCGCGATCGCGGGACCTCATTTGCGAATGCGAAGGCCAACTTCACAGCCTCCCATCCTAACCCTTCGCTAATGCGAGGGTCCACTCGCGAATGCGAAGAACAACTGTCTGCAATATTAACAGCAGATTTTTGCAATTTTATCCAACTTGAAATGGTCTGTTTAACCACCCGAAAATCACCCGAGGCCCTCGAGACCTCAACCAAGCATGCCAACATATCCCATAACATCATTCAAACTTGTTCCAACCTTCAGAACACTCAACAACATCAAAACACCAAATTTGCATCAGATTCAAGTCAAAGAACTCTAAAAACTTCCAAATTCTGCTTTCGATAAAAAAGTCTATCAAACCACGTCCGAATGACCTGAAATTTTGCACAAACATCCCAAATGACACAACAGACCTACTGCAACTCCCGGAATTCCATTCCGACCCCTATGTAAAAATCTCACCTATCAACCGGAAAATGCCAAAATTCCAATTTCGCCAATTCAAGCCTAAATCCACTCTGGACCTCCAAAACACATTCTGATCACACTCCTAAGTCCCAAATCACCTCCTGAAGCTATTCGAACCATCAGAACTCACATCCAAGCCCTTTAAAACATAAGTCAATATTCGGTTGACATTTTCAACTTAAGCTTACTCAAAAGAGACTAAGTGTCTCAAACCTTACCAAAACCTCTCTGAACACGAGCCAACCAACCCGATAACACATAATACCACTAAACAAGAAAATAAGAAGCAGAAATGGGAGAAACGGAGTGGTAACTCATGAAACGACCGGCCAGGTCGTTACACTGGGGCTTTTTATCCTAGGAGGAAAAATGTGAGTGCAATGGCAACATTTTATGCACATTAGCGAGACAAATAAAGGCAAAGATTTGAGAAACTTTTCTTTGTCGGCTCTTCTCTTCTCTTCTTTTTTTTCCTTTTTTCTTTTTTCATCCTTTTTTTAATCACTTTCTCTTCATCGCTTTGTTCCTGCTGCAAACAAAGAAAATTTTGTCAGTTTTAAAAAATTGGTGGTCGGTTTATGGCCTTGAGTCCTAGGCAGCTTGGCTTTTGCTCAATTAGCTTGAGTCGGTTTCAAGAGACTTTTGCTCTACATAAACATTGATTGTTTCACACCCAGTACCATTTATATTTGTAGCTCAATCAGCTTATCTCAACTGGAGATCTTTGCTTAGGTGACCTTTTCTGATATCTTGAATGACTTCCTGCTTTTTGAGCAATTTGTCTGTCAGAGAGAATCACCAATTATATTTGCTTGTGCCAAGTAGGCTAACAAGGGTCTTTTGGAGGAGCCTTTGCATGAATCCTCAAGGCATGTTGACAGTAGCAACTGAGTGTGCTAGCCAAATTTAATTTGTGCAACTAAAAAGCTGATAGCAAATTTTAAAATCTTTTCTTGCTTGTTTTGACAAGGACGGACTCAGAGTGAAGGACACAATAATGTAAGGAAACAATATTAACAAGAAATTCCCTTGTCGAGAAGGATAGAAGGAAGAGTTTTTTTTCAATAACTAGCCTTGATGATCATGACATGCATTTTGGACTTAACAGCATGATCTATCAAACTGATCCAATCTTCTTTTTTACCATTCTTATGTCCTTTGAAGTCGGGCTTGTTCGTGTCAATTCTTTACATCTGCCTCAGAACTCACTTTCGACTAGTAGTGCCCTGAGAAGTTTTCACCAACACGTCTCTCTTATTTATTTATCTCTACTTACCGTCGCCTTACAGTGCTCGTGAAGGTTTTCACTAGAAAGACTCTCTTATTTTTAAATCTTTTTTTGCTTTCCTTTGTGAGCAACTTGACAGTGTTCTATGTCATGTGACAACTGTTTCTTATTGCATGCATCTCTTGGCATTCTTGAAGGTTGATCAGGAGGTCTTTATTTGGAAAGTTTTTGGATATGGTTGGAAAAAAAGGATGGCATGAAGGCTCAAAGTAGATTCAAAATGAGGGGTTGTGGACTTACAACTCTTAGAATCGACTCTTTCAAAAGTGAAATAAAATCTCTGCCCCAGTTTCAGATACTGAGGATTTTTGGATTGTTTTTTTTTTTGAATTCTTATTTGGTTAGACCGAACTGTGAGGTTGCCTACGTATCCTTTTTTAAAAGGAATCTGGTCAAACGTTCATCCTCGAACGAGTCAAGAAACATATCTGAAGCCTCAAACAGGTGAGGATATTTGCTCCGCATCTCCCGCTTGGTCTCCCAGGTAGCCTCCTCTACGGGCCGACCTCTCCACTGCACTTTCACTGAAGCTATATTATTTGACCTCAACTTTCGAACTTGACGCTCCAAAATAGCTACTGGCTCCACATCATAAGTCAAATCATCATCTAATTGAACCGTGCTGAAATCCAGAACATGAGACGGATCCTCAATATGCTTTCGGAGCATAGAAACATGAAATATCGGATGCACACTCGACAAGCTGGGTGGCAAAGCAAGCTCATAAGCCACCTCCCCAATCCTCCAAAACACCTCAAAAAGCCCAATGAACTGAGGACTCAATTTACCCTTCTTCTCAAATCTCATAACACCCTTCGTGAGTGAAACCTTCAATAGAACCTTCTCACCAACCATGTAGGACACATCCCGAACCTTCCTATCAGCATAACTCTTTTGTCTCGACTGCACTGTATGAAGCCTCTCCTGAATTACCTTCACCTTTTCTAAAGCATCATGTACCAAGTCTGTCCCTAATAGCTTAGCCTCACCTGGCTCAAACCAACCAACTAGAGATCTATACCGCCTCCCGTACAAAGCCTTATATGGAGCCATCTGAATACTCGACTAATAGTTGTTGTTATAAGCAAACTCTACGAGTGGTAAAACTGATCCCATGACCCTTCGAAATCAATGACACAAGCACGCAACATGTCCTATAATGTCTGAATAGTGCGCTCGGACTGCCCGTCCGTCTGAGGGTGAAAAGTTGTGCTCAACTCAACCTGAGTACCCCAACTCTCGCTGCACAAACCTCCAAAACTGTGAAGTAAACCAAGGCGGCCTCCCGCCATTCATCTTGTAGTTCTAGGCTCGTGATTATGGCCTCGCCGTTTAGCTCTTCAGTTGCATACTGGAACCCCGAGGCTCGGTTCTTCCACCTCAACTGGTATTAAGGCTTCGGCTTCGTAGATCAAGGAAAATAGGGTGGCCCCGGTGCTAGATTTTGAAGTCATATGGTATGCCCATAGGACATCGGGCAGGATCTCCTTCCATTTCCCTTTCGCATCGGTCAACCTCTTTTCAGGTTTTGAAGTATGGTCTTGCTTGTTGATTTTGCCTGCCCGTTCCCACTAGGGTGATAAGGTTTTGACAGTATCTTCTTGATCTTGTGATCTTCAAAAAAATTATTCACCTTGCTGCCGACGAATTGTTTTCCATTATCGCAAATGATCTCGGCCGATATCCCAAATCAACATATTATGTGGTCCCAGATGAAGTCAATAACTTCTTTCTCCCGAGCCTTTTTGAATGCTTGAGCCTTGACCCATTTGGAAAAATAATCGGCTATGAATAGTATGAATTGAGCTTTACCGGGTGCCCATGGTAGGGTACCAATGATGTCCATTCCCCACTTCATAAATAGCCACGGGGAAAAAATCGAGTGGAGCATTTCTCTAGGTTAATGGATCATCGGGGCGTATCTCTGGCAGTCGTTGCCTTTTTATACAAAGTCCTTCGCATCTTTCTCCATTTTGGTCCAGTAATGTTGGCCCTAATTAGTTTCTAAACCTAAGATTCTACCCCTAAATTGTTCCCGCAAGTGCCTTCGTGAACTTCTCATGGCGTATTCGGTCTCTCCAATCCCAAGCATCTGGCTAGTGGGCTGTTGAGGGTTCTCTTGAACAATGCCCCTTCGACCAAGCTAAATTTGGTAGCCTTAGTGCACAGGGCTCTTAATTCTTTGGGATCCGAATGCAACTTTCCGGTCTTCAAGTAGTCTATGTATCTGTTCCTCTAGTCCAAGTTAAACTCGTTGAGTTTACTTCAGCATGGACTTCTTCTATCACCGACTTCATTAGTAGCACTACTGTTTCCGAACCGAATTTGTCGGTATCGACCGACGACCCCAAGTAAGCCAGTGCATTGGCCTCGCTGTTCTGATCTTCGAGTACGTGCTGCAGGGTCCATTCCCTGAATTGATGCAGGGTTACCTGTAATTTGTCCAAGTACCTTCGCATTCGTTCTTCTTTTACTTCGAACTCCCGCTAACTTGATTTACCACGAGGAGGGAGTCGTAATTAGCTTCGATCATCTTGGCCTCAAGGCTTTTAGCCAATTTTAGACCTGCAATCATGGCCTCATACTCATCCTCATTGTTGTCAATTTCATAGTCCTAATAGATTGCCTAATTACATTTCCCATAGGTGATTTTAATACGACGCCGAGCCCAGACCCCTTCGCGTTCGAGGCACCATCCGTGTAAAGGGTCCAGATTCCCGAAGTGGTCCTCGAGATTAAAAGTAATTCCTTTTCGACTTCGGGTATTAAGGATGGCATAAAGTCGGCCACGAAGTCTACTAGAATCTGAGATTTTATGGTGGTTCGGGGTCGATATTCGATATCGTACCCGCATATTTCCACGGCCCATTTGGCCAATCGGCCCAAGAGCTCGGACTTATGCATGATATTCCTTAACGGGAAAGAGGTTATGGCACATATGGGTGGCATTGAAAGTACGACTTTAGCTTCCTAGAGGCACTTAGCAAAGCGAGCACCAATTTTTCCAGTTGAGGATACCTTGATTCGGCCTTTCCCAGAGCTCTACTGACATAGTAAATAGGAAATTGCATACCTTCTTCTTTCCGGACTAGAACTCTGCTTACTACTACCTCAGAAACCGCCAAGCAGGGGTACAGTTGTTCGTCCACCTTTAGAATGTGCAGCAGGGGGGACTCGATAGGTACCGTTTGAGTTCCTCCAAAGCTTGCAGGCATTTCGGGGTCCAGGAAAAGTTGTTCGTCTTCTTCAATAATGAGAAAAATTGATGGCTCTTGTCCGAGAACCTCGAGATGAACCGGCCCAAGGTAGCTATATACCCGGTCAGCCTTTGGACAGCCTTGACGTTGTCTACCACGGTGATGTCCTCTATGGTCTTGATTTTATTGGGGTTGATGTCGATCCCCCGATTGGATACCATGAACCCAAGGAATTTTCCCGATCCGACCCTGAATGCGCACTTCTCCAGGTTCAGCTTCATATTGTATTTCTTTAGTATGTTAAAGGTCTCCTGCAAATGTTTCAAATGGTCCTCTGCTCACAAGAAGTTGACCAACATATCGTTAATATAAAATTCCATGGATTTTCCTATCTGTTCTTCGAATATCCGGTTTACTAGGTGTTGATAGGTGGCGCCGGTGTTCTTTAATTCAAACGGCATTACATTATAATAGTAGGTGCCAAATTTAGTGATGAAAAAAGTCTTTTCCTGATCGTCTGGGTCCATCCAAATTTGGTTGTACCCGGAATAGGCATCGAGGAAGCTGAGTATCTCATGCCTGGCCATCGCGTCGATCATCCGATCAATTTTAGGCAAAGGGAAAGAATCCCTAGGGCATGCTTTGTTTAGATCTTTGTAATCTACACACATTCTTAATTTATTCCCTTTTTTAGGCACTACCACTACATTAGCTAACTAGTCCGGGTATTTAATATCCCCGATGGATTTTATTTTAAGGAGTTTGGATACCTCGTCCTTGATGAACGCATACTTGATCTCGGACTGTGACCTCCTCTTCTGCTTAACCGGGTGGAACTTTGGGTCCAAACTCAGCTTGTGAGTGGTTACCTTTGGCGGGATCCCTGACATGTCAAGATGGGACCAAGCGAAACAATCTATGTTAGCTTTAAGAAAATTAATGAGTTTTTTCCTGAGCTCGAGAGTTAACCCCGTGCCCAGGTATAGTTTTCGGTCTTGTGTAGGGAATTTTAGCACCTGGTGTAAGTTCAAGTGTACCGCCCTCATGTTGTGAACCCACGGCCTCTCGTATCCCCTTCGATTACATAGAATTTTGTTTCCTAGACCATCCCCGTAGTGTTCACTGGCAAGGTTATCTCCCCTTTAGTTGTTTCGCATGGCATGTTAAACCCGTTCAACACCCGGATTGCTGGCACTATTTGGTCCTACAACACCAATTGCTCTACGACCCTCGATATGATGATGTTGGCCGAGCTACTTGGATCAATCAACACATGTTTAACCCGATATTTATTGAAAAGTACGAAAATTACCAACGCATCATTATGAGGTTGTACGATGCCCTTGGTATCGATGAACAAAATTGTACACTCCGGGACATAATCTCGGGTGCATTTTTTTCTTGTAATAGATACTTTAGTGTGCTTTATCATTAGCCCTTGGGGGACATCGACCCCTTCGATGATCATGTTGATGGCATGATGAGGCTCCTCTTGTTCGACCTATTTGTTAGAGTCCTTGTTCTCGGAGGTGTCCGTTATTGAATAACCAGGCAACTTCTTCTCTCAATTGTCTATAATCATCGTTCATGTGACCATGAATGTCGTGATACTTAAACATCAAGTTAGGATCTCTTTGGGTAGGGTCGAACTGCAAATGGCCGTATCTACTTAGTCTCTTTGATGCGCTCGGTGGCTAACACGATGCTGGTAGCATCAACGTTGAAGTTATACTCTTATAATCTTAGTGCTTCCGTACCCCCGAGCGGCCTATCGAAACCATTTTTGCTCATCAAACCTCGACTACTAGGCCCTTGATCGCTTCTCTTCTCGTTCCTTATGAGATGACACCCAGACCTATTTCCTCTTCAGTCAGTATTGTATGGTTGGTACCAATCTCAAACTGGTTTTGGCTCATGATCAATGGTTCTCTTAGGCATGTCATCGATCCTGATGGGGTAAACAGACCCGGACGGAGCTTCGAGTTGGTCGTCCTCGACCCTGATCTTTGACTGGTACCTGTTGTAGACGTCGGCCCAGGTCACCACCGGTATTCTGTCAAATTTTGTTTTAGCAGTTGAGAGGCCAATGAACTTCAGGGGTTGAGCCCCTGAGTGAATGCCTGGACGGCCCAATCATACCGGAGGTAGGTCCATCCATTTTGTCTGGAACCTTGACACGAACTCCCTGAGCATCTCGTTGTCTCTTTGTTTAACCTTGAAAAGGTCTGACTTTCTGGTCTCGACATTGACGGCCCCGGCATGGGATTTTATGAAAGCATCTACAAGCATAGCAAAAGAGTCAATGGAATTTAGGGGTAAGTTGTGATACTATATCATTGCTCATTTGGACAAAGTCTCCCCAAACTTCTTCACTAACACCAACTCAATTTCATCATCTTCCAAGTTTTCCCCTTGATTGTGCACGTGTAGGAGGTCACGTGCTCATTTGGATCCATAGTTCCATTATACTTGGGAATATTAGGCATACAAAACCTCTTCGGGATTGGCTTCGGTGTCGCGCTCGAAGGAAAAGGCTTCTGGATAAATTTCTTGGAATTTGGTCCCTTCAATATCAGGGGTGCTCCTTGGACTTGATCTACCTTGGAATTGTATGTTTCCACCATTTTGTCATTAGCCTCAATTTACTTCTCACCTGACTCCACCCACTTCGTTAATGCTTCAACCATTTTCATTATCTCGGGATTGACCCCAGGCTCGACTTCACCTGGTCTTTCGGTGATTTGTTAGTTTCTTCAAGTGCTTTCCCGGGATTGTTCGGGCTCGACCTTGCTGGGGGTATGGCATTGATTCTATAGCTGCGCTATTGCCCCATGTTGAGCCTGCAACATTTTGAAGATTAACCGTAGGCTTACCTCATCACCTTCGCCTTTAGATGTTTGTCAAACTGTTGGTCGGGGTCCCCCGCGAATACTGTTTCCGGGGTCAGTTGGAAAATTAACATCGATGGCCACCTGCGAGTTAGCGTCAACCGGATCAGCGACTAGGACACCGTTAGGATCAGTAGGAGGCACCTCGTTTCCAGGCACCAAATTATTATTTTTGCCATGATGGCCAGACTTAGCGTCAACGTTCAAGTGGGCAGACTGAGAATTTGACATTTTTAAGCTAATATGAAATTAAGACTTTAAAGAATAAGCGTAAAATAGAGTGTGTTATGAAGAATTGTATCAAATTACCACTATTATCCTTAGCCCCACGGTGGGCGCCAAACTATTTATCCTTAAATTGGATAACAATTAAATTTGTATGCGGGTTTAAGGATATGTGGACTGATTCAACACAAATAATCAAGAATATTAGATAAACGAGTTAAAGACAAAATGAATGATCAAACCAGTTGTAATGTTACGGCCTAGCACGAATCTAGGTTGAACAATAGTTTCGCCCTCGATCGGACCCTTGATTCGAACCCAAATCGGATAAAGAACAAACAGTTAAAGAAGAGCTTTACAATAGCTAAAAAGCAGAAAAATGAATTTGTACTGCCTTGATTTTCCTATTACAATGTGTGTTATCAAAAAAAAACTTCCCCGTTTATATAGTAGGAGAATTTCATCCCTAGTACAAGTCTTAAAAAGGTAAAAAAAATCTTCCTTTCTTGTTAATTACTGATCCGTAACTGACATCGGGCAAGATCTGCGCCATGATATCCGGTTAGGTACGGATATCACGGCCTTCTGTTTGTCGTGCGCAACCATTTGCCATATTTCCCGAGGTCTTAGAGCTCGTTCTAGGTCTGAGAGTATTGTTTTATCATGCCCGACGATGAGTACATCGTTCATCTTTCATGGATCTCGGTACGAAGGGCTCCCAACCTCGATTTCAATCTCATGCGTTCGCGCCCTTCTTTCGTCTTCTTCACCAGAAAATCGGGTATGCATTATCCTTAATTTTACCCGTATACAAGTTTCATGCATAAACCAAAGACACATGTAGGTAGAAAAGATGGTCGTTATATCTACTTATCTTGAAAACTAATAAGATAATACAAAACAGGCTAATAAGACAATACAAAGATAGGAGAAATCTAAGAGTATCTGTTGAAGAATACATATCTTGTCATTTATTATTGTATATTTACTTTCCATAGATGTAAAGAAAATCCCATTAATTGGGGATCAAGATATCTTGGTCTGAAAGTTAGGCCTGATTGATTTGTATTCTTGTGTATATATATTTGATCATATGTGAATAAAGAAAAACACTTCACCCAACTACCTTGTTCTTTTTACTTCTTAAGATGGTATCGGAGCAAGATAATTCCAAAAACCCAAACACCAGCAATAACAGTCACGGTATGGATTCATCAAATCCATATTTTCTTCAACATTCAGATCATCCCAGCCACATGCTTGTTCAATCAAATTGAATGGCATCATTTATCCTTCTTGGAGCAAATCCATGATACATGCTCTCACAGACAAAAATAAAATAGGCTTTATCGATGGAGCAATCGAACCGCCATCAGAAACAAATAAGCCTACAGAGTTTGCACTGTGGAATCAGTGCAACAGCATGATTTTGTCATGGCTTGTACATTCAGTGGAACCCGATCTAGCTAAAGGAGTCATTCACGCCAAGACTGTTCACCAAGTATGGCAAGATCTCAAAGATCAGTTTTCACAAAAGAACGCGTCAGCAGTATATTAGATTCAAAAATCATTGGCTTCACTCTCACAAGGTAACATGACTGTTTCTTCCTATTTTACAAAACTCAAAGGCCTTTGGGATGAGTTAGATACGTTTCGAGCCCTTCCCGCATGCAACCAAATGAAAGTGCATAATGATCAAATTGAAGAAGATCGTTTAATGCAATTTCTTATGGGTCTAAATGATGTCTATAACGCTGTTCGATCAAATATTCTCATGATATCTCCGCTGCCCAATGTTCGTCAAGCCTATTCATTTGTTATTCAAGAGGAAATGCAAAGACAAATGACACCAGAATCAACAGAAAGTTTCTCTATCGCAACTACAGTTCAGAGATGTGCCAATAGTTTTTTTAACAAATTCAAGGATAAGCAGTGTGAGCATTGCAATAGAGAAGGCCACACAATTGAGAATTGTCGCACTCTGAAATTTCATTGCAAATATTGTAATAGAAAAGGTCATACAGAGGATAGATGCAAGTTTAAAAATGGAACTTGCGTCAACAACACAGGAGGCCAAAATAATTGATGACAACGCGGATCACAGGAAAATCCTTCTCATGCTGCTAATGCAATAGAATCTTCTCAATCTAAGCACGGGGTTCACTCACAAAACATCAACAATTCACATGGATTTTCAGAGAACAACTTCAAAAAATTGTCCATGCAGTGAGCTTATTGACTCAAAATAATGACTCTCCTAGTAATACTGACGCTTATTCAAATGCGGCAGGTTTATCTCTTTTTCATAATGCTTCAATTAATTCTGCATTCACTAAACCATGGATCTTGGATAGCGGAGCTACTGATCATATTACTTCTGATTCCACATTATTTACTCAAACTAAATCCCCGTCTGTACCCATTGTTAATTTGCCTAATGGGTCATCAGTCTCAATTCATTCTACTGGCACAATTCCATTCAACTCGGATATTACTTTAAATAATGTTTTACATGTTTCCTCTTTTCGTTTAAATTTGATGTCAGTCAGCAAACTTACAAATGATTTAAATAGTTGTGCCTTGTTGTTTCCCACTTTTTGCACCTTGCAGGACTTGGCTACGGGGAAGATGATTGGCTTGGGTAAAAAATATGGTGGTCTCTATTACATGTCACCACTGCAGCAACCACTCGTTTCTCATCAAGTTTCTCAACCCAAAAATTTATGGCACAAGCGTCTAGGACACCTGTCGCCTTCTCGCCTCAAATTAATTTCTCCATTATTACCTTGTCGTAGTATTTCTTTTGATAATAATTGTGATGTTTTCCCTTTGGCTAAACAGACACGACTTGCATTTCCATTAAGTAATATATCTACTAGTGCTCCATTCGACTTGTTACATTGTGATGTTTGGGGTCCCCATAAAGTACCTACTCATTCAGGGGCTCGGTATTTTCTTACTATCGTGGATGATTTTACAAGGTGCACTTGGTTATTTCTTATGAAATATAAGTCTGACACTGCACATCTACTGCAATCTTTTATATCATTTGCTAAAAATCAATTTCATGCTTCAGTCAAAATAATCAGAACAGACAATGGCACAGAATTTGAGCCCATGAAATTTTTTTTTCACTCTCATGGAATCGAATGTCAACATATTTGTATCTCAACTCCCCAACAAAATGGAGTAGTTGAACACAAGCATCGTCATATCTTAAATAACACAAGAGCTTTACGCTTCAGGCTCACTTTCCAATCACCTTTTGGGGTGAATGTGTGTTGACTGCTGTCTACTTCATTAATCGATTACGAACCCCATTGTTACATTCTAAGTCGCCTTACGAATTGTTGTATCATCGATCACCATCACTTAGTCACCTAAAAGTTTTTGATTCTTTGTGCTACGCAACTATTATTCAACATAAACAAAAATTTGATTCTTGAGCCAAACGTTGCATCTTTGCTGGTTATCCTACCGGTCAAAAAGGTTACAAGCTTTATGATCTGGAAAGTAAACATTTTTTTGTTAGTCGTGATGTAAAATTTTCTGAAACTATCTTTCCATTCAGTTCGGTTACACCAACTCCAACTTTAGAGTCACCTCAATCCTCTATTGGCATAATAGATAATTGGCCTTCTCCACCATCTTTCATTAAAAATATTCTATCTTCTGAACCTCAGCCCATTGAACCAGCAGAATCTCAGGAACCTAGCATCACAAAGAATATCTATATCAGTCCTACCCAATCTGAGACTATAGCAGATGACAACCGTGACAATTCCAACCAACTCGTTCAGAACCCAACACTCGAAGAGCCCAATGAACCTGTTTCAATCACTTCAGATGTTGTAGGTCCTTCATCTCCTCCTTTAAGGCAATATATTCGTCAAAAAAATCCACCAGGATGGCATAAAGACTACATAGTATCAGCTCAAGCCAGTCACTCTTCAACTACGCCAAGTTCGGCAACAGGTACTCGATATCCTCTTTCTCATTTTCTTTTTTACTCTGGCATCTCTTCAGCCCATTGTACATTTTTAGCTAACATTACAGGTCATACAGAACCTTCTTCATATGCTCAGGTTTGATCCACATTGGCAACAAGCTATGAATACAGAATTAGAAGCGTTAAAAAAAATAAGACTTGGAGCTTAGTTTCACTTCCTGCCGGTCAAAAACCCATTAGTTTCAAATGGGTTTATAAAATCAAATACAAATCAGATGGAACAATCGAGCGTTATAAGGCTCGTCTTGTCGCAAAAGGGTATACTCAGGTTGAGGGAATTGATTATCAAGAAACATTCTCTCCTACAGCTAAACTCACGACACTCTGTTGTCTTCTTACAGTTGTTTCTGCCAGAAATTGGTTCGCCTATCAGTTGGATATCCAAAATGCTTTTCTTCATGGAGACCTACATGAAGAGGTATATATGGAGCTTCCACCAGGCCTTCGCCGACAGGGGAAGAACACTGTATGTCGGCTCCACAAGTCCCTTTATGGCCTTAAACAAGCATCAAGAAATTGGTTTCTCACTTTTTCAGAAGTTATTCATAAAGCTGGTTATCAACAATCAAAGGCTGATTATTCCCTTTTCACCAAGGCCAAAGGTACATCTTTCACAGCGATCCTTATTTATGTTGATGATATACTTCTCACAGGAAATGATCTTCAAGAAATTGAACACATCAAAGGGGTTCTTTTCAAATGCTTTCGCATTAAAGATCTTGGAGACTTGAAATACTTTTTGGGTATTGAGTTTTCACGTTCAAAGGAAAGCATCTTTATGTCTCAAAGAAAATATGCACCGGACATTTTGGAAGATTCTGGACTCCTAAGAGCAAGGCCTGAAAATTTTCCAATGGAACAGAATTTAAAGCTCACTTCAACAAATGGAATTCTATTGAATGATCCAACTAAATACAGAAGATTAGTTGGCAGGTTGATTTATCTCACTGTAACAAGGCCTGACATTGTATACTCAGTTCGAACACTTAGTCAATTCATGCACGAGCCTAGAAAACCTCATTGGGATGCTGCTATACGAATTCTTAAATATATCAAGGGTACTCCAGGTCAAGGTTTACTATTTCCTTCCACAAATGACCTTACTTTAAAGGCCTATTATGATTCAGATTGGGGTAGTTGTCGTGCCACAAGGAGGTCCGTCACAGGATATTGTATTTTTCTTAGAAGTTCACTTATCTCATGGAAATCAAAGAAACAACTAGTTGTTTTCAGATCATCAGCAGAGGCAGAGTATGAGCAATGACAAACACTTGTTTGGAACTTACATGGTTATACTATATACTTGAAGACTTAAGGGTCTCACGGGTAACTCCAGTAAAATTATTTTGTGATAATCAAGCTGCCTTACATATTGCAGCAAACCCAGTCTTTCATGAGTGCACAAAACATATTGAAATAGATTGTCACATAGTTCGAGAGAAGTTACAAACAAAGATGTTAAATCCTTCATATGTTCCTACGGGCTTTCAATTAGCAGATATCTTTACAAAGTCTTTGGGAAAAGATCAATTTGTGACATTGTGCAACAAGTTGGGATTTCATGATATTCACTCTCCAACTTGAGGGGGAGTGTTGAAGAATACATATCTTGTCATTTATTATTGTATATTTACTTTCCATAGATATAAAGAAAATTCCATTAATTGCGGATCAAGATATCTTGGTCTGAAAGTTAGGCCTGATTGATTTGTATTCTTGTGTATATATATTTGATCATATGTGAATAAAGAAAAACACTTCACCCAACTACCTTGTTCTTTTTACTTCTTAAGAGTATCCCATGGCACGCAATGTGAACGAAATCCAAATTGGCATGATTATGAAGCTATCCATATACTATTGCTTTCTTGCTTTATACAAATAGTAAATATGGGCAAAAAGGAGTATTGATCAATTGTAGTCCAAAAACGACAAAAGCCGAGGGGCAGGTCAAACAAATGATGATCAAAAGTGTAATAATGTTAATTAATTGAACCAGAAAGTACCAGGGAGAGCAGGACTAATAGTAAGTATTAGTCATCCAGAGTATGATGAGATAATTTAGAGATCTTCACTTTTATATTAAAAGTTTCAGGATCGAGTCTCGTGAATAAAAAAATCTTTTAATAGGCAGTTACGCAACGCCTTTCTGATGTTCTTTGGGAGGGCAACGTAAGGCTAAGCAACCGATGTCAGTGCGGTTGTTGTTCGCCAATAAGGTCCCCTCCGCACGCTAGACTAGATTGTCAGTGCCGTGCGGGAAAACCAATGTCACGAGCAATTGCGAAAGCTGAGAGAGAATTGGGTTTTGAATAATGATGATGATTTTATTGATGACTGAAATGCTGATTACAAAAGATGCGTTGTCGAGGGGGAGAGACACCAGAAAAATGCTTGCTTGAAAATGTTTGATTGTTTGGTCCCCCTTAATAATGCTTAAAAAAATAAACCAACATTATATGACTAGTCCTAATAAAGCTGTAGAAGCACACTGAATGAAAATGATGTAAACTAGCCTATAATTACAATGAAAAGGACTTAGTTTATTACAAGGTAGAACTAAGTCTGATGGCAGCAACTTTGTCTTGCGGGTCAGGGTCTGCGCGCGCGTTGTTGTGGGCGCGCGCGACACTTGCTGTGTTGGCCTGAGGCTGGGCGTTGGTGCTTGGCATCAGGGTCTGTGCGCGAGGCGCTGCTGGAATGGGCCTGCAGCTGGGCACTGGCGAGGCATCAGGATTTGTGCGCGCAGCATTGTCAGGGCGCGCGGTGCTGTTGTCATTGGCCAGCCCTTGGGCGCTGGCGAGAGGCATCGGTGGGGCGACAGAGGCACATGCACGCTTGTCACTTGGCGCAGCCAAGACCATGGGGCCGACCATGGCGCTAGGCATTGTGAGGCTTGCTAGGCCGCCATGGGGCGCGGCCAAGGGGTCATGGGGCGTGTCTGGAAAGCAGCCCATGACATTCTTCCCCACCTGAGTTGGCGCCGTCCTCGGAGCCTTATGATGATGATGATGATGATGCTTCTGGTGGTTATTGGATGGGAGGTCTGCGCCCCTCTGTTCTGTGAGCTTGCTGTTGTAGCGACGCAATGATTTCATGCGGCTGACATGGAAGACTGGATGGATCTTCCACCGGGATGGAGTTTTCACCTGGTATGTGGACTTCCCAATGTGTTTTTTCGATGGGCAGGGGCCCGATGTATTTTTGTTGCAGGCGAGGGTCATGGGTCCTCTCTGCAAACAAATATCGCTTTGGGATGCATAGCATTAATTTGTCCCCTGTTTGATGTTGGGCAAAGCAAAGATTTTGTTCGGTGAATCTTTTTGCCCGCTCGTGGGCTTTGACGAGATAGCTCTGCACTATCCCCATGTTGCACTCCTATTCGCTCGAGAAGTTGGCAGCTCGAGGAGATTTCGGCATGGTTGATGCATTCACCATTTGCGGGAGAAGCGGTTGTTGTCCGGTAACAATTTCAAAAGGGCTTTTGTTTGTTTGATGTCTCTTTTGAGAATTGAAACACAGTTGAGTAGCATCCAGGAGCTTCACCCAATGCTTCTGTGATCCGGTTGCAAAGTTGCGGAGATATTCCTCCAGCATGTCATCAAATCGGTCTGTCTGGCCATACGATGGTGGATGGATGTCTGAGTTGTGATTCAATGTTGACCCAAAATACCTGAAGAGATGGGTCCAAAAGTTCCTAGTGAAGCGTGAGTCACGCCTACTAACAATGTCTTTGGGTAGGCCCCAATGTTTGACAATGTGCGAGAAGAGAGGTCGAGTTGTATCTTCTGCTGAGATGTTCCGCGGGGCTGCTATGAAGGTTGCATAGTTTGAAAACTGATCTATGACAACCATGATGGATGCAAGATTACCGACTTGGGTCAATCCCGTGATGAATCTGAGGGAAACACTTTCCCATGGTCTCTGTGGGACATGTAATGGCTGCGAGGGTCCTTTCTGTGATGAGTGATCCGACTTGTCCTTGTGGCATGGCTGACAAGTTTTCACCCGCTGAGGAACGTCACCAGTCTTTTGAGGCCGATGACATGATGACTGATTGTTGCTGCGAAGGTCGCCGGAACCAGGGGTTCATGTTTGTTGACTACCTTCTCCAACTGCATGGCCGAGATGTTTTCAGCGGCCATCTTTATGGGAAAGCATGGTATGGTGCAGGGCTTGGCCCCATTTTCTCCCATCATCAGGAGCATGTTGGCATATGGTACCGGTATGGTGTTGGTTTGCCTCATGAACTCCAAACCCACTATGATGTCGAAGTCATCTATGATTGCGATGCGCAGGTCGATGCTTCCTTTGTATGGGCCAAGTTTCACTGGGACATTTGTAGCTGTTCCACCCAATGTCTAGGGTGGTGAGTTGATAGCCTTGACGCGGCCTTTGCTCTTTTGCACGACAAGACCCAGGCGCTCTACTTGAGTTGAAGCCAAGTAGTTGTGGGTAGCACCCGTGTCTATCAATGCGTGAAGGGGCTTGCCATTCACTTTCAATTCGACGAACATTAGGGTCCTCGCTTGTTTAGGAGGCCTCTCGTCCATCTTTTCCTTCCCTTTCTTGGTGATTGGGACTGATGTTTTCTTAGGAAGACATGCACTGGTCCCCGCTAAGGCATGCGGGATAGAGCCAACAATTGCATTGAAGGCGCCTACCTGGTCTTCTTCTGATGTGTCTGATGCGTCTGACTCATCCTCGACAGTCTGATGAGCATTGACCTTTATGTTTGGGCATTCATTGTTCCAATGTGCCCTGCCGCAATGACGGCATTCTGAGGGAGGCTTTCTCCCCTGATTGTTGTTGATGGATGCAACATTGTTGCTGCTAGAGGGAGGAGTCTTAGTTTTGGATGCACTCTGATCTCACCCACTTTTTCTTGGGCCACCATTGCTGGGATGGTTCCCGTTGAATCCCCCTCGGACAGACGGCTGGGGCTTGTCATTCTGAGTTCCCAAATGATAATCGCCAAGGCATTCTGCAGCTTGAATGGCCTTGGGCAGGGTGTTTACCCGTTGTCTCTGTAGTTCCATACGGGCATGAGGTTTCAAACCTTCTATGAATGCGAAGAGTTTGTCTTTGTCCCCCATGTCGCGTATGTTTAGCATGAGTGCGGAGAATTCGCGCACGTACTCCCGCACTGATCTGGTGTGGCGGAGTTCCCATAGCTTTCTCCTTGCATTGTATTCCACATTTTCGGGGAAGAATTGTAGGCGTATGGCTACCTTCAATTCATCCCATGTCTGGAGAGTATCTTCACCGGCCTTGATGGCTTCGTATTTGACTCACCACCAAAGTTTGGCATCGCCCTGAAGATACATGGCAGCAGTCGCTACCTTTTTGGATTCTTCCAAATGGCCCACGGCATCGAAGTATTGTTCGATATCGAAGATGAAGTTTTCCACTTCTTTAGCATCCCGGGATCTGTCGTATGGCTTTGGCTCCGGTATCTTAAGCTTTTGTGAAATGGGGGTGAGGTTTATTGCACCCCTGATGTGGTTGTTGCCTCCTCGAAGTGGGCTCTGTAGGGCAGCATTGACAACATTGAGCTTGCCTGTCAAGTCGTCTATGGTTTGCTGCATGGCAGTTAGTTTGTCTGCCTCTTGTTGCTAATGGTCTAAATCGTCGGCACGCTCCTATTGGAGGTCCTCAAATTTGCCATGAATATTGGTAGTTTCAATGGCTGTCGTTTGTCGGTCCTCGTCAGAGTCACTACTGATGTTTGCAATGTCATTTTCCGCATGCCGCATTCGGTGGTCCAGGTCGTCCAACCTTTGCACTAGGTTGTTGTTTTGATCAGGCACCATATCCACGATGGGTCGTAATCAGTCAACCGTCTCTTCTAGGGATGCTAGACGCTCCCCATGATTCACCATGGTCAGAAATGGTGATGATGGCAAATGTGTTCCCTCGTCCGATGTCGAGCCTAGGCTCTAATACCAACTGTTACGCAACTCTTCCTGATGTTCTTTGGAAGGGCAACGTAAGGCTAAGCAACCGATGTCAGTGCGGTTGTTGTCCGCCAATGAGGTCCCCTCCGCACGCTAGACTAGATTGTCAGTGCCGTGCGGGAAAACCAATGTCACGAGCAATTGCGGAAGCTGAGAGAGAATTGGGTTTTGAATAATGATGATGATTTTATTGATGACTGAAATGTTGATTACAAAAGATGCGGTGTCAAGGGGGAGAGACACCAGAAAAATGCTTGCTTGAAAATGTTTGATTGTTTGGTCCCCCTTAATAATGCTTAAAAAAAATAAACCAACATTACATGACTAGTCCTACTAAAGCTGTAGAAGCACACTGAATGAAAATGATGTAAACTAGCCTATAATTACAATGAAAAGGACTTAGTTTATTACAAGGTAGAACTAAGTCTGATGGCAGCAACTTTGTCTTGCGGGTCAGGGTCTGCGCGCGCGTTGTTGTGGGCGCGCGCGACACTTGCTATGTTGGCCTGAGGCTGGGCGCTGGTGCTTAGCATCCGGGTCTGTGCGTGAGGCGCTGCTGGAATGGGCCTGCAGCTAGGCGCTGACGAGGCATCAGGATCTGCGCGCGCGGCATTGTCAGGGCGCGCGGCGCTGCTGTCATTGGCCAGCCCTTGGGCGCTAGCGAGAGGCATCGGTGGGGCGACAGAGGCGCATGCGCGCTTGTCACTTGGCGCAGCCAAGACCACGGGGCCGACCATGGCGCTAGGCATTGTGAGGCTTGCTAGGCCGCCATGGGGCGCGGCCAAGGGGTCATGGGGCGTGTCTGGAAAGCAGCCCATGACAGTTCCTACGCGTTTTCAATTAGCAGATATCTTTACTAAGTCTTTGGGAAAAGATCAATTTGTGACATTGCGCAACAAGTTGGGACTTCATGATATTCACTCTCCAACTTGAGGGAGAGTGTTGAAGAATACATATCTTATCATTTATTATTGTATATTTACTTTCCATAGATATAAAGAAAATCCCATTAATTGGGGATCAAGATATCTTGATCTGAAAGTTAGGCCTGATTGATTTGTATTCTTGTGTATATATATTTGATCATATGTGAATAAAGAAAAACACTTCACCCAACTACCTTGTTCTTTTTACTTCTTAAGAGTATCTCATGGCACGCAATGTGAACAAAATCCAAGTTGGCATGATTATGAAGCTATCCATATACTATTTCTTTCTTGCTTTATACAAACAGTAAAAATGGGCAAAAAGGAGTATTGATCAATTGTAGTCCAAAAACGACAAAAGCCGAGGGGCAGGTCAAACAAATGATAATCAAAAGTGTAATAATGTTAATGAATTGAACCAGAAAGTACCAGGGAGAGCAGGACTAATAGTAAGTATTAGTCATCCAGAGTATGATGAGATAATTTAGAGCTCTTCACTTTTATATTAAAAGTTTCAGGATCGAGTCTCGTGAATAAAAAAATCTTTTAATAGGCATAACAAAAAAGAAATCGATTTATTTGGAAAGCCAGAGGAAGTACCCTATCTCAAGACACGTGTTACACCATCACCGCACCGAAAGAAAAGCTAAAAAGTGTTTAGAATAATCAATCAGAACAGTGATACTTAAATTTAAAATAACAATAGTAATACTATAATGAAGGTTCGTGATGCCTGGTCAGCAAGCAGAGATCCCAGTCCCACTAAAAGAATGCTAATATTTCCACAAAATCTAACGAGAACTCAACAAAAGTAAACATTAGAGTTTGAAACGTGGTGTTGTCAAATGTCAATTTTCTAACGTCTAATGGCAGCACTAAGGAAAAAACTGTTGGCCATTGGACGCTTTCGCACGACTCATTGTCTCAAATAACTGCTAATGCTCCATTCATTTACCATCTTTTTTGTCTTTCATCGAGCCCCTATGCCCTAACGAGTATGCATCTATCTTATAGAAATTTCACTTTTACTTATATAACTTTCAAAATAAAATTAACATACTCAACAACAACAACAAATTCAGTAAATTCCCACAAGTAAGGTCCGGAAAAAATAGTGTATATTCAGACCTTACCCCTACCTTGGAGGGACAGAAAAACTATTTCTGATAGACCCTCGGTTAAAGACAAAATGAAAAGAATTAGTGGTAACACGTGGTAACAACAAGGTATTATTAAGAAAAGTAAAGTGAAAGAATACAGTCAAACAGTAGCTAGTATCATCAATCCAAGAATAAAGAAATACCATGCTAACATGGATCTGAGAAAGAAAATAAAAATGTGTGGCTGCCTACTAACTGTTCACCCTAATACTCTTCATCTAATCAGCTAGTAATATCAAAACAATTTAGCATACCACTATTTAAATATCTATACAATTTGATTGTATTTTCTAGTGGCAGATTCCCAGCTTAATGCATGAATTTGTGTGCATTGCTGTGCCAAGCAAGCTTGAATGTGAGAATTTGCAAATTAAATCAATTTTCAGCTCCAGCTAACTGTCCATATACCTTTATGCCCTAACTTAACTAGACTGTTGGTAGTTTCATTATCGGGTAAAACTTTGATTTGTATGATGCACACCCAGTGAATTTTGAACGAACTATTAACTTTGAGAATTCCAGCAAATAGTTAGCATTAGGTATGTCCGCTTATTGAAAGTATATAACTGGGTTATCAACATACTGGTATGATTAGAAAAAGAATTCTGAAAAATAAGTTTAATTTTTCGAAATATAAATATTTTTCAGTGTTTGGTTCAAGTATTTACTAAAGTTTGATTATAATGTTAACAAATCGAGTAGTTATTTTGATTACATATTTTTTAGTATTACGTTATAATTATATCTTAGTGTTGGTTAGAATTGTTATATGGAGTTAAGAGTTATAGTTGTCATTGTAAAGAAAAATGACTTCCACCCAAAAGCGAGAGAAACCATTTTCCTTCATATAGTAGAATATATTTTCCGACAATCAAACATGAGAAAATAACTTATTCTCAGATAATTATCTTTTGGAAATATTTTCCGTCATAACAATGGTCTTCATGGTGATTGGAAAAGGAGTAGATAAAACTAGGCACCAAAATTAGAAAGAAAAAAATATTGTTATTTTGAACTCTACTGTGGATGGAGGGAGGATTCCGCAAAAGGAGCTAGGAAAGGTAGCAAATTCGGACAAGGATCAGTTCTTAATTTTCTCGTCATCCAACTACCAAAATTTGGGGAATGACTTGGGTTTATGAGTCAAGGGTCCACAAGCCAAGCACAAGTATTGTATTGATTCACAGAATAGACTGGAAACCCAAAGTTGCACTCATGGAATTTCATCGACACCGCATTGGAAACAAACTGAAACAAGCTAAGAAGGGCATACACTATCAACCACGATACAACTGTATTTACCACAGCCCAAACGGCTTAAGTTCTTCAATTTTCAAGTAGATTTAGGCAGCTGCATTATTAACTGCATGACCAGCTCCATCCATCTGCCCAAAAGTCTCAACATATTGCTTCCTGCACAATTATCTTCTATTTAGGTTCCAAGCGCCAAACTGTTTCTATAAATCAATAGGAAAAAAGTAAAATAACAGACGTCCCGAAACAGACCTGGCAGGCAAGTGATCATGTGGACGGTTGTATGGGGTCCAAACTGGATCTCCAACAAAGAGCCGGAATGCCTACAAGAACCACATATTGTAATTGATATATCACAAAATAATGACCCAACTGAAGAAGCAACACATAGTTGCCAAATACTTTATCATGTTTTTAGAGAAAGGCAGCGACACAGAAAAGCAAGGACGGTGTGAAAAGAGCACGCAGTCTTACTCTTTAATCTTCAATTTAGGCTCATGCTTCTCTTAAGTACCTTAATGTAATTGCTTGAATCAAGTGTGAACTGGTGATAAATTCCAGCAGGGAGGATAATCATCGCCCCTTTCTTTACCCACATGGGAATCCAACCCTCATTACGATCCCTCACATCAAAATAACATTACAAGACAAAGTATATATATTTTAGCAACCATATAATATTATAGTTGGCAGATAGTGATGCAAAGCCCAACCAATAAATCCTACACTTACCACTTCCAGCAACACAGTGTGCAAGTGCTCTTCGTAAAAGTTCTTAATCTTCTCCTCATAATTGGGTAAATTTTCAGGGCAAACCTCACAAAAGTCCTGAAGGAAATTCGTTGATTCATTTTAATAACTTGGACATACCATGTAAGAATATCAGCGAGCCTCTCGAATTTTCGTCAACTCTTCATCAGTTTCATCATTGTCAGCTGTAAGAATATCAGCAAACCTCTCGAATTTTCGTCAACTCTTCATCAGTTTCATAATTGTCAGCATCTAGTCACCAGCTGAGCAGTCCAAGCTCTGAAAGTTTCATGTAGTAGTTCAATAAGGGAAGCAGAAAAGTATGTTAAAATCCAGGACTAAACTTGGAAGATCTACGACCTCTAAATTACGAGGGAATCATCAATAAAGGACGAAGGGTTCGTTGACTTCTTTGTTCGTATGATTCAGGCATGATAGGAGTTGAGAAACGAGATAGTAAATCCCATTAGAATTGGATTGCTAAAACAAATCAAAAGAAAATTCTCCAATCTAATATCCAAAAATTCCATATACTGATAGCTGATGTCAGAAATAACGAAAAAAGGTAGTACTCTTTCAATATAACCAAGATTAAGAGGATCAGATTCTTATTTAGAGTAACTCAAGGAAGTTCTTTGAAGGAAAGAAATAAACAGCCAAACGGGCCCACTAGAAAACATGAAATTGCTCGAATAAGGATAATCGTGGGGAATTATACGGGCAAGTTTGTCAAGTGACACAAATTCATTCGGCTCACTCTGGGGAAGCCTCTGGTCCTCGTTGCTATCATCCATGTCCCATGCCTGTATGACTTCCTCCCTGGCATCCTGCAGTGATTGGAAGACATTAGCAAAGCTTGCAACTCGATATGACACTATACATGCAAGTTATTATACAGTAATATGTATGGGAAGCGAAATTCCTTTGAAAGAACCCACTATGGCCATACAACCATAATCATTGACAAAGTAGTCAAGTCAGTCCACAATAAATGCTTAAGAGACACAAGCACACTGCAAAACTAATACCTTGTAAGTAATTGCTTACCACAAAAGGCTCATTAGTGGACACTATGGACAAGAAAGGCTCATTAGCGGACACTATGGACAAGAAAGGCTCATTAGCGGACAACGTGGTAGAGATATCACATGGACTCCTTCTCATAAGTCTCAACAGAATCTGTTAACATCAAGGCAGTTCAAAAGATCATCCAGACCTCATTAAAGGAACAAATAAGGCATGCACTTCAGTTCTGGAGGGTGCAGGCACGGCGGACGGCGAGGAGGCTGGCTGCAAGCTTGTTCCAGAACCACAACCACAAAGTAAAAATCGACCATATGCTTAACACAGAATACTGACAGGACAAAGCAACAGACAATTGCATGGTCTTTTTGCTCATTAACACGTCACAAATGAAAAAGGGGAAAAAAGATGCGAAATCCATTGGCAACGTCCATTATGATTACTGATATAGCTGTGATCACCTAGAGCGACCCATCATTTCAGAAATGGTTGAATATAGAGATTTCTTTTTTAAAGTAATGTAGAGTAATTTTATTGATGAGGAAGCCTAGTTTACAAGTGATATCCATAGTGAGGGCTATAAACTTAGAGGAAATGATGGCTAAAAGGCCATAATTGTCCAACAAGAGCTAACCACTCCCATTAGACAAAAGATGCAGAACTAATCAATTAAGGAAAGTAACCAGAACACAATCTCAACTACTTTTTGGTTAAGGCATGTTGATTGATTTGAATAAACAGCAATTTCCCTCCCCTCCAAAAATTATCACAAAAGTTTCAACTCCTTTTCCAAGTCCGTTAAAAATAAAAATAAAAACTTAAAACATTGCTTGATGAAACTGTAAGTTCTTCAAAAATCTCTTATTGATGCCAATATATCACGACTAGTGCAATTTCTTCGACCAGGCTACTGCAGACAGATTAAATTTATAACTAGAACCAACTCTGAGAAATTCTTTTGATAAGACAAATAATTTTATTGATCAACCAACTCTGTGAAATCTTTTTGGTATCTTGTTGTACTGTTACTTCTGCAAGATCAATCTCAGTTTACTACAGGAGAGTACTCATATAAGTCTTCATCTTAGGCAGATGCTCACATTAAAAGGAATTAACTGACAACTGGCATAATTTTTTAAGGAAAACATGAAATGGCCCTGAAAAATGTAGGGGATTATCATGTCCTTTATAAAAGTTAACGCAATAAAAGCTGGAATGTAGCACATAGAGTAAGAATATATACCAAATGACACCCTGAAAGCAGCTATCCTAAGACTACTCAGAGTTGTTTTCCTGGTCTACATTCTTTCAGTGAATCTATGTACCCAGCCAGCATCAAAGTGAAGAAACCCAAGTGCAAGGACCAAATGATCAACCAATAATGGAAAAATAGAAGGTTCTCACAGTAGAAAGCACCCTAATTTTTGTGGGCGCACAAGAAGTCAACAACCCAAACTATTGGTCATTGTGTTTGCCCTTTCACCCTGAAAAAAGCTTCATTTGCTAATGATATCTTTCAGTGGATCACATGATTCCACACACTATTAATTAATTAATCTACATTTTAGAAATTACGTACCTTTATGTTTGTAAAGGTGTTAAGACTAATTCAATGCAAGTAAATCTCAAAATTATACATATTCCACTGCTAACTTCCACTGAGGCACTGGTTTTTATATTTGTGGGCATCACAAAGGAAAGCAAAAGTTTGAGAAAAATTCAATGTTGAAATTTTTTAATTGATCTTAGCTTATCGATTAGTTGATCTGTTTCTATTTAAAGTATTAGTTCTTCATCTAATAGCCAGCTTTCTGCCCAGTATTTTTTAATTGTTGATCCTTAATGACTTTATCTTAGTATAATAAACTAGACATGGGTTCATTTTCTCTCTTTTATTTGCTATAGTTTATCTATCTCCTGAACATGTATATTTGCAGATTACAATTCTTCTTTTCTGAAACTTGCATGTCAAAGAGTTTGAATTTCACAATCTGTAAAATTTGAATTTGTAACTAGAATTTGAATCGAGTACCTTTGCAACGGAACCCATTTTTCGTTCTTCGCTTCTCTCAGGGAGCTCTAGAACCCATCAAATTTCATATCAACTTGAATTAGGGTGTTTTGGACCAATTAGATTGTGGACCCTAATTTTAATTAATCGAGAAGTGTGTTGTTAGGGTATCGACTATTTAGTTCAAAATTTTGGAAGGAAACTACTTTCATCAACATAGTTCTTCAACCCCTTTTATTTACCTACCAAATTCAAATTACTTTTAAGTTAAGCAAGTTGTGAAATGAATGATTAAACCAAAAAATAGAAAGAAAAAAAAAATTTATGTCATATTTCTAAGATACTAATATGTTTTTTTAATTATAAAAACATACAATCTGAATTCTATAATGACATTTCTAGAAATTTTTCTATGACAAGTCAGCCAAGCATTAAAATGAATTAATAGGGTGTTGGCCCAAGAAAAAGGATAGTTTTGAAGAATGACAAAGAACTCAGAAATTAACCAGGTCTATTACTGGTAGACATAGACACAGTCAGACTCAAGGCACGTGAGATGCACATGCAGGGGGTAAATGTATTCTGGCAGAATGGATATTCTGCCAAAAGATTGCATAAATGATAAGGAGAAGGACTCCTTACTCAAAGATAACATTATCCAAGACAAGGAAGGATTTAGTAGTTGAGATTAATTAGAACTCTTCCACCAAGGAAGAGTAGCATTAGAATTTTAATTATTTCTTCATCTACTAACTCTATATATGGCAGAATGTTCTCATTTTACATGTACGCACATAAGCAGAAGTTAAACGTGAATTGAGAGCAAAATAGCAAGGCAATTTTGCAAGCAATTCGTGTGTGATTCAAGTGTGCAAACCTGAAGCTACATGAACCAGATAGAAGAACCAGTTCCAAGTGTCTGTCTTTTATTCTAGTTCAATTATAGTAGGTGTTTTCATATTGTACCTTTTAGCTTTATTTATAGGCAATTGCAATAGGTACTCAGAGTTTTCAAGTTAGAGTTAACTTGAAGTTGTCGCAGCAGCTAGAGGTTGTATGCCACAATGGGATTAGAGTTAGTCCTAGGTTTACAAAAGTATTTTGTAAATGCAGTTTTTGGCTTAGTGATTTAGTGAAGAGTTTGGGAAAATCCTACTGGGAAGTGGTCGTGGTTTTTTCACCTTTTGAGCCAGGTATTTTTTACGTAAAATACTTGTGTTCTTTACTTTCCGCATTTACTATTTCTGCAATAGTAGGTTAAGGAACACTTAGAAGAACCAGATCCTTCCATAATCAGTTTAAGCGAAAAATAGGTCACCACACAAATCATCCCCCTCCCCATCTTGTGTGGTATTGAAGTGTAAAACAACAATTGGTACCAGAGCGGGTTATCATTGAAGAGGTTAACACCTTAGGAAAAGATCAAGATGAGTGCACCACCTGAAAACTGGGAAGGGCAATCCACTACTAGGCCTCCACTCTTTAATGGCCAGTACTACTCATGGTAGAAAAACAGGATGAGAGATCACATCATCCGAGAAGACTATGAGCTATGAGACATTGTTACTGATGGTCCCCTAGCTACCATGAAGAAGACTGCTGAAGGAGTAGAAGTGCCAAAAATAAGAGCTGACTACACTACTGAGGACTTGAGGAAATGAGAAAAGAATGTTAAGGCCAAGAAATGGGTTGTGTGTGGACTTGGTCCAGACGAGTATAGTAGAATTTAAAGTTGTACTGCTGCTAAGGAAATCTGGGACACTTTACAAGTGGCTCGTGAAGGAACTCCTCAAGTGAAGAGGTCAAGAGGAACAGTGATGTATTCTCAATATGAGAATTTTACCATGAAGGAAGGCGAAACCATCCAAGAGATGTATACAAGATTCACCACTCTAACAAATGAACATAAGTCTCTTGGAAGGGTAATTCTTGAAGAGGACAAAGTTGAGAAAATTTTGACAAGGGTTCTGCCAGTCACCTGGGAAAGCAAAATCGCTACCATTCAGGAATCGAAGAACATTGCCACTCTTAATTTGGGGGAGCTAATTAGAAATCTTATTGCCTATGAACTTAGAAGGCAAACTATGAAGATGGATGTACCCAAGAAGGAAAGAAGTCTGGCGCTCAGAATCACTGAAGGTGCTAATCTAGAAGAGGATGAAATGGCTATGATCGTAAAAGACTTCAAAAAGTATCTAATGATATGAAAGGATTCCTCAAGAGGTGAAAGCTAAAACAAACCAAGGGTTCCTGAAAAACAGACCAACGAGGGCTGCTACAAGTGTTGGAAGACTGATCATCACATCAAAAACTGCCCTCAATGAGAAATTGAATGGAAGAAGGAAAGGTCTGAACGAAGAAACAGGAAGAAAGAATAGGTTCATCCCAAGAAGAACAAAGGATCAATAAAGGCTATGGTTGCTGCCTGGGGAGAAAGTTCAGATGAATATTCAAAAGATGAAGATGGAGATGAACAAACACTTATGGCCATTGGATAATCTGATGAGGAATCTGAGGTAAGTATAATTCATCTCAAAGACAGGATTAAGTTTTTGTCTAAAGAAAGTCTATATGAGTTACTTCTAGATTTCATTGATGAATCTGAGGTCATAAATAATGAAAAAGCTAAGTGCAAAAATCTGAAACTTAGGGCTAGTGAAAGTCATAGAAAAAATGCTGAGTTAAAGAACCAGGTTCTTGAACTTGACACCACTGTGCTAGAGCTTAGATCTAAAAATTTAAAACTGAAATTAGGAACAGGTAAAAAGAAAGCTAATCACACACATCTCACCTTAGAAGAAAATCTAGAAAAAATGAAAGATGAGTTGTACAAAAGAGATGAGCAGATAAGAGTCCTAAAGGAGGATCTAAGAAAGGTAAGCATGAGCTAGACAGAACCTGTAAATGGAATAATTCCTCTGACGCACTTTTATGGCTACAAGAACACCATAGTAGCAATAAGAGAGGACTTGGCTAGGGGAATCCTACACCTAAGTGGGATCCCAAAAGCAAGTATGTCACACTTCCTGGGAACAAAATCTGCACACACTGTGGTAAGACTAGTCACTACAAAAGCAAATGTACTGCAAAAGAAAAAGCTAGCCAAAAGAACAAAACATTTGTTCAAGGGAAAATAGGCTGCCAGAATGGGTTAAAAAGAATTTAATTCACCATTTTGCCTATAGAAAGGGACCCAAACTAGTTTGGGTTCCTAAGACTAACCCCTGATTTCCTTTTGCAGGTCCAAGTGAAGAGGAGCAGCCAAATATAGTACATGGATAGTGGCTGCTCAAAGCATATGACAGGAAGCAAGAACCAGTTCCTTTCACTTGAGAACCTCAAAGGAGGTAATGTCTCCATTAGAAATGGTAAGAAAGGTGAGATCATTGGGGTTGGAAAGGTAGATAAGATAGACTCACACTCCATTGAGAATGTCTACTTAATAGATGGCTTGAAATACAGCATAATCAGTGTATCACAACTGTGTGACAGAGGTAACTTGGTAGCATTCACTTCTACCAAATGCTTTGTGATAAATCTTACCACTGACAAGATTATTTTGCAGGGAAAAAGAGTAAGTAATATATACATTGTTGATCTGTCCACTCTTTCAGAAAATGAACTCACTTGCTTAAGTGTGTTGGACAATGATCCTCTCCTTTGGCACAAGAGACTTGGACATGCAAGTCTGAGTCAACTCAACAAACTAGTCTCCAAGGACCTGGTGACAGGGTTACCTAACATCAAGTTTAAGGAAGACAAAGTTTGTGAGACTTGTGCAAGGGGGAAGCAGGTAAGATCCTCTTTTAAATGCAAGAAAGTGGTAAGCACGACCAGATCGATAGAACTAGTATCACAACCCTAAACTCGAACCCGGTCGTGATGGCGCCTCTCGTGAAGACAAGGCCAGACGACACATTCCCAATTCATTTTTAAGCAGTTAAGATATTGCAAGTAAGTCTTAAACATAATAAATATCCCAAATATATAAGGTGAAATAATATAGTTGCGGAAGATAAAACCAACACAGCCCGGCATCGGGGTGTCACTAGTCATGAGCATCTATCAATATACTACAAGTTTGAAGCGTCTACAAAGATATTATAGAATCACTAACAAGAGAAAGGAAATGAGATAAAGGGGGAGAAGCACGGGGCTGCAGACGCCGAGTAGCTACCTCGTGAACTCCAAAATCTGCTAGGAGCTCTCAACCCTCGCAAGCAAGATCAGCAGCGCCTGAATCTGCATACAGGGTGCAGGGAGTAAAGTGAGTACTCCAACTCAGTGAGTAATAATCATAAATAAAGATTGAGAAATATGAATTCACGTAAGGTGTAAGCACGTGATTTTTGACCCTCCCCGGGAATTTTTACGTTCTTAGCTTAAAATATTTAATTTAGGACTAATATAGCTATTTTGACTAATTTTTTTTTCTCGCAAAAGAAAAAATTACAAAAAATATATATATAAATTTTAGTTTATGTATCCCTCATAAACTTGAAAAAATCAAAAAATTGCACTTTATTTCTGTACTTTATATAATTTCGAAAATTACAAAAAAATATAATTCTATTAAAGTTTTGTAGTCATTTTAATTTGGAAAAAATACAAAAATATTACTTCATATTTTATCTTAATATTTACGAAAATTACAAAAATAGTTTTATTAATATTTTGTAGCTATTTTAAATCCTTAAAAATATTTAAAAAGATATAGTTTTGTTAAATACTAGTCTTATTTTTGGTAGTTATTTTGCTTACATAGGACTAGTTAAGCAACGTGTTCCTATTTCTCGGGTCCGGGCAAAAGAATAATATTTGGGTTCAAACTACCCGGTTTTAGGCCTAATTTTCGGACCTAGCCCATAATAAACCGTGTCCAGGACACGTGGGGAACCCCACCACGCGTGGGGGACATATGCCTTGAACCCCACCACGCGTGGGGCTCATTTTTATGGGCATTGTTTTACAAAAACACGGGAAAGGCCAAAGGAACGAGGAGGAGATTTTGGAAATTTTGGAAAAAGGGGTACTGTACATCTTCTTCTTCAAAAGAAGAAGAAGAACCCTACTGAACGAGAGCCCCCCCCCCCAACGCCTAAACCCAGCTCCCTCCCGTTCGTCACTGCCCTTCGACACCGTCCAAACACCTTCCCCATCACCCTCCATCAAAACCCAACCAGCCCGCCTCCATCTACACCACCCAAACCTCCAGTAAACCACCAAACGAACAACCTTAACCACCCGCTTCCACCTCCGTCGACCACTGTCCAAACGAACGCCGGAAAATACGACCATTCCTCCTCCTCCGAGCTCCGTCAAACCAGTCCGGCGATCCTCCATTGAACCCGACATCCGCTGCTCATCGTCTTCCTCCTCCTACTGAAGAAAACCTAGGAAAAACCCTAGCAACCATAACCCAAAACCATCAGCTCCCACCCCCGTCGCAGCCCCAGTCCCGTCGACCTCAACCAAAAACCCAGCAACACCCATCGACCACCCGTCAAGCAGCAGCCATCGCTGCTGCGTCGTCCAACCACCCCCTTCGTCAACTGCCCAAACGACCCCTCCAACTACGGCTTCACGTACACAGGTGTCGCGCCGGAAAAATACAACAGCAACCCAGCAATCCCTGGTCGTTGACAGTTGTGGGTCCGAACTTTCTGTTCGTCGAGGTCCGGTACGTCGAGGTCCGGTACGTCGAGGTGTTTGTCCGAGGTTTCGTCGTTGTTCCTCGTCCAGTGAGGTCCGGCTTGAGTTCCGTCGGGGTCGTGTTTGTCGTCCTGAGTTTGCCGGGGTTCAAAGGTTAGTAAACCTCACGTATTAGATAAGGAAATGTTACGTTAAATGTTCGAAGATGCAATATATGAATTGATATGATAATTTTCTGCTCATGTTTTCATCGTACGCATTTTTGCTCATTTTGCGTTATGTGACTCTTGTTTATTCGATGTCATTCAATTAAGTTGGACTAGTTGTTTTACGACACAAGTTTGACGTTAATTTGTTCGTACTTTCCTTCGCTTAGTTCATTCGGAAAAAAAAAATTATTATCAGTACTTGTTGTTATTACTTCCAAAACACTCATTTTGCTAGATTCCTTTTATTAAATTTTTTAACAAGTTATGAGATTTTAGTTGTAAAGAAGTCGTAAGGTTAGTATTGTTAAAGGCGTAGAAATGACATCCTTTTAAAAAATAAATAAATAATAATAAATAAAATAAATAAAAAATAAATAAATAAATAGAAAACGAGACTAGCTTTCGCCAAATAAAAATGTACATATTGTGGAGCCCTCGCAAAATATATGTATTAAATACTTAGATTCCGGGACGGGCCGTTTAGTAAATTTCACGGCCCTACCCAAAAATAATAATGCACTAGTTGCTTTAGGCGCGCCTTTAATAATGTTATCTCCCTAAACTCGGGTGCACATTTATGTGACCCAAATCCAATTCTCAACGGAGTCGAAATGTGTTTCTAATCACGGGTACATTGACTGTGACGTGGTATAAGATGCATTTCCATGACGTTGCAAATTCCTTTTTTTTAATAATGAATGAGACGAGCCTCGCCAAATAAAAATACAAATTGCGGGGCCCTCAATAATTAGTCATAATAAATACTTAGAATTTGGGATGGACCGTTTAGTGAATTTCACTGCCTTCCCTAAAGATAATAACGCGTTAGCCTCTTTAGACGCGATTTAATTACATTACTTTCTTAAACTCGGGTGTGCATTTCATGCGACCCAAATCCAAATCCTAAAACATCAAATAAAATATGTTTCGGATTGTGGGTGCATTTCATGTGACACAGTCCAAAGATATGTTTTAAGCGATGTTCACATTCCTAAAAAAAATAAATGATAAAAGCGGTTGAAAGATAAAATTTGCACATAAGTTCATATTGTATTTAAAATCAGATAAATAAGCCAAATATAACAGTTGAGCGACCGTGCTAGAACCACGGACCTCGGGAATGCCTAACACCTTCTCCCGGGTTAACAGAATTCCTTATCCGGATTTCTGGTACGCAGACCATAATATAAAGTCATTCTTTTCCTCGATTCGGGATTAAAATTGGTGACTTGGGACACCCTAAATCTCCCGAGTGGCGACTCTGAAATAATTAAACCAATCCCGTTTCGATTGTCCTTTAATTGGAAAAAACTCCCCTGCGCCCCCTCGGGCGCGGAAAAAGGAGGTGTGACAGCTCTGGCGACTCCGCTGGGGACGATAACCCAGAACCACTGGTTTAGGGTTAAGAATTCGAGCTTAGAATAATTGTTATTATTTGGCTTTATTTATTATCTGATTTTTTACATGTTTGAGCCTAATGTGCTAAATGTTGCTTTTACCGCTTTGATATTATTTGGACTGTATATATAAACTGTGCCGAAACCCCTCTCTTCTCTCTTTTGAGGAGTGCACGCTGGTCGTGGCTTCTTTCTGTTAGTGTCATATACCAAAATAGAACGAGGATTCGGAGGAGTTGCAAAACCGGATGGCCCTTTGGTTACCGGTACACAGCTCCCATCCTCGGCTCGAGTTGTCCGCTCGGGTAAGCCAGGTCTAGAACAAATACCTAGGTTATGAACTTAGTATAACAAAGCCACATGCCGGATCCCTAGTAGGAACGTTTATTTGCATCATGTGCATTTGACTTAGGGGACTCAACACAGGGGTTGGGTCCGTCTAGGACAAGCAACCTGAAAATAATAGACCATCTTCGGCATCCTATGTGCTACATGTTATATTTAGTCAAGGGCGTATGGGTCATTTGGTCATTTCCAGTATGATGTTATTTTAATCAAAGCATTGGGAACATTTGTGGAATCCAAGAAGCCTTGGAATTCCCTATGTCCCTCACGCTTGCTTTTTGGGAAAGCACATGGGGAACATTTGTGGAATCCAAGAAGTCTTGGAATTCCCATATGTCCCCCACGCTTCATATGTTGGGAAAAGCGCATGGGAAGCATTTGCGGAATCCAAGAAGTCTTGGAAATCGTTATGTCTCCCATGCCACATTTTTGAAAGAAATAATAAATATAAAAAAATAAAAATACATATAAAAACAAAGCATGGAAATTCGAAAGATTTTGTATGTCTTCATCATTTTCCACGGATTAAAAAACGTGAAAAAAATGAGAAAATAACAGTGTAGAGATATAACTACTTATTTTTATAAATAATAAAAAAAACGAATGTCCGAGTAGTATCGAAACTCTGCCGAAATTTTGAAAATGAAAAAAAAATGTCTTATTAGTTTGTTATATTAAAAGCAAAGGAAAAATAGAAAAAAAAATCATCATTGTTCTGTCAAAAAATATAGAAAAGAAAATAGTTTGTTTTGCCATGAAAATGAAAATGAAAAAGAGTCTGGGTTTTAAAATGTTTTATTTTATTTTATTTGTCTATGAAAATGCCAAAAATAAAATAAAAAGAGTCAGGCGTTGAACGTGATTTTATTATTTGTTCCAAAATAAATATGTATATAATCCAAAAAAAAAATCAAAAATATTTTGATTCTTCTTTAAAAAATTCAAGCATTTCTTTTATTAAAGGAAAAATTCCAAAAAAAAAAACATTTTCTTTAGAATAAGAAAGGCAAATGAAAAAGAAGGAATGTTTTTAGGTTTTACGTTAGTTAGTTTGTTTGTTATGAATGAAAAATAATAGTTTGTTTGTTTGTTATATATATAAAAAAAAGGGAATAGAAAATGGAAAAGGGTCTTCTCAAAAATAGTCTATTTGCCCGAACTACGCGGGTTTGATTCTCACCGGATGTGAGATACGTAGGCAACCTTCATCGGGTCCAACCCCACCTTTTGCTAAAAAAGCCAAAAAAACAAATAATGATAATAAAAAAAAATACATGTCAAATTTTAGTTTTGTCATAAAGAAGTCGGGTGACGCTGTTTTATCAAGACATAGCCGAATGTTCCCGAAAGGGACGCCGGAAGGCTGACTTTGCATAAACAGCCACTTTTGGGTCATTTTTAAGACTTGGTCCAGTTGACCCCCACAGCCTAAAAATCTTCGTCCCCGAGACGTTGAAAGGCCGTGTTTGCAATATTGACTTTTCTAATTTGAAAAACGATGAAAAAAAAGTTATAAATAAGTCAGGTGATGCTGTTTTGTCATAAATAGCCGAATGTTCCCGAAAGGGACGCCGGAAGGCTGACTTTGCATAAACAGCCACCTTTGGGTCATGATTAGGATTGTTGGTCCAGTTGACCCACACAGCCTTAAAAAGCTTCGTCCCCGAGACATCGAAAGGCCGTGTTTGCAATACAAGGTTTTTATCATAATTTGAAAAAAAAACAAAGAGTCAACGGTCGGGTGAATGCCGTTTGGATGTTTAGTCAAAAAAAAAATATGAAAAATAAAATAAGCCGAGCCAGCTTCGGCCGCGTCTTAAACCGTTCTTGCCGAAATAGCCTTAGAGTATCTTTCAGTTGTCGAAAGGTTATTTTCGTAAAAGAATGGACAAGTTTGTAAAGTGTCAAAATAATCTTCCCTGGCCTCAAAATTCATGTGAAATTTGGAAGGGGCCACATTTGCAAAAAATAACCATTTGGTTGCATTTGTCGAACAGAGAAGGGGAGCTGGAATTTTGTTTTTGAGTCTACCAATCTTTTGATTAGAACATGCGGTTTGTTTGATTTTCAAGTTTGCGGGTCATCTTTAAATCCTTGAAACCCAGTTTGTTTCAAATATGAAAATTGAAAAAATGTTCATTATTGTTTATCTTTTATTGGTCCGAACTACGCAAGGTCTGATTCATGCGGGGACATGATACGTAGGCAATCTCCATAAGATTCGACCACCACTAAAATGAACAAATAATAAAATAAAATAAAAGAAAATAAAATAAATATATAATAATAAATAAATAAAAGAGAGTGCGGAAGATTTTCAGGGGGCACAATTGCCTAACTGCTTGGGTACATTTTTGATATATGATTGTCTGTCCAATGCCCTAACACTAACGTGATGACTTCCCTTTGATGTGTCCATATATAGAGAGTGGTTGGTTGTGGTAACTCCTCCCTTGCAAAGCAAAATCAAAGGACAATGGCTCAGAACCGCAGAACCGAGTGGGTCGGTACTGATGACCGACAACAATTGATCGAACGGAACAGCGGGTTGGAAGAAGAAGTGAGAATGCTGAGACAACATGTGGCAGACATGTATCAGGCATGGATAACGGGAAAAGCACCACCCCCTCCACCACCAAGTCTCTTGAGCTCGGTCATTTCCCAAGCACCCAACACCATAATGGAAGATCCCTCATACTCTCCATCCCAACCCACTTATGGCAGCTTTCCCAGCTACCCGAGTAGCTCCATCACTCCTCAATGCTTCTCCGCTCCCCAACACCACTTCTTTCCCCACCATACTTCACTTTCCAGGCACCCGGCTCCACAAAATGCCTACCCACCTACACAAGCCTACCAAAAGCCACCTGGATCAGGTTTCCGGCCCTGTCAACATGCAAGAATGAAGAGGTTGCTGAAACGAGGAAAGGCTCTCACCCCCATCGGGGTATCTTATGTCAGTCTGTTTGAAAGGCTAAGGCATGCTGGTTCGATTGAGCCACTCCCCGCATGTACTATAAATCCGCTTGCAAGGAGCTTTGATCCGGCAGTACGATGCGCCTACCACTCCAATGTTGTAGGGCACAACATTGAGAGCTGTCATAGCTGTAGAAAGGAAGTAGAGAAAATGATCCGAGAAGGGCGGGTTGCGATTAATAACAGTGACATGGAGCACTCGAACCTCCTCGAGAACTTGCCTACGGAGGTTGATGAGGTTGAAGCGGGTAATATTGATGCAAAGCTCAGTGGCTAAAATGCCAATTTTGATAAAGTGGGAGGACGCTTCGTTCCTTGGTCAGCAAGAGAGAAGCTTGTGGTGGCTTACTTTGTGGTCATTTCTGTTGTTCGGATTGTTAGGGTTATAATTCGGATTTTGTCCTGTGTCAAACTTTGTTATCTTTCCATTTTTTTATAGTGGTTGTTTAAATTTTGTCCAGTTTGTTTCAGGATTTTGTTCTGGTTTATTTGGTTTGTTTTGTTATTCAAACCATTTCACCGGTCCAATGCAAAATCCGGTCTTATATTATATCCAGTCATCTTTTGTTTAGTCCTTTTGTCATTTTGTTCAGTGCCGATTCTAGTGACATGACATGCGCACTCACTTTGGGCCTAATCTTTAAAGTTAATCATAAAACCCTGGAAAGGCGATCAGACCATTTAAAGAAAATAAGGACGGTTTGAGATTATTCAGAGCTCGAGTCATGTGGAACTGGGGCAAGTTAAACACAAAGAAAACCGTTAAAGAAAGATTCGCCTAAATTGGCATGAGGGTCGTTCATAATAATGAGAATGAGAGTGTCGCCCAACGGCGCTTTAGAAGTGATAAATGAACAAACAGATGTTGAATATAATTGTCAAGTCCAGCACCATCAGAAGAGACTACAAATTTAAATTGTGTCGTTTGCACTAAGCATGTTTTGAAGACTAGAATGACGAAGGCATTTTGTTCTGCTACCCAAACACTCTATCCTTCGTTACCCCTTTTGAGCCTTATTTATTTTTCTTTCATACCCCTCGTTCGGAATCAGTAGCAACGAAGAAAAAAAAAGAGAAAGAAGGTAAAACAAGAGAAAAAAAAAGAAAAGAAAATTGATAACAAAGAAAAAAAAAAAGAAAATCAAATGAAAACAGAGGAATTGGGAACTACGTTTGACCTGATTCCTCAAAGAGGATACGTAGGCGCTTCACGGCTCGGTCATAGTTTTGAAAAAAAATCATCAATTAAAATATCCCCAAGCAAGAAACTGGGGCAAGAAGTTGCGTTTGATGTAAATAAATCTAATTCCGAAGGTTGTAATTAATAACCCAAAATTAATGCATTTTTGAGCCTTTTATACCCTTTCTTTCTAGCCCTATCCAAAACCCACATTACGGTCCAAAGAAAGACCTTCTGACCAGTCTTCAAAAGATGCCAAGTCAGACAAATAAGATTCTTACCAGCGAACATAACATTCTGTTCCACAACAGAAAGAACTCTAATCTCCAACAAAAAGAGTCATACCGGCAACACTCCAAAATCGCCAGCTGGAGAGTGATACAAATGAGAGAGTCTTATCGGTGAAAACCTTCACAGGCACCATAAGGCGATGAAAGCTGAGAGAAAAGCCAAAAATGAGAGAGACTTGATAGTGAAAACCCTTCGGGTACTGCAAGTCGAATAAGATTAAGAATCAGATGGGGAATCACCAATTGAGGATCTTGAAAGATGATTGACGGTAAAGGATAGGCCCCATATGCATGTCATGGCCATTAGAGTCGGTATCTGCATTTGATAGGGTTTTTATTTATAGTTTCTTTTGTAAAAGAGTCATCGTTTCCTTTGTCTTTTATTTTGTTTCTGTTATCTTTCTCCTTTCATAAAAAATTTCCCCAATAGAGTCTGTCCGGTCAGAACAAGTATGAAATGACTTCAAAATATGCCATCAGCTTTCCAAGATGAGATCTGACTAGTATATCCAAATGGTATAGTCAGCGAGGAACAAGCGCGAGGCCAGTGTCAAAAAAGATATCCCCAGCAAAGGGAATTGACAAAAGGATTGACGAGCGTCAAGAGAGATATCCTTGCCAAACCCAAGGTTATAAACCTCAAAGGCCAAGGCCCATGAACAGAGCAAGGAGAGCAGTGAGCATAATTTGGCGAAATCCATACTAGACTAAAAGGTCGGGGAAATACCAGTTTCCGAGCTATGTCACAAAAGAAGAGGGATATCCCCAGCAGGAAGGGATTATCCCCAGCACACAATATCATCCCCAACAAGTTGTGGAGCACAGAGAAAGGAAGGAGAAAGGGAAAGCCATCCCAGTAGGAGTATCACAACCAACCACCGTGTTTTAAATTGACCAAATTTTGTTTGATTTGACGCAGGTAACGGAAATGGCATTGATGCCAGAACTGCATGCCACAAGGGATATTATCAAACTGGGGCAGAAAATTTTCCTTCCATTTAGAAAATTTTCTGGAAGTCAGTTACCCCCAGCTGATAACATTTTACCGCCCCAACAGGTAAGTAAATAATCCCCACCAAGTTTTCGCGTCAAGACATTTTCAAGTCTTAAGGATATTTTGGGTTCATCCGCCCTCAAATAGAATATGTTGGGTTCATCCGCCCTCAAATAGGATATGTTGGGTTCATCTGCCCCCAAATAGGATATGTCGGGTTCATCCGCCCTCAAATAGGATATGTCGGGTTCATCCGCCCTCAAATAGGATATGTTGGGTTCATCCGCCCTCAAATAGGATCTGTCGGGTTCATCCGCCCTCAAATAGGATATTTTGGGTTCATCCGCCCTCAAATAGGATATGTTGGGTTCATCCGCCCTCAAATAGGATATGTCGGGTTCATCCGCCCTCAAATAGGATATGTCGGGTTCATCCGCCCTCAAATAGGATCTGTCGGGTTCATCCGCCCTCAAATAGGATCTGTCGGGTTCATCCGCCCTCAAATAGGATCTGTCGGGTTCATCCGCCCTCAAATAGGATCTGTCGGGTTCATCCGCCCTCAAATAGGATATGTCGGGTTCATCCGCCCTCAAATAGGATATGTCGGGTTCATCCGCCCTCAAATAGGATATGTCGGGTTCATCCGCCCTCAAATAGGATATGTCGGGTTCATCCGCCCTCAAATAGGATATGTCGGGTTCATCCGCCCTCAAATAGGATCTGTCGGGTTCATCCGCCCTCAAATAGGATCTGTCGGGTTCATCCGCCCTCAAATAGGATCTGTCGGGTTCATCCGCCCTCAAATAGGATATTTTGGGTTCATCCGCCCTCAAATAGGATATGTCGGGTTCATCCGCCCTCAAATAGGATATGTCGGGTTCATCCGCCCTCAAATAGGATATTTTGGGTTCATCCGCCCTCAAATAGGATCTGTCGGGTTCATCCGCCCTCAAATAGGATATGTCGGGTTCATCCGCCCTCAAATAGGATCTATCGGGTTCATCCGCCCTCAAATAGGATCTGTCGGGTTCATCCGCCCTCAAATAGGATATGTCGGGTTCATCCGCCCTCAAATAGGATATGTTAATAGGATATGTTGGGTTCATCCGCCCTCAAATAGGATATGTTGGTTTCAGTTTTTACTTTCAAGTGTTGAAGTTGGGAGCCCGCCCAGATAACAGAGGCATACATTTCAGTCTTTACTTTCAAGTGTTGAAGTTGGGAGCCCGCCCAGATAACAGAGGCATACATTTCAGTCTTTACTTTCAAGTGTTGAAGTTGGGAGCCCGCCCAGATAACAGAGGCATACATTCAGTTTTTACTTTTAAGTGTTGAAGTTGGGAGCCCGCCCAGATAACAGAGGCATACATTTCAGTCTTTACTTTTAAGTGTTGAAGTTGGGAGCCCGCCCAGATAATAGAGGCATACATTCAGTCTTTTTATTATAAGTGTTGAAGTTGGGAGCCCGCCCAGATAACAGAGGCATACATTCAGTCTTTTTATTTCAAGTGTTGAAATTGGGAGCCCGCCCAGATAATAGAGGCATACATTCAGTCTTTTTATTTCAATTGTTGAAGTTGGGAGCCCGCCCAGATAATAGAGGCATACATTCAGTCTTTTATTTTAAGTGTTGAAATTGGGAGCCCGCCCAGATAATAGAGGCATACATTCAGTCTTTTTATTTCAAGTGTTGAAATTGGGAGCCCGCCCAGATAATAGAGGCATACATTCCGTCTTTTTATTTTAAGTGTTGAAGTTGGGAGCCCGCCCAGATAACAGAGGCATACATTCAGTCTTTTATTTCAAGTGTTGAAATTGGGAGTCCGCCCAGATAACAGAGGAATACATTCCACGTCTTTACCCATAGGAGATGCATTTCCTCCTAAGTTTGTTTTAGTTTCATCCATAGGAGATGCATTTCCTCCTAAGTTTGTTTTAGTTTCACCCATAGGAGATGCATTTCCTCCTAAGTTGGATTTAGTTTCACCCATAGGAGATGCATTTCCTCCTAAGTTTGTTTCAGTTCTACCGATAGGAGATGCATTTCCTCCTAAGTTTGTTTCAGTTCTACCGATAGGAGACGCACTTCCTAAGTTTAGTTTCACCAGTAGGAGACGCACTTCCTAAGTTTATTACACCCAATATGAGACGCACTTCCTAAGCAAGTTTTACCAGTAGGAGACGCACTTCCTAAGAATAGTTCCCCAATAGGAGACGCACTTCCTAAAATTCAGTTTTACCATAGGAGACGCACTTCCTAAGTTCAGTTTTACCAGAGGAGACGCACTTCCTAAGTTCAGTTCTACCAATAGGAGACGCACTTCCTAAGATAAGTTTACCAATAGGAGACGCACTTCCTAGATCCATTGTACCAATAGGAGACGCACTTCCTAGATCCATTGTACCAATAGGAGACGCACTTCTTAAGAAGTTTCACCAATAGGAGACGCACTTCCTAAGAATAGTTGTACCAATAGGAGACGCACTTCCTAAAATTCAGTTTTACCATAGGAGACGCACTTCCTAAGTTCAGTTTATCATAGGAGACGCACTTCCTAAGTTCAGTTTTACCATAGGAGACGCACTTCCTAAGTTCAGTTCTACCGATAGGAGACGCACTTCCTAAGTTTAGTTTCACCAGTAGGAGACGCACTTCCTAAGTTTATTGCACCCAATAGGAGACGCACTTCCTAAGCAAGTTTTACCAGTAGGAGACGCACTTCCTAAGAATAGTTCACCAATAGGAGACGCACTTCCTAAAATTCAGTTTTACCATAGGAGACGCACTTCCTAAGTTCAGTTTATCATAGGAGACGCACTTCCTAAGTTCAGTTCTACCGATAGGAGACGCACTTCCTAAGTTTAGTTTCACCAGTAGGAGACGCACTTCCTAAGTTTATTGTACCCACAAGAGACGCACTTCCTCAAAGTTTAGTTTTGCCCATAGGAGACACACTTCCTAAGTTTACTTTTACCCCATAGGAGACGCACTTCCTGAAATATTTTCATTCATAGGAGACGCACTTCCTAGTTCACAATCATTAAGGTTTCACCCATAGGAGACGCACTTCCTGAGACTATTTTATTTTAGGAGACACACTTCCTAGTCTGGTTCACTCAGGTTATACTTTTGCTTTAGGGGACGCACTCCCGAGTTTGGCTTTTTTTTTTATTTCAGGAGACGCACTTCCGGAATTGAGATTTCACCCCTAGGAGATGCACTTCCTAGTTTGATTCATTTTAAGTTCGACCATAGGAGACACAATTTCTAATCCAGTTTTTGAAGTTTACCCGTAGGAGACGCACTTCCTAATCGAGATTTTATTCATAGGAGACGCACTTCCTAGTTCTAGTCACTGAAGTTTTCACCCTTAGGAGACACACTTCCTAGTTTAGCTCATTCCGATTCAACCATAGAAGACACACTTTCTAGTTTGAGTCATTGAGGTTTTTATTTTAGCAGACACATTTGCTAGCAAGAGTTTTGGTTTTACTCATAGGAGATGCACATCCTAGCCTAGTCTTTAGTTTACTCTCATCATTGCATCAGTAGTGTAAGTGAGTTACGATTTTGCTAACGACTCACAAATCTTCCCAGTACAAACTGGGTTAGGAAATTTTGTTTGTTTTGTTTGTTTTGATTGTCAGGGACCCGCCTGTAGAACGGAGGTTGTTGCGTGTCGAAGATAGAAGAAGTCAGGAGTCCGCCTGTAGAACGGAGAAACATTTTCAAGATCAAGCAGTGACCCACTGGAAAGCAGAAGGTTACAACAAAAATCCCCAGCACTCAATCCAAGATAGAAGCAACAAGAAGCTCGCCCCAAGAATGCAAGTCAACAGTCTGGGATGATCAACAGAAGCTGGTCACCAAAAAAACAAAAAAAAACAAGAAGAAAAAAGAGAAAAAAAAGAAAAAAGAAAAAGAACCCAAAATACGGAAGTGGAGAACAAATGTGGTCTGCTCAAGAACTAGCACCTACAACTAGCAAGTATCAAGGTTCAGATCCAAAGTCTGTATGAAGCACCATTCAAGACTCAAGACCAAGTTTCAGAAGACTTAAGAGATAGGAATCCTTGTAACTAGTAGCTGATAGGCTTAGTTAGTCTTTTTCAGTTTTCATTTTTGTTGTAATGACAGGACCGCGGACCGGAACCTCAACGGAACGGCACCTCGATCGGCTCTCCACCTCGGTACAACTTCACTATCTCTCTCATATCCCGAACTACACGTGGCCTGATTCCTGTATAACCAAGGATATGTAGGCAGCTCAGATACCAGGGCTCGGTCACATTCCCTCCCTTTCCTTAAGTGTAGTCCGTCCAAGTAATGGTCGGGTCAAAAACACGTCTAGTCATTCTTTGTCGGAAAACTCTTCGTGTTTCCAGTCAAAGAGGGGCAGCTGTAAGCACGTGATTTTTGACCCTCCCCGGGAATTTTTACGTTCTTAGCTTAAAATATTTAATTTAGGACTAATATAGCTATTTTGACTAATTTTTTTTTCTCGCAAAAGAAAAAATTACAAAAAATATATATATAAATTTTAGTTTATGTATCCCTCATAAACTTGAAAAAATCAAAAAATTGCACTTTATTTCTGTACTTTATATAATTTCGAAAATTACAAAAAAATATAATTCTATTAAGGTTTTGTAGTCATTTTAATTTGGAAAAAATACAAAAATATTACCTCATATTTTATCTTAATATTTAAAAACGAAAATTACAAAAATAGTTTTATTAATATTTTGTAGATATTTTAAATCCTTAAAAAAAATATTTAAAAAGATATAGTTTTGTTAAATACTAGTCTTATTTTTGGTAGTTATTTTGCTTAATTAGGACTAGTTAAGCAACGTCGTGTTCTTATTTCTCGGGTCCGAGCAAAAAATAATATTCGGGTTCAAACTACCCGGTTTTAGGCCTAATTTTCGGACCTAGCCCATAATAAACCGTGTCCAGGACACGTGGGGAACCCCACCACGCGTGGGGGACATATGCCTTGAACCCCACCACGCGTGGGGCTCATTTTTATGGGCATTGTTTTACAAAAACACGGGAAAGGCCAAAGGAACGAGGAGGAGATTTTGGAAATTTTGGAAAAAGGGGTACTGTACATCTTCTTCTTCAAAAGAAGAAGAAGAACCCTACTGAACGAGAGCCCCCTCCCCCAACGCCTAAACCCAGCTCCCTCCCGTTCGTCACTGCCCTTCGACACCGTCCAAACACCTTCCCCATCACCCTCCATCAAAACCCAACCAGCCCGCCTCCATCTACACCACCCAAACCTCCAGTAAACCACCAAACGAACAACCTTAACCACCTGCTTCCACCTCCGTCGACCACTGTCCAAACGAACGCCGGAAAACACGACCATTCCTCCTCCTCCGAGCTCCGTCAAACCAGTCCGACGATCCTCCATTGAACCCGACATCCGCTGCTCATCGTCTTCCTCCTCCTACTGAAGAAAACCTAGGAAAAACCCTAGCAACCATAACCCAAAACCATCAGCTCCCACCCCCGTCGCAGCCCCAGTCCCGTCGACCTCAACCAAAAACCCAGCAACACCCATCGACCACCCGTCAAGCAGCAGCCATCGCTGCTGCGTCGTCCAACCACCCCCTTCGTCAACTGCCCAAACGACCCCTCCAACTGTGGCTTCACGTACACAGGTGTCGCGCCAGAAAAATACAGCAGCAACCCAGCAATCCCTGGTCGTTGACAGTTGTGGGTCCGAGCTTTCTGTTCGTCGAGGTCCGGTACATCGAGGTCCGGTACGTCGAGGTGTTTGTCCGAGGTTTCGTCGTTGTTCCTCGTCCAGTGAGGTCCGGCTTGAGTTCCGTCGGGGTCGTGTTTGTCGTCCTGAGTTTGCCGGGGTTCAAAGGTTAGTAAACCTCACGTATTAGATAAGGAAATGTTACGTTAAATGTTCGAAGATGCAATATATGAATTGATATGATAATTTTCTGCTCATGTTTTCATCGTTCGCATTTTTGCTCATTTTGCATTATGTGACTCTTGTTTATTCGATGTCATTCAATTAAGTTGGACTAGTTGTTTTACGACACAAGTTTGACGTTAATTTGTTCGTACTTTCCTTCGCTTAGTTCATTCGAAAAAAAAATTATTATCAGTACTTGTTGTTATTACTTCCAAAACACTCATTTTGCTAGATTCCTTTTATTAATATTTTGACAAGTTATGAGATTTTAGTTGTAAAGAAGTCGTAAGGTTAGTATTGTTAAAGGTGTAGAAATGGCATCCTTTTAAAAAATAAATAAATAATAATAAAAAAAATAAAAAATAAATAGAAAACGAGACTAGCTTTCGCCAAATAAAAATGTACATATTGTGGAGCCCTCGCAAAATATATGTATTAAATACTTAGATTCCGGGACGGGCCGTTTAGTAAATTTCACGGCCCTACCCAAAAATAATAATGCGCTAGTTGCTTTAGGCGCGCCTTTAATAATGTTATCTCCCTAAACTCGGGTGCACATTTATGTGACCCAAATCCAATTCTCAACGGAGTCAAAATGTGTTTCTAATCACGGGTACATTGACTGTGACGTGGTATAAGATGCATTTCCATGACGTTGCAAATTCCTTTTTTTAATAATGAATGAGACGAGCCTCGCCAAATAAAAATACAAATTGCGGGGCCCTCAATAATTAGTCATAATAAATACTTAGAATTTGGGATGGACCGTTTAGTGAATTTCACTGCCTTCCCTAAAGATAATAACGCGTTAGCCTCTTTAGACGCGATTTAATTACATTACTTTCTTAAACTCGGGTGTGCATTTCATGCGACCCAAATCCAAATCCTAAAACATCAAATAAAATATGTTTCGGATTGTGGGTGCATTTCATGTGACACAGTCCAAAGATATGTTTTAAGCGATGTTCACATTCCTAAAAAAATAAATGATAAAAGCGGTTGAAAGATAAAATTTGCACATAAGTTCATATTGTATTTAAAATCAGATAAATAAGCCAAATATAACAGTTGAGCGACCGTGCTAGAACCACGGACCTCGGGAATGCCTAACACCTTCTCCCGGGTTAACAGAATTCCTTATCCGGATTTCTGGTACGCAGACCATAATATAAAGTCATTCTTTTCCTCGATTCGGGATTAAAATTGGTGACTTGGGACACCCTAAATCTCCCGAGTGGCGACTCTGAAATAATTAAACCAATCCTGTTTCGATTGTCCTTTAATTGGAAAAAACTCCCCTGCGCCCCCTCGGGCGCGGAAAAAGGAGGTGTGACATAAGGTACATTACAGGCTATAATGAAGCAGTAAAAGCTAGTAAAAACAGTGAATCAGTGAAGATATGTAAAGTCATTTTAGATCATTTTAAACTTCATGAAATGTAAGCAGGTAAATGACAGGCAACTAGGAAAGATAAACACATAAAAGATCGCCCCTCGGGCAATATCATAGAACAACACCAGCCCTCGGGCTATATCTTACATCACAATGGGTACCGCGCTCACTGGGGGTGTGCAGACTCCTGGAGGGTCCCCTTACAGCCCAAGCGCAATATCAAGTCATCTTGTGGTATCATCATTAGGCTCTCGACCTCAAATCAACAAGCCACCTCGTGGCATACAAATCTTAGGCCCTCGGCCTCATAATCATAATCAGTGTTTCCTCACAACATATGCCATCAGCCTTACTTAGTCAGAATCTCACAAGCCACTCGGGTAACAGTAAAACATGGTGCTCAGCCCAAAATATCATTTAAAATCTCATTTAAGTGTAAAAGTACAGTAAACATGGCTGAGTTATGAAAATAGTAGGATATAGCATGACTGAGTTCAAGTATAAAGTCAAAACAGTGAGGAATTATCAGTAAAAATCCCCTAAGGGTTCAAATAGTTGGCATGAGGCCCAAATATGGCATTCAGCCCAAAATATGATGATAACAAATAACAGCCAAATATGCGATAAAATAGTCATTCGGGACGGACTAAGTCACAATCCCAAACAGTGCACGACCCCACGCTCGTCATCTAGCTTGTGCGTCACCTCAATATAGTACCACGATTTCATACCCTCAGGACAACATTTACAATCATTACTCACCTCAATCTGGTCCAAACTCTAGCCCGCGACGCCTTTGCCCCTCGAATCGGCCTCTACTCGCATCGAATCTATCCAAAATCAGAATCACGACATTAAAATATGCTAAGGGAACGAAGCCCAAGCGAAAATAATCAATTTATAGCATAAATACCGAAATTACCAAAACCCGACCCTGGGTCCACGTCTCGAAATTCGATAAATTTTACATCAATAGATTCCTTATCTCTCCACGAGTTCATACATATAAAAAGTATCAAAATCCGACCACAAATGGTCCCTCAAATCGTCAAGTCTAGGTCTCCAATACCAAGCCCTAGTTTCCCTAATTTTTAGCCCTTAAATTCCATTAATTACAGCTCTAATCCGTGAAATAATACCATAGGTGTAATGACCGGCCGGTCGTTTTAAAAATTTATGCCCCGATCCCCTATAAACTACTTTCCCCATGTTTGTTTATGCTATTGTGAGTTGCCGGGAGGAATTATTGGGAGTTTCAGAGAGTTTTGGGACACATAGTCCCTAAATGAGAGCTTAAGTTCTAGAAATTTGATCGTAGTTGGAACAGTATGAAGATGGCCTCGGAATGGAATTCCTATGGTTCCGTTAGCTCCGTTGGGTGATTTCAGATTTAGGAGCATGTTCGGATTATGTTTTGGAGGTCCGTAGCTAATCTAGGCTTGAAATGTCGAAAGTTAAATTTTTGAAGTTTCCGGTTCGATAGTGAGATTTTGATCTGAGGGTCGGAATGGAATTCCGGAAGTTGGAGTAGCTCCGTAGTGTTGAATGTGACGTGTGTGCAAAATTTCAGATCATTCGGACGATGTTTGATAGAATATTTGATCGAAAACGTATTTTGAGAGTTTTTGAAGTTCTTAGGCTTGAATCCGATGCTAAATTGGTGTTTTGATGTTGTTTTGAGCATTCCGAAGATTGGAACAAGTTTGAATGATGTTTTAGGATTGGTTGGAATGTTCGGTTTAGGTCTCGGGGGCCTCGGGTGTGTTTCGGATGCTCAACGGGACATTTTGGAACTTGTTGAAATTGCAAAAAATTGCAGCAGCCCAAATTTGATTTCCTTCTTTGCGTTCGTGAGTAGGGTCTCGCATTTGCAAAGAGGAGATGGGTCTGGGGGATGATTAATTCTTCGCGTTCGCGAAGCTGGGAGGTTTCATACTTACGCGTTCGCGTAGGAAGAGGAGGCTTTGCATTGCATTCGCGACCTGTGTATCACGTTCGAGATGAAGGAATCTTGACCCAAGCGAATTTGTTCTTCACGAACGCGAGGGGCCTTCCGCGTTCGCGAAGAAGGGATATCTGTGCAGTATTTAAGTAGCCCATCCGCGACCCTTCTTCATTTTTCCACCATTTTTGAACGGGATTGAAGCTTTTGAGGGTGATTTTTGAGGAAACCAAAGGGAAATCACTTGGAGGTAATATTTTGACTTCACAACACGTTTATATGTGATTAAAGGTCTAATTAGTGGTGAAAATTTTGGGGAAAATGGCTAATTAGGGCTTGAGATTAAGAGATCTTAACATGGGTATTTGAGGGGTCAATTGAACTCTGATTTCAATGTTCTTGTTATGTATAAACTCGTGAGAGTATGAGGATTCTGAAAATGTAAATTTCACTCGATTCCGAGATATGGGCACGAGGGCATTTTGGTCATTTTACATAATTTCGCGTATTAGCTTAGAATTTATTTGTAGAATTAGTTACTTGAAGTGTTATTTACATTATACAATTGAATTGAATAGATTTGGGTAATTTGGAGTCGAGTACTCATGGCAAGAATGCAGTTTCAAGTTGACTTTTGAGCCGGTTCGAGGTAAGTGGCTTGCGTAACCTTGTGTGGGGGACATTCCCCTTAGGATTTGGTATTGTGGTAATTGAAATGCCTTGTACGTGAGGTGACGAGTGCGTACTTGTGCTAATTGTTGAAAATCTTGTTTTCACTTAAGTAGCTTTAATTGTGTTTTCCTTTCTTGCTTACTCTACTTGAAATTTTAATCTAATGTTAGCTTAGAAAAGCATGTTTAATTTACTTAATTGCTTTATTGATTAAACTATCGTAATTGTATTATGTGAAGTATGTTAGGTTAGAATTACATGTTTTACTTGGTACGAAATTTAGCTTAATTAAGTATTCCTTATGTTGTTGTTGTGTGTTTCACTTTGGGACTACGGGACGGCATCCCGGGTGGTCCCCTGTACGTATTTATAATTTGAGTTGAGGCGCGGGATACCGAGAGATCCCTAGCACATATATTGAGGATACCTAGCATGTTTATTGAGGATACCAAGAGATCCCTAGCATATATTGAGGATACCAAGAGATCCCTAGCATGTATTGAGGGTACTAAGAGATCCTCGGGATACTGAGAGATCCCTGGTTATTATCTTTGAGAAGAGTGGTATTCCTGGTGATTGATTCTGTTTCTGTTTCAATTATAGTTATCCTTATTTTCCTGTATTGATTCTTATTGTTATCTTCAACTGTACTACTTTATCTTATACTGTCGCACTTTATATTTCATTTAATCTCAGTAGGGCCCTGACCTTCCTCGTCACTACCCGAACGAGGTTAGGCTTAGCACTTACTGAGTACCGCTGTGGTGTACTCATGCCCCTTTCTGTGCATATTTTTCATGTACAAATCCAGGTACCTCCACTCTGACTCATCACACTTGAGACGAGGTGCTTGTTGAGACTCCGAGGTATATCTTTCGCGTCTGCAGACCGAAGTGTCCCTTTCTACTCCCCCTTTTTAGTATTAGCCCTTCTGTATTTTCCTTTCCTTTGTTAGATATTCTGGAGTTAGATAATTGTAGACATTCAAAGGCTTGTGATCATGAGATTCCAGGTTTTGGGAAATGTATTCAGATTTTGAGAGTTGTTATTGTGTATGCCAAGAGGCACTTTTAAACACTGTTTTATTTCACTTTTTCGTTTTTATTATTTCTTTTGCAAATTGGTTTATTTTTCCGCATTGTTAGGCTTACCTAGTCGTAGACATTAGGTGTCATCACGATGGTTCAAGAAGGACGAACCGGGGTCGTGACAAGTTGGTATCAGAGCTCTAGGTTTATAGGAGTCATGAATCACAAGCCGATTTATTAGAGTCTCGCTGATCGGTACAGAGACGTCTGTACTTATATACGAGAGGCTATGTAACTATTAGGAAAATTCCACTTCATTTGATTTCCTTGTCGTGCAAGATTTTGATGTCACAATTCTAAACTTCTATCTTCTATTCTCTCACAGATGCTGAGGACAAGCGCTACCCGAGATGATCAGGCACTCGCGCCCCCTAATACAGCCGTTAGAGGCCGGGGCCGGGGTAAAGGCCGAGGACGTGCATGTGGTGCAGCTAGAGCACCTGCGCGAGCTGCCACCGAGGTACCACCAGCAATTCCAACCGGAGTCCAGGCACCTGACATGCCTACTGCTATTACTACTCCAGCATTTTAGGAGACTCTAGCACAGTTCATGATCATATACACCACTTTGGCTCTGGCAGGGTTGCTTCCCCTTGCTGCAGCTACATCTCAGGCCAGGGGAGGAGTACAGACTCCCACCGCCCGCACTCCTGAGCAGCGAGTGCATGTGAATCTGGTTCTCGAGGTTATTTTGGTACTGCTTGCAGCCCCAGGTCAGCCCAAGGACAGGGCAGCAGTTTCAGAGGATAAGTAGCGGAGGCTTGAGAGGTTCAAGAAGTATGATCCTCCTATATTCAGTGGGTTAGCCTCAGATGATGCCCTATGATATTTGGAGGAGTGTCACTGTATCCTCTGCACTATGGGTATATCAGGATCGAGTGGGGTGTCTTTCACTGCCTTCCAGCTTCGAGGAGCCGCCTATGAGTGGTGGCACACCTATGAGTTAGACAGTCCGGATGAGGTAGCTTCACTGACTTGGACTCAGTTTTCAGATATGTTCCTGAGGGAGTTTGTTCCTCAGAGCCTTAGGGACGTATGGCGCGCAGAGTTTGAGCATTTGTGCCAGGGTGCTATGATTGTCTCAGAGTATGCTGTCCGTTACACCATTTTGGCTAGACATGCCCCAGCCATGGTTTCTCCTGTTCGTGAGAGGGTTCGTCGTTTTATTGAGGGGCTTATTCCCAGCATCAAGTCTAGCATGGCTCGGTTATTGGAGATGGATATTTCTTATCAGCAGGTGGTGAGCATTGCTAGGAGGATTGGGGGTATGCATACTAGGAAGAGAGAGGAGAGGGAGGCCAAGAGGTCTCGAGAGTCGGGCCATTATTCTGGTGCCCGTGCCCCAGCTGTAGGTCATCATGGTAGGGGTTATATGAGTCGCCCTGTTCATTCAGCTCTTCCAGTAGCCAGTGGTATTCCAGCTCCTCCTAGGCCTTAAGAGCCTTATTATGCACCTCTGGTATCTAGCGTGCCTCCTGCGCGGGGTACTTTTAGAGGTCAGTCCAGCAGACTTGGCCCGAGCCAATCACATTTGCCACGTCCTCCCAGACCTTGTTTTGAGTGTGGTGAGACATGCCATGTAGTGAGGGATTGCCCTAAACTTGGGAGGAGTGCGCCTCCAAAGACTTCTCAGTGACAGGGTGCCCCGCAGAGTTCTCAAGCTATGGTTACAGCTTCAGTTGCTACCCCACCTGCTCATCCAGCTAGAGGTAGAGGTCAGGGAGGTAGAGGTTGACCTAGAGGGGGAGGCCAGGCCCGATACTATGCCCTTCCTGCCCGTACCGAGGTTGTTGCCTCCGATTCTGTCATCACAGGTATTATACTAGTTTGTCATAGAGATGCATCGGTTCCATTCGATCTAGACTCCATTTACTCTTATGTGTCTTCTTATTTTGCTCCTCATTTGGGTGTACCTCAGGATTCTTTGAGTTCCCCTATTTATGTTTCTACTCCTGTGGGAGATTTTTTTGTTGTGGACCGCATTTATCGGTCGTGTTTGGTTGCTCTTAGTGGTTTTGAGACCAGAGCCGATTTATTGTTACTCCGCATGGTAGATTTTGATATTATCTTGGGCATGGACTGGTTGTCGCCCCATTATGCTATTCTTGATTGTCATGCCAAAACCGTGACGCTGGTTATGCCAGGTGTACCGCGTGTTGAGTGGAGGGGTACTTTAGATCACACTCCTAGTAGAGTTATTTCTTTCCTTAAGGCTCAGGGAATGGTTGAGAAGGGGTGTGATGCATATTTAGCTTATGTGAGAGATGTTAGTATTGATACCCCTTCAGTTGATTTAGTCCCAATAGTATGAGATTTTCCTAATGTGTTTCCAGTTGATCTTCCGGGCATGCCGACTGATAGAGATATTGATTTTGGCATTGATCAATTGCTGGGCACTTAGCCCGTTTCTATTCCTCTGTATCGTATAGCTCATCATCAGTTGAAGGAGTTGAAGGATCAGTTACAGGAATTGCTTGATAAGGGTTTTATTAGGCCCAGTGTATTACCTTGGGGTGTTTCTATCTTGTTTGTGAAGAAAAAGGATGGTTCTATGTGTATGTGTATTGATTATCGCCAGTTGAACAAAGTTACAGTGAAGAACCATTATCCCTTGTCTCAGATCGATGATCTGTTTGACCAGCTTCAGGGTGCACGGGTGTTTTCTAAGATTGACTTGCGCTCAAGTTACCATCAGTTGAAGATTCGGGAGCCAGATATCCTGAAGACTGCTTTCAGGACTCGGTATGGTCATTATGAGTTCCTTGTTATGTTATTTGGGCTGACCAATACCCCAGCAGCCTTTATGCATTTGATGCACAGTGTGTTACGGCCGTATCTTGACTCGTTCGTCATTGTCTTTATTGATGATATTCTGGTGTATTCCCGGAGTCGGGAAGATCATGAGTAGCACCTGAGGACAGTGCTTTAGACCTTGAGAGAAAAGAAGTTATATGCTAAGTTCTCGAAATATGAGTTTTGGTTGGATTTAGTGGCATTCTTAGGTCACATGGTGTCGAGTGAGGGTATTCAGGTGGATCCGAAGAAAGTAGAGGTTGTGTAGAGTTGGCCCAGACCATCCTTAGCTATAGAGATCTGTAGTTTCCTTGGCTTGGTAGGTTATTACCGTCGTTTTGTTGAGGGGTTTTCATCGTTTGTAGCTCCTATGACCAGACTGACCCAGAAAGGTGCTCTATTCCAGTGGACGGAAGAGTGTGAGGCGAGATTTTAGAAGATCAAGACAGCTCTGACTACAGCCCTAATTTTGATATTGCCTATAGGTTCGGGGTCTTACACTATTTATTATGATGCCCCGAGGATTGGCCTTAGAGCAGTTTTGATGTAAGACGGCAGGGTGATTGCCTACACGTCCAGACAATTGAAGGTGCATGAGAAGAATTACCATGTTCATGATCTCGAGCTAGCTGCCATTGTTCATGCCTTGAAGATCTGGCATCAATATTGGTACGGTGTGCCTTATGAGATTTATACTGATCATCGGAGCTTGCAGAACCTATTCAAGCAAAAGGATCTAAACTTGCACCATAAGAGGTGGTTAGAGTTGCTGAAGGACTATGATATCACTATTTTGTACCACCTGGGCAAGGCCAATGTGGTGGCCGATTCCTTGAGTCGCCAGGTAGATAATTTGGGGAGTTTGGCTTATTTACCAGCATCGGAGAGGCATATGGCGATGGATGTTCAAGCCTTAGTCGGCCAGTTTGTGAGATTGGATCTTTCGGAGCCAAGTCGAGTTCAAGCTTGCATGGTTTCTCGGTCTTCCTTATTTGATCGTATCAGGGAGCGTCAATATGATGACCCTCATTTTCTTGTCCTCAAGGATAAGGTTCAGCATGGTGATTCCAGAGATGTGACCATTGGTGATGATGGGGTATTAAGGATGCAGGGTCGGATTTGTGTACCCAATGTTGTTGGGCTTCGGGAGTTGATTCTAGAGGAGGCCCATAGTTCGCAGTATTCCATTCATCCAGGTGCCGCGAAGATGTATCAGGATTTGAGACTGCACTACTAGTGGAGGCAGATGAAGAAAGATATAGTTGGATTTGTAGCTGGGTGCCTCAGCAGTCAGCAGGTGAAGTATGAGCACCAGAGACCGGGTGGGATGCTTTAGCAGATAGAGATCTCGGAGTGGAAGTAGGAGCGGATCACCATGGACTTTGTAGTTGGGATCCCATGGACTTTGAGGAAGTTCGATGCTATTTGGGTGATTGTGGATCTACTGACCAAGTCCGCGCACTTCATTCCTGTGTGTACTACTTATTTTTTGGAGCGGTTGGCGGAGATTTATATCTTGGAGATTGTTCGTCTGCATGGTATTCCAGTTTCTATCATTTTCGATAGGGGTACTCAGTTCACATCATGATTCTGGAGGGCCGTTCAGCATGAGTTGGGTACTCGGGTGGAGTTGAGTACATCATTTCACTCTCAGACGAACGGACAATCCGAGCACACTATTCAGATTCTTGAGGATATGCTCAGTGCATGTGTGATTGAGTTTGGAGGGTCTTGGGATTAGTTCTTGCCATTGGCGGAGTTTGCCTACAACAACAGTTATCAGTCCAGCATTCAGATGGCACCGTATGAGGCTTTATATGGTAGGCGGTGTAGATCCTCGGTGGGTTGGTTTGAGCCGGGTGAGGCCAGATTATTGGGCACAGACTTGGTTTAGGATGCTTTGGAGAAGGTTAAAGGTGATTCAGGATAGACTCCGTACAGTTCAGTCCAGACAGAAGAGCTATGCGGACCGGAAGATTCGTGATGTTTCATATATGGTTGGAGAGCAGGTTCTGCTTCGGGTTTCGCCTATGAAAGGCGTTATGAGATTTGGGAAGAAGGGGAAGTTGAGTCTGAGGTTTATTGGCCCTTTTGAGATATTGAGGCGTGTTGGGGAGGTTGCTTATGAGCTTGCCTTACCTCCCAGCTTGGCAGGAGTTCATCCGGTATTTCATGTTTCTATGTTCCGGAGGTATCACGGGGATCCATCACACGTGTTGGATTTCAATTCAGTCCAGCTGGACAAGGATCTATCTTATGTTGAGGAGCCAGTGGCAATATTGGACAAGCATGTTTGAAAGTTGAGGTCAAAGAACATTGTATCAGTGAAGGTTTAGTGGCGGGGCCAGCCGGTCGAGGAGGCAACCTAGGAGATCGAGCAGGATATGTGCAGCCATTACCCTCATCTTTTCACTACTTCAGGTATGTCTCTATGATCGTTCGAGGAAGAACGAATATTTAAGTGTGGGAGGATGTAATGACCTGGCTGGTCGTTTTAAGAATTTACGCACCGATACCCTATAAACTGATTTCCCCGTGTTTGTTTCTGCTATTGTGAGTTGCTGGAAGAAATTATTGGGAGTTTTGGAGAGTTTTGGGACACTTAATCCCTAAATGAGTGCTTAAGTTCTAGAAATTTAATCATAGTCGGAACAGTGTGAAGACAACCTCGAAATGGAATTCTGATGGTTCTATTAGCTCCGTTGGGTGATTTCGGATTTAGGAGCGTGTTTGGATTGTATTTTGTAGGTCCGTAGCTAATTTTGGCTTGAAATGTCGAAAGTTGAATTTTTAAAGTTTCCGGTTCGATAGTGAGATTTTGATCTGAGGGTCGGAATGGAATTCCGGAAGTTGGAGTAGCTCCGTAGTGTTGAATGTGACGTGTGTGCAAAATTTCAGTTCATTCGGACGATGTTTGATAGAATTTTTGATCGAAAGCGTATTTTGAGAGTTTTTGAAGTTCTTAGGCTTGAATCCGATACTAAATTGGTGTTTTGATGTTGTTTTGAGCGTTCCAAAGATTGGAACAAGTTTTAATGATGTTTTAGGATTGGTTGGCATGTTTGGTTGAGGTCTCAGGGGCTTCGGGTGTGTTTCGGATGCTCAACGGGGCATTTTGGAACTTGTTGAAATTGCAGAAAAATTGCAGCAACCCAGTTCTGGTTTCCTTCTTCGCGTTCGCGAGTAGGGTCTCGCGTTCACGAAGAGAAGCTGGGGCTGGGGCTGGGGCTGGGGGAGGATTAATGCTTTGTGTTCGCAAAGCTGGGAGACCATATTTTCTGGCCACCAGAACTATTTCACCGGTCATAAGGTTAGTGACTGTACATATTTTGGACAAGAATTTCACCTTGTTTCCTTTATCGCAAATTTGAGAGACACTCAGGAGACTGTACTTAAGTCCATTGACATAGTACACATTTTCAATAGAGTGAGTGAGTGACTTTCCAACTTTTCCAACTTCAAGAATGTACCCTTTTTTGCAGTTGCCAAAGGATACATTTCCTCCTTGCAGGGCTTTTAGTGAAAGAAAGTCTATAGTGTTCCCAGTCATGTGTTTCGAATATCCACTATCCATGATCCATTGTTGACCGCTTCCCTTTACCGTTCCCTGCACAAGAGAGTAGGAGTTAGTTTAGGAACCCAAACAAGTTTGGATCCCTTGTAGTAACCAAGAGGATGAATAAGAGCTCTCTTAGTCCATGCATGTAATGTGCGTTTTCTGTGAGTGGAACCTAGTCCCTCTTTTCTGGTCACAGTTTCAGTAGCCACTTTGTCTTTCGGTACTGATTGATTCTTGGCCTGGACACCTTCCTTGAAGTGCCCAGTGTTCCCACATTGGGTACGAGGCCAGTTATCAGATGCAGTGGCTCTCTTACTGTGAGGGTTGTGAGGAGTTTTCTCCCTTGTGAACCCTGCTCCCTGCCTTTTTTCACTGTCATTAGTGAGCAAGGCAGTGGTAGCTTCTAAGGACCAAGTCCACTTTAGAGAACTTTTAAGATCATTCATCACTTTTTCTAGATTAGCTTGGAGGAGCTCGTTTTTCTCAATTTCAGCACACATCCTACATCTCAAGTCCTTCACCTCATCTTCAAGCCTAAAATATTCCTCACTAACTATCTCCTTTCCTCTTTCAGAGCTTTCAGGTCTTGACTTAGTCAATGGCTTCACTATTAGTTCCTTTTGGTCTGCAGTTTCTACCAACAGATCACTCTTTTCTTTTCTAAGAATTTCAATGGTTTTCTTTTGATCAGTAACTGGAGCGACTAAGTCTTCTCTAGTATGTTTAGATTCTTCTAGTTCTAAGAACAAGGAATCCCTATCCTCCACAAGACTACAAAAAGTAGTAATTAAAACATCAGCTAAACACATGAGTTTTTTTGGAGAATAAGATTTCAGATTTTTCTGAACATCCCTGAAGTTTACCTCTTCGTTGCCATTGTCTTCATCATTATCTTATTGAGCCATCCAAGCAAGCGTTGAGTCATATCCAATCTCCTCTCCTTAAACTGCCATCATGGAACTATCACCAGTATTAGGTTTATCTTGTTTTACTTGTGTAGTTCCCTCATGAGCTGTTTGCAAAGCCTCCCATATTTCCTTAGCAGTGTCGTAGGTAGAGATTTTGTTGTACTCTTTAGGTCCCAATCCATATACTAGAATTTTCTTGGCACGAAAGTTCTTTTCCATCGCTTTCTTGTCTGCTTCAGTGTATTCTTTGCTAGTTTTATCCTTTGAAAATGGAAATTCATCTAGTACCTTAACTGGAACAAACGGACCATCGCAAATGACATCCCATAGCTCATAATCCTCAGCCATGATGAAATCATGCATTCTAGCTTTCCACCACCAATAGCATTTTCCATCAAACTTGGGTGGTGGTATATGGATTGACCTTCTTCAAAATTTAGTGGAGCCGCCATGAGGATCCTTCATAGGTGTTAGCCTGATAGGAGGAACCCGCTCTGATACCAATTGTTATTTTGTATGGATCGACCAATCGTAGAGTACCTGGTCCTCTACAAGATTCTGGTGAGAGCACTTAGTAACGCAGTAAGTAAATGAGGCAGAGGATTTTTACATGGAAAAATCCCGCACAAGGGGATCAAAAAACCACGACCTACACCTGTAGGCTTTTAACTTCACTAACTTGTAATCTTACCTATTACAAGCCACTTTACAATACTTCCTATTGCAAAGGATGTACTCAACTAACTTCTGATACCTTTACCACAAGCCACTTTGTGACTATCCTAGTTACAAAGGCTTTTTCTAACTTGTGATGCTATCACCACAAGCCACTTTGTAACTCTACAATTACAAAGACTTTTCCTTATGACTGAATCTAGTCACAATATAAACTCAACGAGTTTACAGATTTACAAGAGGATTCCTAATCAGTATGTTTCTAAGTAAGCAATTTAGGAGATATAGTAAGTACAATAACAAGGTTACAACTCAACTAGGACAACAATGTCAATCTTTTAGGAACTGGTCCGTAGTGGCATTCAAACTTGTTCTTCAAGCTTGAGAGGATGATTTTTCTGTTTTTGCAAAAGGCTTGAATGAGAAACAAAAACCTTCCAGTGATGTCTTTGTATAAGGCTTCATCGGGTACATCTTGATCACATCACTTGAAGTGATGTGAGTGCTTTGTTTGTTTAGAAAATGAGTGGGCTGACAGTATATTGTAGTGCGGTAGAAACAGTACCATCAGTCACTTCAGTTCCAGCTGTGTCCAAATGACTTTGTACTGCTACATAGGAACCACAGTAGCATCAGGTCATTGTTTGGTTCCTAGCTCCTGAATCTGTAGCAGTTCATCCTTAGCTGGGATCCGTTCCAGTTTGCAGCAATCCAAGTAGGTCAGGTTCCCTATCTGATTCTTATTAGTAAGTTTGTTAGATCATCAAAATATAAGGTAAGAGTATTTAAGATCTATCAGAACAAGGAAAGATTGGTGGTTCAAGGATATAGCCAAGAGGAGGGCATAGACTATGATAAGACCTTTGCTCCAGTTGCAAGGTTGGAAGCTATAAGACTCCTCATAACCTTTGTTGCTTACATGGAATTCACTCTTTACCAGATGGGTGTCAAGAGTGCCTTCCTCAATGGCTATTTGAAGGAAGAAGTGTTTGTCAAGCAACCTCCAGGATTTGAAAGCAATGAGACTTCTGATCATGTGTACAAACTTGACAAAGCACTTTATGGGCTCAAGCAGGCGCCAAAAGCATGGTATGAAAGATTATCAAAATTTCTGCCTGAGCATGGCTAAAAGAGAGGTAAAATCGATAACACTTTATTCTTGAAGGAAAAAGGTAAAGACTTCTTAGTAGTGCAGATATACATTGATGATATAATCTTTGGAGCAACTACTGATAAGCTAAGTAACGAATTGGCTAAACTAATGGGGAGTGAATTTAAAATGAGCATGATGGGTGAGCTTAATTTCTTTTTAGGCTTACAAATTAAATAAAATTCAAATGGAACTATGATCTATCAGCAGAAGTGTGACGACCCGGCCAGTCGTCTTAAGAATTAATGCCCCGATTCCCTATTAACTGCTTTCCCCGTATATATTTATGCTATTTTGATTTGTCAGGATGTTCGGTTTTGAGTTTCGGAGAGTTTTGAGGCACTTAGTCCCTACATGAGACCGTAGTCAGAACAGTGTGAAGACGGCCTCGAAATGGAATTCTGATGGTTCTGTTAGCTCCGTTGGGTGATTTCGGGCTTAGGAGCGTGTTCTGATTGTGTTTTGGAGGTCCGTAGATAATTTAGGATTGAAATGCCGAAAGGTCGAATTTTGAAGTTTCCGGTTTGATAGTGAGATTTTGATTCGAGGGTTGGAATGGAATTCCGGAAGTTGGAGTAGCTCCATAGTGTTGAATGTGATGTGTGTGCAAAATATCAGGTCATTCGGACGGGGGTTGGTAGACGTTTTAATCAAAAGCGTATTTTTAGAGTTTTAGAGTTCATAGGCTTGAATTCGTGGTCGATTCGTCATTTCGATGTTGTTTTAGGTGTTTTAAGGATTGGTATAAGTTTGGACAGGGGTATTGGATTTGTTGGTGCCTTTGGTTGAGGTCCCAGGGGCCTCGGGATGATTTCGGATGGTTGACAGAAGGATTTTGAGTTTGGAGTTGCAGCTAACGTTGCTGATCTTCTATCATAACTGCACCTGCGGTTGGGTCCTGTAGGTGCATAGCCGCAGAAGCAGCATTTGTCATCGTAGAAGCGGAATTGGGCAGGAGCAGCAGGGTCCGCAGATGTAGGAAATAGGGAATTGCAAGTGCGGAAACAGGCTGGGTTAGTAATTGTCGCAGATGCGACCGTCGTTCCGCAAAAGTGGGACCGCACATGACCGCAGAAGCCGATTAACTGGGCAAAAACATATAAATTCTTGCCATCGCGAATTTGAGCTATTTTTCACCTCTTTTCAAACGGGAAAAAGGCTTGGGGGAGCATTTTCAAGGGAGATTTTCAAAGGAGTTCATTGGGGTAAGGTCTTTGGTCGTTAAACTCGTTATTGGAGTGATTTTTATCATTATAAGCATGAAAAATTAAGGAAAATCAGTGGTAATTTGAGGGTTAGGGCTTGATTAATTAGAGACCTTTGAGTGATGATTTGAGGGACCATTTGAGGTCCGATTTTGGTACTTTTGGTATTACTGAACTCGTGAGAGTGTGAGAATTCTGGAAATATAAATTTTACTTGATTCTGATACGTGGGACCGAGGGACGTTTTGGTTATTTTACCTAATTTCACGTATTAGCTTAGAATTTAATTGTAGAATCAGTTACTTGAAGTGTTATTTACATTATACAATTGAATTGAATAGATTTGGGCCATTTGGAGTCGAGTACTCGTGGCAAGAACGTGGTTTCGAGTTGATTTTGAGCCAGTTCGAGGTAAGTGGCTTGCCTAACCTTGTGTGGGGGACCTTCCCCTTAGGATTTGGTATTACTGTTAATTGAAATGCCTTGTAGGTGAGGTGATGAGTGTGTACTTGTGCTAATTGTTGAAAATCTTATTTTCATTAAGTAATTACTAGTATGTTTCTTTTCCTATTTATATTACCTGCATTTAAAGCCTGTTGTTAGCTTAGGAAAGCATGTCTAAGTGTTTTAATTGCCTTATTTGCTCAAACTGCTATACCTGAATTCCGTGCAGCATGCTAGGCTAGAATTACTTGTTTACCTTGATATGAAATTGACATTTCTGAATATTTTCCTGATGTTGCTGTGTAATTACATTTGGGACTACGGATGTGGGATTCCAATAGCTCCCCCTTGTCTGTTTATTTGGGACAATGGATGTGGGATTCCGGTAGCTCCCCCTTGTCTGTTTATTTGGGACTACGGATGTGGAATTCCGGTAGATCCCCCTGCATAGTTACATGGAACTATGGGACTGCACCCGGTAGATTCTCCCAGTACTGGGTATTTATATTTGGGACTATGAAACAGAATTCTGGTAGATCCCCGCACACTATGAGTTGGACTACGGGACAGGATCCCAAGAGATCCATTGGATATGTATAATTAGGACTACAGGACGGTATCCTGAGAGATCCCCGATTGTTATTTTGGTGCTGAGCCTTATTTCTTTCTGTGTTTACCTTGCCTCTATAATAGTTTTTGTTGCCCTTTTATATCTTGTGTTACTTTTACTATTGTACTTATTTATACTGATCTGTTCTACACTGTCGAACTTTATATTTTATTTAACCTCAGTAGGGTCCTGCTGTTGCTCTTTCTATTCTATGTTATCTCTTACTGTTGTGTACTCATGCCCTTTCTGCGCATGTTTTTCATGTGCAGATCCAGGTACTTCCACTCAGACTTATCACCCTTGAGGCGATGCGACTGTTCCAAAGACTTCGAGGTATATCTGCCGCTTCCGCAGACTGAGGAGTCTTTTCCTACTCTCCCTATTGTATTAGCCCTTTTGTATTTTCTTTTCCTTGTTAGATATTCTAGAGTTAGACACTGGTAGACATTCCAAGGCTTGTGGTTTCATGAGATTCCGGGTTTTGCGAAATGTTGTTAGTTTTCTAGAAGTTGTATTATATATGCCGAGCGACATTATAAATACTGTTCCATTCGGTTATTTTGGTTTTTAATTATTCTTCCGCAAGTTTTGTTATTTTCCACATTTGTTAGGCTTATCTAGTCGTAGAGACTAGGTGCCATCACGATGGTTCAGGGAGGGCAAACCGGGGTCATGACAAGTTGGTATCAGAGCTCTAGGTTCATAGGAGTCATGAATCACAAGCCGGTTTATTAGAGTCTTGTTGATCGGTACGGAGACGTCTGTACTTATCTACGAGAGGCTATGTAACTGTTAGGAAAATTTCCATTTCATTTGATTTCCTTGTCGTGCGAGATTTGATGTCACAATTCTAAACTTCTGTCTTCTATTCTGTCACATATCGTGAGAACACGCGCTACCCGAGATGATTAGGCACCCGCGCCCCTACCGCAGTCGTTATAGGTCGGGACCGGGGTAGAGGCCGAGGACGCGCACGTGGTGCAGCCAGAGCACCTGCGTGAGCTTCCGCCAAGGTACCGCCAGTAGTTCCAGCCGGAGTCCAGTCACCTATATACCTACGCTACTACTACTCCAGCACTTCAAGCGACTCTGGCACAGTTTATGAGCATGTACACCACTTTGGCTCAGGCAGGGTTGCTTCCCCTTGCTGCAACTACGTCTCAGGCCGGGGGAGGAGCAAAGACTCTCGCTGCCTGCACTCCTGAGCAGCGAGTGAATGTTGAGCAGGTCCCTAAGATTATTCATGTACAACCTATAGTTCGAGATCAGCCTGAGGACAGGGCAGCGGTTTCCAAGGACGAGCAGCTGAGGCTTGAGAGGTTCAAGAAGTACAAGCCTCCTGTATTCAGTGGTCTAGCATCGGATGATGATCTGGGATTTCTAGATGAGTGTTACCGTAGTCTCCATACCATGGGTATATCAGGATCGAGCGGGGTTTTCTTCACTACTTTCCAACTTCGAGGAGCCGCCTATGAGTGGTGGCGCACCTATGAGTTAGACAGTCCGGATGAGGCTGCTTCACTAACTTGGACCAGTTTTTAGATCTGTTCCTGAAAGAGTATGTTCCTCAGAGCTTTAGGAGCGCATGGTGCACAGAGTTTGAGCATTTGCGCCAGGGTGATATGACTGTCTCAGAGTATGCTGTCCGTTACACTAGTTTGGCTAGATATGCACCAGCCTTGGTTTCTACTATTTGCGAGAGGGTTCGCCGGTTTATTGAGGGCCTTATTCCTAACATAAGGTCTAGCATGGCTCGTGAGCTAGAGATGGATATTTCTTATCAGCAGGTGGTGCGCATTGCTAGGAGGATTGAGGGTATGCATGATAGGGAGAGAGAGGAGAGGGAGGCCAAGAGGTTTCGAGAGTCGGGCCATTATTCTGGTGCTCGTGCCCCAACTGTAGGTCGTCATGGTAGGGGTTATATGAGTCGCCCTGTTCATTCAGCTCTTCCAGCAGCCAGTGGTATTCTAGCTCCTCCTAGGCCTCAGGAGCCTTATTATGTACCTCCGATTTCTAGCATGCCTCCTATGCGGGTGGTTTTAGAGGTCAGTCTAGTAGACCTGGCCCGAGCCAGTCACAGCCGCCATATCCTCCCAGAGCTTGTTTTGAGTGTGGTGACACATGCCATATGGTGAGGGATTGCCCCAAACTTGGGAGGGGTGCACCTCCACAGACTTCTCAACCACAACGTGCCTCGCAGAGTTCTCAGGCTATGATTACAGCTCCAGTTGCTACCCCACCTGCTCAGCCAGCTAGAGGTGGAGGTCAAGGAGGTAGAGGTCACCCTAGAGGGGGAGGCCAGGCTAGATACTATGCCCTTTCTGCCCGTACCGAGGTTGTTGCTTCTGATTTTGTCTTCACAAGTATTATACTGGTTTGTCATAGAGATGCATCGGTTCTATCCGATCCAAGCTCCACTTACTCTTATGTGTCTTCTTATTTTGCTCCGTATTTGGGTGTACCTCGGGATTCTTTGAGTTCCCCTGTTTATGTTTCTACTCCTGTGGGAGATTCTCTTATTGTGGATCGCATTTATCGGTCGTGTTTGGTTGCTCTTAGTGGTTTTGAGACTAGAGCTGATTTATTGTTACTCAGCAAGGTAGATTTTGATATTATCTTGGGCATGGACTGGTTGTCGCCCCATTATGCTATTCTTGATTGTCACGCCAAAACCTTGACGCTGGCTATGCCAGGTGTACCGCGTGTTGAGTGGAGGGGTGTTTTAGATCACACTCCCAATAGTGTTATTTCTTTTCTTAAAGCTCAGCGTATGGTTGAGAAGGGGGTGACACGTATTTAGCTTATGTAAGAGATATTAGTATTGATACCCCTTCAGTTGATTCAGTCCTAGTAGTACAGGATTTTCCCGATGTGTTTCCAGTTGATCTTCCGGGCATGCCGCCGGATAAAGATATTGATTTTGGCATTGATTTGTTGCGGGGCACTCAGCTCATTTCTATTCCTCCGTATCGTATGGCTCCTCTTGAGTTGAAGGATCAGTTACTAGAATTGCTTGATAAGGGTTTTATTCGGCCTAGTGTATCACCTTGTGGTGCTCCTGTTTTGTTTGTGAAGAAAAAGGATAGTTGTATGCGTATGTGTATTGATTATCGCCAGTTGAACAAGGTTACAGTGAAGAATCGTTATCCTTTGCCCCGTATTGATAATTTGTTTGACGAGCTTCATGGCGCACGAGTGTTTTCTAAGATTGACTTGCGCTCACGTTACCATCAGTTGAAGATTTGGGAGCCAGATATCCCAAAGACTGCTTTCAGGACTTGGTATGGTCATTACAAGTTCCTTGTTATGTCATTTAGGCTGACCAATGCCCTAGCAGCCGTTATGCATTTGATGCACAGTGTGTCCCGGCCATATCTTGACTTGTTCGTCATTGTTTTATTGATGATATTCTGGTGTATTCCCGGAGTCGGGAAGATCATGAGCAGCACCTGAGGACAGTGCTTTAGACCTTGAGAGAAAAGAAGTTATATGCTAAGTTCTCGAAATATGAGTTTTGGTTGGATTTAGTGGCATTCTTAGGTCACATGGTGTCGAGTGAGGGTATTCAGGTGGATCCGAAGAAAGTATAGGTTGTGTAGAGTTGGCCCAGACCATCCTTAGCTATAGAGATCTGTAGTTTCCTTGGCTTGGTAGGTTATTACCGTCGTTTTGTTGAGGGGTTTTCATCGTTTGTAGCTCCTATGACCAGACTGACCCAGAAAGGTGCTCTATTCCAGTGGACGGAAGAGTGTGAGGCGAGCTTTTAGAAGATCAAGACAGCTCTAACTACAGCCCTAATTTTGATATTGCCTATAGGTTCGGGGTCTTACACTATTTATTATGATACCCCGAGGATTGGCCTTAGAGCAGTTTTGATGTAAGACGGCAGGGTGATTGCCTACACGTCCAGACAATTGAAGGTGCATGAGAAGAATTACCATGTTCATGATCTCGAGCTAGCTGCCATTGTTCATGCCCTGAAGTTCTGGCATCAATATTGGTACGGTGTGCCTTATGAGATTTATACTGATCATCGGAGCTTGCAGAACCTATTCAAGCAAAAGGATCTAAACTTGCACCATAGGAGGTGGTTAGAGTTGCTGAAGGACTATGATATCACTATTTTGTACCACCTGGGCAAGGCCAATGTGGTGGCCGATTCCTTGAGTCGCCAGGTAGATAATTTGGGGAGTTTGGCTTATTTACCAGCATCGGAGAGGCATATGGCGATGGATGTTCAGGCCTTAGCCGGCCAGTTTGTGAGATTGGATCTTTCGGAGCCAAGTCGAGTTCAAGCTTGCATGGTTTCTCGGTCTTCCTTATTTGATCGTATCAGGGAGCGTCAATATGATGACCCTCATTTTCTTGTCCTCAAGGATAAGGTTCAGCATGGTGATTCCAGAGATGTGACCATTGGTGATGATGGGGTATTAAGGATGCAGGGTCGGATTTGTGTACCCAATGTTGTTGGGCTTCGGGAGTTGATTCTAGAGGAGGCCCATAGTTCGCAGTATTCCATTCATCCAGGTGCCGCGAAGATGTATCAGGATTTGAGACTGCACTACTAGTGGAGGCAGATGAAGAAAGATATAGTTGGATTTGTAGCTCGGTGCCTCAACTGTCAGCAGGTGAAGTATGAGCACCAGAGACCGGGTGGGTTGCTTTAGTAGATAGAGATTCCGGAGTGGAAGTAGGAGCAGATCACCATGGACTTTGTAGTTGGGCTCCCACGGACTTTGAGGAAATTCAACGTTATTTGGGTGATTGTGGATCGGCTGACCAAGTCCGCGCACTTCATTCCTGTGTGTACTACCTATTCTTCGGAGCGCCTAGCAGAGATTTATATCCGGGAGATTGTTAGTCTGCATGGCATTCCAGTTTCCATTATTTGAGATAGAGGTACTCAGTTCACATCACGGTTCTAGAGGGCCGTTCAGCATGAGTTGGGTACTCGGGTGGAGTTTAGTACAACATTTCACCCTCAGATGGATGGACAGTCCAAGCGCACTATTTAGATTCTTGAGGAAATGCTTCGTGCGTGTGTGATTGAGTTCAGAGGGTCTTGGGATCAGTTCTTGCCATTGGCGGAGTTTGCTTACAACAATAGCTACCAGTCCAGTATTCAGATGGCACCGTATGGGGCTTTATATGGGAGGCAGTGTAGATCCCCGGTGGGTTGGTTTGAGCCGGGTAAGGCCAGATTATTGGGCACAAACTTGGTACATGATGCTTTGGAGAAGGTTAAAGTGATTCAAGATAGACTCCATACAGCCCAGTCCAGACAGAAGAGCTACGCAGACCAGAAGGTTCGTGATGTTTCCTATATGGTTGGAGAGCGGGTTCTGCTTCGGGTTTTGCCTATGAAGGGCGTTCTGAGATTTAGGAAGAAAGTAAAGTTGAGTCCGAGGTTTATTATTCCTTTTGAGATATTGCGGCGTGTTGGGAGGTTGCTTATGAGCTTTCCTTACCTCCCAATTTGGCAGGAGTTCATCTGGTATTTCATGTTTCGATACTCCGGAGGTATCACGGTGATCCGTCGCACGTGTTAGATTTCAGTTCAGTCCAGCTGGACAAGGATCTATCCTATGTTGAGGAGCCAGTGGCAATATTGGACAAGCAGCTTTGAAAACTGAGGTCAAAGAACATTGCATCAATGAAGGTTCAGTGGTGGGGTCAGCCGGTCGAGGAGGCAACCTGGGAGACCGAGCAGAATATGCGCAGCCGATACCCTTATCTTTTCACTACTTCAGGTATGTCTCTATGCTCGATCGAGGACGAACGAATGTTTAAGTGTCGAAGGATGTGACGACCTGACCGGTCATCTTAAGAATTAATGCCCCGATCCCCTATTAACTACTTTCCCCATGTTTATTTCTGCTATTTTGATTTTTCGGGATGTTCGGTTTTGAGTTTCGGAGAGTTTTTGGGCACTTAGTCCCTACATGAGAGCTTAAGTGTTGGAAATTTGACCGTAGTCATAACAATGTGAAGACGGCCTTAGAATGGAATTCTGATGGTTCCGTTAGCTCCGTTGGGTGATTTCAGGTTTAGGAGCGTGTTCGGATTGTGTTTTGGAGGTCCGTAGCTAATTTAGGATTGAAATGCTGAAAGGTCAAATTTTGAAGTTTTCGGTTCGATAGTGAGATTTTGATCCGAGGGTCGGAATGGAATTCCGGAAGTTGGAGTAGCTCTGTAATTTTAAATGGGACGTGTATTAAAAATTTCAGTTCATTCGGATAGGGGTTGGTAGACTTTTTGATCGAAAGCGTATTTTTAGAGTTTTGGAGTTCTTAGGCTTGAATTCACGGTTGATTCGTCGTTTCGATGTTGTTTTAGGTGTTTTAAGGATTGGTATAAGTTTGGACATGGGTATTGGACTTGTTGGTGCCTTTGGTTGAGGTCCCAGGGGGCCTCGGGATGATTTCGTATGGTTGACAGAAGGATTTTGAGTTTGGAGTTGCAGCTGAAGTTGCTGATCTTCTGTCATAACCGCACCTGCAGTTGGGTCCCGCAGGTACGTAGCCGCAAAAGCGGCATTTGTCATCACAGAAGCGGAATTGGGCAGGAGCAGCAGGGTCCACAGATGGGGGAAATTTACCGTAGAAGCGGTACCGCATCTGCGAATGGGGAATCGTAGTTGCGGAAACAGGCAGGGTTAGTGATTGTCGCAGATGCGACCATTGGTTCGCAAAAGCGGGACCGCTGGATTAACTGGGTAGAAACATATAAATTCTTGCCTTCGCAAATTTGAGCTATTTTTCACCTCTTTTCAAACAGGAAGAAGGTTTGGGGGAGCATTTTCAAGAGAGATTTTTAGAGGAGTTCATTGGGGGTAAGGTCTTTGGTCCCTAAACTCGTTATTGGAGTAATTTTTATCATTATAAGCATGAAAAATTAAGGAAAATCAGTGGTAATTTGGGGGTTAGGGCTTGATTAATTAGAGACTTTTGAGTGATGATTTGAGGGACCATTTGAGATCCAATTTTGGTACTTTTGGTATGACTGAACTCGTGAGAGTGTGAGGATTCTGGAAATATAAATTTTACTTGATTCCGAGGCGTGGGCCCGAGGGGCATTTTGGTCATTTTATCTAATTTCGTGTATTAACTTAGAATTTAATTGTAGAATCAGTTACTTGAAGTGTTATTTATATTATGCAATTGAATTGAATAAATTTGGGCCATTTGGAGTCGAGTACTCGGGGCAAGAACGTGGTTTCGAGTTGATTTTGAGTCTGTTCAAGGTAAGTGGCTTGCCTAACCTTGTGTGGGGGACCTTCCCCTTAGAATTTGGTATTGTGGTAATTGAAATGCCTTGTACGTGAGGTGACGAGTGCATACTTATGCTAATTGTTGAAAATCCGATTTTCATTAAGTAACTACTAGTATGTTTCTTTTCCTGTTTATATTACCTGCATTTAAAGCCTGTTGTTAGCTTAGGAAAGCATGTCTAAGTGTTTTAATTGCCTTATTTGCTCAAACTACTTTACTTGAATTCCGTGTAGCATGCTAGGCTAGAATTACTTGTTTTCCTTGATATGAAATTGACATTTTTGAATATTTTCCTGATGCTACTGTATAATTACATTTGGGACTACGGATGTGGGATTCCGGTAGCTCCCCCTTGTTTGTTTATTTGGGACTACGGATGTGGGATTCCGGTAGCTCCCCCTTGTCTGTTTATTTGGGACTACGGATGTGGGATTCCGGTAGACCCCCCTGCACAGTTATATGGAACTATGAGACTGCACCCAGTAGATTCCCCAGTACTGGGTATTTACATTTGGGACTACGGAACGAGATTCCGGTAGATCCCCACGTACTATGAGTTGGACTACGGGACTGTATCCCCGGAGATCCATTGGATATGTATAATTGGGACTATAGGACGGTATTCTGGGAGATCCCCGATTGTTATTTTGGTACTGAGCCTTATTTCTTTCTGTGTTTACCTTGCCTCTGTAATAGTTTTTGTTGCCCTTTTATATCTTGTGTTACTTTTACTATTGTACTTATTTATATTGATCTGTTCTACACTGTCTAACTTTATATTTTATTTAACCTCAGTAGGTCCTTGACCTTCCTCGTCGTTACCTTACCGAGGTTAGGCTTGACACATACTGAGTACCGCTGTGGTGTACTCATGCCCTTTCTGCGCATGTTTTTCAAGTGCAGATCCAGGTACTTTGACTCAGTCCTATCACCCTTAGGCGAGGCGACTGTTCCAGAGACTTCAAGGTATATTTACCGCGTTCGCAGACCGAGAAGTCACTTCCTACTCTCCCTATTGTATTAGCCCTTATGTATTTTCTTTTCCTTGTTAGATATTCTGGAGTTAGACACTGGTAGACATTCCAAGGCTTGTGGTTTCATGAGATTCCGGGTTTTGGAAAATGTTGTTAGTTTTCGAGAAGTTGTATTGTATATGTTGAGCGACATTTTAAATACTGTTTCATTCGGTTATTTTGGTTTTTAATTATTCTTCCGTATGTTTTGTTATTTTCCACATTTGTTAGGCTTACCTAGTCGTAGAGACTAGGTGCCGTCACGGCAGTTCTCGGAGGGCGAACAGGGGTCGTGACAAGAAGTATGTAAAAGAGTTGTTTAAACGGTTTACAATTGAAGATTCAAAAGAAATTGACACTCCTATTGGAACAACTACAAAGTTGGATATCGCTGAACCTGGTTCATCTGTGGATCAGAAGTTGTATGGGGGAATGATTAACTCTTTATTATATCTTACTGCTGGTAGACCTGATATTGTTTTTAGTGTAGGCCTTTGTGCAAGATTTCAGGCAAATCCAAAGGAGTCTCACTTGACTGATGTCAAGAGAATTTTGAGATATCTAAAATGCACCACTGATCTTTGTCTTTGGTATTCAAAAGGTAATAACTTCAATCTTGTGGGATATGTTGATGTTGATTATGCAGGTTTTCTTGTGGATAGAAAGAGCACCTCAGGTATGACACACTTTCTTGGGTCATGTCTTGTGTCATAGGCTACTAAAAAGCAAAATTCAGTGGCCTTATTTACTGCTGAAACTGAGTATGTTGCTGCTGCTACATGTTCTGCTCAATTGTTGTGGATCAAACAATAATTAATGGACTTCGGAATTGATATTGGTTGTATCCCTATTTTTTGAGATAACACTAGTGCCATTAGTATGACAAAAAATCCGGTTCATCATAAGAGAACTAAGCACATAAATGTTAGGCACTAAAACAAATACGGGTTTTAGCGGCAATTATTTATCGGCAATAAAGTAATTGCCGCTAATTTATTCGGGGAACGCAAATATTACCGGCCAATAAATATTTACCAGTAATTAGTATATGTTTAATTTCCATTTAAGAGAATAAACGGTAAAAATATTATTTTTGTTCCTGTTTTATTTTTCCTCTAAATCCTCTCCCGCTTAAACCTTGTAAAGCCGCTCAAACTTTTCAACAAAATATTCTAAATTGGCAAAACAATATACGCTCAAACAATATACTCTTGAAATTGGCACCCAGCATCTCCATCTCCCTATATCTCAACCGATGACCAAAATCGTCGGCACCGTCACAGTAGCTGACACCTTCACAATCACCGATAAGTTTCTGTCTCTATTTATGATTCGATTGGGTGGATTAGGGGTTGATGAAAAATTATTGTTGGTTAGGTCTAGGGTTTCGATTATCGAAGTATAATCGCCGGCACCATCTCAATCGCTGCTAAATTTTATTCCGAGCCACTACAATACTTTTTTTTGGGTTGTTGTTGCTCAAAAAATAGACTTTAAGACATCTTGTTAATTTTTTAAATTCTATGAAATTAAGCAATGAGAATAACGCATCGTCCTTAAGATTTACTGGCCATTATATGGAATTTTATAGTTTCATATGTTATAGTTTCAGTCGTTGTCCTATGTTATCTATTTGATATATAAAAAATATAGTAATGAAGTGCTTTTCTATCATTCAAGGCATTTTGTGCAATTTGTTCCTTTATTCTTCACTAATACCAATCATTGTTGTTAGGGACATGTATTAGGAAATTTTTCCCGTTCTTGATAGTCCCAGTCGTCTATTTGATGTGCGAAGTCTTCAACTATTTATTCACTTTGAAGTTTAAAGTACACTTTAGCACCTCTGATGTGCTTCTTATCTAGTTTTAGCATTTGTGTGGTGAGAAACTAGGATTGCAATTGCTTGAACTATTAGATTCAGTTAATTACAGTTTCGAAACCTCTCTGAGATATATATTGCTAAATCCTGTTATAAGAGATTTTTTTATATTTCTGTATAAGCACTGCTTCTACCCTTAAATTTGGAAATCTCCGAGCAGAAAAATGTTGCACTCTACTAAAATAATATGTTGGTTTTAAAAGAAAAGACTTGTACATGATCAGTTTGAGCATATCTACAACTTTTTTCAATATCAGGTTTCTGGAGAGTATATCTTCTATTACAAATATTTGTCGGACTTTCTTCTCATGATATCTTTTTTTTTTTTTGATAAGGTAGATATTTAAGCATACAAGGAGGAAACCAGTCAAATGTCTAATTTTCTTTACTATTGCTTAACAAAGTTATTGAGGCATTGCTATTGTTTAACTCTCCATCTTCTCTTTTTATATAGGTTTCGAGATTGTTACTGGCATTATTCTCCTTCACTTTCTTATCTTCATCGTCAAAGTATTTTGCTTACTAGGTACCCAAATACTTGAGCCTAAGTCTATCTGTGATTTGTGATGTCCAACTATGACAGTTTGTGATTTGTAGAGATAATTTTTTTTTTATTTTTTTTATTTTTTTTTATTTTTTATGTTTGCTATATTGTGATTTGTGATTTTTGGATGCTGTTAAATTGGCGGAGAATTGATTGAATTGATTCCTCTAGTTTTCCTAATGTTATATGTTTAATTTCGATTGTTATAAGCTATTCATAGCACGCTATACTTAAAGAAAATCTTGTTAATTTAAGTGTAAAGTAATTCTATTTGAATTGTTGATTTAGGTGGATATGAACTATTCAGTTTGTTAGCTTTTGAGATCTCTTCGTGTTAATGCTCCATTAATTCGACTATGTTAATTTTTTTCCACATATATTTGTGACTTGTATTCTGTTCTAAAATTGTTGTTAGTTCTTGTTTCGCCTTTTGCACTTTAAATTATGAAAGTGTTATTTAACAGTTGATATGCTAGGAAAATGTTTTTTAAGATTTTCTAGTACTTGTTAAGAAAAGAATAATTTTAAGTTTATTTATTTAAATATTAAATGAATACATGCTAAAAGCCTCTTCTTCTGTTATTTTTTATCCATTCACTTACTCATCCTTAGTGTTACTGCATGGGATATCCTTTATCTTTTATATTACTAAAGGCAGCTTGTTTTATTTTCATTGAGGTGAGCCCTAGTTGTACATCACGTTAGAACTGATGAACGATTGACTTTCATTCAGGGAGAAATACATGAAGTATAATATCGTTAGACTAATATGCTGATGTAAATGCTGTTATTTATTGCTGAAAACTTGCACAATGAAAGTAGGAAAGTAATTTATCATGGATGTTGAGTTAGACAACGCAAACATATGATACCGTATTTCTAGAAAATACAGGACAATGCAATGACTGCCATGGAAAATATTTAGTATTATTGGATAGTATAAGAACAACACCACCAAAAGTAATAATAATGATGATGATATAATAATAATAATGATAACAGAGTATGACAATTATAATCAAACTTCTGATTGCAAGGCAAAAAGGAGAAAAGTTACTGTCATGTCCAAAATGCCGAACCTAAGTTAGTAGCCTGAAGTGTCTTACTTTATGAATTAGAAGTCATAATCTTGAGGAAAACTCTTATTAACTGAAATACATGTGTAGCTAGATAATATATGTTTTAAATTTATAAATCCTTCTAATGTAAAGACATCTACGATATGGAGTTCAGAAATATTATCTTACTAAAATCATATCCATCTTAGTGGTATCAATCATGGTGTAATGAAAGAAGTCTCAGTGGATGGCTTACCAGAAAAATGTGAAGTTACATCTTAAATCAATGAAAGCTCTGAGTAGTCACATTAATTTGTTCTTCCCAGTAATTTGGATTATGATCTCTAAATAACAACGCATATTTGTGATGCTTATTAGTGTTAATTGCTTTTGAGTGAATGGACTTCATGAAAGAACACAACAAATAACTATATATTAAGATGAATTGCTTTCTTCTATTTCACTTTTGGTGTAAAGAGAGTTGGTAGAAGAAGTAGAATCACTGTTAAACATCATAGAATCCCTGTAAGATTAACTAGGGAACTTTTGTGCTCTTTTTGTGAATTGTAAATATGGCTCTTCCACTGCCGTTGTGCTAATGGAATATAATTTGTTATCTTTCTTGAAAAAGAAAAAGAAACAAAGAGACCAAGTCAAAAACTTTGGAACATTACGTGCTGAAATATTTGATGATACAAATATTCAGACATGAGGTGCTGCTCATGGTGTTGACATAAAGGGAAAGTTCTTTGTCTAGTTCTATTGGTTCTCTTTCCTTTAATAGTTAAATTCTTAGGACTGTAGGGTGGTTTAAACATCAATCTTTATCATTGTAGAGCTGATATTTTTTAATAGAGCCTACTATACATAGTGAGCATATTGTTATACAACTGATACTCTATTAGTTAATCTTGAAGACAAGAGATATGGTTTCTCTTTGTTAACTGTTAAGATGTATGTTTGGGATCATGAGTTTATACTTAAAACTAATGATCAACTGCAGAAGAACTGCACAGTTGTTCAACAACAGTAGAGGGACAACTACACAATTGTGCAACAACTGCAGAAGGAAAACTATGCAGTTCTGCTACAACAGTTCTATTTTTCGGGTAACATATGCTTGTCTTGGCTTTTGTACGTATAGCAACCTTGAAGATAGCTTCTTTCAACTTATTAGGACACTCTTCTATTTGTGTATTTGTATTTTTGTCGCACAGTAACGGGAAAATCTACATAAAGTTCATTAGGTTTGCATCTTCTGGTTGTGTTGCACATTGTGAAACTAACAAAACTTCGGCATTAGGATCAGTTGCTTGCTTCCTCTCATGTGATGATTCTTGATTTCCTACAGCGTTAACTTTAGTTCCAATATGAGCACTTTGTTGTAATTTTTTGACATTGTTGTGACATTTATAATAATATTCTTGCTTTGCTATTCTCTTTTAGTAGCGTAATATATCTGGAGTTAGGATCCTTGATGTCATCAGATGATTCAGATCTTTTTCATTTTAGGTAATTCAGAAGCAAAAAAGGTCTGTGGGCCTACTTTACTGAAAGATAATTGGAAACTTTCAATGGAGAAGACAGTTGATGTGCCGTTTAATAAATGCCTCAAAGTAGCAATGCCACCTCAGGTGAACAGGTAACTCAATTTTATAAGCTTTAAACATTTTTAATTAAATTTTATTATATAAAAGTATTGTTACCTAACATGTTAATATTTATTAGATCCCGGACGCCAATAGTGGACATGAACATCAAGGATACCTAGTGTTACTGAAAATGCTCAACTTTCTCACGGTACTACTCTTTGTCCTTCGTCGCTATTGTTTGAGTTTTGATGCTTCGATTTTTATTAATTTGTTATTGTATTTGGGCTTACTTGGATACTTCTTACTTTTATATATTTCCGTTTCCCACTTGTTATGAATGTCGTAAAATTGTGATAGTAGTTTCCTGCCTGAATCACATTCACCTTTCTGTGGATTTAACACCATTGAAGTAAGAAAAATCAGATCTTTCTATGGGACTAAAAGATGGATTGTAAACCAGAAGCTTCTGTTGCACCCATCTTCTTGTTGATGACAATCATGACTTTCTAGGGACTGTTTTCTTGGTTGAGCGCTGCATCTATCTGCTTGTTTGGTTAGCAAACACTAAAAGGTTAGGGGGTATAGAGTATATAAGCCTAACTAGGAGACGATTTGTTACCTGTAGAAGAGTGCTATCTAATTCAACTGATGAGAATTATTCGTGTGGAATTAAAGTTGTTTGACATTGGTTTGTAGGAAATAAAACTGAAGGGTTTTTTGAAAAGAGGCTAATTTGGTGAAACCAAAGACGATCCATGACACTTAACAAACCCATGCTACATTTTTCTGTCATGGTTATACAAAGAATGAAGTGAGGAATTAGTGTATAAGAGTGAAGGTGGACAGAGGGTATCTTTTATTGGAATAAAAATTTGTATTATATAATTGGAACATAAGAGTGAAGCAGAGTTTTTCATGCCTGTCTTTTCTGAAGTGTACAATAGACCTTCTGGAATTTAAATTGCTAAATATTTCTATTTACTCTCTAAAACTGTATGTTCATATGCTATGATGACATGTTTCAAGTCTAATGTTCTTGCATCATTCCAAATTCATCAAACTCATGGCTCCCAAAATATCATCACTTTATCTCATGACATGTTTCAAGTTTATTTTGAATCATTCCTAACATCGAACTCCTCTCACAAAGACATCATCAGTTTATCTCTTCGTTAAATTTGGTTATTGCCTTGTGAGTGTTACTAAACATTTTCCTATGTATATGTATTAGCTTGGCAACTGAGATGTTAGCTCTTTCAGTGTGAAAACAAGCAAATGCTAGCTTTTCCGGCTTATCCCTGTGGAGAAGAATAGCTAGGACTAGAGGTCTCGGTAATTTCCTTTTGTGGGGCATATATTTCGTCCTTTGACATAGTTATTTTGTAATTTCAGGTCATACAGTCTAATGTTCGATAATTTAGCGGGAGGAAGATTTCAAAATGATGAAAAATTGCGGAAATCATTTGAAGACCATCATTCTTTGGATTAGTTATATAATGACATTAGTTATTTAGTTTGAACAATATATGTTTATTTTTTTTTAGTTACTATGACATTAATATCTTTTATTAGCACTTCATTTTGTTAAGATTTAATGAGATATATTATGTTTTTTTTTGAATTAATATTAATATATTTTATTATTTGGATCATATTTCAGACGAATGTAATAACTATTATTAATGGTGGCTAAATTAATGCTATTACTGCTAGTGACTTGTAGCGCTAATTTAGCTGGATATTACAACCATTATAATTGCTGAAAAATAATTGTCCTTAAAGATATTGACTTTTAGCGGCAATTTAGTTGAACATAACAACCATTAAAATGGACGCTAAAATGTTAAACTAAGATGTTTTTAGAAGGGATACTATAGCCATTTTAATTGCCACAAAATAATTGCTGTTAAAGATGTAAATTTTCTAGCGGCAATTATTTTGAATTTAGCGGCTATATAAATGGACACTAAAGGAGCATATTAGCCGTTTTGAATTGAATTTAGTAGCCATTATAATTGCCACAAATAATTGTCATTAAAGATAAAACTTTTAGTGGCAATTTGTCACGACCCAAATTTCTCACCCTCGGGAGTCGTGATGACGCCTACTAGTGAAAGCTAGGCAAGTCAACAATTCCGATTAGTTTACACTTTTCATATTTTTAATCTCTTAACAATTTCAAGCTAACATATTTATAAACAACGGAAATAATAATAGTAATGCGAAAGAACGAAATTCAACAATTTAGCTAATACCCATACGAATCCATAAACATAAACCACCAGAACCGGTGTCACATAGGGGTGGGCATAAAATCTGAAAAACCGAATTCCGAACCGAACCAAATTAATTTGGTATTTTGGTTTCGGTTTTTTCGGGTTTTCGGTCTAATTCGGTTATGAATTTTCGGTATTTCGGTATTTCGGTTCGGTTTTCGGTTTTATAATTCTACAATTTTGGTAAATCGAAATACCGAAAATTCATACTACTAAGCCCAATTATAGGCCCATGCGGCCAGCCCATGCATCCCCACAGTCCACTAACACCAAGGCCCAGCTCCCTCAAGCCTCTCAACTCCCAACCCAAGCCCGGTAGAATTACCCACTACACAGTACACATTACATTACTCGTTAGGATTTAGGGCTTCGTTAATGCTTAGACCTTAGTTGCTTACTGCCTTCAGACTCAGAGTTCAGACTTCACGCTTCGACTGGAGAAGTGGAGATATCATCGAGAAGAAGAAGACGAGAATCGAGTCATCGAGTGGAGTTGGACGACTGGACGACTGAGACTCTGCGAGTCTAGGATATCACTTTATCACTTATCAGTCTGCGAGTAGACGATTCTCGTCTGCTTACTGCTTAGAATCGATTCGATTCCTCACTCCTCACAAATTCCGGGCAAACGAAATGTCGAAGTCTCGAAGACGCTGCTGTCCTGTTCCAGTGTTCCGAGCTCGATTCAATTTCAATTTCAAAGGTATGTTTCGCTTTCTTTTGGTTGTACTGCTAATTGAATGAACTGTTGTTCCGAGCTTTTTGCTTTAGTAGGAAAATATCATCTGTATCACATTCATGCTGTTTAATTCATTTGTAGATTTTTGTTTCAAAATAACTGTTACTGGGATTGTTACTGATAGCTAGGTAGTTAAATTTGTAGATTTAGTTGTAGGGTAGCAACTAGCAAGGTAGTTAATTTGTTGATTGTTACTGATAGCTAGGTAGTTAATTTGTTGATTGTTCATTTATATTTATATTTGTTTTATTTTGTATAGATGGAAGATACAAGTAAAGTAAGTGATGTTGGTTCCAGTGAAAGTTTACCTATTACGGTAGATAGTAACACCAACACCATTGATACTCAAGATTCCAAGAAAAGGAAAGCAATGCAACCTAGGTCTGACGTTTGGAACCATTTTGATAAATTTGAGGTTAATGGGGTTGGGAAAGCACGATGTCGATATTGTAAACAAGCTTATGCTGCTAATTCATCTAAGAATGGAACAACATGATTGAAGAATCATTTGCTTAGATGCAAAGAATACCCACTTAAATTTGCAGAAGATAATAGTCAAACAAAGCTAAATTTTCAATTTTGCCAAAATGATGAAGGATCAATTTGGAAATTTGATCAAAAAGTGGTTAGGAGGGCCTTAATTGAGATGATAGTTACTGATGAACTACCATTTAGCTTTGTAGAAAATGAAGGCTTTAAGAAGTTTATGAGAAAAACTCAACCACTATTTCGTATTCCTTCTCGTAGAACAATAACAAGGAATTGTTATGAAGTTTACGGTGAATTGAGGCAAACTCTAAGAAGTTCTTTTAGAGAAGCACAACCAAAAATTTGCCTAACAACAGACACTTGGACTTCATTACAAAGAATAAATTATATGTGTTTGACAGCCCACTTCATTGATAGGGATTGGAAGTTGCATAAAAGAATACTTAATTTTTGCCCTATCACTAGTCATAAGGGTGAAGAGATGGCTAAAGCTATTAGGGATTGTTAGCTTGAATGGAAATTAGACAAGGTTTTCACTATTACTGTGGACAATGCTTCTTCAAATGATGTCACTGTCAAAGAATTGTCTAAACAGTTAGATATGTGGAAAACTAATATGATGAGTGGTAAACATCTTCATGTGAGATGCATGGCTCATATACTAAATCTAATTGTGCAAGATGGTTTGAAAGAACTTGATGCTTCTGTGACACGTGTTAGAAATATTGTGAGGCATGTGAGATCTTCGCCTGCAAGGACCTTAAAGTTTAAACAGTGTTGTGCACATGTAAAGGTAGAATGTACCAAAACGTTGTGTTTGGATGTTCCTACCAGGTGGAATTCCACCTATTTGATGTTGGATACAGCTCAACACTTTGAAAAAGCCTTTGACAAGTTGCATCTTTTTGATGATGGATTTTCTGCATATCAATGTTCTCATCTTTGTGAAGATGGTGGTAATGCAGGTCCTCTTGAATCTGATGATTGGGTGAATGTGAGGAATGTTATAGAGTTTCTTGCACGATTTCACGAGCTAACTAAAAAAGTTTCAGGTTCACGTTATGTCACTTGTAATTCTCATTTTGAGGATGTATCTGAACTTTATTGTCATTTGAAAATGTGTTTAGCTAGTGAGGATGAACATTTGAGAAAAATGGCTCATCAAATGCAAGAAAAGTTCAAGAAGTATTGGGGTGAGCCTGAAAAGATGAATAAAATGATTTTTATTGCTTCCTTCTTGGATCCACGTAACAAATTTGAATATGTTGAGGGAGCACTTGAAGAACTTTTTGGGGAGGAAAAAGGGAAGAAAATAAATGGTGAGGTGTATGCTTATATGAATTCTTTGTTTGGAGAGTATCTAAAAAAGTATTCAACCGAATCTTGTCCTCAATCTCCATCTAGTTCTACTTCATCTAACAACACATCTAATACACCTAGTGGGAGTGTTATAAGTGCATCAAAAATAAGGACTAAGCTTAGCTTGAAGAAACAAAAGGAAGACAATGGAAATGGGGGTGCTAAATCGGAGTTGGATAAATACATTAGTGAAGAACAAGAGCCTTATAGTGAAGAATTTGATATCTTAAGTTGGTGGAAAACACATGCTCCCAGATTTCCTATTCTTTCGGAGTTGGCTCGTGATGTGTTGGCAATTCCAATTTCTAGTGTGGCGTCGGAATGCGCGTTTAGCACTGGTGGCCGTATTCTTGATTCATTTAGGAGTTCATTGACTCCTAAATGTGTGCAAGCTCTTATTTGTCTTCAAGATTGGCTTAGAGAAGAGAAGAATCCTATTAATGTTGAAGAAGATTTGAAGTATCTTGAGGAAATCGAGCTTGGTAAGCTTTAATATTTGTGTGTATTTTAATTCAAAATAATATATCATGCTTTTTCTTTTGTATGACATATTTGGTTGTATTATCTTTAGATATGAAAAATAATGGAAGCACTACTAGCATTGTTTGATGTATAGTTGCAACTTGCATCTTGAGTGGTAAGTTTAATACTCTATTTGTTTGGTGATAACTGATAATGATATACTTAATATTGTGTAGTTCTGTTTTATTATCATCAAACTATAATATTCTAACTTATGATTTATATTTTTTTTAGGTTCAAGTGCAATCATGCCCCGTGCTACTGCTCAACGCCCCGTGCTACTGCTCAAGAGTCATGACTGTTTGTTGAGGGATGCCCTCTCTGTTTTTGTTGCACTATGTTTAAATGTTTAAGTGTTAAGACTGTGCAGACTTGCAGTTGGACTGTGTTGGACTTGTTAAGACTGTTTTTGTTGGACTGTGTTTAAGTTGTTGGAATTGTTGGACTGTGTTAAGTGTTTAACTCATTAACTGTGTAATCAGTACTGTGCAATTGGCAGTTGTGCAACTGCAGATATTATTCTGCAATTGTAGATGTTTTTTTGCAACTGCAGATGTTATTCTTGTGCAGTAATATAGTTGTGCAACTGCAGATGACCAGATGTTATTCTTGTTTCACAGTTTCAGGCTTTCAGATTTCACTTTCAGCCATGTGCACAGCTTTGTATATATCAGACTGAACAACTACACAGGTTTTAGAATTATTGTATATATCAGACTGAACATTGTGCAGTTGTGCTTGACTACTTGTGCATGTTGCCGTTTCATGTTTTCATGTTGGTGTTTCAGTTGTGCTTGTGCATGTTGGTGCAATAGTGTCAAATTAGAGTGAAAATTACAGTGTTGGTGTTTCAGGCTTTCAGCCATGTGCACGTTCTTGTGCTGTCAGCTGTGCATGTCCAAAGTCCAATTGTCCACTTATATATTGAAAAACAGTGCATAGTCCACTGTTTGTTACTTGTCACAGTTTCTGGCTTTCAGGTTTCAGCCATGTGCAGTTGTGCTTGACTGCTTGTGCACGTTCACGTTGTGCATTTGTGCAGTTGTTTTACAGTTTTAGAGTGAAAATTATAGTGTCAAATTAGAGTGAAAATTACAGTGTTGGTGTTTCAGGCTTTCAGCCATGTGCACGTTCTTGTGCTGTGCATGTCCAAAGTCCAATTGTCCACTTATATATTGAAAAACAGTGCATAGTCCACTGTTTGTTACTTGTTAGCACAACACTTAAAACTTAGCAGTTAGCAATTAGCATTGATTGTTAAAAACCGAAACCGTACCGAACCAAAATAAGAAATACCGAACCGTACCGAAATAATTTGGTACGGTATTTGGTATACACAATTGATAAACCGAATACCGAACCGAAATTCTAAAAACCGAACCGAAATACCGAACGCCCACCCCTAGTTTTCAGATTACTAATCAATTCATTCATGGTCAGAGTTTGTAAATCTTTAGCTTCAGTAATGGCATTTACCTTACTTTCCCAAGATCCATGTAGGGGACGCCAAGGCCTGCGGACGCCTGCATGTCACGATCCTGGTTCGCCCTCCGTGAACCATCATGACGACACCTAGTCTCTACGACTAGGTAAGCCTAAATTGCGGAAGAAAACCAAAGTTTGCGGAAGTAAAACAATTTAAAATAGTAATAAAGTAATAACAATGTTTAAATGTGCCGCTCGGCTTACACCATATTTAACTCTCAATACCAAAATATAAATCCAAGACCCGGAAACCCACGAATCACAAACTAAGAAGTACTACATAGCTTTAACTCCGGAATGTCTAACAAGAACATTAAATACAGAAGGCTAAATACTAAAAAGCAGGAATAGAAAGGGACTTCTCGGTCTGCGGACGCGGCAGATGTACCTCGAAGTCTCTAGAGCAGTCGCCTCCCTCAAGGATGGTAGGCCTGAGTACCTGGATCTGCACATGAAAAACATGCGCAGAAAGGGCATGAGTACACCACAGCGGTACTCAGTAAGTGCCAAGTCTAACCTCGGTTGGGTAGTGACGAGGAAGGTCAAGGCCTACTGAGATTAAATAAATATAAAGATGACATGATAAGATAAGTAGTACAATTGAGAATCTACAGTAAGAATCTATACAAGATAATAAGAGTACAATAACGGAAACAGAGATGAAGGCAAACCACAAGGAAGTACCACTCATAACAAGGATGATAACCGGGGATCTCTTGGTATCCTCAATATATGCTAGGGATCTCTTGGTATCCCGATGATCTCTTGGCATCCTCAATATATGCTAGGGATCTCTTGGTATCCCGAGGATCTCTTGGTATCCTCAATATATGCTAGGATCTTTCGGTATCCCGAGGATCTCTTGGTATCCTCAATATACATGCCAGGGATCTATTGGTATCCCGCACCTCAGTTCAGATCATAAATATGTACAGGGGATCTCCCGGGATGCCGTCCCGTAGTCCCAAAGTAAAAACACACAGCAATAACACAAGAATACCCAATTAAGCTAAATTTCATACCAAGTAAACAGTTAATTATAGCCTAACATGCTTCACGTAATGAAATTAAGGCAATTTAAGCAAATAGGCAATTAAGTCAACTAAACATGCTTTTCTAAACTAGCAACAGGCTAAATTCACAAGTAGAATAAAACATGAAAACGAACTCAATTGAAATACTTAAAGAAAAATCGGATTTTCAACAATTAGCTCAAGTATGCGCTCGTCACCTCACGTACAAGGCATTCAATTATCAAATATATCATATTCTAAGGGGAAGGTCCCCCACACAAGGTTAGACAAGTCACTTACCTCGAACCGGCTCAAAATCAACCCGAAATCATGCTCTTGCCACGAGTACTAGACTCCAAATGACCAAAAATCTATTCAATTTAATTGCATAATGTAAATAACACTTCAAGTAACTGATTCTACAATTAAATTCTAAGCTAATATGCGAAATTATGTAAAATGACCAAAATACCCCTCGGGCCCACGTCTCGGAATTGGGTAAAATTTATATTTTCCAAAACCTCGCACTCTCACGAGTTTAGTCATATCAAGAGTACCAAAATTGGACCTCAATTTGTTTCTCAAATCATCACTCAAAGGTCTCCAATTATACAAGCCCTAACCCCCCAATTACCACTTATTTTCCTTAATTTTTCATGCTTAAATTGATAAAAATCACTCCAATAACGAGTTTAGGGACCAAAGACCTTACCCCAATGAACTCCTCTGAAAATCCCTCTTGAAAAGTGCTTCCCAAGCTTCTTCCCGTTTTGAAAAGATGAAAAATGACTAAATTTCGCGAAGGCAAGAATTTATATGTTCTGCCCAGCGATTTCCGCATTTGCGGCCCTGGAACCGCATCTGCGACTTTTCATTTAATGGCCAATTTTCGCGCCTGCGTTCTCTAACTCACAGATGCGGTACCGATTCTGCGAAAAATATCCCGCATCTGCAGAGCCTGCTGACCTCCCTCAATTTTGCTTCTGCGGCGCCACACCCGCGGAACCCAAACCGCAGGTGTGGTTATGACAGAACCAACAACTGAAGCTGCAACTTAAATTCCAAAATCTTTCGTCAACCATCGAAAATCATTCCGAGGCCTCCGAGACCTCAACCAAAAGCACCAACAAGTCACACCCCACTACCCAAACTTGTACCAATCCTTAAAACACCTAAAACAACATCGAAACCTCGAATTAACCATGGATTCAAGCCTAAGAACTCCAAAATTCTCAAAATACGCTTTTGATCAAAAAGTCTATCAAACCTCGTCCAAATAACCTGAAATTTTGCACACACGTCACATTCAACACTATGGAACTACTCCAACTTCCGGAATTCCATTCCGACAGTCGGACTAAAATCTCACTATCGGACCGGAACTTCAAAAATTCAACTTTCGGCATTTCAAGCCTAATTTTGCTATGAGCCTCCAAAACACAATTCGAACATGCCCCTAAACCCGAATCATCCAACGGAACTAAGGGAACCATCAGATTTCCATTCTGAGGCCGTCTTCACACTATTCCGACTACGGTCAACTTTCCAACACTTAAGCTCTCATTTAGGGACTAAGTGTACCAAAACTCCCTGAAACTCGACACTGAAAATCCCGGCAAATCAAAATAGCAGAATTAAACTTGGGGAAGGCAGTTATTAGGGGATCGGGGCATTAATTCTTAAGACGACCGGCCGAGTCGTCACATCCTCCTACACTTAAACATTCGTTCGTCCTCGAACGAGCATAAAGATATACCTGAAGTAGTGAAAAGATGAGGGTAATGGCTGCACATATCCTGCTCGGTCTCCCAGGTCGCCTCCTCGACCGGCTGGCCCTGCCACTGAACTTTCACGGATGCAATGTTCTTTGACCTCAGCTTTCCAACCTGCCTGTCCAATATTGCCACTGGCTCCTCAACATAAGATAGATCCTTATCCAACTAGACTGAACTGAAATTCAACACGTGCGATGGATCACCGTGATACCTCTGGAGCATCGAAACATGGAATATCGGATGAACTCCGGCCAAACTGGAAGATAAGGCAAGCTCATAAGCAACCTCCCCAACACGCCTCAATATCTCAAAAGGGCCAATAAATCTCAAACTCAACTTTCCTTTCTTCCCGAATCTCATAACGCCCTTCATAGGCGAAACCCGAAGTAGAACCCGCTCTCCAACCATATAGGAAATATCACGAACCTTCCGGTCCGTGTAACTCTTCTATCTGGACTGGGCTGTACGGAGTCTATCCTGAATCACCTTGACCTTCTCCAAAGCATCCTGAACTAGGTCTGTGCCCAACAATCTAGCCTCACCCGGCTCAAACCAACCCACCGAGGATCTACACCGTCTCCCATATAAAGCCTCATACACTGCCATCTGAATGTAGGACTGATAGCTGTTGTTGTAAGCAAACTCCACCAATGGCAAGAACTGATCCCAAGACCCTCCAAACTCAATCACACACGCACAGAGCATATCCTCAAGAATCTGAATAGTGCGCTCGGACTGTCCGTCCGTCTGAGGGTGAAATGCTATACTCAACTCCACCCGAGTACCCAACTCATGTTGAACGGCCCTCCAGAACCGTGATGTAAACTGAGTACCCCTATCTGAGATGATGGACATTGGAATACCGTGTAGACGAACAATCTCCCGGATATAAATCTCCGCCAACCGCTCCGAAGAATAAGTAGTACACACAGGAATGAAATGAGCGGACTTGGTCAGCCGATCCACAATCACCCAAATAGCATTGAACTTTCTCAAAGTCCGTGGGATCCCAACTACAAAGTCCATGGTGATCCGCTCCCACTTCCACTACGGAATCTCTATCTGCTGAAGCAACCTACCTGGTCTCTGGTTCTCATACTTCACCTACTCACAGTTGAGACACCGAGCTACGAATCCAACTATATCTTTCTTCATCCGCCTCCACCAATAGTGCTATCTCAAATCCTGATACATCTTCGCGGCACCCGGATGGATGGAATACCGTGAGCTATGGACCTCTTCTAGAATCAACTCTCGAAGCCCATCAACATTGGGTACACAAATCTGACCCTGCATCCTTAATACCCCATCATCACCAATAGTCACATCTTTGGCATCACCGTGCTGAACTTTGTCCTTGAGGACAAGAAAATGAGGGTCATCATACTGCCGCTCCCTGATACGATCAAATAAGGAAGGCCGAGAAACAACACAAGCTAGAACCCGACTAGGCTCCGAAAGATCCAATCTCACAAACTGGCTGGCTAAGACCTGAATATCCATCACCATAGGCCTCTCCGATGTTGGTAAATAAGCCAAACTCCCCAAACTCTCCGCCCGACGACTCAAAGCATCGGCCACCACATTGGACTTGCCCGAGTGATACAAAATAGTGATGTCATAGTCCTTCAGCAACTCTAACCACCTCCTCTGGCACAAATTTAGATCCTTTTGCTTGAACAGATGCTGCAAGCTCCAATGGTCAGTATAAATCTCACAAGGCATACCGTATAAGTAATGGCGCCAAATCTTCAGGGCGTGAACAATGGCAGCTAACTCAAGGTCGTGAACAAGGTAGTTCTTCTCATGTATCTTCAATTGTCTGGACGCGTAGGCAATCACCCTACCATCATGCATCAACATCACTCTGAGGCCCACCCTCGAGGCATCAGAATAGACCGTATAAGACCTCGAACCTGTAGGCAGTATCAAAATTGGGGCTGTGGCCAAAGCTGTCTTGAGCTTCTGAAAGTTCGCCTCACACTCCTCCGTCCACTGAAACAGATCATCCTTCTGGGTCAACCTGGTCATAGGGGCTGCAATCGATGAAAACTCTTCCACAAAACGACGGTAGTAACCTGCCAAGCCAAGGAAACTGAGGATATCTGTAGCTGAGGATGGTATGGGCCAACTCTATACGGCCTCTATCTTCTTCGGATCCACCTGAATACACTTACTCGATACCACGTGGCCTAAGAATGCCACTAAATCCAACCAAAACTCACATTTCGAGAACTTAACATATAACTTCTTCTCTCTCAGAGTCTGAAGCACAGTCCTCAGGTGCTTCTCATAATCTTCCCAACTCTGGGAATACACCAGATATCATCAATAAAGACAATGATGAACGAGTCAAGATACGGCCGAAACACACTGTGCATCAAATGCATAACGGCTGCTGGGGCATTGGTCAGCCCAAATGACATAATAAGGAACTCGTAATGACCATACCGAGTCCTGAAAGAAGTCTTTGGGATATCTGGCTCCCGAATCTTCAACTGATGGTAACCTGAGTGCAAATCAATCTTAGAAAACACACGTACGCCCTGAAGCTGGTCAAACAGATCATCTATACGAGGCAAAGGATAGCGGTTCTTAACTGTCACTTTGTTCAACTGGCGATAATCAATACACATACACATAGAACCATTCTTTTTCTTCACAAACAAGATAGGAGCACCCCAAGGTGATACATTGGGCCGAATAAAACCCTTATCAAGCAATTCCTGTAACTGATCCTTCAACTCCTTCAGCTCAGTGTTGATATCCAATTTTTTGATATATATTTTTCAATATGCAAAATAACTTCAAAATGACATATATATGCTTATGTGAGCATATCCAAGTATTTTATTATTTTTTCATAATTTTTAAAGGTTTTTAAAATTAATTTATTTCCCTCTTTTATCCATAAAAACCTAATAATTATTTCCAAATTTATTATTTTGGTAATTAATTTATTGGAATTTCATATTTATGTTAGAATATAGTTAAGATAATTTTTGCATATTTTTACAAATTTATTTAGTATTTAAGCTAAATTGCACGTAATTGCAATATTAGCCTCTTTTATGATTTAATTGCGTTTATATTCATAAAATCAAGTCCTTTATTTTTAAATTGTTAATTATATGTTATAAATTATTTTAGTGATTTTAATTTATTTTTAGAAATTAGTTTATTATTTTTTATAAAATAAATAGGGAAAAATGGTTATTTAAAATTTAGCCAGATTGGCTTTCAATTTCAGCCTAAAATTGAGCCCAAATCAGACCTAATTTCCCAGCCCAATTGCAACTCATACTCGACCCCTAACCCATTTAAACGACCCAACCCGGATTCCCCACCTAACCCCTTTAATCCTAGCCATTGATCATTTAGGTCAACGACCACCGTCCTCCCTTTCCTTTTTTAACCCTGAACGACCCCTAAACCTAAATCATTTCTCTACACTCGCCGCCTTTGAATCCCCTTTATCTCTCAACTCTCTCTGAAACCTCTCAAGAACCCTAGCCGCCGCCATCTAACCCCACCCTAATCTACCTCAACCCCTGCCTAATCCATGGCCTCTCATGGTCATTTGAGATATGTATCAGCCTCCTACGGCCCCTGGGTGCTTGTTTCTATGATTTCATGGCCAGAACTCGAAGAAATTTGGTCCAGTCCTTGCTCGACTTCTGTTCATGGCTTTTGTCCGGCCAGCCATGACCTTTCTCTGGCCATTCATGGCCTTTCAAGGCAGATCCTTAACTTTCCTGGTTAGATCGGAAACTTTCAAGGTCTTTCTCACCTTTTCAGGGTTTTCCGAAACCTTAATCTTTAAGATCTTTTGATTTTTCTTTCAGATCTACTTTAGATCTGTACTTGCTATGAATGTTTTAAGTGTTTTCTCGAAAATTCTTCGACTTATCTTTCAAAACGACCCTTCATTTTCTCCGATTAGGGTTTCTCTTAACCTCTCTTTTAAAAAATCTCTTCTCTGATACTTAATGTTGTTTTATGGTTTTACTATGTTCAAACTGCTTGTTATGCTTTCCTTCTACTTGAGTCAGCATGTTAACCCTAGTTCCTTTTTGTCTCATCCGAGTTCTAAAACTGCATGTTTGAATGTGTACTTGCTCGATTAAGTTCTTTGTTCTTGTTTGACTTATTTGATTCTGAATTTTACCATCTTTTAAACTCGATTATTGTGGAAAACCCTAGGTCTTTTGGTCTGAGACTTCTTGTTTGAAAGTGTACTTGACTCGATTAAAGGTTCCTTGTTTTAGACTCTCTTTTCTTTTATGTGACCTATCTGATTCTGAGTTTCACTATATTTTTAACTCGACTATTGTTGAAACCCTAATTTCTTAAAAGGTTTTCCTCACTTATTACTGTGAGACCTTTACTTGTTTTGACTCTCTTCTTCACTTTGGCTATACATGTGAGCCATAACTATCTAACTTTGTTCACTACTGAATCCTATGCTTATTTCTTCTACTATTGTATGTTGTTTCTTTTGCCAATGCGCTTGGCCTCGCATGTTTGATGCTTCAATTCACTCTATTTATATACTGAAGTGCAGAATCATATTTCTTCCTTGATTGATCTTGGTCTTGTTACTGATTGCAAAAGCTCTTCTTTTACGAGCCCTAATTTCTACTCATATATTTAAAGTTAATTGATCCCTTTCCTTTACTATGATATTTTACCTTACTGAATCTTTTCCAAAATAAGCATCTCTTTGTACTTAGACTTGATTGTTTACTTCATGCTTTTACTACCCCTTTTATTGCAATAATCAATCTGTTTCCAAACTGATTTTCCTTCCTTAATTAGACCTGCTGCTACCCGTTAAACAGGGATTTCTTAATTAAAGGGAATCACTTGGGTTAATTGATTCTGACTTGTGATTGTTTCCATGTTTGTGTTAAGACTTTACTTATTACCTTATTCTTCACATGTTTTCAAAACTATAAATACCCACACTCTTTTCTTTCAAAGGGACGAACCATCTGAGTTCAAAATACACACTTCACTCAAAACTCACTCTTTTCTCTACTATTACTTGTGCTACTGCTTTGTCTAGCCAGCTGAAAGCCAAGGCTAGGCTATGAAAGTTTGCTTACTTTTCTTTTCTGCACTTTGCTTCTTACTGGTATGTCCTAGTTAATCTTCAAGCAACAACAACAACATGTTTCTTTAGTTGTTTTAGTTTCCTTCACTCTTGCCTGCTTCTGCTTATGTTTATGCAATCAAGTTACATTACTAAGCATGCTAAAATCTGCTCCCTCCCCTTCTAAATTAATGTTTTCCCTTATGTATGTACTCTGTCAGTCACTTGTTATGTGATTTGTTGACTCATGAATCCCAAACCCCATATCCCCATATGTGTTTGTGTTCTCTGGCTGGTTTCTGGGCATGTTAGCATCATCTATTGCTGTGCATGTCCTAACCTGACCCTTCTTGGGGTCATATGATTCATGCTATGTATTCCTAAAACCCTTGACCCCTTTATGCAATTACTGATTCTGTGTAGTTCAAGTTTTACTACTATTGTTTTCAAATCACTCTTATCCCTTACTATTCTCACCCAGTTTTAAATCAATCTGTTTCTGCACTTCCACTTTACTCTTAGAACCTAGGTTCTACCCCTCTTGTGTGAGCCTTGCCTTGGGTCCCTTGAGCTCCCTCTGATCTTGGACACATAAGGGTTGGCCCTTCCATACTGCACTCGTTTCTATCTAGTTATGCAAACCTGGGTGTAAGCACTGCCCGGGGTCCCTTAAGACCCTTAGGGAACTTTGACACACCCAGGTCTGAGAAAGGCTTTGAAACAAGTGGAATTTGAGGTGGTTTATTCCATAACTCAGGGAGGAAGTCAGAATCAGGCTTCCTATGATTGTAACTTCTTATTTTGCACTTTTATGTTGTAATTCAGTACTTGGTCTATAATAATATAACAACTATTGGGGTTGGCTAGTGAAATGGATGGGGTAACTATGCATGTTTAGCAATTAGAAGGGTAGACACCATGCCTATAGGATCTGTTCCGTTTTAATTCAAATTCTGCATGCTCCACTTTCACGCAGATAGAGAACATGCCTATAGGACTTGTTTAATGAACTCTGCATGTTATATTACCACACTTAGACACCATTCCTATAGGATCTAAATGGCTATAATCAGACGCCATGTCTATAAGATTAAAATTAGTGTTTTTCATAGAAATCATGCCTATAGGAATTTTAAGTAAGTCCTGCCTGCTTCATTTCACGTTCAACTAGATATTATGTCTATAGGAATTAAAAATCGGCAATAATAGAGATCATGCCTATAGGATCTGAAACCACTCTAGTTCAAAAAACAATTTGACTCGTACTGTTCTGAATTAGTTTTAAACAACCTACTCCTTTTATTAATACGGTTTAGATATCATGCCTATAGGATCCAAATCGCTCGTTTAAAACTGTTAGTGCTTTGCTGCATTCTTAATCAGTAATAGACATCATGCCTATAGGACATCACCAATACACACTTAGGCAATCCTTACATAATAACAACAAAACTGAATCCGCCTTTGTTTAATTAGCAACTGCTACAACCAGCAGGCAGGCCTGATTCAGACTTCTTATCTGAGTTATGTAATAACTTGGTCTGCTTCAACAATTAAAACTCCCCTACCTTAGTACTTTTTATTCTAACCCTAAATGTGTTTAAGTCATGCTATTTATATGCTTTATTTCATATCTCTTATATTGCTGTTATTTTATTATGCATTTTTATGGTACTAATATATCGGTTCCTGTTGCTTTTTTGAGCCGAGGGTCTCCTGGAAACAGCCTCTCTACCCTTTGGGGTAGGGGTAAGGTCTGCGTACATATTACCCTCCCCAGACCCAACTTGTGGGATTATACTGGGTCGTTGTTGTTGTATTTATATGCTTTACTTGAGGAGGTATATATGAGCCTTTTAGTTGTTTATATGTTTCCCCTATTATGCAGTCCTATGTGTTTTGAATGTCGCCTTAGTCTTTTACCTTTAAAAACTCAAGAGTCAGCCTAAAATCCTCCCTCTTATAGAAATAGTAGTCCTAAGTTCCTCCGGGATTGATATGAATGGGACGGGTAATAGCATGCAGTAGAGATCGATACCAATCCGCGCTTTAATACCTTAATGAGGTGGGAAGGGTAGATTTGAATATGTTGACCGGTGCACTAATACCACGTGTATCCCCTCTTCAGAGGAGTGTCATACCGGGTATCGCATTGATGTGATCCATATTATAAATAAACCTAGGACCCCTCTCTTCTTTTATATTCTCAAGTTTTTGTAGAACTGTGACTTCTTTTCAAAATTCGCCTTTTAATAATTGTTCTTTCAAACTCTTATGTGTTTATACCTAAATCCCTTACTATTTGAGCCTACACTTGTCTATCTGCTAATTGTACAAAATTCACAAAACTATCTGGCCGGGAACCACACTAGTGGATCCTGAGGGGTGCCTAACACCTTCCCCTTAGGATAATTTCAAGCCCTTACCCTATCTCTGGTTATCAAACAAACTTAGAAATGAACCTGATAGGTGTCCTAATGCACCTTAAATCATTAGGTGACATCTCTTCAAACGCAAACCCAGTTCCCAAAAGGAATGAGTTGTCCTATACCCAAAATGTCATAAACCCGATTTTCCGATGTGAATAGGAAAAAAAGGGGCGCAACAGCATGGCGACTTTGCTGGGGATATTAGGCTTTTACCACTTCAGATTGTTCTTGTGAATTTGTACCCTCCCTTATGTGCAATTACTTGTTTAAATTTCTTTAAGAATTTAATTTCTTTTTAAGATGCAAAACTGACTTATCTTCTTTGTTTCCTTCCTTTATTGATGCTTTAAATTATGAAACTGCTGTATTTATCACTTTCTTAGCGTGTAAATACGTGCCAACATGTTTAATTATTGCATAATCATGCTCAACATCATACTCCACTCATGCCAAATAAACACCATAGCAACGCTTATAATGAGTGGTTGCGCTCTTCCTATATCATTACCCCCCTAAATTCAGAAAAGGCATATTTGCAGTAAAACCAGTCGATCAACGGTGCAGTCGACGGTTCTGTGCCTTCCCTCTTGAGTTGTCTGCTCAAAGGTACCAGTCTAAAACCCTATAGAAACCTTACTCTGTTCAAATTGTGCATGCATCATGGTCAAACCTAGCCGGGTCAGTTATGTTGTCCACATAATGATCTTTTAAGATAGCCTTCTCCAAAGTCCACTGGGTTTCCCTAAACCCAAACGGACATCATCACGTTCTGTACATTTATTTGGAGAACTAAATGCTTCATGCTAATTGTTGATGATAAATAGTCGAGTCTGGTGGGGGTATGGTCTAACCCTTTTGTTTTGCAAAAAATGAAGGACGAGGTCCCCCAACTTCGGTATGGTTAGCACACCCCGACTCTTGCTAGACTGGTGGAGGAGTCTTTTATCAAACGACCAAATCAATGAGTAGAAAGAGAGGGCCGCCAAATCTAGAGAAAAGCTGGAATATCTGGAATACAACTTATTGGAATTGGAAGGAAAGGTGAGGAAGAGAGTCGCCAATTGCCAGAACGCTGAGGGAAATGAAGGAGAACATTTGGAAAAGGCATTTTTACTGGTGAACCTACGCGAACTAGAGGATTTGATCAACGAGAACATTCAACCTGAGGAAGGTCCTTCTAGGACCAAATAGATAGGAGTTTATATTTTGCTTTATAAAATGTAATAAGGCCAAGGGCCATTAGTGGCTTTTTATTTCCTGTTTATTTAGTGTCAATTTGGGATTCATCTACTTTTTATCAATAAAATAAGGCATTTAGCTTCCTAAGTTCTCCAAATCAATTTGTCGCTAGGCCCATCTCGGGCATAAAGCGGTCCCCAATTTAGGACACGATCTAAATTCCCGCACTATGTGTTTAAATACTGCAACACTTTTTATGATCCTCACTAACTTGGTTACCTTTTTGTTTTATTCTTTGTTTTGTTTTTATTATTTCCCTCCCCAAAGGTTAGTTCGTGCACTCTAGAAACATTATCCTATTCCACGAGATCCAGGGGCCCTCCACCCACTCCTCCTCTTAGTCCTATCAAAACAAGAACAAAGGCAAAATGGAAGATTTGAACAACGTCAGAAAGGAGAATTCAACTGAACGGGTAGAGGCCACCAATGGCCATGGTACTCAAGTTCCTAAGGAGAATGTATCCTAACTTGAACAGAAATTGCTAAAATTCCAAGAAGAGCTCGACCAGGTCCGGAATCTAGCTAGCCTATCATTTTCCCTCAGCACCCTAGATATCACCTTTCCCAATACTCAAAACCCTACACCGCCTCTAAATATCCCAAAGCAACAGAATCAACCCGCTCCGCACCATCATGCTATTCCACCAAAGACCTAATGCAACACCTGCCATACCCCAAACAATACTCTACTACTCATCCCAGAACCCCAAAACTCCACAAACGACCACTTTCACACCTACCATAACACCCCTATCTATGTGGAGACCATGCCACACTCTACCCAACCTATCTCAAGCACACCTGAGTCTGATGAAAAGGATTTGCTTATCAGAAACCTGGCTGGGGAACTTAAGAAATTGACTAGCTAGATTTAGGGCGTTGAGGGAAGCAAAGGAATCGAGGGGCTCAACTATGAAGATCTTTGCATACAGTCCGATGTCGAACTGCCCGAGGGGTACAAACCTCCAAAGTTCGAAATGTATGATGGTACAGGGGATCCAAGGGTCCATTTGAGAACGTACTGTGACAAGCTGGTTGGAGTAGGGAAGGACAAGAGAATTCGCATGAAGCTGTTCATGAGGAGTCTGAAAGGAGATGCGTTGTCCTAGTACATCAGCCAAGATCCAAAGAAGTGGTCAAGCTAGGTAAGCATGGCGTCTGACTTTATGGACAGGTTCAGGTTTAACACAGAGAATGCGCCAGATGTGTTCTATATTCAGAATCTAAAGAAGAAGCCTATAAAAATATTTCGCGAGTATGATACTCGCTGGAGGTTCGAAGCTGCTAAGGTCAGACCTGCCTTAGAGGAAGAAGCAAATGGAAAGCCTTGGTTTCATGATATCAAGGAATATTTGGCAAAAGGAGAGTACCTAGAACATGCAAATCCCACTTAGAAACGCACACTTCGGAGATTGGCCAACAATTTCTTTCACATCGGAGGAATCCTGTATAAGAGGACTCCTGATTTGGGACTATTAAGGTGTGTCGACGCAAAGGAAGCATCCAGGCTACTAGAGGAAATTCATGACGGGACCTGCGGTCCACATATGAATGGTTTTGTCTTAGCAAAGAGAATACTCTGGGCTGGTTACTTTTGGATGACTATGGAAACAGACTACATCCAGTATGTCCAAAAATACTATCACTGTCAAATATATACGGGCATGATAAAGGTACCTCCAAATGAGCTTAATGCAACAAGCTCACCATGGCCGTTCGCTGCCTGGGGAATGGACGTTATTAGACCAATCAAGCCTGCCGCTTCCAACGGACACAAGTTTATCCTTGTAGCAATCGATTGTTTCACCAAATGGTTCGAAGTAGCATCTTACAGAGCAGTAACTAACAAAGTTGTGGCAGACTTTGTCCGCGACCGCAATGTTTGTCGATTCGGGATTCCAGAGTCAATCCTTACTGATAATAGCTCCAACATCAACAGCGACTTGATGAAAGCTATGTGTGAAACTTTCAAGATCAAACACAAGAATTCCACAGCCTACAGGCATCAAATGAATGGAGCTGTAGAAGCCGCCAATAAGAATATTAAGAAGATATTAAGGAAAATGATAGAGAAGCATAAACAGTGGCACGAGAAGTTATCATTTGCTTGATGTTGGGCATATTTCTATATGTTTTGATATTACTTTACCCATGTTTTAACCGTTTTTGTTGCTATTTGGTGTTAAAAATTCCCAACATGGTTTAATTATTGGTTTTATGACTAATGGATTTGTGTGATGATTTAGGGTGTTTGGAGTGGAAATTATGAAGAAAAGATGCTCCAACCTAGAGGAGAAGAGGGTGGATGTGTCGCATCCAACCTTGGGAAGAAGGTTACTTGGTACACCCTTAGCAGTGAAGTCGGCCCATAGCATCCCCATAGCATCCGCACCTGGGCAAAGCTGAGATGGAGGAAAAAAGGGTGGATGTGACATCCACCCTAGCATGCGAAGCTGAGAAGCGGAGGACGAGGTAAATGCGAAGCATCCACCCCAACATCAATCCCTGAAGCAGATTCGGACCAAGATTAGGAGAACTTTGGCCCACGACTTTTGTACACAATATATAAGCCAAAAACACCTCTTTTAGGTCATCTAACAAACCTTTTGAAGGGAGTTCGACCTAGGGAGAGCAAGGAGCTGCCGTAGAGGCCGGGTTTCAACTTTCTTTTACCAAACTTAGTAATTTTTATGTTTCTTTGTATGATTTGTTATTTTGCTACCATGTCTATGTGGAGCTAAACTTCATATTATAGGGTTGTGATTCTTTCATGACTATTGTTATTCGGATATTGATTTTGATATCTTAATTTATCATATTAGTTTATTTATTCAATCTTGCACTTAATTATTTGATTGCTTGATCACTAATTGAATACTATCTACGAATCTAGAGTTGAACTCGAATGTGGGAATTCTAGATTGCATATAGGATTGAGTAGAGCAAGTTCTTAAACCTGGGCATCGGGGAACGGATTCGCTGTTAGGATAGACATATACCTAATTGCCTTGCTTTTTTTATTTACAGGAATTATAAATACATTCTTGTTAGTTCTAATTCCATAGACATATAGGCGTTAGGTTATCTTGAATAGGCGAGTAAGAACTCGACATATTCTTATGAGCAATATCAACCCTGTTAACCAATAAACTAGATAAATTAGTTAGTCAATTCAATTGAAGAATACAATAAGAATGTTAGATAGCCCATAACCCTAGATCGTTTCCATTACATTGATATCATAAAAATCTGCTCTTCTTTTGTTCAGAGTTTATTATTTGTTTTCTTTTTCTTTTAATTAGATTAGAATCAAATATTTATAGGTTTAATTCTTCTTTAGATAATTAGGATAATCTAATTTAGTTAATAGTTAATCATAAGTCCTCGTGGGTTCGACATCCAACTTTACACTTTATTACTTGACGACCGCGTATACTTGCGTGTGTGTTTGGCCACAATAAGTTTTTGGCGCTGTTGTCGGGGACTTAGAAATTAGCTATTTTTCTAAATTAGACTTTTACTTTTATCTTTACAAGTTTTTTCTTCTCTTTTTGTAAATATTTTTAATTTTTTAACTATTTGACTTTTCTCCTAGTGTGTTTCTAGTTCTTTCAACATGACATCTAGGGATGAAATATTCGGAGATAAGGTTATTGATGAAGACGCTTGGTTGACGGAAGACTTTTATGGCCCGTCTTTTTGGGCTTGTCATGACTTGAACTCTGGGAGGTCTGAATTTGAATATGGGAGTAAGGGTAGGTATTAGGACGTATATTCTCGATTAGGCAAATATGCAGAATGACGTTGTCTTCTAACAACGTTAGTGAATGACTGGTCTAAGGAGAGAGATGAACTTGCACATAAAATTGATAATTTTGGCTTGGTTGTGCGCAACTTGGAAGCAGATTTGAGTGCAAAGGTTGATGCGTGTAATGCCCAACAATTTAATGATGAGTTGTGTGAAGCTGAAAAAAATCTTCTAGACCAAATTGAGGAGCTAAAACAAGAATATCAATCATTAGACCATATTTCCCTTGGTGCCAATGTTGAGAAGAGTGCTCTAGAGTCATGTGAGGGAGTAGATAACATTACTTTTGGAGAATTGAGTGTGTGTATAAATGGGGATGTAAATAGTAGTACAATTCATGAGTTAGGGCGCATTAGACCTCATTCCAACCATTTTTCCACATTGTGTTTAGATAATAAGATAGTAATCGAGCCATCTGAGCCTATGAGGGAGTCAAAGGATGAGTATGAGAGTGTCTATATTCTGAAATTTGTTGTGCCAAAAAGCGAAAATTACATTCCTCATCTAAAGGCTGAGAAGTGCATAGTGAAAAATTTATTACTTGGCCTGGTTATCTTTGTAGCCCCACCAAAGGAGCATAGCCACATACTGGATGCCCTGTTAGGGATACAATTCATAAGTTCAAGGTGGAGGCAAAAAGTGGTTCAAGTCGTGCCGCGACTTTAAATTAGGCGCTTGTTGGGAGGCAACCCAGCTTTATTACTTTCTTTTATTTTTTTTCTTTTGTTATTTTTCTATTATCTTTGTAGTGCTGTTTTTGCTTTGTAGGATTATAAACATAGGAAGCAAATCCATTAGAAGAGTGCAAAAGCAAGTTAGATGGTGAGAACTAAGTGTAGGGTGCCCACACAAAAGACCATGCTTGGGGGAAGTCTGAGTACCTCGTGAGCCGCTATTGCTTCGGCCTTTGGCCTTTCAGGGAGTTTCTTGTCCACCCCTATTATTATTTTGCTTTATTTGTGCATTGGGGATACTACACTCTTTTAAGTGTGGGGTGGAAAAATTTCTCTATATAATTAGTAGTAGGATGTTAGCAAAATATTAACTTCTTATTTTTGTTTTTGTAGTTGTGTAGAATTTTAGTAGCTATGAGAAAAAATAGAAAAAAAATTAAAAAATTTGGACTTTTTCCGACGATGGATCTCTTAGACAGTTTTCTTGAGGGATTAAAGTCTAAACAAAAATCCAAAAATATGTCTTTTAACTTTCTTTTGGTAGTAATAATCCCCTGTGATTTTTCTTTGTGCCTCGAATCTTTTCCATGGGATGTAGTTTGAACCGGATAGTTTTTTTCTTTTAGATTAGATTAGGAATTTAGGGAATAAAATGGAGGAAGAAAGATGGGATAAACCTAGTTGTCCTTGACTTGTTTGATAGTAGCACATTTAGGCTTTGGCATGTGTAGTAATTTTCCTATGATTTGAAATTATTGATGATGCCTTGCTTAGTTGGATAGCATGTTTTGTGATGCCTATTTCTCATTTTCTTGACTTGTGTTCACTTTGTGCTTAATGCTTAATATCATGTGGCTTCGTGAATACTTGAATTAGTTTGAGATCGGAATGGGACCGTCCTTAGTGAGTCATGTGCCATGTGTGGTAAGATTGTTGTCTATGTATTGTACTTGTGTCTAGAACTTGCCCGGTATGCGAGTTGAAGCAAAATTTTAGGTGATGCTCGATTTGAGAAATGATTTTAGGCTGTCTGAGAAGCGGAGGACGAGGTGAATGCGAAGCATCCACCCAGCATCAATCCCTGAATCAGATTCGGACTAGGATTAGGAAAACTTTGGCCCACGATTTTTGTACGCAATATATAAGACAAAAATACCTCTTTTAGGTCATCTAACAAACCTTTTGAAGGGAATTCGACCAAGGGAGAGCAAAGAACCGCTGTGGAGGCCGTGTTTCATCGTTCTTTTACCAAAACTTAGTAATTTTTATGTTTCTTTGTATGATTTGTTGTTTTTCTACCATGTCTATGTGGAGCTAAACTTCACGTTCTAGGGTTGTGGTTCTTTCATGACTATTGTTATTTGGATATTGATTTTGTTATCTTAATTTATCATATTAGTTTATTTATTCAATCTTGCACTTAATTATTTGATTTCTTGATCACCAATTGAATACTATCTACGAATCTAGAGTTGAACTCGAAAGTGGAAATTCTAGATTGCATATAGGATTGAGTAGAGAAAGTTCTTGAACCTGGGCATCGGGGAACAGATTCGCGGTTAGGATAGACTTATACCTAATTGCCTTGCTTGGTTTATTTACAGGAACTATAAATGCATTCTTCTTAGTTCTAATTCCATAGACATATAGGCGTTAGGTTAGCTTGAATAGGCGAGTAAGAACTCGACATATTCTTATGAGCAATATCAACCCTGTTAACCAATAAACTAGATAAATTAGTTAGTCAATTAAATTGAAGAATACAATAGGAATGTTAGATAGCCCATAACCCTAGATTGTTTTCATTACATTGATATCATAAAAATCTGCTCTTCTTTTGTTCAGAGTTTATTATTTGTTTCCTTTTTGTTTTAATTAGATTAGAATCAAATATTTATAGGTTTAATTCTTGTTAGAAAATTAGGATAATTTAATTTAGTTAATAGTTAATCACAAGTCCTCGTGGGTTCGACATCCAACTTTTAGTCACTTTATTGCTTGACGACCGCGTATACTTGCATGTGCGTTTGGCCGCAACATTTCTCTATTGGGGTATCGCACCATAGTCCACACATCGCTTGGGGAGACCCCCTATATGCTGGTTTATGGTACAGAGGCTGTCATTCCCGCTGAGGTAGAAATTCCTTCCCTAAGGACCATACAAGAAGCTGATCTTGATGACACAGAATGGGTGAAAAGTCATTATGAGCAACTAGCCCTTATCGACGGAAAGAGAATGAATGTAGTCTGCCATGGTCAACTCTATCAGAACAGAATGTCCAGAGCCTTCAACAAAAGAGTCAGGCCGAGATGGTTCACATCGTGGCAGTTGGTGTTAAAGAAAATTTTTCCGCATCAAGACGAAGCCAAATGGAACTTCTCTCCCAACTGGCAGGGTCCATACATGGTTCACCGGGTTCTGACAGGAGGAGCCCTCATATTTGCAGAAATGGACGGAGAAGTCTGGCCCAAAGTCGATCAATTCAGATGCAGTCAAGCGCTACTATGTGTAATATTTATGCTTCCTTTATATGATGTAAATTGAACTACGCCTGACCTGATTCCGGTTTAAGAGGGGATACGTAGGCAGCCCTATGGGTTCGGTCACAATTCAATAAAATTTCATTTCCCCTATGCAATTGGAAACCGGGGCAAAATTTTAAGGAGGACCCTCAAAATTCTGAAGTAATTTTAGCCAATCGCCGCACGAACAGCAGTCAGAAGCGTCAACCCATAAAACTGGGGCAGAATTTTGAGGGGGACACTCAAAGTTCCGTAGCAAGAAAGGTTGCAATGTCTCGAACCACGTCACAATCGTTGGTTTATCTAAAGCTTTTTATTATACGCTTATGTCATACTTTTACAAAATTATGCATGTTTATTATCGAAACTACTTTGTTTAGAAATGCTACCCCAACGATACATACAGTATCACCAGATCAAAGCCGAGCAGGTCAAACAAAGCCAGCGGAGATACAAACTAACCTCCCCCCTTTTACAAAATTCACGATTTTTCTTTGGATGCAGGCACTTGGATTACGAAATCATGAAACATGCTATACACCCATGGGACAAACATTATTCAGGAACATAACTCTCAGAACCATTGCACTTACCAACCTTTGCTATCCGCACACACTAGTGATATTCCGCATGTCACAATGTCCCCAGCAATCACAATGTCGCAATCTGCTATCAGTTAAGAAAGCTCTACTACCATTTGCCATTTTATTTCTTGCATAAGGCTACCGTTCTGCCTTCCGAGACTAAACGTTGTCTCCATCTGCATTTTTGCATTGCATAAGGCTACCATTCTACCTTCCGAGACTAAAAGCTGTCTCCATCTGCATTTGCATTGCATAAGGCTAAACACTGCTTTCATCCTTGAATAAGGCTAAACACTACCTCACTGCATCTCATGGATGAAAGATCACCACATATTGCATCTACATGGCTGAAAGATCGCCACATACTGCATCGACATGACTGAAAGATCACCACATATTGCATCTGCATGGCTAAAAGATCGCCTCATACTATATCTGCATGGGCTGAAAGATTGCCAAATTGTCCGAAGGCGTCATCATTCGGAGGCATCATCTTCATAGTCCGAGAACACCATGTCATGGCCTGAGGATCCCTTTTAATCTTTTGCATATCATTATCAAAGGCATCATGGTTCGGTGGCATCATCCTCATAGCCCGAGAGCATTATTTCATGGCCTGCGAATCCTTTATTGTACGCTTCATGGCCCAGGACATCATGGTCTAAAGGACGTCATCCTAACCATCCAAAGACAACATTTATGGTCCGACGGGAATTTGCATCATGTTTAAATTTATGCACAGTATACGCTTGTATTGTTTCTAATTGCAGGTACACCGGCGAGCAACGTCCATCTCGGCATGATCAAGCCCACTAGCCATATCAAACCTTAACCATTCTCACAGGCCGCCCACTCACCCCGTCTTGGATATTGCATCCGTTCTTGGAAAGTCTCCATCGGCATACTCCGCCGACGGATTCTGAACTACATATGGCCTGATTCCTGTAAAACTAGGGATATGTAGGTATCTCAGAAGCCAGGGTGCGGCCTATCTTCTTCGAGCCATTTCGTTCGATCAAAATTGGCCATCATATCTTTATCTGACAACTCTTTCATCCTTCCCGGGTAAAGAGGGGCAGCTGTTGATACCCAATTTTTCCCTATATATTTTTCAATATGCAAAATAACTTCTAAATGGCATATATATGCATATGTGAGCATATCCAAGTGTTTTATTATTTTTTCATAATTTTTAAAGGTTTTTAAAATCAATTTATTTTCCTCTTTTATCCATAAAAACCTAATAATTATTTTCAAAATTATTATTTTGGTAATTCATTTATCGGAGTTTCATATTTATGTTAGAATATAGTTAAGGTAATTTTTGCATATTTTTACAAATTTATTTAGTATTTTTAAGCTAAATTGCACGTAATTGCAATATTAGCCTCTTTTAAGATTTTATTGTGTTTATATTCATAAAATCAAGTCCTATATTTTTAAATTGTTAATTATATGTTATAAATTATATTAGTGCTTTTAATTTGTTTTCAGAAATTAATTTACTATTTTTTATAAAATAAATAGGGAAAATGGCTATTTAAAATCTAGCCAGATTGGCTTTCAATTTCAGCCTAAAATTGAGCCCAAATCAGACCCAATTTCCCAGCCCAATTGCAACTCAAACCCGATCCCTAACCCATTTAAACGACCCAACCCAGATTCCCCACCCAACCCCTTTAATCCTAGCCGTTGATCATTTAGATCAAAGGCCACCCTCTTCCCTTTCCTTTTTAACCCTTAACGACCCCTAAACCTAAATCATTTCTCTACACTCGCCGCCTTTGAATTCCCTTTATCTCTCAACTCTCTCTGAAACCTCTCAAGAACCCTAGCCGCCGCCATTTAACCCCACCCTAATCTACCTCAACCCCTGCCTAATCCATGGCCTCTCATGGTTATTTGAGATATGTATCAGCCTCCTACGGCTCCTGGGTGCCTGTTTCTATGATTTCATGGCCAGACCTCGAGGGTATCTGGTCCAGTCCTTGCTTGACTTCTGTTCATGGCTTTTCTTCGGCTAGCGATGACCTTTCTCTGGCCATTCATGGACTTTCAAGGCAGATCCTTGACTTTCCTGGTTAGATCGGAAACTTTCAAGGTCTTTCTCACCTTTTCAGGGTTTTCTGAAACCCTAATCTTTAAGATCTTTTGATTTTTCTTTCGGATCTACTTTAGATCTGTACTTGCTATGAATGTTTTAAGTGTTTTCTCGAAAGTTCTTCAACTTTTCTTTCAAAACGACCCTTCATTTTCTCCGATTAGGGTTTCTCTTAACCTCTCTTTTAAAAATCTCTTCTCTGATTCTTGATGTTGTTTTATGGTTTTACTATGTTCAGACTGCTTGTTATGCTTTCCTTCTACTTGAGTCAGTATGTTAAAACCATAGTTCCTTTTTGTCTCATCCGAGTTCTGAAACTGCATGTTTGAATGTATACTTGCTCGATTAAGTTCTTCGTTCTTGTTTGACTTATTTGATTAAGAGTTTTACCATCTTTTAAACTCTATTATAGTGGAAAACCCTAGGCCTTTTGGTTTGAGACTGCTTGTTTGAAAGTATACTTGACTCGATTAAAGGTCCCTTGTTTCAGAATCTCTTTTCTTTTATGTGACCTATCTGATTCTGAGTTTCACTATATTTTTAACTCAACTATTGTTGAAACCCTAATTTCTTAAAAGGTTTTCCTCACTTGTTACTATGAGACCTTTACTTGTTTTGACTCTCTTCTGCACTTTGGCTATACATGTGAACCATGACTATCTAACTTTGTTCACTACTGAACCCTATGCTTATTTCTGCTACTATTGTATGTTGTTTCTTTTGCCAATGTGCTTGGCCTCGCATGTCTGATGCTTCTGTTCACTCTATTTATATACTGAACTGCAGAATCATGTTTCTTCCTTGATTGATCTTGGTCTTGTGACTGATTGCAAAAGCTTTTCTTTTACAAGCCCTAATTTCTACTCATCTGTTTAAAGTTAATTGATCCCTTTCCTTTACTATGATATTTTACCTTACTGAATATTTTCCAAAATAAGAATGTCTTTGTACTTAGACTTGATTGCTTACTTCATGCTTTTACTACCCCTTTTATGGCAATAATCAATCTGTTTCCAAACTGATTTTCCTTCCTTAATTAGACATGCTGCTACCCATTAAACAGGGATTCCTTAATTAAAGGGAATCACTTGGGTTAATTTATTGTGACTTGTGATTATTTCCATGTTTGTGTTAAGACTTTACTTATTACCTTATTCTTCACATGTTTTCAAAACTATAAATACCCACCCTCTTTTCTTTCAAAAGGACGAACCATCTGAGTTCAGAACACACACTTCACTCAAAACTCTGTTTTTTATACTATTACTTGTGCTACTGCTTTGTCTAACCGGCTGAAAGCCAAGGCTAGGCTGTGGAAATTTTCTTACTTTTCCTTTCTGCACTTTGCTTCTTACTGGTATGTGCTAGTTAATCTTCAAGCATCAACAACAACATGTTTCTTTAGCTGTTTCAGTTTCCTGCACTCTTGCCTGCTTCTGCTTATATTTATGCAATCAAGTTACATTACTAAGCGTGCTGCAATCTGCTCCCTCCCCTTCTAAATGAATGTTTTCCCTTATGTATGTACTATGTCAGTTACTTGTTATGTGATTTGCTGACTCATGAATCCTAAACCCCCATATCCCCCTATGTGTTTGTGTTCTCTGGCTGGTTTGTGGGTATGTCAGCATCATCTATTGATGTGCATGTACAAACTCGACCTTTCCTAGGGTCATATGCTTCATGCTATGTATTCCTAAAACCCTTGATCCCTTTGTGCAATTACTGATTCTGTGTAGTTCAAGTTTTACTACTACTGTTTTCAAATCACCCTTATCCCTTACTATTCTCACCTAGTTGTAAATAAATCTCTGTTTCTGTACTTCCACTATACTCTTAGAACCTAGGTTCTGCCCCTCTTATGTGAGCCTTGCCTTGGGACCCTTGAGCTCCCTCTGAACTTGGACACATAAGGGCTGGCCCTTTAATACTGCACTCATCTCTATTTGGTTATGCAAACCTGGGTGTAAACACTGCTCGGGGTCTCTTAAGACCCTTAAGGAACTTTAACACACCCAGGTCTGAGAAAGGCTTTGAAACAAGTGTCATTTGAGGTGATTTATTCCATAACTCAGAGAGGAAGTTAGAATCAGGCTTCCTATGGTTGTAACTTCTTATTTTGCACTTTTCTATTGCAATTCAGTACTTGGTCTGTAATAATTTAACAAATATTGGGGTTGGCTAGTGAAAGGGATGGGGTAACTATGCATGTTTAGCTATTAGAAGGGTAGACACCATGCCTATAGGATCTGTTCTGTTTTAATTCAAGTTCTCCATGCTCCACTTTCACGCAGATAGAGAACATGCCTATAGGACTTGTTTAATGAACTTTGCATGTTATATTACCACACTTAGACTCCATGCCTATAGGATCTAAATGTCTATAATCAGATGTCATGTCTAGAAGATTAAAATCAGTGTTTTTCATAGAAATTATGCCTATAGGAATTTCAAGTAAGTCCTGCCTGCTTCATTTCACATTTAACTAGATATCATGTCTATAGGAATTAAAAATCAGCAATAATAGAGATCATGCCTATAGGATCTGAAACCAGTCTAGTTCAAAAATCAGTTTGACTCGTACTGTTCTGAATCAGTTTTAAACAACCTACTCCTTTTATTAATACGGTTTAGATACCAATACACACTTAGGCAAGCCTTAAGTAATAACAACAAAACTGAATCCACCTTTGTTTAATTAGCAACTGCTAGAACCAGCAGGCAGACCTGATTCAGACTTCTTATCTGAGTTATGTAATAAATTGGTCTGCTTCAACAATTAAAACTCCCCTACCTTAATACTTTAAATTCTGACCCTAAATGTGTTTAAGTTATGCTATTTATATGCTTTACTTGAGGAGGTATATATGAGCCTCTTAGTTGTTTATATGTTTCCCCTAATGTGCAGTCCTATGTGTTTTGAATGTCGCCTTAGTCTCTTACCTTTAAAAACTCAAGAGTCAGCCTAAAATCCTCCCTCTTATAGGAATAGTAGTCCTAAGTTCCTACAGGACTGATAGGAATGGGACGGTTAATAGCATGCAATAGAGGTCGAGACCAATCTGTGCTTTAATACCTTAATGGGGTGGGAAGGGTAGATTGATATGATGACCGGTGTGCTAATACCACGTGTATCCCCTCTTCAGAGGAGTGTCATACCAGGTATCGCATTTATGCGATCCATATTATAAATAAACCTAGGTCCCCCACCCCCTCTTCTTTTATATTCTCAAGTATTTGTAGAACTGTGACTTATTTTCAAAATTCGCCTTTTAATAATTGTTCTTTCAAACTTTTATCTGTTTAAACCTAAATCCCCTACTATTTGAGCCTACACTTATCTATCCGCTAATTGTACAAAATTCACAAAACTATCTGTCCGGGAACAACACTAGTGGATCCTGAGGGGTGCCTAACACCTTCCCCTTAGGATAATTTCAAGCTCTTACCCTATCTCTGATTATCAAACAAACTTAGAAATGAACCTTATAGGTGTCCTAATGCACCTTAAATCATTAGGTGGCGACTCTTCAAATGCAAAACTCAGTTTCCAAAAGGAATGAGTTGTCCTATGTCCAAAATGTCATAAACCTGATTTTCTGATGCGAAGAGGAAAAAAGGGGGAGCGACACTCAGGAGGAGCCATACGATACGGAGTAATAGAAATAGGCTGAGTGCCTGGTAACAGATCGATACCAAAATCAATATCTCTATCAGGCGGCATGCCTGGAAGGTCAGCTTGAAACACATTGGGAAAATCTCGTACTACTGGGACTGAATCAATTGAAGGGGTATCAATACTGACATCTCTCACATATGCTAAATATGCGTCACACCCCTTCTCAACCATACATTGAGCTTTAAGAAAAGAAATACCTCTACTGGGAGTGTGATCTAAAGTAGCCCTCCACTCAACACACGGTACACCTGGCATAGCCAGCGTCACAGTTTTGGCATGACAATCAAAATAGCATAATGGGGTAACAACCAGTGTATGCCCAAGATAATATCAAAGTCAACCATGCTGAGTAACAATAAATCAGCTCTGGCCTCAAAACCACTAAGAGCAACCAAACACGACCAATAGATGCGGTCCACAACAAGAGAATCTCCTACAGAAGTAGAGACATAAACAGGGGAACTCAAAGAATCCTGAGATACACCCAAATGCAGAGAAAAATAAGAAGACATAAGAATAAATAGGGCCTAGATCAAATAGAATAGATGCATCTCTGTGACAAACCAATATAATACCTGTGATGACAGAATCGGAGGCAACATCCTCGGTACGGGCAGGAAAGGGCATAGTATCTATCCTGGCCTCCCCCTCTAGGGTGACCTCTACCTCCCTGACCTCTACCTCTAGCTGGCTGAGCAGGTGGGGTAGCAACTGGAGCTGTAATCATAGCCTGAGAACTCTGCGGGGCACGCTGTGGCCGAGAAGTCTGTGGAGGTGCACTCCTCCCAAGTCTAAGGAAATCCCTCACCACATAGCGTGTGTCACCACACTTAAACAAGCTCTGGGAGGACGTGGCGGCTGTGACTAGCTCAGACCAGGTCTGCTGGACTGACCTCTGAAAGCACCCCGCGCAAGAGGCGCGCTAGAAACCAGAGGTGCATAATAAGGCTCCTGAGGCCTAGGAGGAGCTGGAGCACTACTAGCTGCTGGAAGAGTTAAATGAACATGGAGACTCATATAACCCCTACCATGACGACCTGTAGTTGGGGTACGTGCACCAGAATAGTGGCCCAACTCTCGAGACCTCTTGGCCTCCCTCTCCTCTCTCTCTCCCTAGCATGCATACCCTCAATCCTCCTAGCAATGCTCACCACCTACTGATAAGAAATATCCATCTCCAACTCACGAGCCATGCTAGACCTGATGCTAGGAATGAGGCCCTTAATAAACTAGCAAACTCTCTCGTGAACAGTAGAAACCAAGGCTGGTGCATGCCTAGCCAAACTAGTGTAACAGACAATATACTCTGAGACAGTCATATCACCCTGGCGCAAATGCTCAAATCTGCATGCCATGTGTCTCTGAGGCTCTGAGGAACATACTCTCTCAGGAATAGATCTGAAAACTGAGTCCAAGTCAGTGAAGCAGCCTCATCCGGACTGTCTAACTCATAGGTGCGCCACCACTCATAGGCGGCTCCTCGAAGCTGGAAAGTAGTGAAGGAAACCCCGCTCGATCCTTATATACCCATGGTATGGAGAATGCAGTAACTCTCATCTAGAAATCCTAGAGCATCCTCCGATGCTAGACCGCTGAATACAGGAGGCTTGTACTTCTTGAACCTCTTAGGCCTCAGTTGCTCCTCCTCGGAAGCCGTTGCCCTATCCTCGGGCTGAACCGGCACTGCAGGCTGTACAGGAATAATCTTAGGGACCTGCTTAACATGCACTCACTGCTCAAGAGTGTGGGCGGCGGGAGTTTGTGCTCCGCCCCCGGCCTGAGATATGGCTGCAGCAAGGGGAAGCAACCCTGCCTGAGCCAGAATGGTGTACATGCTCATGAGCTGTGCCAAAGTCTCCTAAAAGGATGGAGTAGTAGTAGCAGTAGGTGTGTCAGGTGCCTAGACTCCGGCTGGAACTGCTGGTGGTACCTCGAGGCAGCTCGCGCAGGTGCTCTAGCTGTACCACGTGTTCGTCCTCGGCCTCTACCTCGGCCCTGGCCTCTGACGGTTGTAGTAGGGGCGCGGGTGCCTGATCATCTCGGGTAGAACGTGTCTTCACCATCTGTGAGAGAATAGAAGACAGAAGTTTAGAATTGTGATATCAAAATATTGCACGACAAGGAAATCAAATAAAGTGGAAATTTTCCTAACAGTTACATAGCTTCTCGTAGATAAGTACAGACGTCTCCGTATCCATCAGTGAGACTCTAATAAACCGGCTTGTGATCCATGACTCCTATGAACCTAGAGCTCTAATACCAACTTTTCATGACCCTGGTTTGCCCTCCGTGAACAATCATGATGGCACCTAGTCTCTACGACTAGGTAAGCCTAAATTGCGGAAGAACACCAAAATTTGCGGAAGTAAAAAAATTTAAAACAGTAATAAAGTAATAACAGTATTTAAATATGCCCCTCGGCTTACACCATATTTAACTCACAATACCAAAACATAAATCCAAGACCGAAAACCCACAACTCACAAGCTAAGAAGTACTACATAGCTCTAACTTCGGAATGTCTAACAAGAATAGTAAATACAGAAGGCTAAGTACTAAAAAGTAGGAATAGAAAGGGACTTCTCGGTCTGCGGATACGATAGATGTACCTCGAAGTCTCTAGAGCAGTCACCTCCCTCAAGGATGGTAGGCCTGAGTAGCAGTACCTGGATCTACACATGAAAAACATGCGCAGAAAGGGCATGAGTACACCACAACGGTACTCAGTAAGTGCCAAGCCTAACCTCGGTTGGGTAGTGATGATGAAGCTCAGAGCCTACTGAGGTTTAAATAAATATAAAGATGACAGGATAAGATAAGCAGTACAATTGAGAATCTACAGTAAGAATCTATACAAGATAATAAGAGTACAATAACGGAAACAAAGATGATGGCAAACCACAAGGAAGTACCACTCATAACAAGGATGATAACCGGGGATCTCTTGGTATCCTCAATATATGCTAGGGATCTCTTGGTATCCCGAGGATCTCTTAGCATCCTCAATATATGCTAGGGATCTCTTGTTATCATCAATATATGCTAGGGAACTCTCGGTATCCCGAGGATCTCTTGGTATCCTCAATATACGTGCCAGGGATCTCTTGGTACCCCGCACCTCAGTTTAGATCATTAATATGTACAGGGGATCTCCCGGGATGCCGTCCCGTAATCCCAAAGTAAAAACACACAGCAGCAACACGAGAATACCCAATTAAGATAAATTTCATGCCAAGTAAACAGTTAATTCTAGCCTAACATGCTTCACGTAATGCAATTAAGGCAGTTTAAGCAAATAGGTAATTAAGTCAACTAAACATGATTTTCTAAACTAGCAACAGGCTAAATTCACAAGTAGAATAAAACAGGAAAAAGAACTTAATTGAAATACTTAAGGAAAAACCGGATTTTCAATAATTAGCTCAAGTACGCACTCGTCACCTCACGTACAAGGCATTTCAATTATCAAATATATCATATCCTAAGGGGAAGGTCCCCCACACAATGTTAGACAAGCCACTTACCTCGAACCGGCTCAAAATCAACCCGAAACCACGCTCTTGCCACGAGTACTCGACTCCAAATGGCCCAAATCTATTCAATTTAATTGCATAATGTAAATAACACTTCAAGTAACTTATTCTACAATTAAATTCTAAGCTAATACGCGAAATTATGTAAAATGAGCAAAACGCCCCTCGGACCCACGTCTCGGAATCGGGTAAAATTTATATTTTCAGAAACCTCGCACTCTTACGAGTTCAGTCATATCAAAAGTATCAAAATTGAACCTCAATTTGTCCCTCAAATCATCACTCAAAAGTCTCCAATTATACAAGCCCTAAGCCCCCAATTACCACCGAGTTTCCTTAATTTTTCATGCTTAAACGGGTAAAAATCACTCCAATAATGAGTTTAGGGACCAAAGACTTTACCCCAATGAACTCCTCTAAAAATCCCTCTTGAAAAGTGCTCCCCAAGCTTCTTCTTTGAAAAGATGAAAAATGGCTAAATTTCACGAAGACAAGAATTTATATGTTCTGCCAAGCAAGTTCCGCATTTGCGGCCCTGGGACCACATCTACGGTCCCGCTTCTGTGGAGCTAAGGTCACATTTGCGACATTTTATTTAATGGCCAATTTCCGCACCTGCGATCTCCAACTCGCAGATGCGGTTCCGCTTCTGCGGAAAATCTCCCCCATATGCGAAGACTGCTGACCTCCCTCAATTTCGCTTATGTGGCCTGTTAGCCGCTTTTGTGGCGCCGCACCTACGGAACTGTCACGACCCAAACCGAAGGGCTGCGACGGGCACTCGGTGCCTTACTCAACCGAGTACCAATGTAACATATCTTTCTTATCATGTTATCATGAGTAAATGAGCCAGAAAACCCGTCATGAGATAACAAGAATAAAACATAAGGGAATACTCAACATATGAAGACCCAACATGATATACAAACTAATATATGTGACATACGGGCCTATAAGGCCGACATGACCATTAGTAAACTCGAAACATAGGTCGTCAAGGCCATACACTCCATACGCCTGATATTTGTCTACAAGCCTCTAAGAGTACATAAAATCATAAAGGTCGGGACAGGGCCCCGCCATACCAATCAATACATATCCAAAGCATACTGATCAAATAGGCAACTCCGGAGCAAGTGGAGTGCACCAACACCTTCGCTGAGCTGATAGCCTACTAGGAGGACTGTCAACCTATCAATCGGGACCTGCGGGCATGAAACGCAGCATCCCCAGGCAAAAGGGATGTCAGTACGAATAAAGTACCGAGTATGTTAGGCAGGAAAGCATAAACAAGAACAGTAATGTAAAGAGAGAGATATAGGAGATACAACCTGTAACATCTGAGTGCCTCTGGGGGTTACTGATATGAAATGCATAATACATATATATACATAAACTTTTTAAAACATTCGCCTCTGTGGGCATCATCATCATCATATCGTACCCGGCCTCAAAGAGGACTCGGTAAAAGCGTACCCGACCATCATAAGGTTCGGTAGAATCGTACCCGGCCACGTGGAGCTCGGTAAAACCCAACTGATCAGTGGTTGCACAATATGTGCCGTACCCGGCCGACTATAGCACGGCTCGGTAGAGTAAAATAGATACATATACATAACGCATGCTCAACTCATGAAATCACCTTCTAAACCTTTTGGAGTGACTTAAGAGCACTATGGACATCCATACCCTCAATATGAACCTTAGTAAGATTCAAGGATCATACACACTTGCTTAGAATAATTTTATAAGGAAAGAACAACATGGACAACCTTAGTTTCTAGGAGTAGATCCGTTATGAAGTAGCGTATTCATTTCACTTTAGATCATGCCAAAAGAAAGAAGAAAGTGCCTTAACATACCTTAAACCCGTTGAGTCCCTAATACCTTCCAAGCAACTCTTCAAACAACTCAACTCAATCTATCATAGTATAAGGAGATTCAAAATCAGTGCTGAGCAAAGGCTAAGTCTATACTCGTTTACGTAAATTTGGGCAGCATCTCCCTTGTAACAAGGGCCTCCTCCAATACCATATACCAACAACAATGACCAGAGCAATCAATCAATACATAATTATCAATATCAAGACACCATATAACAACAACAACAAGTCACAACCACATTACGACGAGCGGCAAGCTCCGATTGGAATCCGTATACCCCTTATCAATCCTTATAGACTTCTTACTTCAACATAAAAGTATCATTAACATGATAATGAATTCATTAATCAATGATTCCAGCCTTATACCATATATTTATAACAATGAAAATAATTCACAACTTCAACTATCCCCAACTAGCAACTTTATTCACTAGTTCATGTCTAGCCCATCCATTTAACTTAATCAATATCAAGATAACCTTAGGCACAAGCAAGAACACAATATAAATACCTCCTACAGTAACTTCAAGTCAAAATCCAAGTTATATTCAGTTTACAACAACCTTTGATAGCAATACAATACCATAGAAGTGACTTAAGCTAATCCAAGTATTATCTTGTAGTTTATCATCCTAAAAACTTAACCAACATACAAGCAAGCTTAAGCACAATTAGTTGGCTGTTATACTCACCTTAGAAAACAGTAAAAACTTGGAATTTCATCCAAATACAGCCCACAACAATCCTCAATGACAACACAACCTCAAAGAGGTGTTGTTCTTCACTAGAACTAAGTTTTGATGTTGAAATATGGTGTAATCACTTTGGAATCACTTCAAACCCTTGTGGTATATGTTTAGGAGGGTTAAGAGAAGTTTGGAGATGAATTTTAGTTGAAAAATGAGCAAATATAGGCGTCCAAATCGTTTATAAATTGAAGTAGGTCAACCACCGCCTAAGTGGGTCCCATTGGGAGCTGCTTGCGCGGTCTCGCAAAAACACGAATATCTCTCTACTCCAATGTCGTATTGATGAACGGTTTAATGCGTTAGAAACTAGACTCGTAGATATTCAATTTGGTAGGTAGAACACCCCATGATTCTAAGTATATTTGGAGAAATTCTCAGATACATTTGACCTAAATTTTAGCAAATTTATGAATGTAACTTGTGATGACCTTTGCCAACTCTTGTTCCACAACTTGCTTGCCTTCAAAATGTAGAAAATGAATATCATACGACTAAAATAACTCATAGAATAACCTCCTTATCATGTTAATAACCCTAGTCTCACCCCAAAGTACATGTTATAACATTCGAAACTTGTCAACTTTCGACGAAACTTATTTTCTTCAATTGGTTTAGCTTCTAAGATTTCCAACCCTCTTGGTACTCGTTATTCATGATCTTAAATATTTGTAACCTCCAAGGTAACATGATTAACTTACTTTATTTGCTTCCAAATATAATCTCATTTCCGAGCTTACATCAATGACTTATGACGTACTCTCACGTATGAAAACTTGGGGTGTAACAGGAACCCAAACTGCATGTGCGGTTATGACAGAACCAGCAGCTGAAGCTGCAACTTAAATTCCAAAATCTTTCCGTCAACCATCCAAAATCATCTTGAGGCCTCCGGGACCTCAATCAAAAGCACCAACAAGTCACAACCCACCAACTTGTATCAATCCTTAAAACACCTAAAATAACATCGAAACCTCGAATTAACCATGGATTCAAGCCTAAGAACTTCAAAATTCTCAAAATACGCTTTCGATCAAAAAGTCTATCAAACCTCGTCCGAATGACCTGAAATTTTGCATACACGTCACATTCAACACTACAGAACTACTCCAACTTCCGGAATTCCATTCTGACCCTCAGACCAAAATCTCACAATCGGACTGGAACTTCAAAAATTCAACTTTCGGCATTTCAAGCCTAATTTAGCTACGGGCCTCCAAAACACAATCCAAACACACCCCAATGCCCAAAATTACCCAACGGAGTTAACAGAACCATCAGATTTCCATTCTGAGGCCGTCTTCACACTGTTCCGACTATGATCAACTTTCCAACACTTAAGCTCTCATTTAGGGACTAAGTGTCCTAAAACTCTCCGAAGCTCGACACTGAACATCCCGGAAAATCAAAATAGTAGAATTAAACTTGGGGAAAGCAGTTAATAGGGTATCAGTGCGTTAATTTTTAAGACGACCGGCCGGGTCGTCACACTGCAGGACTACCTCGGGTCTCCGATGGACTGAAGGCAGCAACCGCTAGCTAAGGTTCGTATACTCCATTATCGGGATCTGAACAAAAGAGTGCAGAGTGTAGCATCAGTACAACCGACCCCATGTACTAAGCAAGTGTCGATCCTAACCTCGGCGAAGTAGTGACGAGGCTAGGACACAGAACAAAATAACCTGCAGTTAAATAGTATCTAGTAAAATAACAATAGAAGAAGAAATCCAAAAGTAACGGGAAGGGGTAACATGCTATGGGGAAAAACCAACATAAAGAATCACAGTAATAATGGAATAATACAATTAAGGCATTTGAACTGATAAAAGCAAGAAACCATAACAAATAGGCAATAAGTGCACGACATCACCCTTCGTGCTTTTACACTCAATCCTCACCAATGCAATCAAATAATGAAAATGTGCACATCATTACCCTTCGTGCTTTATCTCTCTTTCTCACCATATAATTATTAGAAATGTGTACGGCATTACCCTTCGTGCTTTTTCTCTCTTCCTCACTATTTGCATCAATATCAATGTAAATGTACATGGCATAACCCTTCGTGCTTTATCTCTCTTTCCTCACCAAATGCATAAGTATGAATGTGCACGACATCACCTTTCGTGCTTTATCTCTCTTTCCTCACCCAAACAATAACAACAACAACATTCCGACAAGGGAATCAACAACAAGAATAATTACATCCCGACAAGAAAATCAACAGTAAGAATTAAATACGTCCCATCAAGGGAATCAACAGTAAGAATTAAATACGTCCCGGTAAGGAAATCAATAGTAAGAGTTAAACACGTCCCGGCAAAGGAATCAGCTATAACCAAACTTATACCAATAATCAACTTCACAATTGAACCTCAGCTAGAGCCAATGCTCAACAATAACCAAATACCAAGAAGAAAATCATAAATCTTGCACAACATGGATAATCAACAATTTAGGCATTCGTAGTACTTATTAAGAAACACAACGATCACAATTTAAGACCCACGGGCATGCTTGACACCAACGTATAGATACTCATCACCATACCTATACGTCGTACACTACACTAGCACATAGCAAATAAGGCACCACACCTATTCCCTCAAGCCAAGGTTAGACCAAACACTTACCTCGATTCGGCTAATTTAACACTCAACTTAGCCTTTTTCTCTACAAATTTGCCTCCGCTTGACTCAATCTAGCCAATGGTGACTTGAATACATCACACAGTGCAAGAGAAAATAATTTCAATTAATAAAGCTGTGATTTTTATACAATTTCTAAAATCAGACGCAGAACATGAATGCCAAAGTAGTGTAACTGCAGAATGTGACTTTCTGATGCAAAGTTACGGAAGTATAAAATGTTAAAGCTTAAATCGTTATTACTACAATCATTATGAAATCATTTGGTAATCATTATTACAAATTAAAAGAAATCAAAATAGTATAATAGCAAGATTTCTAAAGTTATAATAGCACTGTAGCAGAAACCAAAATTGGTACAGTGTATTCTTTCCCTAACATTGCACACAGAAACCTCCATTTAATTCCAAGTAATCATTGTCCTATTATTTTCTCGTCTCCTAGATATGGGTATAATAACTACAAACTAAATTATGTATATAGTAATGTCATGTACTACTGATGAAGAATAAATACCTGATTCTAATTTCCTCCCCAACTTTTCTTCTCCAATTGAGATCGCCGCCTCTGTTACCCTTCGTTTCAGTTTTTTTTCTTCTATTTTTCTTTCCTTTTATTTATTTATTATAAGACCTAAATCACTCCTTTTCCTACACCTTAGGTCAAAGATGGGACAATAAGGAAAATATATGGGTCCAACCCATTTCTTTACCATTATTTAGTTACCCCAGCTATTTTACAGAAAGGGGACAAAGTTACCCCTAAACTATTAGAAATAGAACAATTATATTTTTTGTTTAATTTTTCACATAAAAGCATTCCGGATATACGCCCGGACCGTGCACACAAATTGAGGTGAGATAGAAAAGAAGTACCTGAGTCAGGGAAAAGATGGGGATATCGGCTCCGCATATCAGACTCGAACTCCCAGGTAGCTGCCTCGACAGGTTGACCTCTCCACTGAACACGAACAGAATTGAACTTCTTAGATATCAACTGACGAACCTATCAGTCTAGAATAGCTACCGGCTCCTCCTCATAGGTCAAGTCCTTGTCCAACTAGACAGTGCTGAAGTCTAACACGTGTCGCGCCCCCTTTTTCCTCGTGGAGTCCGGGTTCATGACATTTGGAGGGACAACTTGTTCCTTTTGGGAACTGGGTTTGCATTTGAATAGTCGCCACCTAATGATTTAAGGTGCATTAGGACACCAAAAGAGCTTGATTTGAATAACCAGAGATAGGGTAAGGACTTGAAATTATTCTGAGGGGAAGGTGTTAGGCACCCCTCAGAATCCACTAGTGTGGTTCCCGGCCAGACAATTATTATGAATTGAGGTGCAATTAACATATAGACAAATAAGGCTCAAATAGGAGGGGGTTTCGCATAATGGTTTGAAAATGAACAAAAAGAATGGTTAGAAAAAGCTGATTTTTAAAAGAAGGAGTTGAAATGCTAAAAGAAAGAAATAAAGAATAAATGGAGGGGGGTCCTAGGTTTATTAAAAATATGGATCACCCCACACAATGTCTGATAATCACTCCTTAGTGAGGGGCTACACGTGACATTATCGCGTGGTCATCATATCCATATCTACCCTTCCCACCCCGTTAAGGTATTAAAGCGCAGAATGATCTCGATTACTTATTGCATGCTATTACCCGTCCCAATCCTATCAGTACCGGAGGCACTTAGGACTACTAATCCTAAAAGGGGAGAGATATTAGGCTTATTTGTAGTTTCAAAGGTAAAAACTCTAAGGCAATATACAAAATACATATTGCACATTTTGGGGAAAGCATGTACACAAACATGGGATCAGATATACCTTCCTAAACAAAGAAAGCATATAATTAGAATGACTTACACGTACTGCTTAGGTCTGATTTAAAATCATTAAAGACGAGGGAGATGAGATTGTTGAGGCAGTTTTAGTCTATTACATAACTCAGATAAGAAGTCCGAATCAGACCTGCCTGCTAGTTGTAATGATTAACAGAAGCAGATTCAGTTTATAGTTATTGCCCTAAGGCTTGCCTAAGCGTTTGGACAAGGATCCTATAGGCATGATATCTACTGGATTCAGAAGGTGGTAAGACACTGAGATTCAAAAAATGAACTGTTTGCAAGCCTATATGCATACTTGTTAAACTAGTCAAGGACTCAGATTATTAAAAGAGAGGCAGAATTTAAACGAATTGATTACAAGTTCTGCAACTGATGATTACTGATTTTTAGATCTAATATTGAGTGAAGCGGATCAGATTCAATTAGAAACTCCTATAGGCATGCTTTCTATACATTGTTGATTTTAAAACCTCATAGACGTGGTGTCAAAATGCAGAAGCCTTATAGACATGGTATCTATATGTAGTTTGAATATGCAAAAGTTGAAAGTACCCTATAGGCATGATTTCTATATAAAGTTTGAATATGCAGAATTAGACTAGACCTATAGGCATGATTTCTATATGTATTTGAATATGCAGAATTTAGAACATCCTATAGGTCTGATTTCTATATGTATTTGAATATGCAGAAATATAGCAGTCCTGTAGGCATAATTTCTACATGTATTTGAATATGCAGAAATATAACGGTCCTATAGGCATAATTTCTACATGTATTTGAATATGTAGAAATATAGCGGTCCTATAGGCATAATTTCTACCCTTGACATGCATAAATACCCACCCTTGTCACTAACCAGCCCCAAGTATTTATTACAAATTATTACAAGTCAGAATGAACAAAATTACATCAGAAAAAGTTAAAAAAAGTACAACTATAGGAGGCCTGATTCTTGACTTCCTCTCTGAGTTATGAGATAGACCAACTCAAAAGACCATTGATCCAAATCCTTTCTCAATTTGAGTGTGTCAGAGTTCCCTAAGAGCCTCAATGAGACTTTGGGCAGTGCTCACACCCAAATTGTATCATCAGAATGGGGACAAGTGCGGTGTAGAAGGGCCAGCCCTCAAGTGTCCAAGTTCAGAGGGAGCTCAATGGGTCCCAAAGCAAGTCTCACAAGAACGGGGCAGAACTTAAAGTCTAAGAGAGAGTGCAAGTGCAGAAACAGAGTTCTAAGGGGATAAAGGAGAGGGAAACAACCACAAGCAAGTTGATAAATTTACACAAAAGGGTTCAGGGGGTAGGGAAGTTGCAAAGGGGGGTCAGCTTTGGGCATGCACAACAATGGAGATGCTGGCATGCCTACAAGCCTACCAAAACATACAACAGTAGAGAATCATAGAGGTTAGGATCCCAGGGATCAAGCTTGAGTCATGGACAATAATATTCAGTATTGTCATGCCTCAAGCAAACCATAACATCAAACATATTGGGGTAGAGGGTTTGGGATTCATAATAAATTCAGAACAGGCAGAAAGGAAATTATAGCAAGCTAAAACAAGTACTAAACTGAACACTAGCAATAGACAGACAAGAGGGTAAAAACATTAAGTAAACACATTGTTGTGAGGCTGAAAATTTAACCAGAACATACCAGTTCCAAGAAGCAAAATACAGTAAAAGAAGGTAGCAGAACTTGAAAATAGGCCACAACACCAGTAACAAGAGAGAATGCTTTTTGAGTGTAAGTGTGAGTTCAGAAAACTTAGTGTGTTTGTATGTGTTTGTGTATTAATGAAAAGCCAGGTATTTATAGTGTGAAAATAGGCAGAAAAAAAAGGCAAGAAAATGATGGAATTGTGTACCAATTAAAATCAATTAGTATAATGTCACACCTTCTTTTTTACTACATCCCGTAAAGGGTATAAATATAAGGGAGTTTTTCCAATTAAAGGACAATCGAAACGGGATTTGTTTATTTTAAGATCAAAGTCGCCACTTGGGATAATTTATGGTGTCCCAAGTCACCAGTTTAGATCCCGAATCGAGGAAAATATGGACACTGTTATACAATCTACGAACACAGAAATCCGGGTAAGGAATTCTGTTAACCCGGGAGAAGGTATTAGGCATTCCCGAGTTCCGTGGTTCTAGCACGGTCGCTTTGATCATACTTGGCTTTATTAAAATTGTCTAATTACTAATTTTTAGAACCTATGTGCATTTGCCTCTTTTACAGATTAAAGAAAAATTATCGTGAAATGAGTCATGCGTACCTGTACCCATCTGTTTGGCGCATCAAAAATCATGCCACGCAAACGTGTCCACAATTAATAACGCTTTATTAAGAAAAGTTTGGCCAAAGTTGCGCGAACGCATACTCCGATTTTGTTTTTAAGATCATATTCATGTCACGCGAACGTGTCCACAACCACGATAATATATTAAACATGCCTAAAGCAAACTACGCGTAGGTAACTTTGCGAGGGCCATGAAAATTTGCTAAAGGGCACGCCTCGAATTCTAGGGATTTCAAAATAATCAATTAAATGAGGGCCACGCATTTGAGATTTGCTTGGCACGACACACCTCAATTCCATTTTTTACAAAGATTTAAGACTAATTAATTAAAGAACGTAAGGAGTCCCAATTTATTCTGGACCAAACTCATATTAATGATTCAATAAAAAAAACTCACAAGAAACCGCCCTAAACTGATTGCCAAATGACCACTGTTAAAAAGGAAATATGAACATTTTCCATGACTTGAACAAACATAAGAGACATTCAACCAAAACTCTAAATGAAATGACACTTCTAATTAACATGGAAACATACAAACAGAAGCAAATTACTTCATAACACCCATACAGAGGAAGACCAAAAGAGGCATTAAAAGCAACATTTAGACATCTAAGAGCACATAGATAAGAAAACTCACGTTTACAACAACGTCAAGTTTTAGCAGCTCGAGCTCGACGGAAAAAAAAAATGGACAGCGGTAACCATAGACCGGAACCAACGTACGACAACTTCGACACGACTCAAACTTGCAAACGACTCCAGACTTCAGCTAAACATCCATGTTTTGGAAACTAAGAATCAAACCAAGGACGAGGAAGACGAAACATTTTTTGTACTGTTTTTCGACTTTTTGAAATCTCAAACCTGCCTTACGCTCGTTCCCTCACTCCGTTCATGTGTGTGACTGTGTGTGTGTGAAGGTGATGCTCGCCGGATATGGTGTCGCTGGCGGAAGGTCCGGCGGGTCAAAGTCGACGAGATGGGTGGTGGGGAGCTGGGTGTTGGGTCATTTTTTGAGGTGTTACGGCGAGCTCGCCGCTAGCGAGGAGAGGAGAAGTCGAGGGGTGTGTTTGGGTAGGGGAGGAAGACGAGATCATAGGGGGGGTGCTTGAAGAAGATAGACGCAAGGGGGGTGGGGGTCGTTCTCTTGTGTTGATTTGTGAAGAAGACGATGCGCAGCTTTTTCATTTTTTTTTCGTCGTTTTCAGCGTCCTCCTCTTTTTTGTTTTGTGTCTTCTTTTTTATATAGAGTTTAAGTTTTTTTTGGTAGGGTTTTTAGGTTAAGGGGTATGGGCCTAGGAATTATGGGCTAGGTCCAAAATTAGGCCTCAAAATGGGTTGCTCGAGCCCTAGTTCTATCCTTTCACCGCGAACAAGACTAAAAATACGATATCAATTATTAATTAGTCCTACTGTTTAAATAATTATTAAAATAAAACTAATCATTAAAACGAATCTATTTTTGGTATTTTCAGATATCATATTAAAATAAAAATATGATACTATTTTTTGTATATTTATTTTAGATTAAAAATGACTACAAAACATTAATGAACCTATTTTTGTAAATTTTTGTTTTCTTGTAATAAAATAGAGTAAAAGAGTCAAAATTACTTAAAATATCTATATTATGCCTAAATTAAATATTTTATGCTAATATATAAAAAATCTTGGGGAGGGTCAAAAATCACATGTCTACAGCTGCCCCTCTTTGACTGGAAACGCGCAGAGTTTTCAAACAAAGACTGACTAGACAGGTTTTTGACCCACTCCTTATTTGGAGAGACTAAAGCTAAGAGATAAGGGAATGTGACCGAGCCCTGGTATCTGGGCTGCCTACATATCCTTGGCTATAAAGGAATCAGGCCACGTGTAGTTCAGAAATGAGTGAGATGACGGAGTATGCCGAGGTGGAGATCCGGTCGAGGTGCCGTTCCGCGGTCCCTGTTATTACATCAAAAATCAAATGAAAAAGACTAACTAAACCTTTCAACTACGAGTTACAAGGTTCCTATCTATAAGTCTTCTGAAGCTTGATCTTGAGTCTTGAATGGTTCTTCATGCAGACTTCAGATTTGAACCTTGGCGCTTGTTAGCTGCAGGTGCTAGCTCGTTCTTCTACAGCTTCTGGATCAAGACCGGACATGTAGTGCTTGTGACTTCCACCATGTCTTAAGCAGTTCACATCTTTCATCAACTTCAGCATTTGGATTCACTTCTTGCCTTTCTCTCTTTTTCTTTATTGTGACTAACTTCTGTTGATCACCTCAGACTACTGACTCGCATTTTTGCCACGAGATTCTTTGGTTGCGTCGAATTGCAATCTGAGATGCTTTTCCTTTTCTCCAGGTGGACGTCTGACTGTTGAACTCGAACCGTCTTCTCTTGTTACTTGACACTGTTTTCCCTTGCACCTTGAACCATTTCCCCTGAAACTTGAATCGTCTTCCTTTGAAACTGCTTTCCCTAGAAACTTGAGTTGTCTCCCCTTGTTCTCCAGGTGGGCACCTGATTACAACAAAATAGACAAAACAAAGAAATTTGTTCTGCCCCAGTTTGCACTAGGAAGATTTGTGAGTTGTTAGCAAAATTGTAAACCACTTGTACTATTGATGCAATGATGAAATTAAACTAAAGCATAGACTAGGAAAACTGTAAACTAAGCTTGACTAAAGTAAAAACTGACCCTATTCTCCAGGCAGGGCTCCCTGACTGCTAACTTGAAATGTATTCCCTGCTCTCCAGGAGAGCTCCTGACCGCTGAACTTGAAATGTATTCCCTGCTCTCCAGGCGGGCTCCTGACTGCTAACTTGAAATGTATTCTCTGCTCTCCAGGCAGGCTCCTGACTTCAACAAAATAGACAAAACAAAGAAAATTTTCTGCCCCGGTTTGGTGGCTGGGCACAAATGTAAGTGTAAAATGGATCACATTACCAAATATCAATAAGAACTTGAAAGCTAAAACTTGAATTGTACTCCCTTGTTCTCCAGGAGGGCTCCTGATTGCTGACTTGAAAGTATTCCTTGCTTTCCAGGCGGGCTCCTGATTGCTGACTTGAAAGTATTGCCTGCTTTCCAGGCAGGCTCCTGACTTCAACTTGAAAATGCTCCTTGCTCTCCAGGCGGGATCCTGACTTCAAGATAGACAACACAAAGAATTTGAAAGCTAAAATTTAAATTGTACTCCCTTGTTCTCCAGGTGGGCTCCTGACTGCTGCGCTTGAAAGTATTCCCTGCTCTCCAGGCGGGCTCCTGACCTCAACTTGAAATGTATTCCCTGCTCTCCAGGCGGGCTCCTGACTTCAACAAAATAGACAAAAACAAAGAAAATTTTCTGCCCCAGTTTGGTAACTAGGCATATATGTGAGTGTTAAACTGAATCATATTACCAAATATTACTAAGAATTTGAAAGCTAGGTCCCATTATGCAGGGGGGTCCTGACAACTCTTAACTAAACGACAATTTTAAATCTATGTTATATCTTCTACAGGTGTGACTTCTGCTAAATCTTGCTATCTAAGAGAATCTTTAAACTACTCCCCATTATCCAGGAGGGTCCTGAAAATCAAATGTCAAATTTTATCTTAAGGGTGACAACTTTCATGTCTGAATTATACTACCCTACAGCAGAGTTTATGCTAAATGTTGTTATCTAATCGAAATCTTAAAGCTAAGTCCCATTATTCAGGAGGGTCCTGGAAACTCCTAATTGAATCCTATCTCAAATATGCAAATTTCTAAGCCAACTTATATTCCTTTGGGATACATTTATGCTAGATTATGCTATTTATGAACTTTAAACTAGGTCCCATTTTCCGGGAGGGTCCTGAAAATCAAAAATCAAACCTGTTTGGTGACTGCCTTTCTCCACGGAGGGTTTCTCCGAAACAACCGAAATTTCCTGCCCCTGTTTTAATCAAAGAAACATTTTGTCAGTTTAAACTGTGGTGGTTGGTTTGTGGCCTTGACTTTGAGGGAGATTGCTCCTTCACTTCCCTTGATAACTGATTTCCTCTCGAGGACCTTTCTTGCTTATGGACTAACCACTTTCTCTGTCATCCTTATCACAGAAAATACCCCTTCTCCGTTCAGACCCAATTCCCTTTATCTGTTGCATTGCTCATGAACTGACATTTACCAACCTTTGTGTTTCACCGAAAATACCTTTGATCCGTCCACCTAACACCCTCAATCTGTTGCATCGTGCTCTTGTGTTGATGTGTACTACACCTTTGTGTTTCTCATGAATTCCAAAGCACGTTAATTGCCATCCACTTACTGCACATGCTGTTCTTTCCTGACTTAAATCACTGTCCTTGGCCTTGAAGTCTATTGTTCCCTCACTTGTCACGATAACTTTGATTTCTGCTTGGAAGACCTCGCTTGTCACTGGTTAAACACTTTCTTTGTTGATCTCATCACAGAGAATACCTTTGACCCGTTCACCCAACATCCTCTATCTGTTGCACTGTTCACAAATTGAAATATACCAAACCTTTGTATTTCTCATGGACCCCAAAGCATGTTGATTGCTACCAACTCTGTGCGCTTGTTGTTCTTTCCTAACTTATGCCACTTTGATGTGCTGGCCAGATCCCGTTTTGTGCAATTGGAAAACTGGTGGCAAATTTTGAAGTCATTTCTCACTTATTTTGACTAAACAGACTCAGGAAGAGGAAGTAAACAAGACAAAAGGAACAAAGTAAAAGACAAAGAAAAGAGATGATTCCTAACAAGAAAACTACAAAGTATAAACCTATCAGATGTGGATACCAACTCTAATGACCATGACATGCACCGGTAGCCTATTCTGTTGAGCAAGTCTAATGTTCAACCCCTGTTATACCTCTAAACTGTGAAACTAGGCTTCAATGCTCCGATCATCCAATCTGATTCACAATCCTTATTCGACTTGTAGTGCCCGAAGGGTTTTCACCATCAATCCTCTCTCATTTTGTTCTCTCTCTCAACTTACTGTCGCCTTACGGTGCCTGCGAGAGTTTTCACCAATAAGACTCTCTCATTTTCATTATTTTTCTGCTTGGACCAGAGTGTTGCCCCTGATATGAATTACCTCTCATTGCTTGACTTGGCATTTCTCGAAGACTGATCGGAAGGTCTTTCTTCGGACCGCAACGTGGGCTTTTGGATAGGGTTAAAAAGAAAGGATATCAAAGGCCCAAAACAATTCTCATGGGTTCAAAATTACAATTTTCGGAATCAGATTTCTTATAACAACCACAACTTCTGCCCCAGTTTCTTGCTCGGGGACTTTTGGATTTTTATTTTGATGGGACCGAACCATGAGGCTGCCTACGTATCCTTAAAAAGGAATCAGGTCTAACGTAGTTCATGTCATAGAAATTACTTTGCTGTTGTGATTTTCGCTTTTCTCTTTCTTTTCTTTCTCTTTTTGCTTTCTTTTTCTATTTTTGTTGTTTTTCTTCTCTTTTTCCTTCTCATTCTTTTCTTTCTCTTTTCATTCATTCTTTCTCTTTTTCTCTTTTCTTTCTTTTTTTTTCTTCCTTTACTTATCTTTTGTGCTTGCGTTTCTGAACTTTGCTATGATTCCAAAAGAGGGGTATGAAAGAAAATAAATGAGTCTCAATGGGGTAACGAAGGATAAAGTGTTTAGATAGCAGAACAAAATGTCTTCGTCATTCCAATCTTCAAAACATGCCAAGTACAAACAACACAATTATACTAACCAAGGACAACATTCGTAACACCTTTTGATTGTATCAGACTTGATAACCATATCCACACATTCGCCTTCTACATCTGTTAAATACAAAGCACCATTGGACAACACTCTCACTCTCATTACCACGAACGACCCCTGTCGATTTGGGCAAACTTGCCTTTAGCTTCAAACTGATGCGGCATGAGGCATTTCAATAGGGTTTCTTCGTATTCTGTCTGCCCCAGTTTCACACAATTCGGGCTTGAAGTGATCTCAAAATGCCTTTACATATTTCCCTCAAATGTCCCTACATCTTCAACATTATTTCATTGCTTCGTGACTAAACTGACTTTTAAAACCAGGCTGAGAATTATGTGTGCATGTCATGTCACTAGAGTCAATAGGAAAAGAACCATAAAAAGAAAAGAGAACTAAACAAAAATGATTAGAAATTACAGAAAACAGAAAATTGCATTAAACAGATGGTGAAAGGGTTTGGACAACAAAACAAACAAACTAAACTGGGGTTACAAACCTAGAACAAACCTAGACAACACTAGACGGGCTACTATGACTAAACAAACTAGGCAAAATAATAGGATAGAAGGGTTTGAGTCACAAGACAATATCCGGATTACAACCCTGAAATAACCCGGACAACAGAAATGACAACAAAATAAACCACCAAAACTCCTCCCTGGCTAACCAAGAAAGGAGCGTCTTTCCAATTGCCAAGCTCGGTATCTTAGCCACTGAATTCCGCATCAACATTACTAGGACCTTCACAAACTTCCATCATATTGTTCTTAATAAATTGCTTTTGGGTTCCCTTTGCTGGCTCGTTCTTAAGATCAGCCTCTGATAACACTGAAAACTTTGCAACGCGTGGACCTTCAAGGATCTCAGAAGAATTCTCATATTCCTTTTCAAAACAAATCATACTCACCATATGCGTCTCATTACGAATAGGCGATGGACTTTGGCTAGTGTCTGCTGCATCTAGATTTTGCACGACAATGTCACCTGCATCAATAAGCTTCTAAATTGCTTTCTTCAGATTCCAACACTTCTTTATGTCGTGCCTCGGGGCATCTGAGTAATACGCACACATTTGAGAAAAATCAAACTTCTTTGACAGACGGTTTGGCATTTTTATATGAATCGGCTTCAACATGTCCAATTGCTTCAACTTTTGGAACAAACTGGCATATGATTCTCCAATAGGGGTGAAAGCCTTTTCTTTTTTCAGAAACCTCTCATTCTTAAATGCTTCATTGGGTCGGAAACCTGATCCAGGGGGTTTTCAGTAGGCCCGTGGGGGTGGATAAGCATTTCGTGGAGCTGGGTACTGGGAAAATGATGTACGACTTTGGGAGTTCTGTGGAGAGAAGTGGCATTGGGGAGGATCATATGGTGCACAAGGATATCTACGGGGACGATGTCGAGGCTGGAAGTGTTGATCGGGAAAGCCCATCGGATCATCTTTTCTGTTTCTCTTTCTTCCACCCAAGCTTACTGGGATGTTCTGAATGTCTTTCGAACAACTCATGATTTTTCCTGATTTGATTCCCTCTTCTACCATCTCCCCCATTTTTAACATATCATTGAAGGCTTTCCCAAGGCCGGGATCAAATGACCGAAGTAGGTGGGCCCCTGGGTTTTAAGAAGAGTTGAACCATTTCTTCTTCCCCAATCGGGGTATTGACTCAAGCAGCCTGCTCCCTCCATCTGAGTCCAAATTCTCTAAAGCTTTCCTCCGGCTTCTTTTCCATTCTAGATAGGGAGGAGAGGTCTGGGGTAACGCTTGATTTGTACTGAAAGTATCGAACAAAATCTTGAGCCATGTCACCCAATGTAGGCCACTTACCAACATCTTGACGAATATACCAGTCCAAAGCTGCCCCAGTCAGGCTCTTACCGAAATATGCCATCAACAGGTCATCTTTCTCTCCAACGCTTCTTATTTCACTGCAATAGACCCTCAGGTGGGCTACCGGATCTCCACACCCATCATACAAGTTAAATTTTGGCACTTTGAACCCTGCGGGCAAGCGAACGTCAGGGGACACAGACAGTTCTTTGTAAGTCATGCTACCTTGGTCTTCCCTTCCTTGTTTGTTTTTCAAGGATTGTTCTATGCCTTTCAACCTCCTGGGTATCCCGTCTTTCCCTTCTCTTCCTGTGAACCTTTCATTTTCAACATGCAACTTATCCCGAGGGCTCTGTTTGTATGAGTGGGGAACTTTGAGGGCAACCTTTGAGGGGTAATATTGGGTATCGTGAGCTTTGAGTGGGTGTTTATTGTTGGGGATGGTGGATAAGATAGGAGGGCAATTTTTGGGAAAGGTAATTGGAAGATGAGTGACGGAACTACTAGGGTGGTTGGGAAAGCCATGATAAGTAGGTGGATCTGGAGAGTATGAGGGATCATCTGGCACTGTGACCGGTGTTTGGGTAAGGGTAGTATTTAGGAAGCTAGGTGGTGGCGGGGGTGGTGACTTCCTAGTCATCCAGGCCTGATACATGTCCGCCATGTGTTGTCTTAACATCCTCACCTCTTCAACCAACCCATTATCCTGTTCAACCAATTGCTTTTGGGAACATGTATCAACCAACTCAGTTTTGTTGTTGTCTGCCATTGCCTTTTGACTTTATATTGTGGAGAGGAGTTAATACTTCGAGAACCACAAACCAACCACCTTTCTGCTATGAAGATATCAAAAGGAACAAAATGGGGTTATCCCGTTAGCGTTAGGGCATTTAACACCAAAAATATCACATTGCGTGCAATGCACATAACAACAATTAATAGTTCTAGAATGACTTCGAGGGTCATAAGGTCACTTGGCATCATCCCAATTTGTCCATTTGAATCTTCTCTTTTCTTTTCTTTCCTCGCACTTCTTAGCTCGCTCATTTTCTTTCCCTTTTTCTTTCTGATTGTCGCTCTTTTCTTCCTTCTCAATTCTCACCTCCCATAATTTCACCATCTTTTCTCTCTTTTTTTCTTTTCTTTTTAAAAAATAAAAAAAAATGATTCGATCGAACCCTATGTAGGTTGACTACGTATCATGACGCTGCATGAATCAGATCTTTGCGTAGTTCGGGAAGATCAGGAATAAAGGAAACAAACTGACGTTCTCTGTTTCTACCTTAATGACTCTGACGAGAAAAGGGAAATAAAAGAAACAAATCTCTTTTTTGTTTTTAAATTTTCTAGACTTAATGTTCTATAACCTATTCTAAACTCAAGCTTAACGAGCATATATTTTGCTTTTTCTTTTGCTTGCTTTTTTTATGAAACAAACACTCCATGGGAAATTATTAAGGAAAACCCTTAGAAGAGAAAACAAATATTTTTTGATTCATTTTTTTAAGGAGGAAATCAAAACAATAAACCACAGAAACATATTTTGAATTTTTCATTTGATATCCTGACGCGATATTTCAAAACGAGCAATGAAAAATATAAAACAAAATGCTTTTGGATTTCAATTTTGATTACTTAAAAAAAATCTAATGATAAACAAAAGATAAAGTATTTTTTTCTATGTACAATATCCAAAAGTTCTAATGAAAATAAAAGAATTTTTTTTTCATTTTTCACTAATTTCCCAAAGAGACACCTCAAAAGAAAATTCTTTTTTTTTTGAATTTTGGTCCTAATATACTAAAGGAAACTTAAAAACAATTCATTTTAAGTCCTAGATATTAATTGCCTAAAGGAAAAACAACCTCAAAATTTTCTCATTTCTAGAATTAGCATTCTAAAGAAAATTTATAACGAAATATAAAATGCAACATCTCTTTTTGGATTTTTGAGTTACAACACATTTTTTCAAATATAAATCAAAAAATAACAATAATAAAAAGACTTGACATTACTGTACAAAAGTAGAAAGTAAAAGACGACATAAAATGAAGAACAAACTCAAAACATAAAAATAAGATAAATCTCCTTAAGCAACTCCTGACTGAGCGATCCTGATCGGATGGTCACGGGGTGTCTGGCATGCTCAAAATTCGGTAAATAAATCCACACATGTTTGAGAAAACTTTAACCAACACTATGTGAGATAATAACATTCCCTATTAGACACATGCAAGACATAATTAGGACTATTTTTGCAAAATGACTTGTTTGGCTAAAAGGTGGCTAGAAGTGCAAAATTAGGCTAAGACCCCGCAAAGCCAAGAACTTAAGATTTACTAGGAAGACCGGACCCTATGTGGGTTGCCTACAATCCCGCCCCGAGAGACGAGAATCGGGTTCGCGTAGTTCGGGCAAATTGGATACGGGCGAGAATAATAAAAAAAAACCACTAATTCATAGAAATCAGATTTTTTCTTGATTTTTCTTGAAAAATGACGAAACATGCAAAATCTTTTTGGATTTTCTTTTTCTCTTTTTTTTTGATTTTTGATTTTTGAAAAATGATGAAAAAGTGCAAAAAACCCTACTTGCATTATTTTCACACTCCCCCTTCTCTTTTTTCTTTTTTTCTTTCTTCTTTCTTTTTTCATTGTTTTTTTTCTTTTTTTTTTCACTTCTTCATTTACCCTCAGTTATCATTGGTCCGCCAAATAACCTTTTTACCCTTGAATAAATGCAACATGTAGCACATAGGATGTATCAAGATGGTCTGTTATTTTGGGTACACCTGTCCTAGACAGACCCAACCCCTGTGTTGAGTCCCCTAACTTAAATGCACATGATGCAAACAAACGTTCCTACTAGGGATCCGACATGAGGCTGTGTTTTTCTAGGTTTAAATCCTGGGGTTTTGGTCTAGACTTGGGGTACCCGAGCGGACAACTGAGGCCGAGGAGGGGACGACGTACCGGGAGCACTGAAGTCTACCCGGCCTTGTCGCTTGTCCAACCTCGTTCTATTTGGTATAATTTCTACAGAAAAAGCAGGCTACGCGAACGTATGCACCATTTCCAGAAGACTCAGATGGGTGGCATAATAAGACAGTTATATACAATTCAAATAATATTAAAGCGGTAAACAGATAGCATTTAGCATAAAAGATTCACAGAATACATTAATATTAACAATAAATAAAGCCAAACAAAGTCATATTAACAAGCTCGAATTCTTGAACCCTGAACCAGAGATTCTGGGTTCGATCCCCAGTAGAGTCGCCAGAGCTGTCACACCTTCTTTTTTACTACATCCCGTAAAGGGTATAAATATAAGGGAGTTTTTCCAATTAAAGGACAATCGAAACGGGATTTGTTTATTTTAAGATCAGAGTCGCCACTTGGGATAATTTATGGTGTCCCAATTCACCAGTTTAGATCCCGAATCGAGGAAAAGATGGACACTGTTATACAGTCTACGAACACAGAAATTCGGGTAAGGAATTCTGTTAACCCGGGAGAAGGTATTAGGCATTCCCGAGTTTCGTGGTTCTAGCACGGTCGCTTTGATCATACTTGGCTTTATTAAAATTGTCTAATTACTAATTTTTAGAACCTATGTGCATTTGCCTCTTTTACAGATTAAAGAAAAATTATCGTGAAATGAGTCACGCGTACGTGTACCCATCTGTTTGGCGCATCAAAAATCATGCCACGCAAACGTGTCCACAATTAATAACGCTTTATTAAGAAAAGTTTGGCCAAAGTTGCGCGAACGCATACTCCGATTTTGTTTTTAAGATCATATTCATGTCACGCGAACGTGTCCACAACCACGATAATATATTAAACATGCCTAAAGCAAACTACGCATGGGTAACTTTGCAAGGGCCATGAAAATTTGCTAAAGGGCACGCCTCGAATTCTAGGGATTTCAAAATAATCAATTAAATGAGGGCCACGCATTTGAGATTTGCTTGGCACGACACACCTCAATTCCATTTTTTACAAAGATTCAAGACTAATGAATTAAAGAACGTAAGGAGTCCCAATTTATTCTGGACCAAACTCATATTAATGATTCAATAAAAAAAAACTCGCAAGAAACCGCCCTAAACTGATTGCCAAATGACCACTGTTAAAAAGGAAATATGAACATTTTCCATGACTTGAACAAACATAAGAGACATTCAACCAAAACTCTAAATGAAATGACACTTCTAATTAACATGGAAACATACAAACAGAAACAAATTACTTCATAACACCCATACAGAGGAAGACCGAAAGAGGCATTAAAGGCAGCATTTAGACATCTAAGAGCACATAGACAAGAAAACTCACGTTTATAGCAACGTCGAGTTTCAGCAGCTCGAGCTCGATGGAAAAAAAAATGGACAGCAGTAACCATAGACCGGAACCAACGTACGACAACTTCCACACGACTCAAACTCGCAAACGACTCCAGACTTCAGCTAAACATCCATGTTTTGGAAACTAAGAATCAACCAAGGACGAGGAAGACGAAATATTTTTTGTACTATTTTTCGACTTTCTGAAATCTTAAACCTGCCTTACGCTCATTCCCTCACTCCGTTCATGTGCGTGACTGTGTGTGTGTGAAGGTGAAACTCGCTGGATATGGTGTCATTGGCAGAAGGTCCGGCGGGTCAAAGTCGACGAGATGGGTGGTGGGGAGCTGGGTGTTGGGTCGTTCTTTGAGGTGTTACGGCGAGCTCGCCGCTGGTGAGGAGAGGAGAAGTCGAGGGGTCGTTTGGGTGGGGGAGAAAGACGAGATCGTGGGGGGGGGGTGCTTGAAGAAGATAGACGTGAGGGGGGTGGGGGGTCGTTCTCTTGTGTTGATTTGTGAAGAAGACGATGCACATCTTTTTCGTTTTTTTTCGTTGTTTTCAGCGTCCTCTTTTTTTTTTGTTTTGTGTCTTCTTATATATAGAGTTTAGGTTTTTTTTTTGGGTGAGGTTTTTAGGTTAAGGGGTATGGGCCTAGGAATTATGTGCTTGGAAATTGTGGGCTAGGTCCAAAATTAGGCCTAAAAATGGGTTGCTCGAGCCCAAGTTCTATCCTTTCCCTACAAACAAGACTAAAAATACGATTTCAATTATTAATTAGTCCTACTATTCAAATAATTATTAAAATAAAACTAATCATTAAAACAAATCTATTTTTGGTATTTTCAAATATCATATTAAAATAAAAATACGATACTATTTTTTGTATATTTTTTTAGATTAAAAATGACTACAAAACATTAATGAACCTATTTTTGTAAATTTTTGTTTTCTTTTAATAAAATAGAGTAAAAGAGTCAAAATTACTTAAAATATCTATATTATGCCTAAATTAAATATTTTACGCTAATATATAAAAAATCTTGGGGAGGGTCAAAAATCACATGTCTACATATAATAACTTCCTTTAATTAAGGAGTTAAAACCAAACGGTAACATGCAATTGCTAAATAAGGAAAGAAATCACACGGGGCTGAATATGACCAATAAGGAAGTATCTCGAGTACACAGTAGGTAATAGAGGCTAGGTTCATCAGACTCTAATCAAGGAAAGGTCTGTAAAAATCCAATACAAATGTAATCAAGGTAAGGGGATTAATTAAATTGAGTAGAAAGGTAGGGGTCGAAAGTTCAAAGGAAAGTATTCAAATAGGTCCAAGAGACAGGGAAATCAATACAACAAGGAAAGAATCAATTACAAGAGTGCAATTAAAATTACACAAAGAGGTTTGAAATCAGTCCACAATTAAAGATTATTTTAAGAGGGAGATTTAGCAGATAAAAGAGTGCATAAACATTAGGCATGCGAGGCTGAACTCATGACAAAGAAAATAATCACATGACAATCACATAGGTCAGTTTCACCAACATTAGTAATAAAGAAAGGGGAGAGTATCAGAAACATGCAAAAGGTCAAGTAGAAAGCCTTTTTGAAAACTGTAGTCCAGTTCCAATGATTACATAAAGCAACAGAAGTTGAAACAAAGATTTCAAAACTCAGTCGAGTAATAGATGAAACAACTTTAGAAACTCGAATAGGTCCAAAGAAAATAAGATTTTGAAACCAAACAAGTTCAAAGATGAGGAACCAGCAAATCACATAGCAAATAGTCACCGGACTCGAATGAACCCAAAGTTTTAGGGTTTTTACCATCAATCGAGTCATAGAGATGAAAAACAAGCAATCGAATAAATACTAACACGAAAATATATTCAGAAACCTCAAAAGGAATTAAGACTTTTAACATGCACACTCTAGTAGAAGAACAACATAAAGAACATAGTAGAACATGTTAAAAATCAGAAAAGTTTCAAAATAATTTAACAAAAACCCTAAATCGAAAAAGGTAAAGAGGTTTCGAAAGCAGAGTTTTGAAAGAAACTTTGAGAAAACGTTTAAAAGCTTAGAGAAAATACAGATCTACAACGGATCTAAAAGAATCAGGAGAAACCCCGAAGGTTAGGGTTCCAGAAGAACCCAGAAGGTGAGAAAGGCTTGGAAAGTCATTGATCTAAGCATGAGAAGTCAAGATCAGGCTTGAATAGCCATGGCTGGCCGGAGCAAGGTCGAAGATGACCGGAGACAGCATGACACTGAAATAAACCAAGGTCTGGACCAAACTTCTTCAAGGTCTGGTCTTGAGACCATAATAGTCGAGCATGTAGGAGTCTTAGGAGGCAGGTACATGCCTTTAATGGCTTTGGAAGTCATGGATTCCGGCGATTTTAGGGTGGAAGCGAAGGGAGGCAGCTAGGGTTTGAGAGGAGCTTGAGAGAGAATTGGGAGAAGGGGGAATTCAAGGGTGGCCACAGATAAGAGATGATTAGGTTAGGGGTTAGTTCAGGTTAAAAAAGGAAGGCGCAAATGTGAGCCGTTGATCTAAGTGATCAACGGCTGGGATTAAAAGAGGACCCGGGCAGGTTATTTTAAAGGGTCGTGGGTCGGGTAGATTAGGACTTGGGTCAAGGTAACTGGGCCTCTGATTGGGTCTAATTAGAGTTTCATATATGGCTAAAATTGAAATGCAAATGGGCTAACATTTAAATAGCCATTTCCCTTATTTATTTTATAAAAAATAGTAAAATAATTTTTGGAAATAAATTAAAAGTACTAAAATGATTAAAAATATATAATTATCAAATGAAAAATACTTGAGGCAATTTTATAAATATAATTACAATTAAATCTTAAAAGAGGCCAATATCGCAATTATATGCAATTTAGTTTTAAAAATACTAAATTAATTTGTAAAAATATGCAAAAATTATGTTAGCTATATTTTAGTATAAATATGAGAATACAATAAATGAATCATCAAAAATGATAATTTCGGGGATAATTATTGGGGTTTTCTTGATAAAATAGGGCAATAAATTGATTTAAAAATCTTTAAAAATTAGAAAAAATAATAAAATATTTGGACATACTTATATATACATACATATGCTATTTTTAAAGTATTTTGCATAATAAAATATACAGGGAAAAATTGGGTAACAACAACTGCCCCTCTTTACCTGGGAAGGATGAAAGAGTAGTCGGGTAAAGATATGATGGCCAATTTTGACCGAAAGAAATGTTTCGAGGAGGCTTAGGTTGTGCTTTGGCTTCCTAGCTGCCTACATATCCCCGGTATTTTAGGAATCAAGCCATATGTAGTTCAGGATCCATCGGCGGAGTATGCCGATGGAGACTTTCAAGCACGGATGCAATATTTAGGACGGAGTGAATGGTTGAAATCTGATGGGGTTGCGGGAACTGGAGCGGGATTGATCCTGCCGAGATGGCCGTTGCTCGCCAGTTCGTCTGCAAATAAGTAACACAAGTGTATATTGTGCGTAAATTTAAACATGATGCAAATTCCCGTCGGACCATGAATGTTTGTCTTCGAACGGTTAGGATGACATCCTTAGACCATGATGTCCTGGTCCATGAAGCGTATAATAAAGGATTTGCAGGCCATGAAATGATTCTCTCGGGCTATGCAAATGATGCCTCCGAACCATGATACCTTTGAATAATGATATGCAAAAGATTAAAAGGGGTCCTCAGGCCATGTCATGGTGTTCTCGAGCTATGAAAATGGTGCCTCCAAACAATGACACCTTTAGACAATTTGGCGATCTTTCAGCCCATGAGGTGCAGTAGGTGGCGATCTTTCAGCCCATGAAATGCATTAGTTAGCGATCTTTCAGCCATACAAGTGTAAATAAGGTGGCGATCTTTCAGCCATGCAAATGTAGAGGTGGCAATCTTTCAGCCATGCAAATGTAAATAGTCGGCGATCTTTCAGCCATGCAAATGTAAGTAAGGCAGCGATCTTTCAGCCATGTAAATATAAATAAGGCGGCGATCTTTCAACCATGCAAATGTAAGTAAGGCGGCGATCTTTCAGCCATGCAAATGTAAGTACGGCGGCGATCTTTCAACCATGCTAATATAAGTAAGGCGGCGATCTTTCAGCCATGCAAATGTATGTAAGGCGGCAATTTTTCAGCCATGCAAATGTAGAGGTGGCGATCTTTCAGCCATGCAAATGTAAATAAGGCGGCGATCTTTCAGCCATGCAAATGTAGATAAGGCGGCAATCTTTCAGCCATGCAAATATAGATGTGGCAATCTTTCAGCCATGCAAATGCAAATGGAGGTAGAGGTTAACCTCGGAAGGCAGAATGATAGCCTTATGCAATGCAGAAATACAAATGGACACAGAACTTAGTCTCAGAAGACAAAATGGTAGCTTTATGCAATGCAGAAATGTAGATGGAGACAGAGCTTAGTCTCAGAAGGTAGAATGGTAGCTCTTTGCTTAGACAAAACCGTTCATATGTGGACTACAGGTCCCAGCATGAATTTCCTCTAGTAGCATGGATGCTTCCTTTGCATCGACACACCTTAACAATCCAAGATCTGGAGTCCTTCTATGCAAGATTCCTCTGCTATGAAAGAAATTATTGGACAACCTCCGAAGTGTGTGTTTCTAAGTAGGATTTGCAAGTTCTGGGTATTCGCCTTTTGCCAAATATTCCTTGATATCATGAAACCAAGGCTTTCCGTCTACTTCTTCTTCAACATGGGCACAATAAGCTGGCTAATCATAGATCCTTACTGGAATGGGATCAATGAAGTTTTTGTCTGGATGTTGTATCATAGATGATAGGGTAGCCAATGCATCGACGAACTCGTTCTGGACTCTAGGAACATGTTGGAATTTCGTCTTTGTGAACCACTTTCTCAATTCCTGTACATAATACAGATATGGGAGTATCTTGGAGTTCTTGGCCGCCCATTCTTCTCGGACTTGATGTATAAGTAGGTCCGAATCTCCGATTACTAGCAACTCTTGAATGTTCATGTCAATAGCCATCTTGAGACCTAAGATGCAGGCTCATATTATTGGTGCACGGGAACCCGAGTTTGGCAGACATCGGATAATGCTAACCGATTTCCAATACTAGGACTGCTCCTATACCAACTCCTTTGAAATTTGCTGCTTCATCGAAGAACATTCTCCAGCCGTCAGAGGGTTCTGCAATATCTTCCCCTATGAACGATACCTCTTTGTCAGGAAAATACGTTTTCAGGGGTTCGAATTCTCTGTCCACGAGATTTTTAGCAAGGTGATCTGCTAGCACCTGTCCCTTGATTGCCTTCTGAGTTACGTAGACAATGTCAAATTCACTTAACAGGATTTGCCACTTGGCTAGATTTCCAGTGGGCATGGGCTTCTAAAAGATGTACTTCAAGGGATCCATCCTTGATATGAGGTATGTGGTATTGGCACAGAAGTAGTGCCTCAGCTTCTGGGCTACCCAAGTCAAGGCACACCAGGTGCATTCTAACAGAGAATACCGGGCCTCGTACGGGGTGAACTTCTTACTGAGGTAATAAATGGCCTGCTCTTTCCTCCCCGTTTCATCATGCTGTCCTAGAACGCAACCGAAAGCTTTATCAAATACTGCAAGGTAGAGTAATAAGGTCCTACCTGGCTCAGGCGGGACTAAGACTGGTGGTGTTGACAGGTATTCCTTAATTCTGTCAAAAGCTTTTTGGTAGTCGTCAGTCCATTTGGTAGCGGCATCCTTCTTTAACATCTTAAAGATTGGCTCACAGATAACTGTAGATTGTGCTATGAACCGACTGATGTAGTTGAGTCTCCCCAAGAAACTCATCACATCCTTCTTGTTCTTTGGTGGTGGCAATTTTTGAAAAGCTTTGACTTTCGATGGGTCCAATTCTATCCCTCGGCGACTCACAATGAACCCAAGCAACTTTCCAGCTGGAACCCCAAATGCACATTTCGCGGGATTCATTTTTAGGTTGTACCTTCTCAGTCTATTGAAGAACTTCCTCAAATCTTCCATGTGATTAGTGACCTTCTTGGACTTGACGATAACATCATCTACGTACACCTCCATCTCCTTGTGTATCATATCATGGAAAATGGTAGTCATGGCCCTCATGTAGGTGGCCCTTGCATTCTTTAACCCGAACGGCATCATCTTGTAGCAATACATTCCCCACGGCATAATGGAATCCATTTTCTCATCATTTTTTTTATCCATCCAGATCTGATGATAACCAGCGAAACAGTCTACAAATGATTGCAACTCATGCTTGGCGCAATTGTCGATCAGGATGTATATGTTTGGCAAAGGGAAGTCGTCTTTCGGACTGGCCCGATTGAGTTCCCGGTAGTCGACGCAGACTCTGACCTTCCCGTCCTTCTTTGGTACTGGCACGATGTTGGCTAACCATGTCGGGTATTTCTACTACCCTAAGAACCTTAGCTTTGACCTGCTTAGTGACTTCTTCCTTGATTTTCAGACTCATGTCAGGCTTGAACTTTCTGAGCTTTTGCTTTATCGGCAGACATGTTGGATTGGTTAGCAGTTTGTGAGCCACGATAGATGTACTTAGACCAGTCATGTCATTATACGACCAGGCGAATATGTCCTCATATTCTCTTAGAAATTTCGTGTACTCCTTCTTTTCGTGTTTCTTTGACGTTTTCTGCATCTCCCAAGTTAACCACTTCTGTTTCGTCCAGGTTGGACTTAAGTCTGTTCTCACAATTCTCAACTTCCTTAACAATCTCCTCTGGCACATCATCTTCCTCTGAATCTATGTCTGTTTGTTGCGTTGTCTCATTGCATATCACAGTCATTGGTTCATTGAGATAAGTAATAGTAATGATGTATAAGTAAAGTAATGAGAGGAAAATAATAATGAGTATTGATTCATACAAAAAGTAAAAATACTTTGATAAATTGCATAATTATTTTGAACATTGAAGATCTTATTGCAGGAATTGAAACATGCGAAAAACAAAATCATTTAGTAAACAAAACAGTGCTTGTTTTAGCCTTGCTACCCCGAGGCTCGTCGGGCTCTGGTTGTCCTGACGGTCCAGTTATTAAGGCATGCTCCTCTTCTTACAGTCTATATGTAAGGGACTTCCTCCCCCTCCTCCTCTAGAACAACACAACAATCCATGTCATTGTCCTCTAAGAACAAGTTTTTCACAGCTGCCAGTGCTTCTTCTTCTTCTGACCCATAAATAACATCGGCTGGTTGGAAAGTCTGCTCCAAATGCGGTACTGGCTGCTCTAGTGGGTAATAAGGACCGCGCCATGGTGGAGACCCGCTATTGAATTCCTCCCAGGTGTACTCATATCCCAGACCGAAAGTGGTGCCGTGCTTTTTGAGTTTTATTGGCTCAGTGATTCCTTGGAGGTTCTTGCCAAGTCCTTTGCCAGGTTCATACCCATTCCAATTCAGTATGCTCTCGATCTTGTTATCCCACCATTTGTCTTTGTCAGAAATATTTACCTATTCGATATGGTGGTAAGTCTCTCCTCCTAGCTTCTTTCTCCCCTCGATTGATGGGATGGTCTGGCGATTGTATATAGGATTGCTACCGTCACCGTGAATGATCACTTCTTGGTAATTCCATTCGAACTTTACTGCCTGATGCAATGTCGATGCTACTGCTCTGGCAGCAAGAATCCATGACCTTCCCAATAACAAATTGTAAGATGTTGGCACGTCTATCACTTGAAAATCAATATCGAACTAAGTCGGTCCCATTTGCAAACACAGACTAATCTCCCCAATGGTGGATCTTTGAGAAACGTCAAAAGCTTTCACATTTATGGATCCATCATTTATCTTGTGCAGTCCCTTTCCCAACTTCTTGAGTGTTACCAGCGGACAAATGTTGAGACTGGAACCCTCGTCGATCATGATCCTGGTAATGAAGTAGTCTTCACATTGCACAGTGATGTGCAGCGCTTTGTTGTTTCCTAACCCTTCAGGCGGTAGCTCATCCTCATGAAAAGTAATTTTGTGACTTTCCAATACATGTCCGACCATGTTGGCCATTTCCCCGCCGGTGATGTTGCTTGGCACGTATGCTTCACTCAACACCTTCAACAGAGCATTCTTGTGTGCCTCAGAATTTTGTAGCAAAGCAAGTATGGAGATCTGCGCCGGTGTTTTCTTCAACTAGTCGATGACCTAGTATTCCTTGGACCGTATCTTTCTCCAAAGATCATTTGGACCTATCTCAATGATGGGTGACCGATTGGAGGCCTACTTGCTTGACTCAGCTAGGTGTTCCGGGGTGTAAACCCTACAAGTTCTCGTCATACCTTGTGAGGCAACAGTTTCCTCAAACCTACCCTTGCCATTTCTTCTTGCCTCAGCTGTATAGTCCCATGGTATGGCCTTTGTGTGGAAGGGTGTAATGGTTGACATCGCCACTGGAATCGGCGGGGCTATCTTTACTCCGAATGGAGCATGGTCCTTGGATGGAAAAACTGCAACTTCGAATGGCGTATGTGCATTCGGTAGAGACACGAATTCGACCTCAATTGGCATTGGTGTCTTTGCAGATGACGTTATTTCAAACTCCAGTGGTACAGACATATTTACCCCGGCATTCCCAGAGGGCTGAATCTGGACCATGATCGGATTAAGAGTAACTACTGGCTTCTTTGGGTCATCACCTTCTGCGATCAAACCGATCGATCCCTCGGGATCCCAATAATCCTCTATTTCAATCATGTGAATGCCTCCACCCTTGTGGTCTGGCAGAGGGTTATTGCTGATATTCGGAGCGAGTTCCTTTGCCACGATAATCTTGTTGTCAATCAGAGCCTGGATCTTGTCCTTCAAGGAACGACATTCATTGATGGTGTGCCCTTTTATGCCGGAATGGTATGAACATGATTTATTTGGATTAATCTACTAAGAAGGGTTCTCAGGGGTTACAAGAGGGATAGGGGTGACATAACCAGCAGCTTTGAGTCTCTCGTACAACTGGTCAATGGGTTCAGCAATGGTTGTATACTGTTTAGGAGGTCTGTGGTCAAAATTTGGTCGAGGTCTAGGGAAGTTTTGGCGTGTGGGAGGTGATTGATGATGGGACGGTTGAGCATTGTAGGCTTGGTAAACATGTGCAGGTTGGGAATATCTGGGTGAAATAGGCTGATAGGTAGGAGGTGGAGGTGATTAATAAGCGGGTGGCGGAGTTTGGTAAGAGGGTGAGGGTGCTTGGTAGTTCGGGGTAGGCTGATATGTGAGTGGAGGTATTGGGTAGGTTTGGTATTTGATGGGAGATTTGGTTCTTTGTGCAACCATTACGGCCTCTACGTCCCTTTTCTTGGATGCACCACAAGACTGTAAAGCCTTATTGGTAAGTTGCAAAGCTTCGAAGTTCATAACCATACCGCTTTTGATGCCCTCTTCGATCCTTTCACCCAGCTTGATAATGTCAGAAAATTTATGGCTCTCAATCAACATCAGCCTTTCATAATACTGCGGGTCCTGAGCCTGGACGAAGAATTTGTTCATTTGTTCCTCTTCTAAGGCAGGTTTGACCTTAGCAGCTTCAGACCTCCAGCGAGTAGCATACTCGCAGAATGTTTCTGTAGGTTTCTTCTTTAGATTCTGAATGTAGAACACATCTGGCACATTCTCCGTGTTGAACCTGAACTTGTCCATAAAGTCGGACGCCATGCCTACCCAGTTTGACCATTTCTTTGGATCATGTCTAATGTACCAAGATAGAGAGTCTCCTTTCAGACTTCTCATGAAAAGCATCATGCGAATTCTCTCATCTTTCTCTACTCCGACCAGCTTGTCACAGTAAGTTCTCAAATAAACCCTTGGATCCTCTATACCATCAAACATTTTGAACTTCGGAGGTTTGTACCCCTCGGGCAGTTCGATATCGGGCTGTATGCAAAGATCCTCATAGTTCAGCCCCTCAATTCCCTTCCTTCCTTCGATGCCCTGGATTCATCTAGTTAATCTCTTAAGTTCCTCCGGCAGGTTCCTGATGAGCGAGTCTTTATCATCAGACTCGGGTGTGCTTGAGATGTGTTGTGTGGAGTGTGGCATGGTCTCCACGTAGATGGGAGTGTTGTGATGAGTGTGGAAGTGGTCATTTGTGGAACTCAAGGGTTCTAGGATGAGCAGTGGAGTATTGTTGGAAGTATGGCAGGTGTTGCAGTGGTGGTGAGGAGCGGAATGGTTCTGTGGCTTTGGGATATTTTGTGGAAGTGTGGGGTTCTGAGCATTGGGAAATTAACATCTAGAGCGGTGAGGGAAAATGATAGGTTTGCCAGATTCCGAACCTGATCAAGTTCTTCTTGAAATTTCAACAGTTTTTGTTCGAGTTGGGATGCATTTTCTTTGGAAACCTGAGTACCATGACCATGAGTGACCTCTACCCGTTCAGTTGAGTTCTCTTTTCTGGCGTTGTTCGAATCTTCCATCTTCCCTTTGTTCTTGTTTTTGACAGGACTAAGAGGAGGAGTGGGTGGAGGGCCCCTGGATCTCGTAGAATAAGATGATGTTCCTAGAGTGTGCTAACTAACCTCTGGGGAGGGGAATAATAAAACAGAAGTAAAAACAAAAAAGGTAACAAGTTAGTGAGGATTATAAGAAAATGTTGCGATATTTAAACACATAGTGCAAGAATGTAAATCGTGTCCTAACTTGGGGGCCTCTTTGTGCTCGAGGTAGGTCTAGAGACAAATTAATTTGGAGAACTTAAAATGCTAAATTCCTCATTTTATTGATAAAAATAGATGAATCCCAAATTGACACTAAATAAACAGGAAATGAAAATCACTAATGGTCATTGGCCTTATTACATTCATAAAGTGAAAAGATAAACTCCTATCTATTTGGTCCCAGAAGGACCTTCCTCAGGTTGAATGCTCTCGTTGATCAAATCCTCCAGTTCGCGTAGGTTCACCAGTAAAAATGCCTTGGCCAGGTGTTCTCCTTCATTTCCCTCAGCGTTCTGGCAGTCGGTGACTCTCTTCCTCACTTTTCCTTCTAATTCCTGCAGACTGTATTCAAGATATTTTAACTTTTCGCTAGCTCTGGCGGCCCTCTCTTTCCACTTATTGATTTGGTCATTCGATAGAAGACTCTTCCACCAGTCTAGCAAGAGTGAGGGTGTGCTAACTATACCGAAGCTGGGGACCTCGTTCTTCATTTTCTGCAAAACAAAAGGGTTAAGACCATTACCCCCACCAGACTCGACTATTTAATAACAACAATCGGCATAAAGCATTTAGTTCTCCAAATAAATGCACAAAACATGGTGATGTCTGTTTGGGTTTAAGGAAACCCAGTGGACTTTGGACAAGGCTATCTTAAAAAGTCATTATGCGGACAACATAACTGACTTGACTAAGTTTGACCATGATACATGCACAGTTTTAAACAGAGTAAGGTTTCTATGGGGTTTTAGACTGGTACCTTTGAGCGGACAACTCAAGGAGGAAAGGCACGGAACCGTCGACTACACCGTTGATCGACTGATTTTACCGCAAATATGCCTTTTTTGGATTTAGGGTGTGATAATATCAGAAGAGAGAAACCACTCATTATAAGCGTTGCTATGGTATTTGTTTTGGCATGAGTGGAATATGATGTTGAACATGATTATGCAACAATTAAAAGCATGTTGTCACGTATTTGCACGTTTAAGAAAACAGTAAATACAATAGTTTCATAATTTAAAGCAGTAGTAAAGGAAAGCAGTAAAGGAAAGAAACAAGAAGACAAGTCAGTTTGGCAATTGAAAAGGAAATTGAATGCTTAAAAGAAATAAACATATAATTGCGCATAAATTCACAACAATATTCTGAAATGGTAAAAGCCTAATGATCCCCAGCAGAGTCGCCACGCTGTCGTGCCCCCTTTTTCCTCGCGGAGTCCGGGTTCATGACATTTAGAGGGACAACTCGTTCCTTTTGGGAAATGGGTTTGCATTTGAAGAGTCGTTACCTAATGATTTAAGGTGCATTAGGACACCAAAAGTGCTTGATTTGAATAACCAGATATAGGGTAAGGGCTTGAAATTATTCTATGGGGAAGGTGTTAAGCACCCCTCAGAATCCACTAGTATGGTTCCCGGCCAGACAATTATTGTGAATTGAGGTGCAATTAACATATAAACAAATAAGGCTCAAATAGGAGGGGGTTTCATAGAAGGGTTTGAAAATGGACAAAACGAACGGTTAGAAAAGCTGATTTTTAAAAGGAGTTGAAATGCTAAAAGAAAGAAATAAAGAATAAATGGAGGGGGGTCCTAGGTTTATTAAAAATATGGATCACCCACACAATGTCCGGTAATCACTCCTCAGTGAGGGGCTACACGTGACATTATCGCGTGGTCATCATATCCATATCTACCCTTCCCATCCCGTTAAGGTATTAAAGCGCGGAATGGTCTCGATTACTTATTGCATGCTATTACCCGTCCCAATCCTATCAGTCTCGGAGGCACTTAGGACTACTAATCCTAAAAAGGGAGGGATATTAGGCTTATTTGTAGTTTCAAAGGTAAAAACTCCAAGGCGACATACAAAACACATATTGCACATTTTGGGGAAAGCATGTACACAAACAGGGGCTCAGATATACCTCCCTAAACAAAGAAAGCATATAATTAGCATGACTTACACGTACTGCTTAGGTCTGATTTAAAAGCATTAAAGACGAGGGAGATGAGATTGTTGAGGCAGTTTTAGTCTATTGCATAACTCAGATAAGAAGTCCAAATCAGATCTGCCTGCTGGTTGTAATGATTAACAGAAACAGGTCTAGTTTATAGTTATTGCCCTAAGGCTTGCCTAAGCGTTTGGACAAGGATCCTATAGGCATGGTATATACTGGATTCAGAAGGTGGTAAGACAGTGAGACTCAAAAAATGAACTGTTTGCAATCCTATATGCATACTTGTTAAACTAGTTAAGGACTCAGATTATTAAAAGAGAGGCAGAATTTAAACGAATTGATTACAAGTTCTGCAACTGATGATTACTGATTTTTAGATCTGACATTGAGTGAAGCGGATCAGATTCAATTAGAAACTCCTATAGGTATGCTTTCTATACATTGTTGATTTTAAAACCTCATAGACGTGGTGTCGAAATGCAGAAGCCTTATAGACATGGTATCTATATGTAGTTTGAATATGCAAAAGTTGAAAGTACCCTATAGGCATGATTTCTATATGAAGTTTGAATATGCAGAATTAGACTAGACCCATAGGCATGATTTCTATATGTATTTGAATATGCAGAATTTAGAACATTCTATAGGCATGATTTCTATATGTATTTGAATATGCAGAAATATAGCAGTTCTATAGGCATAATTTCTACATGTATTTGAATATGCAGAAATATAGCGGTCCTATATGCATAATTTCTACATGTATTTGAACATGCAGAAATATAGCGGTCCTATAGGTATAATTTCTACACTTGACATGCATAAATACCCACCCTTGTCACTAACCAGCCCCGAGTATTTATTACTAATTATTACAAGCCAGAATGAACAAAATCACATCAGAAAAAGTTAAAAAAGTACAACCAGAGGAGGCCTGGTTCTTGACTTCCTCTCTGAGTTATGAGATAGACCAACTCAAAAGACCATTGATCCAAAGCCTTTCTCAATTTGAGTGTGTCAGAGGTCCCTAAAAACCTCAATGAGACTCCGGGCAGTGCTCACACCCAAATTGTATCATCAGAATGGGGACAAGTGCGGTGTGGAAGGACCAGCCCTCAAGTGTCCAAGTTCAGAGGGAGCTCAATGGGCCCCAAAGCAAGGCTCACAAGAGGGGGCAAAACTTAAAGTCTAAGAGAGAGTTCAAGTGCAGAAACAGAGTTCTAAGGGGATAAAGGAGAGGGAAACAACCACAAGCAAGTTGATAAATTTACACAAAAGGGTTCAGTGGATAGGGAAGTTGCAAAGGGGGGTCAGCTTTGGTGATGCACAACAATGGAGATGCTGGCATGCCTACAAGCCTACCAGAACATATAACAGCAGAGAATCAAGCAAACCATAGCATCAAACACATTAGAGTAGGGGGTTTGGGATTCATAATAAATTCAGAACAAGCAGAAAGAAAATTATAGCAAGCTAAAACAAGTACTGAACTGAACACCAACAATAGAAAGACAAGAGGGTAAAAGCATTAAGTAAACACATTGTTGTGAGGCTAAAAATTTAACCAGAACATACCAGTTCAAAGAAGCAAAATACAGTAAAAGCAGGTAGCAAAACTTGAAAACATGCCACAACACCAGTAACATGAGAGAATGCTTTTTGAGTGTGAGTGTGAGTTTAGAAAAGTTAGTGTATTTGTATGTGTCTGTGTGTTAATGAAAAGCCAGGTATTTATAGTGTGAAAACGGGTAGAAAAATAAGGCAAGAAAATGATTATGGAACTGTGTACCAATTAAAATCAGTTAGTATAAGAACTTCCTTTAATTAATGAGTTAAAATCAAACGGTAACATGGAATTGCTAAATAAGGAAAGAAATCACATGGGGCTGAATATGACTAATAAGGAAGTATCTCGAGTGCACTCGTGATTAGGTTTAGGGGTTAGTTCAGGTTAAAAAAGGAAGGGGAAAATGTGAGCCATTGATCTAAGTGATCAACGACTGGGATTAAAAGGGGATCCGGGCGGGCTATTTAAAAAGGTCGTGAGTTGGGTAGATTAGGACTTGGGTCAGGCTAATTGGGCCTCTGGTTGGGTCTAATTAGAGGTTCAGACCTGGTTAAAATTGAAATGTAAATGGGCTAACATTTAAATAGCCATTTTCCCTTATTTATGTTAAAAAAAATAGTAAAATAATTTTTGGAAATAAATTAAAAGTACTAAAATGATTAAAAATACATAAATATCAAATTAAAAATACTGGAGCCAATTTTATAAATATAATTACAATTAAATCTTAAAAGAGGCCAATATCGCAATTATATGCAATTTAGTTGTAAAAATACTAAATAAATTTGTAAAAATATGTAAAAATTATGTTAGCTATATTTTAGTATAAATATGAGAATTCAATAAATGAATAACCAAAAATAATAATTTTGGGGATAATTATTGGATTTTGCTTGATAAAATAGGGCAATAAATTGATTTAAAAATCTTTAAAAATTAAGGAAAAATAATAAAATGTTTGGACATACTTATATATGCATACATATGCTATTTTGAAAGTATTTTTCATATTAAAATATACAGGAAAAAATTGGATATCAACAACACATGGGATGGATCGCCGTGATACTTCCGAATCATGGACACATGAAACACTGGGTGCACAGCCGATAAACTCGGCGGCAACGCAAGTCTGTAAGTCACCTCTCCCACTCGATCAAAAATCTCAAAAGGAACAATGAACCCAAGGCTTAGCTTTCCCTTCTTCCCAAATCTCATCACGCCCTTCATAGGCGACACTAGGAGCAACACTCGCTCTCCGACCATGAATACCACATCACGAACCTTGCGGTCGGCATAACTCTTCTGCCCGGAATGAGCTGTACGAAGCCTATCCTGAATGATCATCACCTTATCCAAGGCATCCTGAACTAAATCTGTACCCAACTACCGAGCCTCTCTCGGCTCAAACCACCCAACCGGTGACCAACACCGCCTACCATATAATGCCTCATAGGGGGCCATCTGAATGCTCGACTGGTAGTTGTTGTTGTAGGCAAACTCTGCTAATAGCAAGAACTGATTCCAAGGACCTCCAAAATCAATAACATATGCTCGGAGCATATCCTCCAAAATTTGAATAGTACGCTCAGATTGTCCGTCCGTGTGAGGATGAAATGCTGCTCTCAACTCGACCCGCGTACCCAACTCACACTACTGCCCTCCAGAAATGCGAGGTAAATTGCGTACCCCGATCAGAAATGATAGACACGGGCACGCCATGAAGATGAACGATCTCCCGGATATAGATCTCAGCCAACCGCTCCGAGGAATAGGAAACTACTACAGGAATGAAATGCGCTGACTTGGTCAGCCTATCAACAATAACCCATACTACATCAAACTTCCACTGAGTCCGTGGGAGTCCAACAACGAAATCCATAGTGATCTGCTCCCACTTCCGATCAGGAATCTCAATCTTTTGAAACAAAACACCAGGTCTCTGATACTCGTACTTTACCTGCTGACAATTCAAACACCGAGCTACACACACAACAATATCTTTTTTCATCCTCCTCTACCAATAATATTTCCGCAAATCTTGATACAGCGTAGCGGCACCCGGATGAATAGAGTACCGGGAACTATGGGCCTCCTCTAGAATCAACTCACGAAGTCCATCCACATTAGGCATACAAATACAACCCTACATCCTTAAAACTCCATCATCTCCAACTGTAACCTTCTTGGCACCTCCATGCCACACTGTGTCTCTAAGAATATGCAAATGAGGATCATCATATTGCCGATCTTGAATACGCTCAAATAATGAAGAACGAGCGACTATGCAAGCTAGCATGCGGTTGGGCTCAGAAACATCTAACCTCACGAACTGATTGGCCAAAGCCTAAACATCCAAAGCAAGCCTCCTCTCACCGACCGGAATATACGCAAGGCTACCCATACTAGCTGACTTCCTACTCAAAGCATCGGCCACTACATTGGCCTTTCCCAGATGATACAAAATGGTGATATTATAGTCTTTCAATAGCTCCAACCACCTCCTCTGCCTCAAATTTAGCTCCTTCTGCTTGAACAAGTATTGCAAACTCTTTTGGTCCAGGAACACCTCACACGACACGCCATATAAATAATGCCTCCAAATCTTCAGCGCGTGAACAATGGCTGCTAACTCCAAATCATGAACTGGATAATTCTTCTCGTGGATCTTCAACTGCCGCAAAGCATATGCAATAAACTTGCCATTATACATCAACACCGCACCAAGTCTAATACGCGATGCATCACAATACACTGTATATGGCCCTGAACCTGTAGGCAATACCAACACCGGCGCCGTAGTCAAAGCTATCTTTAGCTTCTGGAAGCTCGCCTCACACTCATCCGACCACCTAAATTGGGCACCCTTCTGGGTCAACCTGGTCATCGGGCTGCAATAGATGAAAACCCCTCCACAAACCGACGGTTATAGCCCGCCAAACCCAAGAAACTCCGGATCTCTGTGGCTGATGCGGGTCTAGGCCAGTCCTTGACTCCTCTATCTTCTTCGGATCCACCTGAATACCCTCTGCTGATACAATATGACCCAAGAATGTAACTGAACTCAACCAGAACTCACATTTCGAAAACTTAGCATATAACTAACTGTCCCTCAGAGTCTGAAGAACAACTCGAAGATGCTGCTCGTGCTCCTCCCGGCTACGGGAATAGATCAAAATATCATCAATGAAGACAATCATGAAGGAATCCAAATAAGGCTTGAACACTCGATTCATCAAATCCATGAAAGCTGTTGGAGCATTTGTCAACCCGAATGACATCACTAAGAACTCATAATGCCCGTACCGAGTGCGAAAAGTTGTCTTAGGGATATCAGATGCCCTAATCCTCAACTGATGGTAGCGAGATCTCAAATCAATCTTCGAAAATACATTGACACCCTGAAGCTGATCAAACAAATCATCAATCCTCAGCATTAGATACTTGTTCTTGATGGTGACTTTGTTCAACTGCCGATAATCTATACACATCCTCATCGACCCATCCTTCTTCTTAACAAACAATACTGGCGCACCCCAAGGAGAGACACTCGTTCTAATGAAGCCTTTATCTAACAAGTCCTGCAACTATTCTTTTAATTCTTTCAACTCTGGCGGGGCCATATGATATGGCAAAATAGAAATGGGTTGAGTGCCCGGAGCCAAATAAATGCAAAAGTCAATGTCCCCATCGGGTGGCATCCCTGGCAGGTCTGAAGGGAATACCTCTGGAAACTTACGAACAACGGGCACAGAATCCATAGAAAAAACCTCATCACTAGAATCACGAACATACGCCAAATAGGCCAAACATCCTTTATCGACCATATGCTGTGCCTTCATATATGAGATAACCCTGCTGGTAGAATGACCAAAAGTTCTTCTCCACTCCAAACGAGGCAACCCCGGTAGTTCTAAGGTCACGGTCTTGGCATAACAATCCAATATAGCATGATAAGGGGATAACCAATCCATCCCCAGAATAACATCAAAATCCACCATATCGAGAAGTAGGAGATCTACATGGGTCTGAAGAACCCCAATAATGACCATGCAAACACGATAAATACGATCTACCACAATAGAATCGCCCACTGATTTAGGCACATATACAGGAGCACTCAAAGAATCACGAGGCACAACCAGATAAGGGGCAAATAAGATGATACATAAGAATATGTGGACCCTGGATCACATAGAACTGAGGCATCTCTACTGCACACTGAAACTGTACCTATGATAACTACATCGGAGGCCTCATCCTCAAGTCTGCCTGGCATAGCATAACATTGGGGCTGGGCCCCACCACTCTGAACTGCATCCCTAAGACGACCTCCTGTTGGCTGGCCTCCACCTCTAGCTGCCTGGCCTCCACCTTTAGCGGCATGACCTACACCTCTAACACCTCTACCCCTACCTCTAGCTGGGTGAGCGGGCGGTGGAACACCCGATGCTAGAACCATAGCACGAGAACCCTGGTGCTGAGAACTGCTCGAGGCTCAAGGGCAAAACCTAGCAATGTGCCTCGTATCGCCTCAAGTATAGCAAGACTTTGGCTGCTGAGACTGCTGACCCTGAAACTGACCGTGATGGCCTGGATAACCACCCTAAAAACTCTGGAGTGGAGGTGCACTTATAGGAGCTGGTGGTGCACTGTAGGGAAACTGATCAGAATACTGCATAGGGAAACCACGGCCACCTGGAGCACCGTGAGAAGCCTGAAGTACTGAGTGAAATGGCCTAGGAGGATGGCCTCTACCAAAAGAATCCCTGACTCCAGACGAGGTACCACTGAATCTACCAGAATGACGAGGCCTCTTATCAGACCCCTGACCGCTCCCCTGAGCTAAAACCATCTCAACCCGCCTGGCCACATTGGCCGCATCTTGGAAAGAAATCCCGCTACCTGTCTCCTTAGCCATCTGCAGTTTAATAGGCTGAGCGAGTCCCTCAATAAACCTCCTCACCCTCTCTCTCTCTCTCTCTCTCTTGGTGGGGAGTATTAGAAGAGCATGATGAGCCAAATCAATAAACCTTATCTTGTACTGGGTGATAGTCATAGAACCCTGCTAGAGATGCTCGAACCGCCTGTAGTACTCCTCTCTCTGAGTGACGGGAAGAAACTTTTCGAGAAATAGCTGCGAGAACTGGTCCCAAGTGAGATCTGGTGATCCAACTGGTCTGGCCAAACAATAATCTCTCCACTATTTCTTGGCAGAACCTGACAGACAGAAAGCAGCAAAGTTGATCCCATTGGTCTCCACTGTCCCTATGTTCCGAAGAACCTCATGATAGTTGTCTAAATAATCATGGGGATCCTCTGATTATGTACCAACATAAGTAGTAGTGAACAACTTGGTGAACCTGTCCAATCTCCACAAAGCATCGGCAGACATAACTACTCCATCACCGGTCTGAGCTACTACACCCGGCTGAACTCCTCCAATTGGCTGGGCTACTGGGGTCCTACTCTGGAGTGCGGGTAGCGGGAGTCTGTGCTCCTCCTCCATCCTGAGAGACGGCTGGTGCTACAGGAAGTAAGCCTGCCTAGGTGACACTCTCCATAAGGCCCACTAGACGGACCAGAGCATCCTGGAGTACTAGGTAGCAATAAACCCCTCTAGGACCTGAGCTGGGCCAACCGAAACTGTTTGGGCCAGAACCTCATCATCAAACTCTACCTGAGGCTCCGCCGTTGGTGCTGCTGCTCTGGGCTGAGCTCTGCCCCTGCCTCGACCCCTAGCACGGCCTCGGCCTTGTCCTCTACCCCTCGTTGAAGCTGTCGCTGGGGGCTCGGGCTGCTGATCAGTGGATAAAGAAGCACGTGTTCTCGCCATCTGCAAAACAACAGAGTAGAAGTTCAATTAGCATTGAGAAACCAAATCGCACGATAGAGAAGAACAGAAGTGAAACTATTCCTAACTCTGTAACCTCTGGGGGATAAGCACATACGTCTCCGTACCGATCTCTCAGACTCTACCAAGCTTGTCCATGAATTGTGATACCTAAGCAACCTAGAGCTTTGATACCAACTTGTCACGACCTGAATTTCTCACCCTCGGGAGTTGTGATGGCACCTACTAGAGAAAGCCAGGCAAGCCAACAATTCCGATTAATTTACCCTTTTTATTTTTTTTAGTCTCTTAACAATTTCAAGCTAACATATTTATAAACAGCGAAAATAATAATAATGCAGAAGAGCAAAATTTAACAATTTAGCTAATACCCATACAAATCCATAAACATAAACCACCCAGAATTGGTGTTACAATCTCATGGACTATCTAAGAATACTACAATTAGGGTCTGAACAAAATAAATACATGTCTATCTCTAAAATAGAAAAGAACAGATAACAAGATAGGAAGGGGACGCTAAGGCCTACGGGCACCTGCAGAACTACCTCGGGTCTCCGATGGACTAAAGGCAGCAACCCCTAACTAAGGTCCGTATGCTCCAGTACCGGGATCTGCACAAAAGACTGCAGAGTGTAGCATCAGTACAATCGATCCCATGTACTGAGTAAGTATTGAGCCTAACCTCGGAGAAGTAGTGACGAGGCTAGGACACAACAACAAAACAACCTGCAGTTAAATAGTATCTAGCAAAATAACAGTAAAAGAAGAAGTTCAAAAGTAACGGGAAGGGGTAACATGCTATGGGGAAAAACCAACATAAAGAATCACAGTAATAATGGAATAAGACGATTAAGGCATTTGAATCGATAACAGCAAGAAACCATACTAAATAGGCAATAAGTGCACGACATCACCCTTTTACTCTCAATCCTCACTAATGCAATCAAATAATGAAAATGTGCACGGCATCACCCTTCGTGCTTTATCTCTCTTTCTCACCATATAAATATTAGAAATGTGCACGGCATCACCCTTCCTGCTTTTTCTCTCTTCCTCACCATATACATCAATATCAATGTAAATATACACGGCATCACCCTTCGTGTTTTATCACTCTTTCCTCACTAAATGCATAAGTATGAATGTGCACTGCATCACCCTTCGTGCTTTATCTCTCTTTCCTCACCCAAACAATAGCAAAAACAACATCCCGACAAGGGAATCAACAACAAGAATAATTACATCCCGGCAAGAGAATCAACCGTAAGAATTAAATACGTCCCGACAAGGGAATCAACAGTAAGAATTAAATACGTCCGGGTAAGGGAATCAACAGTAAGAATTAAACATGTCCCGGCAAGGGAATCAGCTATAACAAAACTTATACCAATAATCAACTTCACAATTGAACCTCAGCTAGAGCCAATGCTCAACAATAACCAAATACCAAAAAGAAAATCATAAATCTTGCACAACATGGATAATCAACAATTTAGGCATTAGTAGTACTTATTAAGAAACACAACGATCACAATTTAAGACCCACGGGCATGCTTGACACCAACGTATAGATACTCGTCACCATACCTATACGTTGTACACTACACTAGCATATAGCAAATAAGGTACAACACCTATTCCCTCAAGCCAAGGTTAGACCAAACATTTACCTCAATTCGGCTAATTTAACACTCAACTTAGCCTTTTCCTCTACAATTCACCTTCGCTCAACTCAATCTAGCTAATGGCAACTTTAATACATCACACAATGCAAGAGAAAATAGTTTCAATTAATAAAGCTATGATTTTTATACAATTTCTAAAATCAGACGCAGAACGTGAATGCCAAAGCAGTGTAACTGCAGAATGTGACTTTCTAATGCAAAGTTACTGAAGTCTAAAATGCCAAAGCTTAAAATCATTATTACTACAATCATTATGAAATCATTTGGTAATCATTATTCCAAATTAAAAGACATCAAAATAGTATAATAGCAAGACTTCGAAAGTGTGTAATAGCATAGTAGCAGAAACCAAAATGGGTACAATGTATTCTTTCCCTAATATTGCACACAGAAACCTCCATTTATTCCAAGTAATCATTGTCCTATTATTTTCTCGTCTCCTGGCTATGGGTATAATAACTACAAACTAAATCATGTATATAGTAATGCCATGTACTGCTGATGAAGAATAAATACCTGATTCTAATTTCCTTCCCAACTTTTCTTCTCTAATTGAGATCGCCGCCTCTGTTACCCTTCATTCCAGTTTTTTTCTTCTATTTTTCTTTCCTTCTATTTATTTATTATAAGACCTAAATCACTCTTTTTCCTACACCTTAGGTCTTACATGGGCCAATAAGGAAAATATATGGGTCCAGCCCATTTATTTACCATTATTTAGTTACATCAGCTATTTTACAAAAAGGGGCCAAAGTTACCGCTAAACTATTGGATATAGAACAATTATATTTTCCGTTTGATTTTTCACATAAAAGCATTCCGGATATACGTCCGGACCTTTTATGCAAATCGAGATGAGATAAAAAGAGGGTTTTAAGGTCTCGGAACACAGAATTTACTTGTAACTCAAGTATGGTCATCACACAATTATTTTGAATTTAGCGGCTATCTAAATGAATGCTAAAGGAGTATAATTAGCCATTTTCGATTGGATTTAGCAGCCATCATAATTGCCGCAAACAATTGTCGTTAAAGATAATACTTTTTAGCGGCAATAAACCATACCTTTTACCAACTTTTGTTAGAAAAGCCGTTAAAGGCTTTGCCGACCCCGGCTTTAGCAGCTTAACACCAATGGCCGGCAAAAGATATAGCGGCTATTGTTATTGCCGCTAAAGCCCCTTTTTGTTGTAGTAATAGGCACCATTTTTTTAGGGACAACTATGAGAAAGACTTGATCATTGTAGAGTAGTGCTACTGATAAGAAGATTGCTGACATCTTTACAAAAGCGCTGAATAGAGAACACTTTGAAAGGAACATGTTAGAATTAGGGATGATTAAGATCACCTAATGGAACCAGTTCAGAATGCACAATGGGACCAGTTCAGAATGCACGATGAAATAAAATAAAAAAAATAAATTTACTTTGGTTAGAAAATCTGGAACTTGTGTAAATATCTAGATTAATCGTTGCTCAGTCTCATATTGTAAATAGTATACTCATGTGACACGTGTTGATATGACTCACTGATCTCTAACAAAATTTTCTCTATTTTGGCAAATTGAGACATGATCAAGAGGATTCTTAGTGAAGAACCTGGTTCATCAGTGTTGGTTCATCTGAATAGCGAGGTATGTTTTCTACACTCTGAACATTTTGAAATACTAATATTTAAATCATGAGCAAAGTCCTACCTAAGTCCAAAATCTCCAAAAGCCTATCCAATTAAGTTTGAACCAGTTCCATTTTAAACAAGAATCCTCACCGTGCTAAAATGCCAAGATTCTAGGAAAGCCTAACCAACTATTCAAACGGAAATTTCAGGGTGATTAGACTTCTATTTGACTACTAAAAGCTGTCGTTGTGTATTAATTGCCCTCCTCCTTTAATCCCTTATCATCTTCCCTACTACTCTCTCATAATTTCTTATAACCGTCAAATTTTTCTCTCTTCTCTTTACCTTCAAAATTAAATCAAGCCATCTTCTTCCTCACAGAATCAAGAGAAATGACTAACCCTCAAGATAACCCTGGTACACCTCCTCCACCTACCCCCTATAGTTCCTCCACTACTCCTCAACCTAGCACTACCCCTCAACCTAGGAGAAGGTGAGTAAAAATGCGTGCTCAAAAAACTGTGGCTACAGGTGCGCGTTCAAGGAAATTAAATGCACAGTTACAGGCTAGTCAAGCCCAAGACTCCCAAAATTCTGATGAATCTTTCAAGTAGGCGAATGAGGAGGGATGAAATGGGTCTTCCGATTCTGAGTAGGTAACATCTGTGCAAAACCCTACTACTGAGGTCATCTCTGATTTGGCCGAAAATTTGGAAAATGGATTCGTATTGGTTGGTTCTATGGTGGATGTGAAAATGCTTGAGACACGAAGGAGAGGAGGTAAAAATGAAATAGAAAAAGAAAAGGAGAGTAAGGGAGTACAGGGTGATGTGAGGGGAAAAGGGAAAGAAGTAGATGATTCTTCACCTACCTCTGAAACTATTAGAAAGGCTATCTGTGGAGCTGAACCAGAAAAGGTGGAAGAAAGTAGCAAGAACGCATGGGGAAATAGATCAGGAGAAGCCGCTGAAGGGCTAATGAATCTTGGAAATCAAGCAGATGAACCTGGTTCATCTGTTGAGGAAACACCAGCTGATCTATTGAAAATGATAGGTGACAGTTACAAACCCAAGAAGACAAGAACTCCTAAAGCAACGACCCCTGGCACAGCTAGAGCCAACAAGAAGAGGAAGGCAGCTCTTCCTAAAACTTCTGAAATTCCTCTCCCAAGAGAAAGAACTACAAGGAGCAAGTTAAAGCAAAATGAGGAGGAGTTGCAGAGAGCTTTAGGGAGAATAACAAGAAAAGAGTGGAAAAGGGGAAAGAAAAAGTGGTTGAGCCTGTTGAGGCTATTGAAGTGGATGAGATGGACCTGGTCCATCAAAGTGAACATGTAACTGTTGAGGTGGAGGTTCAGACCCCTAGGCCCAAGAAATCCAAGACTTCCTCAAAGAAATCTTCATCTATATCTAAGTCTGCTGAACCCTTTACCTTGGTTAAACAGACCAGGTCTGTAGTGAAAGCCAAGCAAGTAAATATTGCTGAAGAAGAAGAATGGAGTGGTGAAGAGGAGGATGAGTCTGATAATGAATAGGACAAACTGGCCAAGTTTGGCAAACGAACTATCTTGAAGGGCAAACTATTGATGGACTTGAAGGAAAAAGGGATGGTTCTACTACTTGAAAGGCTAGAGGTACAGGGGTGAAAGGACATGGTCCTTCAGTTAGATAGAAGACTGGCCAGAAATAAGGTTGTTGAATTCATGGCCAATGCTGAGGTAAAGGATGGAAGGGTCACCAGCCTGGTGAAAGGGGTTCAAATTTCTTTTGATGCAAAAGAGCTGGATGAAATCCTTGGTATACCCTCTGAAGGGTATGATGATTATACAAGGCAGAAATTGCCAAGTCTGGACTCCCTTCCTACTGCCCTAGCCATTACTAGGAAATTCTATAATACTGAAGAACAAGTGAGTGAGCCAAAGTTTGTTTATAAGAGTGAAATGAAGCCACCCCACAAGGTGTTGTTTGAATTCGTCAACAAGTGTGTACTGCCTAGGCAGGAAATAAGACACATTGCAAACTACATGGACTTGGTTCTGATGGAATGTCTGGATAGTGGGCGGCAGATTAACTGGCCTAGGTTCATAATCAAACTTCTAGATCGGGTTATTAATGGATACAAGGCCCATGCCACTCTTTATGGATTTATTCTCACTACTATTCTTGCTTATTGTAAGGTGCCACTGAAGAAGTGGGAGATGGTCACAATCAAAGAATATTTTGGAATCAAGACTCTAATTGCTTGTGATTATTAGGTCACTGTCACTCCCGATGAACCTGGTTCATCTAAAAAGACACCTGTCAACAGCAAGGTCAGAGCCCTAGTGCAGGAGAGTGGGACAAATAATGCTGAGATAGCAAGGCTGAAGACTCATTTGGTAGAGGTAGAATCTGAGAGAGATGCTCTCAGAACTAAGCTCACAAAGGAAAGGGAGAAGGATGATGGAATTCTTCAAGATATGATGCACCTTCTCCAAGCCAAAACCCAAGCCCCTAGTTCTTCTAAGCCTTAGTTTCCTAGCCCTTGCCTAGACCTTTCAGTAACCCATATTCGAGATGTTTCTTTTTGTTGCTCATGTTTTAAATGTTTGTGTTTCTTTTTGTGGATTGTGGCAGAATCATATTCTCTATCAATGAAGTATGTTGCTTTTTCTCTTATTGACTGTCTATATTTCCTTAATAGTTTGAATTAGTAGTTGATTATTTATGATTAATCCATGAATGCATTTGCAGTTGCCCAGTGGCCATGAATAATTTTTAAAATCTGGGAATCAGACATTTTTTATGCAACTTTTCGATGATGCCAAAAGGGGGAAGAGTTGTGATCTGAATAGTGATGTTTATAACCTAATGAACCTGGTCCTTGATGATAAGTGTTAAAAGGGAAAAATATTTCTAACAAAGCATTATTTGAGCTAAGTTGAAACAGGCCTAAGCTTATGGAAGCACAAAGTTTTCCATCATCAAAAAGAGGGAATTTGTTAGCCCAAGAAAATAGATAGTTTTGAAAAATGACAAAGGAACTCAGAAATGAACCAGGACCATCACTGGTAGACATAGACACAGGCAGACTCATGGCACGTGAGATGCACATGCAAGAGATAAACATATTCTAGCAGAATGGATATTCCCTAATCGAAAAGATTGCATAAATGATAAGGAGAAGGACTCCTTACTCAAAGAGAACATTATCCAAGATAAGGAAGGATTTAGTAGCTGAGATTAATTAGAACTCTTCCACCAAGGAAGAGTAGCATTAGAACTCTAATTACTTCTTCATCTACTAACTCTATATATGGCAGAATATTCTCATTTTATAGGTACACACATAAGCAGAAGTTAAACGTAAATTGATAGCAAAATAGCAAAGCAATTTTTCAAGCAATCCGTGAACGACCCGGTCGTTCGCTCTGAGAATTATAGCTCTGTTTCCCAATTTATGCTTCTTTGTGTGTTGTTCAGCTGTGTTGAGTTGTATCGAGTTGGTAGGTTTGGGTTCGGAGTAGTTTTCGACTGAAATGAACACTTAGTCTTTTAGTTAGAAAGCTAAGTTAAAAAAGTCAATCGTAAGTTGACTTATGAGTAAACGAATTCGAATTTGGATTTTTGTGATTCGATTAGCTTCGTTGGGTGATTTTAGTCTTAGGAGTGTGTTCAGAATGTAATTTGGTGGTCCATGGTAGAATTAGGCTTGGATTGGCGAAAGTTGGAAGTTTAGAAGTTCTTAGGCTTGAATTCGAGATTGATTTGGTGTTGTTTTGGGTGTTCCGGAGGTTCAACCAAGTTCGGGAAGTGATATATTACTTGTTGGAATTATTGGTTGAGGTCCCGAGGGCCTCGGGTGAGTTTCAGATAGGTTTGGGTTGTGTTGCGCTCGTTTTTCTTATGTTTTGACGTCGTTCCTTCAAGCATAAATGATATCATGTTGAACAAATGAGCTCCGATTTATTTTTTGATTGAAGCATTAGATCCGTATCGTAATTACGGACCCATAGCAAAATGAATCGTTGAATTTGGACATCGTATGAGGATTTTATGGTCATTTTACTAAGAGTTAGATTGTTTTTTCAGATTAATTACGAAATTGTCACTGCCGGCGTATTTAAAAATCTGCACTATTTGCAAATATTAAAACCAACATATCTCATTCATTATAAGGTCAAATTGAGTGATTCAAAAACCTAACTTGACTAGAATTTCACAAAGAATTCATTGGAGGCATAAAAAGCAAGTTTCGGGATTGTTTGGCATGAGAAACGAGACAGAATAGCTGGCAGAAAAATATATAAAACAATGATTTATTCATTTGGTCATATTTTGAGTTGGGGAGCTCGGATTTGGGCGATTTTGGAGGCGATTTTCACCATAGGGATTGGGGTAAGTGTTATCTACTCGATTTTGGTTATATTTTATGAATCCATCTTTGTTTTTGGGATTTGATTAATGATTTCAAAGTGAAATTCAGGAAGTTAGGGTTTGAGTTTTGGAGAGTTTTAGGTGAGGATTTGAGGGACCAAACGGAGTCTGATTTTAACAAATTTTACATGGTTAGATTCGGGAGAGGACGAGGATTATTATTCTGCTATTTTTGACTAATTCCGAGACGTGGGTCCAGGGCCGAGTTTTGGCCGATTTCGGATTTTTTGTATATTTTGTAGTTTTTATTGTGGAATTCGATTCTTTAGCACATGTTGATAGTATTAATCTGATTATGGTTAGATTCAGAGCTTTTGGAGACCGAATCCAGAGATGAGGGCATTCCGGAGTAGGATTTTACGCTGATAAGGTAAGTAACAGTTTTAGCTCTGACTTTGAGGGTATAAACCCGGAGAATTTGATATCGTGTGACTGTTTGGAGGTGATACCCACGCTAGGTGATGGGTGTGTGGGTGTGTACCGCGAGGGATTGAGACTTGATCCGTCTCGTGAGGCTGTGAGGCCTAATGGCTATTATCTGTGGTTATGTATTTACTTGTAGTTGAACTTGTTTGCCTTCATGTTAGAGATCATCTTTAGGCTTTATTCCCGCTCACGTTATTTGTACTCAGTCATAAAATTATTGTACATGTTTACCTCAGTCTCTATTATTTGCCAATATGCTATGATACTTGGTGTGGGTTGTGTTCCCTTATTTGTTGATGATGGTGAGGCTAGTGAGGTACATGATTGAGTAAATCTGAGGGCCTGTGTGAGGATATTAATACCATAGCACATGAGTTGTCCGCGTAGCACGTGAGTTGACCGTGCGGGTCCAGGTATTGATACCATAGCGCGTGAGTTTTCCATGTAGTACGTGAGTTGACCGTGCGGATCTAAGTATTGATATGATGGTACGTGAGTTGTCCGTGCTTAGCGCTTGGGCTTTGGGAGCCCCTTCGGAGTCTGTACACACCCCTAGTGAGCGCAGAGTGTTGAGTATATTGAGTGTTGAGTGCTGAGTGCGAGTGCTGAGTGATGGAGTGACATTACTGTAAGGTTGCATTTCCTTTTACTGTTGCTGCATTTATCTGTTAAATTCTTTGTGGTATTTACTGAGTTATGGAATTTACCTGTTTATTCCTATTATTTTTAAAATTGTAAAAAATAAATAATTGAACTATTTTTCTTAGCTCGTCACTACTGCTCAATTCCTTAGTTATTTTTGTTACTACTGAGTCGGTTGTACTTATATTACACCCTGCACTATATGTTCATATCTAGGTGAGTTAGAGCACAACGATCGTTGAGTTCAGGCCGACTATCTGTGGAGATTGCAAGGTAGCTGCTAGCGTCCACAAGACCTTGTTACTCCTTTTGTCATTTCTTCTTTTGGACAGTTAGACAATTTATATATCTTAGTTTCATAGTTTTAGACGCTCATGACTTAGTGACATCTCGATGTTTGGGGCTAGCTTACGTATTTTTATATTAATTATATTTAGAGTTGATTTAGTTTATGAGAAATTTAAATGTTGGTAATGTTTTATTAAATCCTTAAAATTAATTAGTAGTAATATCTTGGGAAATAGGCTTGCCTTGTAACACGATAGACGTCATCACGACCATGGTTAGATTTTGGGACGTGACAATTCGTGTGTGATTCAAGTGTGCAAACCTGAAGCTACATGAACCAGATAGAAGAACCAGTTCCAAGTGTCTGTCTTTTATTCTAGTTCAATTGTAGTAGGTGTTTTCATATTGTACCTTTCAGTTTTATCTAGAGACAATTGTAATAGGTACTCAGAGTTTTCAAGTCAAAGTTAACTTGAAGTTGTCGCAGCAGCTAGAGGTTGTTTGCTACAACGGTATTAGAGTTAGTCCTAGGTTTACAAAAGTTGTAAATGCAATTTTTGGCTCAGTGATTTAGTGAAGAGTTTGGAAAAATCCTACTAGGAAGTAGGTTGTGTTTTTTTCACCTTTTGAGCCAGGTGTTTTCCACGTAAAATACTTGTGTTCCTTACTTTCCGCATTTACTATTTCTACAATAATAGATTAAAAAATACTTAGAAGAACCAGGTCCTTCTATAATCAATTTAAGCGAAAAATGGTCATCACACGAATCACCCCTCTTGTGTGGTATTGAAGTATAAAACAACACAGGGGTGGACAAGGAACGTGGTGGGACTTTGGACGGAAAGATAATCTGATTCATAACTTATTAGTAGATTGTTTCCCCCTTTAGTTCTCGATTCTTAATCATTGACTGAGATGCAAAAAATATGGTACTAGTATTTATCTGCGTGTCCAACTCTACTGCGTTCGCGTCAAGCAAATACTGTCAACTCTACTGCATTCGTGTCCAAATATGATAGCACCATCGCTCTTTGCTTCTAAAACCAAAAAATAAACACTTTCAGTTCACTTTTACTTATCAATTATATTAAAAATATATTTTTACTTTTACTTGTCTACTATATTAAATTAAAAAAATAATAATTTTTTTCTATTTTACCCTTATTATTACCTACTCATTCCCCAAATTATTTTTTAAAACTTTTAAAAATACTATTATTATTATTGATAAAATTATAAAATACATACTTCATTTTTTTTTTAAAGAGAGTGCAAAATCAAAAGTACACTATTAAAATTGAAGGAGGAAGTATAAAATTGCATTCGGGTTTAAGAGATTTGGCGGCTTATTTATTACTATCAAGTACTCCAGGTAGTACCGTTAAATGAACATAAAAAATGATTTAAATTTATATTACATTTATGGCACAAGAACATGTAATAAAAGTAGGTGGGCCGGGCTTGAAATTGAATGAAACCAAGTTTATGGGCCTCTTATGAATCGCAGTCAATCCGAGAGTGCGGGCCTACAAAAGTACTTGGGGCGGGTCGTTGGGCTCGATATTCAATGTGTACAGTGACTTATTTAAAGCTCGGCCAGAACATAGGACTGTAGCTAAGCCGATGGGCCGTGTGTCTGTATCTGGCAATAATTGCATGCAGTACTTTTAGGGGTCGTTTGGTATGGTAAAATAATGTATGCATTAGCTTTATATACACATAATATTTTGTTTGGTACACTTTTTGGACCTATATATTAATTATGCAAACATTGGTTATACACTCTATTTGGTATTATCATATTCATAACTAATGCATAAGAAACCATGGTATAAATAATGCAATGATTTTTAATGCATACATTAGTTTAGTTAAAGATAAAATTATCCTTCAAATAAAATGCTTAATTAAAATATGCTATTATATTAATGCAAGTTTGAAATAATCCAAGAAAGTGAAAAAAAAATTATATCCCTAGTAAATAAATAAATCAGTTGAATATTTTCTTTCTTTATAAATAAATATGTAGTTGTATACTACAATATAGGTAGACAAATTAAATAATTTTTTTAAAATGTTGTTCATATAAAAACATTCCTCAACATATGTTCTTTTTAAAAAATAAAGTGATGGACTGGTTACGAGGGTATTTTTGTAAACAAATAATTCTTTTAGAAACTGTGCAATGTTTTAACACAACAACCCAAACAATGGATAAGAAATATGTCAGCATAACTAATGTCAGCATGACGCCATGAGCGTTGGGAAGTGAACTTTTGCTTACGGAGCAAATTAATAAGAAGAAGATAAAGAGTGAGGAATATATGGTCTCTTGCAAAGAATTTAGGGGTGGTTTGGTAAGGATGTACAAGAATAATGCGGAATAAGGTGTATTAGTAATGTATGAATTAGTAATGCATAGCCACTACAAAAAAATGTCATATTTCTTATGCATTGTTTGGTTTGATGTATTAAAGCATTGCACAATTTTTAAAAGAATTATCTGCTTACAAAAATACCCTCATAACCAGTCCATCACTTTATCTTTTTAAAAGATGAATGTTTTCATATGAAAAAAGGTTTAAAAAAATTATTTGGTTGTCTACCTATATTGTAGTATGAAAATAAATATTTTTTATAAAATAGAAAATATACTAAGTATTTATTTATTTACTAGGAATATAATTTTGTTTCCCATTTTCTTGGATTATTTCAAATTTGCATTAATATAATAGTATTTTTAATCAAGCATAAATTTTGAAGGACGATTAGTCTTTAACTAAGCTAATGCATGCATTAAAACTCATTGCCTTATTAATACTATGGTTTCTTATGCAGTAGTTATGCATAGAATAACATCAAATAAGGTGTATAACTAATGCTTGTATAACTAATGCATAGGTTCAAAAAAATGTACCAAACAAGGTATTATTAATACACAAAGCTGATGCATGCATTAGTTTATCTAATGCATCCTACCAAACTGTTACGCCCCAACCTGGAGAGACGTGGCTGACACCCGATGCCGTACTAGCCCGAGCGAACCACTCTGTAACTCATTTTTTTCTAACTATCATGGACCAATATGGCCACAACTTGTAATGTACAACTATAAGTGGGCCACAACTCTGTATCAATGAAACATCGTTCTTAAAACATGAATACATATGGGCCGTCAAGGCCTTTGACATACTGTACAAAATAAACCTCTATCTACAAAGCCTCTAAGATTATGCGATATCAAATGAGACAGGGTACCGGCCTACCCATAGTCTGTAGTAAAACTCTAACACGATGACTCATAGATTCGGCTGCACTCCGAATGAGGTGGAGTCTTACCGATCCTTCATTGAATGCCAATCTCGTCTACTATGAGGGCTCGTCAAACTGTTTATATATACCTGCAGGCATGAACGCAGTGTTCCCAACAAAAGGACGTTAGTACGAATAATGTACTGAGTATGTAAGTGTCACGACCTTAAAACTGACCCGGTCGTGATGATGCCTAACGTGAAACTAGGCCAGCCGACGCAAACCCCAAACCAACCAGAAATTCATAATAAGTTATTTTAAGCCATTAATTAACTAAAATCCCATAATATAAGTTAAAATAAACAGTGCAGAAAATATATAACACAACTCGACGTCGAGTTGTCACCAGTCATGAGAAACTACAACTTGTCTAGGAATAAGAAAGGACAACATAGTTTGAAAACAAATGCTAATACAAAGCTGAATAAGATAGGAAGGAGAATCACTAGGCTGCGAACGCTAAGCAACTACCTAGTCAACTCCGGAGACCTGCTGGAACACTGATCAACACTCACTATAGCGCCCCGAGACTCCTGGATCTGCATACAAGGTGCAGGGAGTAATGTGAGTACGACCTAGGGGTGTTCGTCAGATCGGTACGGTACGGTATTTAGATATTTCGGTTTGGTATTTACGGTATTCGGTTTCTTAAAATGCAATACCAATACCGTATCTAATTAAATTCGGTATGGTTCGGTTTTTCTCCTTTCAGTTTCGGTTTATTCGGTTTGGTAACTTCGATTTATTTGGTTTGAATACTAACTAGTGCATAGAGTCATAGGATGTAATATTCTGAATTAAAGTACTCAAAAGTACAAAACTAAAAATATTTATTGACAAAAGTTTTGTCCAAAACTAGCAAAGATCAACTTAGAAAGAGAAAACTGTACATAAAAGAATAAATTTGATCATTAGAAATGTCTTGTTACTTACTTAGAGTTAATTGATGAATTTAGATAATAAAGGAAAGTAAAATTTTAGATTTTTGTATTTATGTTATAATAAACAATATGTGTATTGTGTAATATAATATACTCCCTCCGTTTCATATTAAATGAGGTACTTTCCTTTTTAGTCTGTTCCAAAAAAAATGACACATTTCTAAATTTGGAAATAATTTAACTTTAAACTCTTTCATTTTACCCATTTACCCTTAATGAGAAGCTTTTATAGCCACACAAATATCATGGCCCCATAAATTTTTTATCCCTTAAGCTTTTAAGACCACAAGTTTCAAAAAGTCTTCTTCTTTTTTCTTAAACTCCGTACCGAGTCAACCTACCTCATATAATATGAAACAGAGGGAGTATATTTTGGTACGGTATCGGTATTTCGGTATTTAATTTTAAAATACCAAATACCATACCTAATACCAATATTTTTTAAAACTTAAACCAAATACCATACCGAATACCAAATATCAAAATTTTCGGTTTCAGTACGGTAATTCGGTATTACCAAATTATGCACAGCCCTAGAGTACACCAACTCAGTAAGTAATAAAAGTAAATAAAGAGTGAACAGTAAGAAAATATGTAAACCACGTCATAACGCTACAACAAAACATTATAAGTCCAGAACAATGCAATAAAGCAACAAAACTCGTAAAAACAACTCAATTCAGTAAAACCTTTTAAAATAACTTTCAATAGCTTCAAACGAGTGATGAAAATAGTAAGTAAAAGGATAGAAACGTCAACAACCCCTCGAGAAAAACATGTACCACAACCGCCCCTCAGGCAAAATATCAACCGTAATTATCCCCTCAGGCAATAACATGAAATAATAACAGCCCATCGGGAAATATCACATCTCACGCTAGGTACCCGCGCTCACTGGGGGTGTTTAAACTCTAAATGGGCTCCTACAGCCTAAGCGCTATAACAAGCCATCTCGTGGCATAACAAATCAGGCCATCAGCCTCTCATATATCACAAATCAGTACACATGCTGTGGTGCGCAACCCGATCCCATAATGTCCTCACAATACAAGCCCTCGGCCTCACTCAGTCAGAAACTCTCAAGCCACTCGGGCAACAATAAAACATGATGCTCAGCCCAAGATATCATTTAAAAATATCAAAACGAAGTAAATACGGCTGAGTTATGAAAATAGTAGAATACAACATGATTGAGTACAAATATGAAGTCAAAACGGTGAGGAATAGTAGTAAAAAGCCCTTAAGGGTCCAAACAGTTGGCACGAGGCCCAAATATGACATTCAGCTCAAAACATGATAATACTTTCCAAAACACAATGATATCAAATAGTTTTCAATCAGATACATGACTAAACAGTCGTACGGGACGGACTAAGTCACAATCCCCAACGGTGCACGACCCCACGCTCATCATCTAGCATGTGCGTCACCACAAAGTAACACAACAATGTGAAATCTGGGGTTTCATACCCTCAGGACAACATTTACAATCATTACTTAATCCGGTTCAAACACTAGCCCGCGATGCCTTTGCCTATCGACTCTATCTCTGAATGCTCCAAATCTAACCAAAATCAGATTCATACCATCAAAATATACTAAGGGAACAAATCTTACTCAATAATAACCAATTTACATAAAAAAATCTCGAAATTGGCCAAACCCGACCCCTGGGCCCACGTCTCGGATTCCGATAAAAATCACAAAACTATAATCCTTACACTCTCACGAGTTCACACATACTAAATACATCAAAATCCGACCACAAACGACCCCTTAAATCCTTAAATCAAAGTCTCCAATACCAAGCCCTAATTTTCCAATTTTAAACCCTTAATTTCCATTAATTTCAAGCCTAATCAGTAAAATAATGCTATAGGATCGAATATTAGGTTCAAAAATCTTACCTCCAAGCGTTATCCCTTGAATCCCTCTTCAAAATCTCTCAAAAAGCTCTCAATCCGACTTAAAATGGTTGAACATGGCTGAAATTTGCGAAGGCAAGTTTATATAGCTTCTGGCCCAGGAATTCCGCACCTGCAGCCTCAAACACGCACCTGCGGTCCAACGGGTCGCACCTGGGGAAGTCACTGATCCGCCTAAAATTGCATCTGCAGTCAAATACCCGCACCTGCGCCATCGCAGGTGCGCTCAGCTCTCCGCTTCTGCGACTCCTGCCCTTCACAACCTTGGTCGCATCTGCGGCCCTTTCTACGCTTCTGCGGTCCCCAATCTGCAGGTGCAGAAATAACAGAAGCAGAAAATGTGCAGCACACTCCAAAAATTCAACCTCTCCGTTAACCATCCAAATCTATCCCGAGGCCCTCGGGACCTCAACCAAACACGCCAACAAGTCACATAACACTATTCAAACTTATTCCAACCCTCGGAACACTCAAAACAATATCAAAACATAAAATCACCCTTGGATTCAAGCCTAAGAACTCCAAAACTTCTAATTTCTGCTTTCGATCAAAAAGTCTATCAAACCTCGTCCGAATGACCTGAAATTTTGCACACACGTCACAAAAGATACCACTGACCTACTCCAATTTCCGTAATTCCATCCTGACCCCTATATCAAAATTTCCACTATCAACCGGAGAACGGCAAAATTCTAACTTCGCTAATTCAAGCCTAAATCTACCCCGGACCTCCAAAATACATTCCCATCATGCTCCTAAGTCCCAAATCACCTCACGAAGCTATCCAAACCATAAAAACCAAGTTCTAAGATCGTTTACTCACAAGTTAACTTCCGGTTGACTTTTCCAACTAAAAGGCCAACTTAAGAGACTAAGTGTCTCATTTCTCCACAAATCCACTCTGAACCCAAACTAGCCAACACAATGCGATGAAACACAGCTGAACAACACATAAAGAAGCAGAAATGGGGGAAACAGAGCAGTAACTCATGAAATGACCGGCCGGGTCATTACATCCCTCCCTCTTAAACAAGTGTTCGTCCTTGAATGAATCAAGAAACATACCTAAAGCCTCAAATAGGTGAGGATATCTGCTTCGCATCTCCCGCTCGATCTCCCAGGTAGCCTCCTCCACGGGCCGACCTCTCCACTGCACTTTCACTGAAGCTATATCCTTTGATCTCAACTTTCGAACCTAATGCTCCAAAATAACCACTGACTCCACATCATAAGTCAAATCACCATCTAACCGAACCGTGCTGAAATCCAAAACATGGGACGGATCGCCAATATACTTCTAGAGCATAAAAACATGAAATACCGAATGCACACTCGACAAACTGGATGGCAAGGCAAGCTCATAAGCCACCTCCCCAATCCTCTGAAGCACCTCAAAAGTCCCAATGAACCGATGACTCAATGTTCCCTCCTTCCCAAATCTCATAACACCTTTTATAGGTGAAACCTTCAATAAAACCTTCTCCCCAAACATGTAGGATACATCACGAACCTTCCTGTCAGTATAACGCTTTTATCTCGACTATGCTGTACGAAGCCGCTCCTGGATCACCATCACCTTGTCTAAAGCATCATGTACTAAGTCTATACCCAAAAGCCTAGCCTCACTAGGCTAAAACCAACCAACTAGATATCTATACCGTCTCCCATATAAAGCCTCATATGGAGCCATCTGAATACTCGACTGAGAACTGTTGTTATAAGAAAACTCCGCGAGTGCTAGAAATTGATCACATGACCCTCCAAAATCAATGATACAAACGCGCAACATGTCCTCCAATATCTGAATAGTGCGCTTGGACTGCCCGTCCATCTGAGGGTGAAAAGTTGTTCTTAACTCAACCTGAGTACCCAACTCTCGTTGCACGGCTCTCCAAAACTACAAAGTAAACGGAGTACCTCTATCTGAAATGATGGAAACTGGGACACCATGCAAGTGCACAATCTCTCGGATATAGATCTCTACCAAATGCTCTGAAGAATAGGTAGTACAAACAGGAATGAAGTGCGCGGACTTGGTCAGTCGATCCACAATCACCCAAATAGCATCGAACTTCTTCAAAGTCCGTGGGAGCCCAACTACAAAATCTATGGTGATCCGCTCCCACTTCCACTCTAGAATATCCATCTGCTGAAGCAAGCCACACGGTCTCTGATGCTCATGTTTCACCTGCTGACAATTGAGACACCGAGCTACAAATCCCACAATATCCTTCTTCATTCTCCTCCACCAATAATGCTATCTCTGATCCTGATACATCTTCGCGGCACCTGGATGGATGGAATACCGCGAGCTATGGGCCTCCTCTAGAATCAACTCTCGAAGCCCATCTACATTGGGCACGCATATCCGGCCCTACATCCTCAACACCCCATCATCACCAACAATCACATCTCTGGCATCGTCGTGCTGAACTCTGTCCTTAAGGACAAGCAAATGATGATCATCATACTGGCGCTCTCTGATGCGATCAAACAAGGAAGACCGAGAAACCACACAAGCTAAGATCCGACTGGGCTCTGAAATATCCAACCTCACAAACCGATTGGCCAAGGCCTGAACATCAACTGCGAAAGGTCTCTCTCCAACAGGAATATATGCAAGACTGCCCATACTCGTCGCCTTTCTACTCAAAGCATCAACCACTACATTAGCCTTCCTTGGATGGTACAAAATTGTAATATCATAATCCTTTAGCATCTCCAACCATCTCCGCTGCCTAAAATTGAGATCCTTCTACTTGAACAAGTGCTGGAGGCTATGATGATCAGTAAACAACTCACAATACACACCATAAAGATAATGCCTCCAAATCTTCAACGCGTGAACAATGGCAGCCAACTCCAAATCATGAACATGGTAGTTCTTCTTATGGGGCTTCAACTGACGAGAAGCATAAGTAATAACTCTACCCTCCTGCATCAACACACACCTAATACCAACTCTCGAAGCATCACAATACACTGTATATAAACCTGAAATTGATGGCAAAACTAACACTAGAGCTGTGGTCAAGGCAGTCTTGAGCTTCTGAAAGCTCGCCTCACACTCATTCGACCACTTGAATGGAGCACCCTTTTGAGTCAACTTGGTCAAGGGTGATGCTATAGATGAAAATCCTTGAAGAAACCGACGGTATTAACCTACCAAGCCAAGGAAGCTGCAAATTTCTGTGGCTGAGTGATAACTAGGAATTATGATGCATTTTACACTCCTTCATGCTTAAGTTTTGATTAGAAACGTGTACAAATAGTCCCAAAAGGCTCACAAGTTGTGCTTGATTGCAGGTTTGATCAACAAGGTGACAAGATGTCAAAAGCCAGCTCAAAAAGGAGTGAAACTTACACAAGTACCAAAACAAGGCAAAGCTCAGTCAAACAGGGCCAGTGCGTCTGCACACCATTCTGTGCGGTCCGCACAAGTGAAGTTCAGAAAGTATGCAACTCAGGCAAAAAGGGCAATGCGGTCGCACTTAATTTTCTGTGGTCCGCATTGAAGTCACTACGGCCGCACTCGATTTTGTGTGGTCCACAGAGGCCAGAGTTTAGAGAGTTTCCAGTTGAGGATAGAAGCCCAATTCGGTCCACGCTCCATTTCATGCAGACCACACTAGAAGCCACCGCGGCCGCACTCGATTTTGTGCGGTCCGCATTGCCCAAGTTTAGAGAGCTGGATATTCAAGTCAAGAGCCTTAGTGCGGCCGCACATGATTTTTTGCGGTCTGCACTAGCCCCGCAGGGATATTTTTGTCTAGATTTTCAGCTTAGTATAAATAGTTTCTTTTCCCATTTTTAGGTTATCCGAGAGTTTGTACTGAAGGCTGCGCTCGTGACTTCGATATTTTTAGCTGTTTTAAGTAATTTTAGCTTTATTTCAACATTGAATCTTCAAGTTTAATTTAGCAATTAATTAATATGAGTTTTTCTTCATCTATTTCTTTGTTTTCTTCTCTAATTATGAGTAGCTAGACCCATAAGCAAGGGTTGTGGCTCAACCCTAGTGTGGGTAATTGATGGGCCTTGTGTTTTAGGGCTTGATTGATTATGGGTGTTTGATATTTGGACTAATTTCATGTCTAATTGCTGAATTAGTGGTTGCAAATACTAGTTTGTGTTTAGTTGACATTGGCTCTTCTTGAGAAAGAGAGCCCAAGTCTCTGAAATTGGTCCAACAAGGAATTGGGGCGTACTCAAGAGATTGATAGCCCCAATTAAAGGGTTAAACCTAGTGATAGTAATACCCGACTTGAAACTTGACTACTTGTGCAAATTTGCATACCCAATTGGTCTTGAGAAAGTCAATTCGGGCAAAATCACTCGAACTACCGAGAGGTGTAGAGTGAGTAGAATCGTGCAATGGTTATATCATACTCCCTAAATGTGTCAATCATGCCTTAGACTCAAGTATCCATCAATTGACCACCTAGGCGAAAGTCACTACCCTAGTGTCTTTTAATCATTTGAACAACTCGCAATAGTTTAATCTTAGCTTATTTTAGTTTAATTGATCATTGTAGTTCTATACAATTAAAAGTATATCAAAACCTAAAATGTTTAGAAGTGCAATTAAGCGTAAATACATAACTCCACTTTAGATAGACACCCGACTCCAACTTCTAGCTCCCTGTGGAAATCGATCCCGACCTTAATCGGGTAAAAGCTGTTTCGACCTCTCTTGCTACTCAATAGTAGTGCAGGATTGGCCTCGATCACTTTTTGGCGCAGTTGCTGGGGACCTAATGGTTTGGCTATCTATCTGAATAGTTTTGTGTATTGTTCTTCTTTCCTTCCGTGTTAATAATTTGTTTGTGTCACAACTTCCGGTACAAAATGGCCGCGAACATAAATAATGCACCTCTTGGAGATCTTTCGTCGGGGAAGGAAGTAGATAATAATGTTGAAGATGAGGTCCCTGTTGTGCCTCACGAACAAAGGAGAGGCCGCCAGGCCAATAATAATATTCTAGACCCTCCCCCGCCACCTCCAAGAGTGGCTCCTAGAGTGCTTCCGAACCAAGGCTATGCAAGTGTTATTGTCCCAACCCAAATCCGGGCGTGCAATTTTCAAATAACCAATGTGATGCTGACATTGCTGGAGCAGTGTGGGTATTTCACGAGCGCTGCAAATCAAAATACTTACAAACATCTCAAGGGGTTCGTGGATACATGTTGGGGGAGCAAGCAAACTAATATGTCCGAGGATGCATTGTGGTTGAGACTCTTCCCATTTTCACTTAGAGGGAAAGCACTTGATTGGCTTGAGCGACTTCCCAACCATTCCATCACTACTTGGGATGAGTTGGCGGATAAGTTCATTGCAGAAATTTTCTTACCGGGGCATATGGCTGCATTGAGAGATGAGATATTGGCCTTCAAGCAAGAGCCCACAGAACCTTTGCATGAGATTTGGGAGCGTTATAGAACAATGGTGAAGGAATGACCCAACAATGATATGACTGAGGCGATGATCCAACAAACCTTTTACCGGGGCACTAACACAACAAACCAATGCATAGTGGACCAACTTGCTGAGGACAACTTTATGAAGCTATCTTATGATGAGGCTTGTGACATTCTTGACGAGATGGCTAACACTTCTTCTGCGTGGCAAAGTAGAGCCAACGTGCCCCAGGGTGACCCCACGGCCACTCATTTGCACAGGAAGTTACATGATCATGGGCAGGCTATAGCTGAGTTGACAACTACTATGAACCAACTAGCAAAGGCATAGTTGCAACAAGTTCAAAATCCTCGCTAAGTGAATGCCATGGAGGGTGTTAACATGCTTGTCAACAAAAGAAGACAAAGAGGTCAATAGAACCAAGGGAATTCAGAGCAATTTGACAATGATTGTGGTGAAGACCCCAAGGCAATTGGGGCAATCAACAACGACATGGAAATGGTAATTGGGGGGACAACAACCAAAACTCCAACTGGGGCAATCAGAACAACAACCAAAACAATCAAGGAAATTATAATGGTAACAACAATTGGGGTAGCAACAACAATCAAGGTGGATGGAATAATGGAAACCAAGGAAATCGGGGGCAAGGCTTTCAAAGATCCCCAATTAACCAACAACCGAACAATCCACCCCCTTTTCCATTTCAAGGTCCTAGTTCTTCTAGCAATGATATGGGTAGAATTGAAATGATGTTCGAACAAATGATGAAGAAAAATGTTGATTCTGATACACAGTTGGCTTCCTACAATACCTCAATCAGAAATTTGGAGGTTCAGTTAGGCCAAATCTCTCAGTCCTTGAATACATGCCCTAAGGGTGATCTAGAAAGTGATACGGTAGTGAACCCCAAGCGTGGGAACAATCATGTTATGGCGGTAACTATAAGGAGTGGACAAGGAAGTGATGTGAATGCCTCCAAACAAAAGCAAATTTTGAGTGATGATGTAGAGTTGCAAGAAGATGAAGTTCCTTTGGTGGTTGAAAATGTGATTGATGAGAATGCGAATGAAGAAGTGAGGATTGATATTCAATATGCCTAGGTGGAAACCCAAAATGATGTGAACCCGTCTAGGGAATACATAATAGACATGCCGGAGCCGGTTGTGCCTAAAGCCAAGGCTCCTTTGCCAAGGCCACCTTCACCTTATCCTCAAAGGCTCGCGAAGAATAAAAATGAGAATAAGTTTAAAAAGTTCATTGACATGATGAAGAGTTTATCCATTAATGTGTCTTTGGTGGAGGCTCTTGAACAAATGTCGGGCTATGCTAAATTTATGAAAGACTTGGTGACAAAGAAGTGGTCTATGGGTTGTTAAACTATAAAAATGACTCACCAAGTTAGTGTAATAGTGAATTCAATGGCCCCGAAGATTGAAGATCCAGGTGCTTTCACCATTCGTTACACCATTTGCAGTGCGGATTTTGCCAAGGCTCTATGTGACTTGGGGGCTAGTATCAATTTGATGCCCTACTCAGTTTTCAAAACTCTGGGTATTGGGCAACCTAGGCCGACTTCCATGAGATTGCAAATGGTGGATAGAACGATGAAGAGACCATTGGTTATTATTGATGATGTGCTTGTACGGGTGGACAAATTTATCTTGCCAGCTAACTTTGTGATCTTGGACTGCGAGGTGGATTATGAAGTTCCTATCATATTGGGGATATCTTTCCTTGTTACGGGGATGGCCTTAGTTGATGTGAAAGTAGGGGAACTCACCTTCCGGGTGGGTGATGAAAAGGTGGTCTTTCATGTGTGCAAATCAATGAAGTAGCCCAACAGTACTAAGGTGTGCTCTTTTGTGGACCTTGTCACAGCAATGATAGTGGATGAGATTAGTGCAATGACCAATGTGGAGGACCAATTGGAGGCCGTACTATTGAATCTTGATGTTAATGATGATGAGGGCCGAGTGGAGTGCGTGAATGCTTTACATGGAATAGGCTCTTACTCTTATGAGCCTAGGAAATTATCTTTGGACCTTGAAAATAGGAAAACTGCACCAACAAAATCTTCAATTGAGGAGCCTCCGGTGTTGGAGTTGAAACTGCTGCCTCCACACCTCAGGTATGAGTTCTTAGGCTCAAATTCTACTTTGCCAGTTATTCTTTCCTCTTGTCTTACTAACATGCAGGTTGATGCCATATTGGTGGTGCTTCAAAAGTGGAAAAAGGCAATTGGATGGACTTTAGCTGATATTCGGGGGATAAGCCCCGCATTTTGTATGAACAAAATTATTCTGGAAGATGATGCAAAACCCTCCTTGGAGTATCAAAGGAGGTTAAACGAGGCAATGCAAGAAGTTGTGAAAAAGGAGGTGATCGAGTGGTTGGATGCCGGGGTTGTGTACCCCATCTCTGATAGCTCTTGGACTTCACCGGTGCAGTGTGTACCAAAGAAGGGTGGCATAACCGTGGTTGTAAATTCACAAAATGAGTTGATTCCTACCAGAACCATCACCGGTTGGAAGGTATGCATTGACTACCGCAAGTTGAATAAAGCGACTCGAAAGGATCACTTTCCTTTGCCTTTTCTTGATCAAATGTTAGACTGACTTGCTGGGCGTGCCTTCTACTGTTTCTTAGATGGGTATTCTAGGTACAAACAAATCTTGATTGCTCCGGAAGATCAGGAGAAGACTACATTCACTTATCCATATGGCACATTTGCTTTCTCTAGGATGCCTTTTGGATTGTGTAATGCACCGGTTACATTTTAGCGGTGTATGATGGCCATTTTTATCGATATGGTGGAAGACATTTTTGAGGTGTTCATGGATGACTTTAGTGTTGTGGTAGACTCATTTGATGAATTCTTGAAGAATCTTGATAGAGTTTTGGCCCGTTGTAAAGAAACTAACCTTGTTCTCAATTGGGAGAAATGTCACTTTATGGTGGAAGAGGGCATAGTTCTTGGACATAAAATTTCTAAGCATGGTATTGAGGTAGACAAAACAAAAATTGATGTGATTTCAAGGGTCCCGCCCCTACTTCTGTAAATGGAGTTCGAAGTTTTCTTGGGCATGCGGGGTTCTACTAGAGATTTATCAAAGACTTTTCGAAGGTGGTGAATCCCTTGTGCAAGTTGTTGGAAAAAGATGCCAAGTTCGTGTTTGATGAAAAGTGTATGCAAGCCTTTGAACTTCTCAAGCATAAGTTGACTACCACTCCTATAATTACTGCACCTAATTGGAGCTTGCCCTTTGAGCTCATGTGTGATGCGAGCGATGTTGCGGTTAGGGCGGTTTTGGGTCAAAGAGTGAACAAAATGTTTCATCCGGTATACTATGCGAGAAAGACAATGAATGATGCTCAAGTGAACTACACGGTGACCAAGAAAGAACTTTTGGCTATTGTGTTCGCAATGGAGAAATTTCGGCCGTATCTCATGGGTGCCAAGGTCATAATCCATACCGACCATGCCGCACTCCGGTACTTGATGACGAAGAAGGATTCCAAAGCTAGACTGATGCGATGGGTCTTATTACTTCAAGAGTTTGATTTGGAGATTGTGGACCAGAAGGGTAGTGAGAACCAAGTGGCAGACCATTTGTACCGCTTGGAGGAGGAGGGGAGGCCTCGTGATGGCCTAGAGATCAATGATTCATTTCCAGACGAACAACTCCTTTCGGTGTCGATGAATGGTATGCCATGGTTTGCGGATGTTGCTAACTTCCTTGTGACTGGTATAATTCCGTGTGAGCTCTTTTCTAACCAAAAGAAGAAGCTCAAACGGGATAGTTTGGATTTCTATTAGGATGAGCCGTACTTTTTCAAGATTTGCATAGATGGTGTGATCCGAAGGTGTGTCCCGGAGGAAGAGTAATTGAGTATCTTGGAGGCTTGTCATTCCTCTCCCTACAGTGGCCATCATGGCGGGGCAAGGACGGCTTCCAAAGTTCTTAGTTGTGAATTTTATTGGACAACTTTGTACAAAGATGCAAGTGAACTAGTGAAGAAGTGTGATGAATGTCAAAGAGCGGGTGGAATTTCAAAGAAAGAAGAGATGCCTCTCAATACCATCCTCGAGGTTGATATTTTTGATGTATGGGGCATTGATTTTATGGGCCCGTTTGTTAGCTCGTGTGGGAACACATACATTCTTGTAGCGGTGGACTATGTTTCAAAGTGGGTTGAAGCCGTGGCTTTGCCCAACAATGAGGCCCGGAGTGTTGTTGCATTTATCAAAAAGAGCATCTTTACAAGGTTTGGTACTCCTCGTGCAATCATAAGTGATGGGGGGTCTCATTTTTATAATAGAGCTTTTGACACTTTGCTTGCAAAGTATGATGTCAATCACAAATTTTCTACTCCCTATCATCCTCAAGCAAGTGGTCAAGTTGAAGTCTCCAACAAGGAAATCAAAAGCATATTGTCAAAAACGGTCAATGCTAATAGGACCGATTGGTCAAAGAAGTTGGATGGCGCTCTATGGGCTTATAGGACTGCTTACAAGACTCTGATTGGTATGTCTCTGTATCAGTTGTGTTTGGGAAAGCTTTCCATCTACCGGTTGAGTTAGAGCACAAGGCCATGTGGGCTTTGAGGAAGCTAATCTTGAATGGGATATTGCAGCCAATCTTCGTGTGGAGCAACTCAATGAACTTGATGTATTCCGATTCCATGCCTACTCTAGATCTTCCTTGTACAAGGACAAGATGAAATACCTTCATGATAAATATGCTCGTAGCAAGGAGTTCAAAGTGGGTGATTTGGTTCTCTTGTTCAACTCTCGGTTACGTCTGTTTCCGGGAAAGCTTTAGTCAAAATGGAGTGGACCTTTTGAAGTGGTGTGTGTGAACCCGTTTGGTGCACTTGATTTAAAAAACAAAAATGGGGAAGTTTTCAGAGTGAATGGGCATAGGGTCAAGCACTACTTGGGAAAAATTGATGACAGCCACGTAGTGGCACTTCTTCATCTCAAATTATTTGATGGTAACCTGCGTCGTGCCGCGACGTTAAATCAGACGCTTCTTGGGAGGCAACCATGTGTTTTCTTCTTATTTTTCTTTGATTTTCATTGTAGGATAAGATTTATTTTTGGACTGACTGGTTGTGAGATGTTACAGGTTTGTGTTGATGCAGTGCAGGACATGGTGAAAAAAATTGTTCAAGTCTCTGAAGTTTTCAATGCGGACCGCACTATGATATGCTCAAATTACACTTTAATAAATAGTGTAAGGAGGTCAGTGTCAAATATAATAACCCAACAAGGTTGGGGTCGAATCCCACAGGGAATAGATGTGAAAAGGTTACTCGATTAGTGTGTTGCTCGACTAAAGTCGTAGTTCTATCCAGTTAATGGTAACAAGAGTATGAATTGAGTTTGATTTGAAGTAACAACTAGTTGAAATATTAAGAATGTAAATAATTTGATTAAAGAAACCAAGGTTGTGTCACCTTTAATGAAGTGTAATGCTATCAGTGTTAATATGATATATTTCTAATGGAAGGTCCTTTTGATATGCAAATGATGTCTAAATTTCTACCCAATATTTTTCAATAGTTGGGTAGTATTTTCTCTTTATGATTTTTTCCAAATATAAAATAGTTGCAATTAAGAACAATCAATATATGCCAAATAAAACCCACTTATTCCTAAGCGATTCTATTAAACAAGGTTTAGAGCCTTGAGCCTTTGATATTTACTTCTTCCAAATTCCAACCCACTTTCCCAAGCAAAGCAAGAATTTAATGGCACTTGTTAATGTTTGCAACCACCAACAATAAATGAAGAATGAGAAGTAAATAAATATCACCCAACCATTATATATATATATTCAATGTTAAACACCCATTAACATAACACACATTTAGGGTCCACAACCTTAGTATTTAAAGTTAGCTACACATGCTAAAATACAAAAGGAAGACACTATTTAATTCCATAAAGCTTACAAAGTGAAAGATTCTTGACCCAAAAGCTTCCAAAAGAGAGGAATATTAATGCCTTGTATTTTAGCTTCAAAGTCAGACCAGATGAGCCCACAAAATCACAATAAATCTATTTGTAGAGGGCCAAAAATCGAGACAGAAAACAGACAAAAATGCCCTTTCAGGTCAAGTGTGCGACCGCATTTCTGTCGCAAATCATACATGCGGTCCGCATTCTCTTCATGCCCATCGCACTTCAAAACCCTAATTTCCAGGCCGTCGTCGCATTGTGGGTTTGCGTACCGCATTCCAGCTATGCGATCGCATTCTGCGTCTCATTTTCCACCATCAGCACTTCTCTTCATAAGTTTGCGGTCCATTGTGCGGTCCGCAAACCTGTTATGAGATCGCATTCTGGACCGCATTTCTTGCACCAGATTTTGGCTAACTTTCTGTTTTGATTTGCGATCCTTTGCACCTTATGTGGCTCGCATGTAGGATTTTCTATCGCATAATGCGTCGCATATCCACATTTTTGCTACATTTTGCTCTTTTCTTTTTGCTTTCATTTCCATGCCCTTGGGTCCTTAAACCTCATGTACTGCAAATACACTAAAATTACATAAGTAAGGGAGGTAATTGCATTCAAAACAATCTAAAATCTAAGCAATTAGTATTGAAATGTGCCTAAATTCTCCGGCACATCAACACCCCCTAACTTAAACTCTTGCTTGCCCTCAAGCAACTGAAACAACACTATTCTAGTCTAGACTCCATCTACCAAACATGAAACAATAATGACCATGGATGGTGTTTGTTGCTAGTACTTCAAGCATGCATCTTCGGTTGTTTTACCCTTCCTGAACCGTCAATATATACAAGGAAAACTAATCAACTTGTGAACTTTGAGCCTCAGACAATATGACAAAATGCTACCCTCAACTGAGTGCACTTGCATTTGACTCAGCAACTCAACTTGTGTTCAACCTTACAGTTCATGTGCCTTCACTAGAAAGAAAGTCCCAAAATCACAATATGTACAATGACAACAAAAAGGGACGAATTCACAAAGACACTCACTCTCAGAAAAGAATTTCAAGTGTTTCAACATACCATACCATAGGTTTGCCCTTATTTTAATTCATCGCTTTATTCTAAGAACGCTCGGTTGGGATCCCATAAGGACTTTTTAAGCTTGTAATGTAGGCTTAGGGAAGGGTCGGATAAGCATTTGGATACAAGTGACTTCATCCTCTTTGAACACTACTCACATTTGTCATTCTTTTTACGCTTTTGTTTTCTTCAACCCCCATAGCCTCATTGGCATCTAGTTCCCAATATAGAACCACCTTAACTACCTCTCTAATTTTCTTCAAGGCTCCATAATTTATATACATACAAATATTTCTCTATCTTTTTTTTATAAAATGTTTTCTTTTGGAGCTTGAATAATTTCACATTTTGAGGTTCACTTTCCTACGCTCATTGTACAATCTTGCCAATTTCTGACTTTACACCACACCCCCAACTTAGGCTTTTAGCCTCATTCTCAATGCTCAAGGAGGGATAGGTTCAAAAGAGGGAATTATTTCATAAAAAGGGAAAGATTTGTAATGAGGTAACCAAAGAAAAGGTTAAAGGTCAAATGGGGTAACTAGTGATACTATCTGTACAATTGGTGGCTTGAAAGGCTAACTGGTTTTCCAAAAATTACAAAGACTGCCTAAGGTCATTTCTCCAACCAAGTGTAATTATTATAAGCATAAAAAAACCAACCGGGCAAGTTCTAGATGGCAGAAGCAAACACAAGAATTATTTACACAAAGAACTCACACACATAGCACACGAACTGTTTGGCTAACATAGTTTGAAGCCCTCGAGTCAACACTTGGCAACTCAAAGCTTTCATCATATATACAAGTATAGCTCTATGTAGACATAGAGTCACAGAGCGAGCCTCAAGTTCACACAGTTGATCTTTTTTTTTATATACGGAAGGGTATATGCTATATACAGACACACCTGCTTGAGACTAGACAATTACACCAAATCGGTCAATATGTTTCATTCTACTGTCCTGGTTCTACTATTACACCCTTGGAAAAGAACCTGGCAAAAAAAACCAAGGGAAATTCATTGCTAATTACTACAGATGGACAACTATCTACTTCTTTTTGTTGTTCTTTTTGCACAAGGATAGAATACTTTATGCACGAAGATCACAAAGCACTAATATATACAAATTACGAACTACACAACATAACTTATGTACGGAAATCACAAAACACTAACATACATAGAATCACAAAATACACATGAGTACATAAGTTTGTTTATAACATAAAGGCATAAATATGTACAACAGTTGCTAATGTCACAAAAGTATAAACAAGGCTACCACCCCCAACTTAAAGGCATGCATTGTCCACAATGCATAAGAACATAGAGTAGAGTTTAAGGGGCTCCCTAAGGCGCGCTAAGCGCTATGGGAGTCGGCAGCCGGCTAAGTGATGGTGGGGTCACCCTCTGATGCTGAAGCTGGGACCGATGAGAGGTCGGCCTGAGGAGTGACATCCACTGATGAAGGAGGGATCTCTGGCTGGTCTAGAACAGGAGCTGGGACCTGTGAGTTGCTAGCCTCGCCCACTGATGACTGAGTGGACGGAGGATCTATAGGGGCGGCCAAATCTGCTAGCGAATGTTTGATCGCTACCTAAAGTTCTGCTATGTTCGAAACCCTAAAATTAATCTAAATGTTATATTAATATGAAGAGCTCCAAGGTCGTATATGTTATTTTCAGAAGACATCAGAACCAGATGGAAAACAAGAGGACGATGAATCAAGCACTTTGCTTATTCCTCCACCTCGCCTCTTAGGGATGTTTCGCGAAGACAAAGAGTAGAAGGGAAGAGGAGAACTAAGAAAGAGCGGATGAGGTCATGAGGAACACGAGACACTCGGTTCTTCGACGGACGAAAATGTTGACCAGCAACGGAGAGAAACAAAGAGACAGAGAGCAAATGATGGAGAGATGGTTGTCCACCACCCAAGAGCAAAAACACTTTTACATAAATGGGCCTAACAAAATGTGGGTAATAAGAAAACCTAAGGGTATAAATGTAATTACTCTGAAAGGTGGACGACGAAGAGGAGCTTTACTCCCGCTTCTAAATAGTGTGTGTGTATGCGTGTGTATGCATGTATACATACTAATGTATAGTCTCGGCCAAAGCTTGCTGGTGGCGTACCACCACGTCTCTTACACGTAAATCCGCCCCTGCTCCTATCAATGACAACTCGCAGCCATGTTTCAAAAAGATTTAGGTAAAGAAGGAATGTACCATGAGTATGCACACCCTTATCAATTGTATTTCATGAGATAAGAATCATAAGAAGCTACGAATTACTTTAATTAAATGGATAATACATAATCACCCTCTGAAGTTGTCCGATTTTATCAGATGCACCCTTATACTTTACGGGAGTTCTATGACCCCCCTTGTTTTTGTTTAAACTGCAATAAAATCACCTTTTGTGATTAGTTTCAGTTCCAGGAGAAGTAGTGTAATGCATGCACCAACCATCTTTTGCCACGTAATTTATCTTTTTACTACTAATTTTATCAAATTAGAGGAATTTTTTACTTGTCTTCTTTTCTTTTCTTCTTTCCTAACTAGTATCATTTTTCTCACCTATAAACTCGAAGAATTTTGTAACTAAATCAAAAATCTCATTGAAGGAAAGAAAATCCAACCACCTCCAAAAAAAAACATGAAACTTTGCTAGTGAAAAACAATCATTCATTCATAAAAACTACCATATCGTAGAAAAAACTACCGGAAATCACAGGCTTGACCGGTAAAACTTTACTCCGCGATCCCCACCTCTTTCCTAACCCATTTTTCTGCCTTTTTATTTCCTTGAACCCCTCATAAAATACCATAAATCAGTGAAGAAAAACCCATTACCGAAAAAGCAAACAGTAAATGAACTAATAAAGCTCCGGCCAAAAATATTTTCCGGCGACTGATGCTCTTTCTTTTTCTCCTCCCAATCTCTCTTAACAGGGGCGGCTCAATAGCATCGGAGGACTCAAATGAATGAAGGGAAATGCAATACCCTTCTCCCTAAATTTCTCTCTCTCTCTCTCTCTCTCTCTCTCTCTCTCTCTCTCTCTCTCTCTCTCTCTCTCTCTCTCTCTCTATATATATATATATATATATATATATATATATATATATATATATATATATATATATATATATATATATATAATGAGCATCGTTGTTTAAAAAATTAGACAAGCGTGGAATGAAAAAAATGAGAATTTGATTTTATAAAGTACAAAATATTGAATGAATTTAACGTTAATTGCATCATAACTAAAACGAGAGAAACTAGAAAACATACTCTTCTGTCCTAAATTGTGTGACACTCTCTTTTTTAGTCTGTCCTAAAAAGAATACCTTTCTATATTTGGTAATAATTCAACTGTAAATTTTTTCCTTTACCATTAATGAGATGATTTCTAGTTACACAAATTTCTATGATTTGTTTTAGATCACAAGTTTCAAAAGTTTTTTTTTTTTTAAAAAAAAACTTCATGCCCAGTCAAACACCTTCATATAAATTGGGACGGCGGGAGTATAATTTATATGAGGAAAATAAAATATAAGTTAGATTATTATATATAGTTACATGACAATAGAGTAAAATAATTCAGTAAAAACGTAAAATAAGATTGGCAGAAAACTAATTTGGTTTTACTAATCAGAGGAAGAAATCAACATTAATATGAAAACAAAGAAATAAATTTATCAATAATAAGCAATAATTATATAAATTATATACTATATATAGAGAAATAGTAATTTTGGGGCCCTTAAATTCTTGAGGCCTAAAGGGTATAGCCGGCCTTGTCTCTTGAAACCCTCATCAATTTAGACATCCCCAGTTAAAAACAACCTTGGACTCACAGTAAAGCACCCATTCAACACCAAATCTGAAGCTGCACAAATTGAATGCAACCTTTAGATTAGAACAACTAGATTTTCTCCTTTAAATTCTTCTGCCTGAAAGGTTTATTTTAGCTTTTATTAAAAAAAGGAGATAAAGCAAACAAAATAGTCGATGCTCCAGCTTGACTATGTCAGGAATTTGGAGAATGGAGGTCTGGCCTCTTTGATAAATTATTGCGTAGTGGAGGTTTAATTGAAGAAGAGAAAGAAGAAAGAAAAATAACTAGGAAAAGCCAAAGCAAAATAAAAATGTAAAAATAAAAAAAATCAGATATGGGGCAGTTTTTTTGTTCTCACGCGCTATAATTGCATGCAAAATTTTAAACCACATCAGTTCGAAAGGTGGTACTTATTATAGTTTAAATATAAAGACAAGGGGGTCACAGGACTCTCGTAAAGTATAAGGAGTCAAACAACAATATAAAGACAAGGGGGTCACAGGACTCTCGCAAAGTATAAGGAGTCAAACAACCTCAGGAGATGATTATGTATTATACCTTAATTAAATAAAGACAACAAATAAAAGAATCCTAAGCTATGATTTATATTTTTCCTTTGTTCTTCTTCTATCTCTTATACAAAACAGATAAAGGCGTGTTAGTTGAATTATAGAGGAATTGCTTTTTGTTTTAATTACTTGAATGTCAAATAAAGAAAATTTGTATTAATAAGAAGCTGACATGCTTGACAGTAAATATACATGAAAGTCAATGTGATGGAGACACAATGCTCATTTATAATACTTCTGGGAACTATCATGTGCAAATTACACATACGAAATAATGACTAGTTTAATACGTTACAGATTGTAGTATAAACCAAGAAAAAAATGAAGAGATAACTTAAAAAGTTAGATTGGGCAAACATTTTGAGGACCTTCAAATCATAGGCTGGAGTGTTAAAATATATAGCTCACGTGTGTTGGACTAGGCTAGGAAAACCAATCTATTTTTACTTTACTGATAGCCAAATTATTTTTTGCATATTAGTAGTATTTATTATCAAAGTATATATGATTATAGGAGATCATTTACTTCCACTAATATTACGAAAGAAAATTACTGCTCGAAACAAGGCCTCGTGAATGTTTACCTTCATTAACGAATCCAATTTTCTAAAGAGTTCGTTTATTTAACTTATATACACATTGATAGAGCAAGAAAAAAATTATATTTCAAATTATCGTAATCTGTTGTAGAAAATAATATATTTTATTTTTAATATATGAATTTTAGTTTTTATGAAGGTTATCCGTAAATATCTTATGATGGTATCGATAATGTTACCTGATAATATAAAAAAAGTTATTTATAATATATACTGAGTATATAATTTAAACTCTGTTCAAAATGTAATCTTTGAAACTTGTCTGTCAGTATATTTCGCTGAAAATAAGAGGGGTGAGTGTGGGGTTTTGACTTGGACTGACGGCCTTACACGCAAATTAAAACTTCCAATAATAGAGATCAGAGTCGCAACAACCTGAGCTGGAGACCTCCACCTGCATTCTTCATCTACTCTAACTGTCCCTCATACCACTAGTTAATTTAGCAGTTGCTACGCTCCAACTCGGCTATGGGCGTTTTACGCCACCGCCACCACATATCGTCTTCACTCTCTCTTGCGGCGACCATAGTACTGATCAATTTAACCTTTCTTTAGCTCTCGGCTTACACCCTACTCGCAATCTCAGTGTGTTCCTAACCATTATCTAGCTTACTTTTCTAAATTCGAATTGAGTCACGTTCTAATGACTTATTAATTAATTTACTAATGGAGCTACTATATATGTTTTGTGAAGCAGAGTTGACTGAACGAGTACTCCTTATTGAGCAAAGAGGACCGGGTTCGTCGCCACCCACGTGTAGATCCAAGTGCGGACGGTGTTCACCATGTAAACCGGTTCGAGTCTCCGTTCGACCTGGCTTTACCTCTACTTTAGAGTACTACCCTGAAGCTTGGAGGTGCAAGTGTCGCAACAAACTCTTCATGCCTTAGTCTGTACTGCTCTTGTTTCTTCTTTCTTTCTTTCTTAATTCTCTACTTGCTAATTACTGAGCATTAATTTCTTCTTCTCCTCTCCAGTACTGTACTGTGTATAAATCAGAAAAGATCGATCCAAACAGGGGCGGAGCCAGAGTGCGGCATGAGGGTTCGCCGAACCCGTTTTGTTCAAACCCTGTAATTGCCTTAAGAAATTTATTGAATTTGTACAAATTATTAATTTAGAACCCAATAATTTAAAATAATAACAATTTCGAACTCATAAGGCTACTCCGCCTCTGAATCCAACAATACATATTATCGTCACTCTTGGTTCAAATTAAATTGGACTTTTTGTTAGACTTTAACAGTTCTCATTATAATTAATTTATAAATATCTAGCTAATTTTTCTTTCTCAAGGAAAAACTTTGAAAAAGAACTACTCTTTTGTCTAGTCGAATATTTCTCTTTTTAATGCGAGGGACAGAACGTTGGAAACGTAATTTTTGTTGAGACTCGAGATATGGGGTTAATTAATTCTTCACTCTTTGCTCACCTCCAAATCACCCCCTCCCCACCCCCACAAAAAAAAAAAAAAAAAACAAGCCCTGTCAAGACTAGGACAATATTATGATTAAGAATTACTATCTGAATTAGGGTTGTGTATTTGGATCGGATATCCGAAATCAGATCCGATCTACTCTATTTCGGATTTCGAATTTTGGATTTTCGGATTGGATTCGAATTGGTATGATTTTAATTCGATCCGATCCGATATTCGAAATTATATGTACCTATACAAATACACACTAAAATTTTAGGGTTAGGCTTATTCATTTTTCACACACCCCCTTGCTTACTTAGATTTTTCCGCCTCTCTTCTCTTTAGTGAAGACTAAAAGAGTCTCAATGACTCAAATGACTCAAACTTCTGATTTTACTTTGATTTTTATGTCTCTTTCTTCCGCCTCTCTTCTCTTCTCTTCTGTCTTTTATGTCTATTTCATGTTCTATTCTTCAACTTTTGATTTTATTTTGATTTTTTTGTTTGTTTTGGTAGATGGAAGATGAGACAGAGACACCGAATGAACTTCAAATTGTTGAAAAATTTGGTGAAAGTGATGCTTGAACTGATTCCACAACCAGCAATAGTGAATCTCAATCTGATTGAATGGTGTTTTAGGAGATGAATGGTGTTTATTCACTCAATTTTTTTGATTCTGATTGAATGGTATTTTAGGAGATGAATGGTGTTTTCTGATTGAATGGTGTTTTAGGAGATGAATGGTCCCAAGTCCTAACCAGCAATTTTGTGACAATTCAATCCGACAATCCGAAAAATTATCCGATCCAAAGTTTAAAATCCGATCTGATCCAATGTTAATTCGGATCGGACCGGATTCGGATTGCCCTTTTCAGAATCCGAAATTCAAATCCGAAATATGCTAAATCCGATCCAATTCGATCCGTGCACAACCCTAATCTGAATAAGTCATGGATGTAGAACAGCTCTATGTTGCTCTCGCGTCTCAAAAATATGTAAGGGGCATGTTTATTGTATTTTTTGAGGATGCACACATGTGTAATACTCCATCCGTCTCATAATATGTGTTGTGATTTTTTTGTACACGCCCCTTAAGAAAGAATAGTTTTTGACTACTTTACCCTTATTAAATGTTTTCTCAATTTATATGTCATCTCTGTCAATGACATTATCCATATTTTTACTAAATGTGAATGCAATTAATTATTAAGGGTAAAAAAGGAAAAATATAATCAATTTTGTGTTGAACTTCTAAAATGACAAATAATTTGAGACAACTATTTTTAGTAACTATGACACATATTATGAGATGGAGGGAGTAATATTTTTGAATAGTCAATGAAGTGTCTTTATTTGCTTTATTATTTTGATTTTATTTTCGTAATTTTCCTTATTAAGTGAAAAAAAAGAGTTCCTCTTAGTGGATATGATTAAATCTCTAATACCAATCATTTTCATAAATAAAAGGTCGAGGGTCTCCTGGAAACAGCCTCTTTGCCCCTCGAGACAGGAATAAGGCCTGCGTACATATTATCCTCCCAGACCTCACTTGTATGATTATACTGGGCCGTTGTTGTTGATGTTGTTTCATAAATAAAAGAAAAAACCCCGAGAATTGATCAATATTGTACGCACAACTAATGTAAATGATAATAGTAATAGACAGACTGGAATTGATCATGGCTGAAAGTAAAAAGAGAAAGCGAGGTTGATTTCTTGTTAGTATCAACAACATACATTCTTGATTTGCTAGTTCATTGCCTTCTTTATTTTCTTTAACGGGTGAGGGATTAGACTGGACTAAGGGCGTTGGGAACCGGCGAATAAAAATAATTGTAGGGTCATTTCATTTGTTGTTTAATTCCAAATGAACTCTTTCTCTTAGTTACCACAAATATAGAAAGCATAGATTCAAAGATGAAAGATTGGCATGGATGTAAGACAGCTTGTTGCTACAGTTAAAAAGTGCTCCACTGTATGTTCTTTTACACGAAAAATTGGTCACACAACAAAAAAAACAAACATACACTACTTGTTTGGAGAGCTACGACTGTAATGGTGTGTTTTGTTTTATTAGTACTATATATACTACTTTCTTCTTGTTTCAAAAGTATGTCACTGACATGGAAAGCCAATATAACTCTCGGAATGAACTCCATGTATCTAAAATACGGAGAAACAATGTTGATAATTTGGAATACAGGTCAACTTCCTTGATTAAGAGCTTTTTAAGAATGTTTTCTACACTTTCTTCAATCTTATATGAACTATTATTGTTTAGAATAGTTAAATAATTCTTTATTTAATTATATTTTTTTAGCTGTTAAGATTAATTATATAATTCCATATGAACTCCAAAAACTAGTACTCCCTATAAAGGGAGAATGACTGAAATAGGATACTTTGGTGCCACTATCGATTTTTTGACCCCGGTAATAAAAAGTTTGGGGAAAAGCCTCACGCAAAAATTTTAAAGTTTGCTTTCTAGGATTTTCCTCGATCTCTAGAATTTTAAAGCACACAACAATTATGGTGATCGTCATGATTTTGTCACACATTCCAACAGATCACCAGAATTTTGCAGCTTTGTAGCAAAATTTTTTAGTGATCATCATAATTTCTCTGAAAATTCTAGTGATCGTCAAAATTTCTTGTGCTCTAAAATTTTGGGTGGTGCTTCAAAATTTTGATGGATGCTTCATAATCTGAAAACGTATTTTAAAATTCCATCACAGAATTATTTACCCAAAACCGACCCGGTCGTGATGATGCCTATCGTAAAACTAGGCCAACCAACACATTTTCAAAATAATCCACATTTCATTTAAAACTTAAGAAAAGCCATTTTCAACTGAAATCCGATAAAAGATATAAAGTCAAAATTAAACAAAGCGAAAAATACAAGCCCGACCTCGGGTGTCACTAAGTCATGAGCAATACTACAATAGTTCTGAAACAAGACAAGACCAAAATAGTATGGAAATAACAACAATGTACTAATAGGAAGATAGAGAAGGAGAAAAAGCGGAACTGCGAATCGCCAAGCAGCTACCTCGCTATCTCCGTGAAGTCCGCGATCGGAATAGTCAACAACCGCTACCGTGCCCCGAGATACCTGGATCTGCACACAAGGTGCAGGGGGTAAAGTGAGTACACCAACTCAGCAAGTAACAAGTCCAAACTATGAACTGACAGGTAGTGACGAACCAAACCCTCAACAGGTAATACAATTAATCTGTACAGAAAAAGTAGGCATGCTTGCAGTTCAAGTATAAAACTCAATAGTAAATAGGTACAATCCGAACAGTACGACGTATAAATCTAAGCAAATCTCTAAGTACCAATGCACAGAAAGCATGGAAAAATGTACCGTGTACCTCCTTTCACAAGTGCTCAACCACTCGGTAATGTATATGGTCATCCGGCCAAGCAAAGATCCATCCCGGAATATATACACATCACTGACCGCAGTCATCCATTACCGAGGAAGGCCATTCCAGCCCTATGGAGAATATCCATCTCCAGGTATAAATACTTCGGACAAGATCCATGTCCAGAAAAGATCCATCCCTCAATAACATCAACTGCGCTCACTAGGGGTGTAAAGACTCCGGAGGGTCTCCTTTCAGCCCAAGTGCTATAACAAGCCAACAAAGGCATAATCAATATCCCGCTGCGGCGTGCAGCCCGATCCCATACTGTTACTCAATATTAGGCTCTCGGCCTCATTCGGTTATCACTCTCCAGTCTCACACACACGGGCTCAAAATGTCATGATACTAGCCCGAAATAATGATATGATGTGTCAAATAACAATAATCGAGACTGAGGCATGATATAATATGCATGAACAGGACTGAGCACAAAATATCAATGAAACTAATGATATGGCAGCAAGAAACGACCTCTCGGGTCTCAACAGTATCGGCGTGAAGCCTTAACATGATAATTAGCATGATTTTTCTATAATTTATCTATAATTTCTGCAATATAATGTATGTCATGTCTTCTTCTTCTTCTTCTTCTTCTTCTTCTTCTTCTTCTTCTTCTTCTTCTTCTTCTTCTTCTTCTTCTTCTTCTTCTTCTTCTTCTTCTTCTTCTTCGAGTTTCAATCTGAAATTCAGTCAAAACCAAGTCTAATCTTCACCAAAATCCCTCAAAATTGAGATATAAACTCCAAACCATATTTCTGATTATTTTCAACAACACCCAATCCAAACAAATAATGATTTTTGAAAACCCAAATTTGAATTCAAAACTTTCAAACTTTTTAATGGCTGTCAATGGTGGAATTGCTGCTCTCTTTTCATTTGCTTTGTATTACTGAAATTTAGGATTGAGAGATAGAGAGAGATGTAGAGAGAATTTAAGAAACAGAGTGTATCACAAAAACAGAGTATGAAAAATCTTGTTCTGCATTGTAGAAGATCAGAGTGAAGCCGACAATAATTATGGAATGTGCGTGATCTGCATTTGTGGAAGATCTTTAAGAATATTTAATTCCCCAATTTTAGCGCGCCTAAATAAGAAATCCTACAGCTACAATGATTCCTTATTTAATGCATTGTCTATATTTTATAGGAATACTATTAGCATGAAGGGTAATATGCAAACTATGAACATATTTGGTAATATAATTTCCTATATGGTGTAGGAACGAAAATTTCCCAATTATATATGATAGTTATACAACCATGGGCTCTAGCTAATAAAAGAAAGGAACTGGGCCCAACCACCCCAATTGTTGCTCATGTTTTAGGGCATTATGATTTAAAAAAAAAGCTGCCTTCTTGGTTCACAAAGACATAAACTAAATTAGCTTAAAAGTCTTGGGTGGTTGATGTGCAGCAGAGAGCTACCATTTGTGAAGATTCTTTAGAATTTTATAAGTTTCAGGTATGGATATATTTATCATGCACTTTGAATTAAACTTTTGGCAAGTAACTATGGAAAGATATAATGTAGGAATTAATTACGACGGCATGATAGGAAATAATTATTAATAATGATTATGTTGTATTAATTATATAATGATTTAAAAAAAAATTAGGTATATGTCTTATGGTACAATTTTTGAGAAAAACAATTACTGACTTCAGCTTCTACATAATTTTGATTTTTGCAATAGTAATATAGGAATTTCAATGATTAACTAGTGGTTGACCAATAATTATGTTATGATTGATCTTTAGATTAAATATAAGATTGGATTTTAACGTTAGATGCTAAGCAATCTACTGGAAAAGTTACGACATGTTTTTTTTTAAATTTATTATTGTTATTTTCCCTTTTTGAAATTACTGTTACAAAACTTAATTTTTTCTATGTATAGAATACTTTTTAACTTTTACTTTCTAGTAATCATCATAAGGTATCAGGTATTACTCTATAGGAATCGTAATTGATCATTGAGTTTAGATTGAAATACTGGGATACGTCTTTACCTTTAAAATTTTGGCATTTGATAAGTGGAATATAAAAATATAACTCTAAGCTTGAAGGTTAAGGATATTGAGAGTTGACCTGACTAGTCAAATTGACACTATTAATTAATATTTTTGCATAGATTGAGGCCATTGGCGGCCGTTTGGTTGGTGTTGTAGACGTTGTAAGGTTGGAAAACTTCCCATTAGCGAGGTAACAGTTTTAACTCTGGCTTTGAGGGTATAAACTCGAAGAATTTGATATTGTGTGACTGTTTTGAGGTGTTACCCACGCTAGGTGACGAGCCTGCGGGTGTATACCTCGAGGGATGGAGACTTGGTCCGTCCCGTGAGGCCTCATGGCCATCATCCATGTTTACGTAGTTACTTGTTGTTGAACTTGTCTGCCTTCATGTTAGAGATCATGCTTAGGCTTTATTCATGCTCACATTATTTGTACTTTGTCATAGAAATTATTGTACATGTTTACCTCAGTCTCTATTATTTGCTAATATGCTGTGATACGTGATGTAGGCTGTGTTCCCTTATTTGTTGATGATGGTGAGACTAGTGAGGGACATGATTGAGTGAGTGTCACGACCCCGGTTCGCCATCCGTGAACTATCGTGACGGCACCTAGTCTCTTCGACTAGGTAAGCCTAACAATACGAAAAATAAACCAATTTGCGGAAGAAAATAATAAGAACGAAATAGTGAAATAAAATAGTGTTTAAAAGTGCCGCTCGGCATACACAATAACAAATATCGAAATCTGAACACATTTCCCAAAACCCGGAATCTCATGATCACAAGCCTTTGAATGTCTACTAGTATCTAACTCCAGAATATCTAACAAAGGAAAGAAAAATACAGAAGGGCTAATACTAAAAAGGGGGAGTAAAAAAGGACTCTTTGGTCTGCGGACGCGATAGATATACCTCGGAGTCTCTACAAGCGCCTCGTCTCAAGCGTGATGAGTCTGAGTGGAGGTACTTGGATCTGCACATAAAAATATGCATAGAAAAGGGCATGAGTATACCACAGTGGTACTCAGTAAGTGCCAAGCCTAACATCGGTCGGATAGTGACGAGGAAGGTCAGGGCCCTACTGAGATTAAATAAAATATAAGATGTGACAGTATAAGATAAAGCAGTACAGTTGAAAGATAACCATAAGAATCAATACAGGATAATAAAGATAACTACAACTGAAACAGAAATAGAAATCAATCACTAGGAATACCACTCTTCTCAAAGACAATAATCAGGAATCTCCCAGTATCCCGAGGATCTCTTAGTACCCTCAATAAATGCCAGGGATCTCTTGGTATCCCGAGGATCTCTTAGTGTCCTCAATATATGATATGGATCTCTTGTGTCACGACCTGGATTTCCCACCCTCGGGAGTCGTGATGGCGCCTACTCGTAGAAGCTAGGCAAGCCACTAAACATAGAAAATTTCTAACTCTTTCATTTTTAACCCTTTTTAACAATCTAAATTAACAAGTATCCAATATTTAGATATTAACGATAAATGAAATCAAGCGGAAGACTTAATCAAATATAATAAACAAGACCAGTACGATAATGACAACACACATCTCTACCCGAAATCCGGTGTCACAATATCATGGACGAACTAAGATTACTACAACAAATGTCTGAAAGAAATACAATATGTCTCGAAATCTAATGAAAACAGAATACATAATAAAGTAGAAGAGAACGCCGGGCCTGCAGACGCCTGCAGGACTACCTCGGGATCTCTGGCTGGACTGAAGGTAGGCTCCCTAAGTGCTATTGTCCAAAAGTTGCTCTGGAATCTGCACATAGTTCAGAGTGTAGTATCAACACAAACAACCCCATGTGCTGGTAAGTGCCTAGCCTAACCCCGGCGAGGTAGTGACGAGGCTAGGACCAGACTCCAGATAAACTTGTGTAGTTATATAATATACAACAGAAAATAAATAGGAATAAACAATTAACACGGGATGGGTACATGCTACGGGGGAAATATCGAATCCAGCAGAAATTTAAGAGAAATATGAGAGAACAATTCAAGATTTACAACAAATCCATAATAACACTGTTGCGGTGCGCAATCCGATCCCTATCATTTAACACTGTTGCGGCGTGCAACTTGATCCATTTATATCACTGTTGCGGTGTGCAACCCGATCCAATATAACATTGTTGCGACGTGCAACCCGATCCAACATAACATTGTTGCAGCGTGCAACCTGATCCAACATAACATTTATATACCTTTAGCAACAACCATACCAAGAGTCCCGACAAGGGATCAACAATAAGCTACACTATCCCGGCAAGGGATTCAACAGTAAAAGTAAATACGTCCCGGCAAGGGAGAAACAACTATAACCAATACTCAATCATAAGTAATTTCCACGAAAACAAACTTAATCCTTGCTCAATATCGAGAATCATCAATTAAAGCATCTGTAGTACTATTTAAGAACACCAAATAAATTGCAATTTAGACTCACGGTCATGCTCGACACCAACGTATAGATACTCGTCACCATGCCTATACGTCATACTCAACAAGAAGCAAAAAGCAAATAGGACACAACTCCTAATCCCTCAAGCTAAGGTTAGACCGAACACTTACTTCGAACTTCAACAACCAACTCAAGCCTCAAACACCGCCTTTCCTTTTGAATTTGACTCCAAATAATTGTATCTAGACATAATCGACTTAATAACATCAATATACGCTAAACAATCCAATTCCAATGCTTAATTATAACTTTCCCATCATTCTTCCCAAAAAGTCAAAAATTGACCCCGGGCCTGCTTGGTCAAAATACGAGGTTCGGACCAAAACCCGATCACCCATTCACCCACGAGCCCGGATATATAATTAGTTCCAAAATTTGACCCTAAAACGAGGTCTAAATCACAATTATACAAAAGCCCTGACTCTACCTAAATCCCTAATTTTCTACCCTTAAGAATATGATTTTAAGCCTAGAAATCTAATGGGTATTAATGGAAATTGAAGAAAATGAGTTTAAGATTACATACCTATGAATTGGTGGTGAAATCCCCTTTCAAAAATCTCCCAATTTATAGTTTGGAAGAAGAAGTTATGAAATTTTGATTAAATCCCGATTTAGCTTCTATTTTAAAATCACTGGACAGGCCTTCATCGTGTTCGCGGTAAGCCTGTTGCGTTTGCAAATAGTTGAGCCTAAGTGAACTTCGCGTTCGCGACATTGGTCTTGCGTTCGTAGAGCTTTGACTCCTCGAGCCTTCGCGTTCGCGTAGCACAAAATTCTCTTCCCCCTCCCCAGGCCCAAAGGTCTTCGCATTCGCGATAGTAGGTTCGCATTCGTGAAGGGAAACACCCCCAAGGCTTCGCGTTCGTGTCCTGTGTCTTGTGTTCACGTGGAAGGATATTTCCTTCAGTCTGACTAACCCTTCGCGTTTGCGAGAGTCCTTCCGCGAACGTGAAGAAGAACACAGAAGCACACCGGAAAACTGAAAACCTGCAATCTTTTCCAAGTTCAAAACCTTCCAAAACCCATCCGAAACTCACCCGAGCCCTCGGGGCTCCAAACCAAATATGTACACTATCTCAAAAACATCATACGAACTTATCCGTGTGATCAAATCACCAAAATAACCTCTTAAACAACAAATTTAGCATAGAAATCTAAGAAAATCTTCAAAATTTTCAAAGTAGGAATTTTCACAACTACGGGTCCGAATCACCTCAAACGACTTTCGTTTCTTACCAAATTTTACAGACTCATCTTATTTCACATATAAGACCTGTATCGGGCTCCGGAACAAGAATACGGGCCCGATACTATCAAATTCCAAATGCATTTCATTTCCAAAACTCATAGAAATTTTCAGAAAATAATTTTCTTTAAAAATTCATTTCTCGGGCTTGGGACTTCGGAATTCGATTCCGGGCATACTCCCAAGTCCCATATTTTCCTACGGACCCTACGGGACCGTCAAATTATGAGTCCGAGTCCGTTTACCCAAAATATTGACCGAAGTCAAATTAATTCATTTTATAGTCAAAATTTATCATTTTTCACAGATTTTCACATATAAGCTTTTCGGCTACGCGCCCGGACTGCGCACACAAATTAAGGTGATGCTAAAAGAGGTTTTAAAGCCTCGGAAAACAGAATTTATTTCTAAAACAAGTGATGACCTTCTGGGTCATCACATTCTCCACCTCTAAAACAACCGTTCGTCCTCGAATGGACAGAAGAAGGAAGTACCTAAGTCGGGGAAAAGATGGGGATAACGGCTCCACATATCAGACTCGGACTCCCAGGTCGATGCCTCAGCAGGCTGACCTCTCCTCTGAACACGAATAGAAGGAAAACTCTTCGATCTCAACTGACGAACCTGTCGGTCTAGAATAGCTACCGGCTCCTCCTCATAAGACAAGTCCTTGTCCAACTAGACAGTGCTGAAATCTAACACGTGGGATGGATCTCCGTGATATTTCCGAAGCATGGACACATGAAACACTGGATGCACGGCTGATAAGCTCGGCAGAAATGCAAGTCTATAAGCCACCTCTCCCACTCGATCAAGGATCTCAAATGGGCCAATGAACCTAGGGCTAAGCTTGCCCTTCTTCCCAAATCTCATCACGCCCTTCATAGGTAACACTCGAAGCAAAACTCGCTCACCGACCATAAATGCTAAATCACGAACCTTGCGGTCGGCATAACTCTTTTGCCTGGACTGAGCTGTACGAAGCCTATCCTGAATGATCCTGACCTTGTCCAAGGCATACTGAACCAGATCCGCACCCAACAAATGAGCCTCTCCCGGCTCAAACCATCCAACCGGAGTCCGATATCGCCTACCATATAAAGCCTCATAAGGAGCCATCTGGATACTCGACTGGTAGCTGTTGTTGTAGGCAAACTCTTCTAAAGGTAAAACCTGATCCCACGAGCCTCCAAAGTCAATGACACAAGCTCGGAGCATATCCTCCAAAATCTGAATGGTCCGCTCGGACTGCCCGTCCGTTTGAGGATGAAACGCTGTGCTCAACTCAACCCGCGTGCCCAACTCTCGCTGAACTGCTCTCCAGAAGCGTGAGGTAAACTATGTACCTTGGTCCGAAATAATAGACACGGGCACACCATGAAGGCGAACAATATCCCGGATATAGATCTCAGCTAACCTCTCAGAAGAATAGGAGACTGCCAGAAGAATGAAATGCGCTGACTTGGTTAGCCTATCAACAATAACCCATACTGCGTCGAACTTCCTCCAAGTCTGCGGGAGTCCGACAACGAAATCCATAGTGATCCGCTCCCACTTCCACTCGGGAAGCTCAATCCTCTGAAATGAACCACCGGGCCTTTGATGCTCGTACTTAACCTGTTGACAATTCAAACACCGAGCTACATATGCAATGATATCCTTCTTTATTCCCCGCCACCAATAATGCTGTCGCAAATCCTTATACATCTTCGCGACGCCTGGATGAATAGAGTACCGGGAGCTATGGGCCTCCTCTAAAATCAACTCCCGGAGTCCATCCACATTAGGCACACAAACTCAACCCTGCAATCTCAAAACTCCATCATCACCTAAGGTAACCTGCTTGGCACCTCCGTGCTGCACCGTATCTCTAAGGACACACAAATGGGGATCATCATAATGCCGATCACGGATACACTCCAATAATGAAGAACGAGCGACTGTGCAAGCTAACACACGGCTGGGCTTAGAGACATCCAACCTCACGAACTGATTGGCCAAAGTCTGAATATTCAAAGCAAGCGGTCTGTCACTGACCGGAATATAAGCAAGGCTGCCTATACTGGCTGACTTCCTACTCAAAGCATCGGCCACCACATTGGCCTTTCTCGGGTGATATAAGATGGTGATATCATAGTCTTTCAACAACTCCAACCACCTCCTCTGCCTCAAATTCAACTCCTTTTGTTTGAACAAATACTGAAGACTCTTGTGATCCGTGAACACCTCACATGCCACGCCATATAGATAATGCCTCCAAATCTTCAATGCGTGAACAATGGCTGCCAACTCCAAATCATGAACCGGGTAGTTCTTCTCATGAATCTTCAACTGCCGCGAAGCATAGGCAATGACCTTGCTATCCTGCATCAATATTGCACCAAGTCCAATACGAGATGCATCAAAATAAACTGTATAAGACCTTGAACCTGTGGGCAAAACCAACACCGGTGCCGTAGTTAGAGCTGTCATGAGCTTCTGAAAGCTCGCCTCACACTCGTCTGACCATCTAAACTAGGCACCTTTCTGGGTCAACCTGGTTATCGGGGCTGCGATAGATGAGAACCCCTCCACGAACCGACGATAGTAGCCTGTCAATCCCAAGAAACTCCGAATCTCTGTAGCTGATGCTGGTCTAGGCCAGTTCTTGACTGCCTCAATCTTCTTCGGATCAACCTGAATACCCTCTGCTGCTACAACATGACCCAGGAATGCAACTGAACTCAACCAAAATTCACACTTTGAGAACTTAGCATATAACTTACTATCCCTCAAGGTTTGAAGAACCACTCTTTGATGTTGCTCGTGCTCCTCCCGGCTGCGAGAATATATCAAAATATCATCAATGAAGACTATCACAAACGAATCCAAGTAAGACCTGAACACTCGGTTCATCAAATCTATAAAAGCTGCTGGGGCATTTGTCAACCCTAATGACATCACCAAGAACTCATAATGCCCGTACCGAGTGCGAAAAGCTATCTTAGGGACATCAGATGCCCTTATCCTCAACTGATGGTAGCCAGATCTCAAGTCAATCTTCGAAAATACCTTAGCACCCTGAAGCTGATCAAACAAATCATCAATCCTCGGCAATGGATACTTATTCTTGATCGTAACCTTATTCAATTGCCGGTAATCAATACACATTCTCATCGATCCGTCCTTCTTCTTAACAAACATCACTGGCGCACCCCAAGGCAAAACACTCGGCCTAATGAAACCCTTCTCAAGTAAGTCTTGCAACTGTGCCTTCAACTCTTTCAACTTAGGCGGGGCTATATGATACGGCGGGATAGAAATGGGCTGAGTGCCCGGAGCCGAATCAATGCAAAAGTCAATATCCCTGTCGGATGGCATACCCGGCAGGTCTAAAGGGAAAACCTTAGGAAATTTACAAACAACGGGCACAAAATCAATAGAAGGAACCTCAGCACTAGAATCACGAACATATGCCAAATAGGCCAAACACCCCTTCTCGACCATACGCCGAGCTTTCACATAAGAAATAACACTACGGGTAGAATGACCAGGAGTCCCTCTCCACTGTAAACTAGGTAAACCCGGTAAGGCTAAGGTCACAGTCTTGGTATGACAGTCCAAGATAGCATGGTAAGGCGATAACCAGTCCATTTCTAATATGACATCAAAATCGACCATGTCCAAAAGAAGCAAATCTACATGAATCTCAAGTCCTCCAATCACAACTATACAAGAACGATGGACTCGATCTACCACAATAGAGTCACCCACCAGTGTAGAAACATATATAGGGGCACTTAAGGAATCACTAAGTATGACCAGATACAGTGCAAAATAAGATGACACATAGGAGTACGTAGACCCTGGATCAAATAAAACGGAAGCATCTTTGCCATAAACCAGAATAGTACCTGTGATAACTGCATCGGAAGCCTCAGCCTCAGGCCTGGAAGGAAGAGCATAACATCGGGGATGGGCCCCACCACTTGGACTACCTCTATGGGATGGCCTGCAACTGGCTGGCCTCCACCTCTAGTGGTCGGAGCTCCACCTCTAGCACCTCTACCTCTACCTCTAGAACCTCTACCCCCACCTCTAGCTGGCTGGGTGGTGTATGGAACACTTGGTGCCTAAACCATAGCATGGGAACCTTGTTGCTGCGACTGAGTACCCGCCAATCTCGGACAAGCCCTCCTGATATGACCATACTCACCACACTCAAAACATCCACCTGAGTGCTGCGGCTGAGGAAACTAAGACTGACCCTGGAAACCTGAATGACCACCCCAAAAACTCTGGAGTGGCGGTGCACTATAGGGATGCTGATCAGAATACTGCATGTGAGAACCACGGCCACTTGAAACACCATGAGAAACCTGAAGCGTTGATTGAAAGGGCCTAGGAGGATGACCTTTACCATACGAATCCCTACCTCTAGATGGGCACCACTGAATCTGCCTGAATGACGGGGCCTCTTGTCCGACCCATGACCACCTCCCTGCGACAGAACCATCTCCACTCTCCTGGCCACATTGGCCGCCTCCTAGAAAGTAATCTCACTCCCAGTCTCCCTAGCCATCTGAAGACGAATCGGCTGAATAAGTCCATCAATGAACCTCCTCACCCTCTCTCTCTCTCGGTGGGAAGTATGATAACAACATGAGGAGACAAGTCGATGAATCTGGTCTCATACTGGGTAACAGTCATGGAACCCTGCCGGAGACGCTCAAACTACCTCTAATAGGCCTTTCTCTAAGTGATAGGGAGAAATTTCTCCAGAAATAGCTGAGTAAACTGCTCCCAAGTCAAAACTGGCGATCCGACTGGTCTAGCCAAACAGAAATCTCTCCGCCAAATCTTGGCGGATCCACACAAGCGAAAAGTGGAAAAATCGACCCTATTGGTCTCAACTATCCCCATGTTCCTGAGAACCTCATAATAGCTGTCTAGATAATCCTGGGGATCCTCAGTAGATGCACCACTGAAAGTAGTAGTAAACAGCTTGGTGAACCTTCCAACCTCCACAAGGCTTCGGTAAACATAACTGCTCCATCACCGGTCTGAGCTACCATACTCGGCTGAACTGCTCCAACTGGCTGAACTGCTGGAGTCTGAAACTGGGGAGCTTCCTGCTCTGGGGTGCGAGTAGCAGGAGTCTGGGCTCCTCCTCAAGCCTGAGAGACGGCTAGTGCTACAGGAAGCAAACCTGCTCGAGTGACACTCTCCATAAGGCCCACTAGATGGACCAGAGCATCCTGAAGTACTGGGGTAGCAATAAACCCCTCTGGGACTTGAGCTGGACCCACCAGAACTGTTGGGGCTGGAACCTCATCATCAAAGTCAACCTGAGGCTCCACTGTAGGTGTTGCTGCCCTGGGCTGAGCTCTGCCCCTACCTCGGCCTCTAGCACGACCTCAGCCTCGCCCTCTGCCCCTAGTGGGAGCTGCTACTGGGGCTTGGGCTGCTGGTTAGTGGATGAGGAAGTGCGTGTTCTCGACATCTGCAAAAGAACAGAGTATAATTTCAATTAGCATTGAGAAACCAATGCGCATGACAGGAAAGAATAAATATGGAATATTTCCTAACTCTGTAGCCTCTAGGGGATAAATACAGACGTCTCCGTACCGATCCCTCAGACTCTACTAAGCTTGTCCGTGAATTATGAGACTTATGTAACCTAGAGCTCTAATACCAACTTGTCATGACCCGAATTTTCCACCCTTGGGAGTCGTGATGGTGCCTACTCGTACAAGCTAGGCAAGCCACTAAACATAGAAAATTTCTAACTCTTTCATTTTTAACCCTTTTTAACAATCTGAATTAACAGGTATCCAAAATTTAGATATTAACGATAAATGAAATCAAGCGAAAGACTTAATCTAATATAATAACCAAGACCAGTACGATAATGACAACACACATCTCTACCCGGAATCCGGTGTCACAATATCACGGACGGGCTAAGATTACTACAACAAATGTCTGAAAGAAATACAATCTATCTCGAAATCTAATGAAAACAGAGTACATAATAAAGTAGAAGAGAACGCCGGGCCTGAGGACGCCTGCAGGACTACCTCGGGATCTCTGGCTGGACTGAAGGCAGGCTCCCTAAGTGCTACTGTCCAAAAGCTGCTCCAGAATCTGCACATAGTGTAGCATTAGCACAACCAACCCTATGTGCTGGTAAGTGCCTGGCCTAACCCCGGCGAGGTAGTGATGAGGCTAGGACCAGACTCCAGATAAACCTGTGCAGTTATATAATATACAACGGAAAATAAACAGGAATAAATAATTAACATGGGAGGGGTACATGCTACGAGGGAAATATCGAATCCAGTAGAAACTTAAGAGAAATATGAGAGAACAATTCAAGATTTACAACAAAACCATAATAACACTGTTACAATGCGCAACCCGATCTCTATCATTTAACACTGTTGCGGCGTGCAACCTGATCCATTTATATCTCTGTTGTGGTGTGCAACTCGATCCAATATAACATTGTTGCGGCGTGCAACCCAATCCAACATAACATTGTTGCGGCGTACAACCCGTTCCATATGTAGTATTGTTGCGGCGTGCAACCTGATCCAACATAACATTGTTGCGGCGTGCAACTCGTTCCATATATAGTATTGTTGCGGCGTGCAACCCGATCCAACATAACATTTATATACCTTTAGTAACAACCATACCAAGAGTCCCGGCAAGGGATCAACAATAAGCTACACTATCCCGGCAAGGGATTCGACAGTAAAAGTAAATACATCCCGGCAAGGGAGAAACAGCTATAACCAATACTCAATCATAAGTAATTTCCACGAAAACAAACTTAATCCTTGCTCATTATCGAGAATCATCAATTTAAGCATCCGTAGTACTATTTAAGAACACAAAATAAATTGTAATTTAAGACTCACGGTCATGCTCGACACCAACGTATATATACTCGTCACCATGCCTATACGTCGTACTCAACAAGAAGCAAATAGCAAATATGACACAACTCCTAATCCCTCAAGCTAAGGTTAGACCGAGCACTTACCTCGAACTTCCACGACCAACTCAAACCTCAAACACCGCCTTTCCTTTTGAATTTGACTCCAAATCAATTGGATCTAGACATAATCGACTTAATAACATCAAATGCTAAACAATCCAATTCCAATGCTTAATTATAGCTTTCCGGTCATTCTTCCCAAAAAGTCAAAAATTGACCCCGGGCCCACTTGGTCAAAATATGAGGTTCAGACTAAAACCTGATCACCCATTCACCCACGAGCCTAAATATATAATTAGTTCCAAAATTTGATCCCAAAACGAGATCTAAATCACAATTATACAAAAAGCCCTAATTCTACCCAAATCCCTAATTTTCTACCCTTAAGAACATGATTTTAAGCCTAGAAATCTAATGGGTGTTAATGGAAATTGAAGAAAATGAGTTTTGGGTAGAAATCACCATTCACCCACGAGCCTAAATATATAATTAGTTCCAAAATTTGACCCCAAAACGAGGTCTAAATCACAATTATACAAAAAGCCCTAACTCTACCCAAATCCCTAATTTTCTACCCTTAAGAACATGATTTTAAGCCTAGAAATCTAATGGGTGTTAATGGAAATTGAAGAAAATAAGTCTAAGATTACATACCTATGAATTGGTGGTGAAATCCTCTTCCAAAAATCGCCCAATTTGGAGTTTGGAAGAAGAAGTTATGAAATTTTGATTAAATCCCGATTTGGCTTCTATTTTAAAATCACTGGATAGGCCTTCATCGCGTTCGCGATAGGCCTGTCGCATTCGCGAAGAGTTGGGCCTAAGTTACCTTTGCGTTCGTGATGTTAGGCTCACGTTCACGGAGCTTTGACTCCTCGAGCCTTTGCGTTCGCGGGCCAGTGGCTGCGTTCGCGTAGCACAAAATTCCCTTCCCCTCCCCAGGCCCAAAGGCCTTCGCGTTTGCGATAGCAGGTCCGCGTTCGCAAAGGGAAACACTCCCAAGGCTTCGCGTTCGCGTCCTGTGTCTCGCGTTCGTGTAGAAGGAGATTTCCTTTAGCCTGACAAACCCTTCGCGTTCGCGAGAGTCCTTCCGCGAACGCGAAGAAGAACACACGAACACACTAGAAAACTAAAAACCTCCAATCTTTTCCAAGTTCAAAACTTTCCGAAACTCACCTGAGCCCTCGGGGCTCCAAACCAAACATGTACACTATCTCAAAAATATCATACGAACTTATCCATGCAATCAAATCGCCAAAATAACCTCTTAAACCACGAATTTAGCATAGAAGTTTAAGAAAATCTTCAAAATTTTCAAAGTAGGAATTTTCACAACTACGGGTCCGAATCACCTCAAACGACTTCTATTTCTTACCAAATTTCACAAACTCATCTTATTTCGCATATAAGACCTGTACCGGGCTCCAGAACCAGAATACGAGCCCGATACTATCAAATTCCAAATGCATTTCATTTCCAAAATTTATAGAAATTTCTAGAAAATAATTTTCTTTAAAAATGCATTTCTCAAGCTTGGGATCTCGAAATTCGATTCCGGGCATACGCCCAAGTCCCATATTTTCCAAATCACGGGTCCGTGTCCGTTTACCCAAAACATTGACCGAAGTCAAATTAATTTATTTTATAGTCAAAATTTATCATTTTTCACAGATTTTCACATATAAGCTTTCCGACTACGCACCCGGACTGTGCACGCAAATCGAGGTAATGCTAAAAGAGGTTTTAAGGCCTCGAAATGTATAATTCAATTTAAAAATAAGCGATGACCGAAATATACGTGCTAGGGATCTCTCGGTATCCCGCACCTCAACTCAAATCATTAATATGTACAGGGGATCTCCCGGGATGTCGTCCCGTAGTCCCAAAGTAAAACGCACAACAACAACACAAGGAATACTCAATTAAGCTAAATTTCGTACCAAGTAAAACATGTAATTCTAACCTAACATGCTTCACATAATACAATTGTGGCAGTTTAAACAATAAAGCAATTAAGTAAATTAAACATATTTTTCTAAGCTAACAACAAAATTTAAATTTCAAGTAGAATAAGCAAGAAAGGAAAACACAATTTAAGCTACTTAAGTGAAAGGATTTTTCAACAATTAGCACAAGTACGCACTCGTCACCTCACCTACAAGGCATTTCAATTACCACAATACCAAATCCTAAGGGGAATGTCCCTCACACTAGGTTAGGCAAGCCACTTACCTCGAACCGGCTAAAAAGTCAACCCGAAACCACGTTCTTGCCACAAGTACTCGACTCCAAATGGAGCAAATCTATTCAATTCGATTGCATAATGTAAATAACACTTCAAGTAACTGATTCAACAAATAAATTCTAAGCTAATACGCGAAATTAGGTAAAATGACCAAAATGCCCCTCGGGCCCACGTCTCGGAATCGGATAAAATTTACATTTTCAGAAATCTCATACTCTCACGAGTCTAATTACAAGAACACTGAAATCGGAGTTCAATTGACCCCTCAAATATCCATGTTAAGGTCTCTTAATCTCAAGCCCTAATTACCCATTTTTCCAAAAAGTTTCACCACTAATTAGGTCTTTAATCACATATAAATGAGTTATGAAGTCAAAAATGTGACCTCCATGTGATTCCCCTTTGGTTTCCTCAAAAATCACCCTCAAAAGCTTCAATCTCGTTCAAAAATGGTGGGAAAATGAAGAAGGGTCGCAGATGGGCTATTTAAATACTGCCCAGATATTCCTTCTTCGCGAACGCGTAAGACCCCTCGCGTTCGCGAAGCACAAATTCGCTTGGGTACAAATTCCTTCATTGCGAACGTGATACATGGGACACGAACGCGATGTACAACCTCCTCCTCCTACGTGAACGTGGGAACACCATCGCGAACGCGTAGGTATGAAACCTCCCAGCTTCTCGAACGCGGGAGACTCTTCTCGAACGCGAAGCACAAAAACTCCCCGATCCCCAGCTCCTCTTTGGGAATGCGAGACCCTACTCGAGAACGCGAAGAAGGAAACTAGAACTGGGTTGCTGCAATTTTTGCTGCAATTTCAACTAGTTCCAAAATGCCCCATTGAGCATCCGAAACACACCCGAGGCCCCCGGGACCTCAACAAAACATGCCAACCAATACTAAAATATTATTTAAACTTGTTCCAATTTTTGGAACGCTCAAAACAACATCAAAACACCAATTTACCATCGGATTCAAGCCTAAGAACTTTAAAAACTCTCAAAATACGCTTTCGATGAAAAAGTTTATCAAACCTCGTCCGAATGACCTAAAATTTTGCACACACGTCACATTTAACACTACGGAGCTACTCCAACTTCCCGAATTCAATTCTGACCATCAGATCAAAATCTCACTATCGAACCGGAAACTTCAAAAATTTAACTTTCGGCATTTCAAACCTAAATTGGCTACGGACCTCCAAAACACCATCCGAACACGCTCCTAAATCCAAAATTACCCAACGGAGCTAATGAAACTATCAGAATTCCATTTCGAGGCCGTCTTCACACTGTTCTGATCGAGGATCGGGACATAAATTCTTAAAATGACCGACTGGGTCGTTACATCCTTCCACACTTAAACATTCGTTCGTCCTCGAACGAGTATAGAGACATACCTGAAGTAGTGAAAAGATGAGGGTAACGGCTGCGCATATCCTGCTCGGTCTTCCAGGTCGCCTCCTCGATCGGCTGACCCCGCCACTGAACCTTCACTGATGCAATGTTCTTTGACCTCTGCTTTCTTTCCTGCCTGTCCAATATTGCCATTGGCTTCTCAACATAAGATAGATCCTTGTCCAACTGGACTGAACTGAAATCCAACACATGCGACAGATCACCATGATACCTCTGGAGCATAGAAACATGAAATACCGGATGAACTCCTGCTAAGCTGGGAGGTAAGGCAAGCTCATAAGCAACCTCCCCAACACGCCTCAATATCTCAAAAGGGCCAATAAACCTCGGACTCAACTTCCCAAATCTCATAATGCCCTTCATAGGCGAAACCCGAAGCAGAACCCGCTCTCTAACCATATAGAAAACATCACGAACCTACGGTCCGCGTAGATCTTCTGTTTGGACTGGGCTGTACGGAGTCTATTCTGAATCACCTTAACCTTTTCTAAAGCATCCTGAACCAAGTCTGTGCCCAATAATCTGGCCTCACCCAGTTCAAACCAACCCACCGGGGATCTACACCGCCTACCATATAAAGCCTCGTATGGTGCCATCTGAATGCTGGACTGATAGATGTTGTTGTAGGCAAACTCCGCCAATGGAAAGAACTGATCCCAATACCCTCCAAACTCAATCACACACGCACAGAGCATATCCTCAAGAATCTAAATAGTGCGCTTGGACTGTCCATCCGTCTGAGGATGAAATGTTGTACTCAACTTCACCCGATTACCCAACTCATGCTGAACGACCCTCTAGAATCATGATATAAACTAAGTGCCCCTATCAGAAATGATAGAAACTGGAATACCATGCAGACGAACAATCTTCCGGATATAAATATCCGCCAACCGCTCCAAAGAATAAGTAGTACACACAGGAATAAACTGCACGGACTTGGTCAGCCAATCCACAATCACCCAAATCGCATCAAACTTTCTCAAAGTCCGTGGGAGCCCAACTACAAAGTTCATGGTGATCTGCTCCCACTTTCAATCCGGGATCTCTATCTGCTGAAGCAACCCACCCGATCTCTAGTGCTCATACTTCACCTGCTGATAGTTGAGGCACCGAGCTACAAATCCAACTATAACTTTCTTCATCCGCCTCCACCAGTAGTGCTGTCTCAAATCCTGATACATCTTCACGGCATCCGGATGAATAGAATACCGCGAACTATGGGCCTCCTCTAGAATCAACTCCTGAAGCCCATCAACATTGGGTACACAAATCCGACCTTGCATCCTCAATACCCCGTCATCACCAATGATCACATCTCTGGCATCACCATGCGGAACCTTGTCCTTGAGGACAAACAAATGAGGGTCATCATATTGATGCTCCCTGATATGATCAAATAAGGAAGACCGAGAAACCACGCAAGCTAGAACACGACTGGGATCCGAAAGATCCAATCTCACAAACTAGCTGGCTAAGGCTTGAACATCCATTGCCATAGGCCTCTCCGATACTGGTAATTAAGCCAAACTCCCCAAACTCTCTGCCCAGTGACTCAAGGCATCGACCACCACATTGGCCTTGCCCCGGTGGTACAAAATAGTGATATCATAGTCCTTCAGCAACTCTAACCACCTCCTCTAGCACAAGTTTAGATCCTTTTGCTTGAACAGGTGCTGCAAGCTCTGATGATCAGTATAAATCTCACAAGGCACACCACACAAATAATGACGCCAGATCTTCAGGGCGTGAACAATGGCAGCTAACTCAAGGTCGTGAACTGGATAATTCTTCTAGTGAACCTTTAACTGTCTGGACACATAGGCAATCACCCTACCGTCCTGCATCAAAACCGCTCCAAGGCCAATCCTCGAGGCATCACAATAAACAGTGTAAGACCCCAAACCTGTAGGCAATATCAAAATTGGGGATGTAGTCAGAGCTATCTTGAGCTTCTGAAAGCTTGCCTCACACTCTTCCGTCCACTGGAATGGAGCACCCTTCTGGGTCAACCTGGTCATAGGGGCTGCAATCGATGAGAACCCCTTAACAAAATGACGGTAATAACCCGCCAAGCCAAGAAAACTGCGGATCTCTGTAGTTGAGGATGGTCTAGTCCAACTCTGCACTGCCTTTACTTTCTTCGGATCCACCTGAATACCCTCACTCGACCCCACTTGGCCTAAGAATGCCACGGAATCCCACCAAAACCCACATTTCGAGAACTTAACATATAACTTCTTTTCTTCCAAGGTTAGAAGCACTATCCTCAGGTGCTACTCATGATCTTCCCGACTCTGAGAATATACCAGAATATCATCAATAAAGATAATGACGAACGAGTTAAAATACGGCCGGAACACACTGTGCATCAAATGCATAAGGGGTGCTGGGGCATTGGTCAACACAAATGACATAACAAGGAACTCGTAATGACTATACCGAGTCCTGAAAGCAGTCTTCAGGATATCTGGCTCCCAAATCCTCAACTGATGGTAACTTGAGCGCAAGTCAATCTTAGAAAACACCCGTGCGCCATGAAGCTGGTCAAATAGTTCATCAATATAAGGCAAAGGATAACGGTTCTTCACAGTAACTTTGTTCAATTGGCGATAATCAATACACATACGCATAGAACTATCCTTTTTCTTCATAAACAAGACAAGAGCACCCGTAGGTGATACACTGAGCCGAATAAAACCCTTATCAAGCAATTCCTGTAACTGATCCTTCAACTCCTTCAACTCAGGAGGAGCCATACGATACGGAGGAATAGAAATGGGCTGAGTGCCCGGCAACAAATCAATGCCAAAATCAATATCTCTATCAGGCGGCATGCCCAAAAGATCAGCTGGAAACACATCAGGAAAGTCTTGTACTATTGGGACTGAATCAACTGAAGGGGTATCAATATTGACATCTCTCACGTAAGCTAAATACGCGTCGCACCCCTTCTCAACTATTCACTGAGCCTTAAGGAAAGAAATAACACTACTGGGAGTGTGATCTAAAGTACCCCTTCACTCAACACGCGGTACACCTGGCATAGCCAACGTCACGATTTTGGCGTGACAATCAAGAATAGCATAATGGGGAGACAACCAGTCCATGCCCAAGATAATATCAAAATCTACTATGTGAGTAACAATAAATCGGTTTTGGTCTCAAAACTAATAAGAGCAACCAAACACGACCAATAAATACGGTCTATAACAAGAGAATCTCCCACATGAGTAGAAACATAAACATGGGAACTCAAAGAATCACGAGGTACACCCAAATGCGGAGCAAAATAAGAAGACACATAAGAGTAAGTGGAGCCTGGATCGAATAGAACTGATGCATCTCTTTGACAAACCAGTATAATACCTGTAATGACAGAATCGGAGGCAACAGCCTCGGTGCGGGCAGGAAGGGCATAGTATCGGGCCTGGCCTCCCCCTCTAGAGAGGCCTCTACCTCTCTGACCTCCACCTCTAGCTAGCTAAGCAGGTGGGGTAGCAACTGGAGCTGTAACCATAGCTTGAGAACTCTGCGGAGCACGCTGTGGCTGAGAAGTTTGTGGAGACGCAATCCTCCCAAGTCTAGGGCAATCCCTCACCACATGGCATGTGTCACCACACTCAAAACAAGCTCTAGGAAGATGTGGCTGTGACTGGCTCTAGCCATGTCTGCTGGACTGACCTCTGAAAGCATCCCACGCAGGAGGCGTGCTAGATACTGGAGGTGTATAATAAGGCTCCTGAGGTCTAGGAGGATCTGGAATACCACTAGCTGCTGGAAGAGCTAAATGAATAGGGCAACTCATATAACCCCTACCATGACGACCTGCAGCTGGGGTACGGACACCAGAATAATGGCCCAACTCTCGAGACCTCTTGGCCTCCCTCTCCTCTATCTCACTAGCATGCATACCCTCAATCCTCCTAGCAATACTCACCATCTGCTGATAAAATATATCCATCTCCAACTCATGAGCCATGCTAGACCTGATGCTGGGAATAAGCCCCTCAATAAATCGGCGAACCCTCTTGCGAACAGTAGAAACCAAGGCTGGGGCATGTCTAGCCAAACTGGTGTAGCAGACAGCATACTCCGAGATATAACACCCTGGAGCAAATTCTCAAACTCTACGTGTCATGTGTCCCTGAGGCTCTTAGTAACAAACTCTCTTAGGAACATATCTAAAAACCGGCCAAGTCAGTGAAGCTACCTCATCCGGACTGTCTAACTCATAGGTGCGCCACCACTCATAGGCGGCTTCTCGAAGATAGAAGGCAGTGAAAGACACCCCACTCCATCTTGACATACCTATAGTGTGGAGGATACGATGACACTCCTTCAGAAATCCCAGGGCATCATCTGAGGCTAACCCACTGAATACATGAGGATCATACTTCTTGAACCTCTCAAGCCTTCGCTACTCATCCTCTGAAACCGATGCCCTGTCCTCGGACTGACCTGGGGTTATAGGTTATACAGGAATAATCCTTGGGACCTGATCAACATACACTTGCTGCTCAGGAGTGCGAGCGGCGGGAATCTGTGCTTCTCCCCCGGCCTGAGATGTAGCTGCAGCAAGGGGAAGCAACCCTGCCTGAGCCAAAGTGGTGTACATGCTCATGAACTGTGCTAGAGTCTCTTGAAGTGCTGGAGTAGTAGTAGTAGGCGTATCAGACGCCTGGACTTCGGTTGGAACTGCTGGTGGTACCTCTGTGGCAGCTCACGCAGATGCTCTGACTGCACCACGTGCGCATCCTTGGCCTCTACCCCGGCCTCTAACAGCTGCAGTAGGGGGCGCGGGTGCCTGATCATCTCGAGTAGCGTGTGTCCTCACCATCTGTAAGAGAATATAAGACATAAGTTTAGAATTGTGATATCAAAATCTCGCACGACAAGGAAATCAAATGAAGTGGAATTTTCCTAACAGTTACATAGCCGCTCGTAGATAAGTACAGACGTCCCCGTACCGATCAGCGAGACTCTAATAAACCGGCTTGTGATTCATGACTCTTATGAACCTAGAGCTCTGATACCAACTTGTCACGACCCCGGTTCGCCCTCTGTAAACCATCGTGACAACACCTAGTCTCCACGACTAGGTAAGCCTAACAATGTGGAAAATAAACCAATATACGGAAGAAAATAATAAGAACGAAATAGTGAAATAAAACAGTATTTAAAAGTGCTGCTCGACATACACAATAACAACTCTCGAAATCTACACATTTCCCAAAACCCGAAATCTCATGATCACAAGCCTTTGAATGTCTACTAGTATCTAACTCCAGAATATCTAACAAAGGAAAGGAAAATACAGAAGGGCTAATACTAAAAGGGGGAGTAGAAAGAGACTCTTCGGTCTGCGGACGCGGCAGATATACCTCGGAGTCTCTACAAGCGCCTCGTCTCAAGCATGATGAATCTGAGTGGAGGTACCTGGATCTGCATATGAAAAACATGCACAGAAAAGGGCATGAGTACACCACAGCAGTACTCAGTCAGTGCCAAGCCTAACCTCGGTCGGGTAGTGACGAGGAAGGTCAGGGCCCTACTGAGATTAAATAAAATATAAGATGTGATTGTATAAGATAAAGCAGTACAATTGAAAGATAACCATAAGAATCAATACAGGATAATAAGGATAACTACAACTGAAATAGAAAATAATCACTAGGAATACCACTCTTCTCAAAGACAATAACCGGGGATCTCCTAGTATCCCGAGGATCTCTTAGTACCCTCAATACATGCCAGGGATCTCTTGGTATCCCGAGGATCTCTTGGTATCCTCAATATATGCTAGGGATCTATTGGTATCTCGAAGATCTCTTGGTATCCTCAATATACGTACTAGGGATCTCTCGGTATCACGCACATCAACTCAAATCATCAATATATACATGGGATCTCCCGGGATGCCATCCAGTAGTCCCAAAGTAAAACACATAGCAACAACACAAGGATTACTCAATTAAGCTAAATTTCATACCAAGTAAAACAGGTAGTTCTAACCTAACATGATTCACATAATACAATTATGGCAGTTTAAACAATAAAGCAATTAACTAAATTAAACATGTTTTTCTAAGCTAACAACAGATTTAAATTTCAAGTAGAGTAAGCAAGAAAGGAAAACACAATTTAAGCTACTTAAGTGACAATAGGATTTTTCAACAATTAGCACAAGTACGCACTCGTCACCTCACGCACAAGGCATTTCAATTACCACAATACCAAATCCTAAGGGGAATGTCCCCCACACAAGGTTAGGCAAGCCACTTACCTCGAACCGGCTCAAAAGTCAACCCGAAATCACGTTCATTCCATGAGTACTCGACTCCAAATGGCCCAAATCTATTCAATTACATAATGTAAATAACACTTCAAGTAACTGATTCTACAAATAAATTCTAAGATAATACGCGAAATAAGGTAAAATGACCAAAACACCCCTCGGGCCCACGTCTCGGAATCGGGTGAAATTTATATTTTCAGAAACCTTGTAGTCTCACGAATCTATACATAACAAGAACACTGAAATCGGAGTTCAATTGGCCCCTCAAATACCCATGTTAAGGTCTCTTAATCTCAAGCCCTAATTACCCATTTTTCCCCAATTTTGTACCACTAATTAGGTATTTAATCACATATAAACGAGTTATGAAGTCAAAAATGTTACCTCCAAGTGATTCCCCTTTGGTTTCCTCAAAAATCACCATCAAAAGCTTCAATCCCGTTCAAAAATAGTGGAAAAAAGAAGAAGGGTCGCGGATGGGCTATTTAAATACTGCCCAGATATTCCTTCTTTGCAAACGCGGAAGGCCCCTCGCGTTCGCGAAGCAAAAATTCGCTTGGGTCCTGATTCCTTCATCGCGAATGCGATACACGGGATGCGAACGCGATGCACCGCCTCCTCCTCCTACGCGAACGTGGGAACACCATCGCGAACGCGTAGGTATGAAACATCCCAGCTTCACGAACGCGGGAGACTCTTCGCGAACGCGAAGCACAAAAACTCCCCTAGCCCCAGCTCCTCTTCACAAATGCGAGACCCTACTTGCAAACGCGAAAAAGGAAACCAGAACTGGGCTGCTACAATTTTTGCTGCAATTTCAACAAGTCCCAAAATGCCATGTTGAGCATCCGAAACACACCCGAGGCCCCCAGGACCTCAACCAAACATGCCAACAAATCCTAAAACATTATTCAAACTTGTTCCAATCTTTGAAACACTCAAAACAACATCAAAACACCAATTTAGCATCGAATTCAAGCCTAAGAACTTCAAAAACTCTCAAAATACGCTTTCGATCAAAAAGTCTATCAAACCTTGTCCGAATGACCTAAAATTTTACACACATGTCACATTCAACACTACGAAGCTACTCCAACTTCTGAAATTCCATTCTGACCCTCGGATCAAAATTTCACTATCGAACCGGAAACTTCAAAAATTCAACTTTCAGCATTTCAAGCCTAAATTAGCTACAGACCTCCAAAACACCATCCGAACACGCCCCTAAACCTGAAATCACCCAACGGAGCTAATGGAACCATCAGAATTCCATTCCGAAGCCGTCTTCACACTGTTCCGACTACGGTTAAATTTCCAAAATTTAAGCTCTCATTTAGGGACTAAGTGTCCCTAAACTCTCCGAAACTCCCAATAATTCCTCCCGACAACTCACAATAGTAGAAGAAAATATGGGGAAAGCAGTTAATAGGAGATTAGAGCATAAATTCTTAAAATGATCGGCCGGGTCGTTGCACTGAGGCCGAGGGCCTGGTTGTGAGGATATTAATACCATAACGCGTGAGTTATCTGCGTAGCACATGAGTTAACCGTGCGGGTCCAGGTATTGATACCATAACGCGTGAGTTGTCTACGTAGCACGTGAGTTAACCGTGCAAATCCAGGTATTGATATGATGGCACGTGAGTTGTCCGTGTTTAGCGCTTGGGCTTTGGGAGCTCCTCCGGAGTCTGTACACACCCCCAGTGAGCGCAAAGTGTTGAGTATTTTGAGTGTGTTGAGTCTTGAGCGCGAGTGATGAGTGATGGAGTGACACTGCGGTGAGGTTGTATTTATTTGTGCTGTTGCTGCATTTATCTGTTAAATTTCTTTGTGGCATTTACTGAGTTATGGAATTTACCTATTTATTTCTGTTTATTTTCTTAAATTGTGAAAATAAATAATTGGACTGTTTTACTTAGCTCGTCACTACTGCTTAGTTCCTTAGTTATTTATGTTACTACTGTGTCGGTTGTACTCATACTACACCCTGCACTTTATGTGCAGATCCAGGTGAGTTAGAGCGCGGGAATCGTTGAGTTCAAGTCAACTATCTGTGGAGATTGCAAGGTAGCTGCTAATTCCGTAGGACCTTGTTACTCCTCTTGTCATTTCTTCTTTTGGATAGTTAGACAGTTTATATATCTTAGTTTATAGTTTTAGACGCTCATGACTTAGTTGTTGATATCCAATTTTTCTCATAATATTTTAAAACTGTGCCTTGGCATCAACTAGTATTTTTCATACAATTTCTGCATTTTAAAAATATTTTAATTAATTTCTCCCAGCATTTTATTTTTAAAATAATCACTAATTGAATCACAAATAGTTTTATAATAATTTTGTGACTTAATTTTAGCATTTGCATTTGTACTAAGTTTCAATTATTGCACAAATAGCCACATTTGTATTTTTAGGATGCAATTGTAATTACTTTGCAATTATAGCCCACGCATGCATTAATATATTATTTTATCATAAAATAGCCTTTTATATTTTTAAAATATTAAGTAATTATTTTAAAATATTTTCAGGCATGAAAATAATTTTTTACAAACTATTAGTTATTTTTAAAAATTGTTTTATCAATTAAATAGATATTTAATAAATGACACTCTTATTTTCGGATTTGCCTAATTAGCTAGCCCAATTTCAACCCCTAACCTACTAAGACCAGCCCAAATATACTTATCAGGCATCCTAGAGAGCTTAGGCCCAAACCCCTTATCTACCCGACCCAGTTCTTGTTAAATCATGGCCGTTGATCATTTGATCAACGGCCCAAATCCTCCCTACCATAATTAAACCATAATGACCCCCCAAACCTCTCATTTCCTCTCCTCTTACCACCGTCACTCACCTCTCCTCCTCTCAAATGCTCTCAAATCTTAACCCTAATTTGCCGTCATTGTCACTCATCTACTGCCGTTCATGGTGGTTTCTCACCACCACCAGGCCTCTAATGGCCTCTCCTATGCTGGTACCGCCATCTCTAAGGTCCTCGAGGGACTAGGGTTAGTCCGCTTACACCTGTGGCCCTTTCTTGCTTGTTTCAGGCTGTTCCAGTTCGATTTCGAGTAAGATCTTCCTATTTTGCTTTAAACCTATGGATTTCTAATCCTACTTCTTCATCTCTGTGTTGTTTTTCTCGAAACCCTAATTCTGTCCTTTGAACTTCCTAGATTTGTGCAAGATCTGAGATGGATTGAACCTATTTCACATGAGTTTTACAAAAATCTTCTGATTTTCGAGTGGTTTTCCATTTTCCTAAACTAGGGTTTCCTGAAAGTCTCTTTCTTCAAAACGTTTTGCAAATTTTAAGTATTTAATATTCTATTCTCATGTGTTTTGACCGATTTCATAGAATCTGTTTCAGCCCTAACTAGTTTCTGCTAAAACCCTAATTTTTTCGATACTTTGCTCCGATTCTGAGGTTAGCGGATTACTCGTGCACCGATTTTATTCTATGCTTTGGTTCCTGTGATTTTTCTTTAGCTTAATTCGATGTCCTGTGATTTTTACCCTAATGTGCCTCTATTAAGGTTCTTTGTTCGACTTCTCGACTGATTCTATGTATCTATATTCATTTTGTTTATCTATTTATGGAAAACCTATATTTTCTCCTTAAATCAGCGTTGTTTTGAATTCTTGATTTACTAATTTGTTTCGTTCAAACTTATATGTTGAGCCTTGATTATTCCTTTATTTGCAGTCATATTTAGTTTCTTGCCTTATTTGAATTATCTGCGATACTTGCTGATTCTTACTAACTGTTTTCTTAATTAAACCCCTTGTTATTTACCCCTAATTGCCCATCATATGCTTAGGCTTTACTAGATTCTTCTTTCCTTAAATGTATTCTGCCTTTACCGTTGGGTAATTACCCTTAATTAAGGGAAAATTGCGCTAATTTGTGTGTAATTGATTCTGTGGCCTCCTTAATTGCTGAATGTTTGATTCCCTTTACCTTATTCTTCTTGCTCTTAACTACTATATATACTCTCCTCTATTCTTACTTCTGGACACGAACATTAGTTCATCATCTACTCTTACACTCTAAAAAGGTTCTCTGTTCTTCTTGCTACTTGTGATCTTCACCAGTCTAGCCGGCTGTAAGCAAAGGCTAGAAATTGCACAACACCTGTCTTACATCTTGTGTTCTCATTCCCTAACTGGTATGCTTCTAATTAAGTTTTAGAATCTAAACCTATGTGTTTATTTACTGCCTTAGTTCATCAGTCCTGAGTTCATTCCTGCTTCTGTTTACTACTTATCTAACATGCCTAATACACCTTGTTCAATACCTAATTAGCATGTTTCAACTTAGTTGCATGTCTATTGTTTATCTAACATGCCCAAATACTGCCTTGATCAAATAGGTGATTCGCATGTCTCCACTTTACTTGCCTATTTACTATCTTGTTTAACCTATCTTACACTGTCTTATTCCATATGTGATTAGCCTGTTTGCCTGACTACTATTTATCTAGCATGCCTAAAATTTGTTTTGTAAGTGTGTAATTAGCATGTCTACACTTGTTAATATTTGCCTAGCCTGTCCATTTAAGTTCTTGCTTGTTCTACCTTGCTCCTGCTGAGATATCTGGTCCCTCTAGGGTAGCTCTAGTTGTGTTGTTTATGTGTCCTCAACATGTTTCTATTGTGATCTTTACTTCACGTTTCAATGACTTACATTATATCTAAGCTATTAGTTTTGTAGAACCCCTTGAGAATTCTAGGCACCGTGTTGTTTATGTGCTCTACTAAGGTGTATTCTATGTGTCCCCAACCCCTCTTTCCTCGTGTGGAACCTGCTTGCCAAGTGTTTCTAAATAATGATTGTTCTATGATTTGTGTTTGACTTAAAAGTGTTTTCCATACTTTTCTCAAACTGTTTTTACCTCCAAATTAGTACTGTTTTTTTTTTTCAGAAAATCTATTTACTTCTTAGAATCCTCTCCATATTTTTACCAAACTCTTTCAAATCATGTCAAGCACTCTCACTTATTCTTAGCTTATTAAATCCTGTCACTCTGGTATATGTACTCGTTAGAGATCCTAGAGGTCTCTCTGAACTCTGGCATAACAGGGGTGGCTCTTCCACACTGCACATAGATCAGTCCTTATTTGAGAAAGTCTATGTATAAGCACTGTCCGGGATCCTTGAGGTCCTTAGGGAACTCTGACACACCTGGACATGAAATTGGCTATGAAACCTTTGAGTATTTGAGACTGGTGAAGGCCTGGTACAACAGGATTTGCTTTGGGACTACTATAGGCTCCCTATAGTTTAATTTCTATTCTATTTATGTAATTTTTATTCAATCATTGGTCTGTAATAATTAATTGTAAACAGATAATGGGGTGACTGATAAGTTAGGATTTTAACATGTTTTATGCCCCTACTTACCTATGCTTTGATCATATATTGTTACAAAATAGTCCTAAAAGGCTCACAAGTTGTGCTTGATCGCAGGTTTGATCGACAAAGTGACGAAATGTCAAAGATCGACTCAAAAAGGAGTGAAACATGCTCAAGTATCAAAGACCAAGAAATATTAAGAAAAGAAGGCCTAGTGCGGACCGCGCAAAGTGGAATGTGGCCGCACTAGGTGGTTCAGAGAGTTGATGAATCAGGACTAGAAGAAGCGCGACCGCGATACACATCTCGTTGTCCGCGGTGAAGGCTCCGCGGCCACACTACTCTTTTGTGCGGTCCGCGGTCATGAGGTTCAGAGAGATTGAGTTTGCAAAGCCAGTGCCATGTGGTCCGCGGTCGTGGTTGCGCGGACCGCGCCAGCTCCCTCTACGACTGCGGTCGTGGTTGCGCGGACTGCACCAGCTCCCTCCGTGGCCGCGGTCCGTTCTATGCGGTCCGCGGTGTCTAAGTTCAGAGAAGCAGAAGGAAGCCCAGTGCGGCCGCGGTCCATTTAATGCAACTCGCACTGACCCCGCATGGGGTATTTTTGTCCTTTTTTCAGCCTAGTGTAAATAGAATATTTTACCATTTTTTAGGTATTGAGACATATCAGACAACAGTTGCGCTCGTGAGAACGAATTTTGTAGCCATTTTTGGAAATTTTGCTTTACATTTACCATAGATTCTTGTATTTTAATTTTAGCAATTAATTAATATGCTTAGTTCTTCTTCTATTTCTTCAATTTCTTTATCTATCATGAGTAGCTAAACCCATTAGCTAGGGTTGTGGCTCAATCCTAGTGTGGGTAATTGATGGGTGTTGCCATCTAGTGTTAGATTGACTATGGGTGTTTGCTATTTGGGTTGATTTTATGTTTAATTCTAGAATTGGTGGTTGCAAACACTAATTCAAGTTTTGTGGGTTTAACTCTTCTTAAGAAAGAGAGTCTATAACCCCAAAATTGACCTAACAAGGAATTGGGATGGACTCATGAGAAATGATAGTCTCAATTAACGAGTTAAACCTCGAGAGAGTAATTACTCTACTTGAAACCTAGTTACTTGGTCTAATTTGCCTACCCATTTGGTCTCGAGAAAGTCAATTGGGCAAAGTCACTTTCTCTACCGAGAGGTGTGAGAGTGGGTAAAATTGTGCAACGGTTATAGCATAAGCCCCAATTATGTCAATCGAACCTTAGTAACATCTACCCGTCAATTAGCCACCTAGGTAGTGTCACGACCCTTGTGCCCTTCTTCCCATTAGATATAACTCAGCAATATTCTCGTAGCATAATTTAGTGTTAATCAATAGTTTTACAAAAATAGTTATAATTTGAAAACCCAAAAATATTTGAAGTGACATTAGGAGTACAAACACATCTCTAGGATAGACAGACAATCCAACTCCACTACTAGCTCCCTGAGGAATTTGATCCCGACCTTCATATCGGGTAAAAGCTATTGCGACCCGCTCCTCCTACCTTAGTGTAGCGTTGAGTTGGCAGTGATTACTTTTTGGCGCCGTTGTCGGGGAGCTTACGGTGTTGACTATCTGTTTATTTAGTTTTGTGTTTTGCTTCTCTTTCCTTCTTGTTTACTAATTTTGTTTGTGTCGATCAATCAGGTACAAATGGCTCTTAATGCAAATGACCCTCTCGGCAACGTGATAGTGGGGGAGGAGGTAGAGGATCTAGAACAAGATGAGGTCTTACCTCAAGTTCCACGGAGAGGCCGAAATGCCAATGTAAATGCAAATGAGAACAACAATATTCCAGACCCTCCTTCGGCACCGCCGAGAGTGGCTCCCACAGTTTTACCAAATCAAGGATACGCCAGTGCTATTGTACCTCCCCGAATCCGAACGGGGAACTTTCAAATCACAAATGTTATGTTGACCTTGCTCGAGAAAAGAGGGTATTTCACGGGCGCCTCCGATCAAAATGCCTACAAGCACTTGAAGGGGTTCGTAGATACATGCTGGGGTAATAAGAAGACAAATGTGTCCGAGGATGCATTGAAATTGAGGCTTTTCCCATTCTCTCTTCGGGGTAAAGTATTGGATTGGTTAGAAAGGCTCCCCAATCATTCTATCACAACATGGGATGAATTGGCGGATAAATTTATTGCCAAGTTATTTTCTCCAAGTCATATGGCGGTTTTTCGGGATGAAATTCTAGCCTTCAAGCAGGAGCCAACGGAACCTTTGCACGAGATATGGGAAATATATAGAACAATGGTAAAAGAGTGCCCTAATAACGACATGACCGAGGCTATGATTCAACAAACATTTTATCGGGGCATCAACACCACGAATCAATGCATTGTGAACCAATTGGCCGGAGGGAACTTTATGAAACTTTCTTACCAAGAGGCATGTGATGTACTTGATGAAATGGCCGACACCTCTTCGGCATGGAAAAGCCGAGCAAATGTGCCCCAAGGTGACCCTACGGTCATCCATTTGCACAAGGAATTGCATTATCATGGCCAAGCTATTGCCGAGATTACAACAACTATGAATCAATTGGCAAAGGGGCAATTGCAACAAGTCCAAACCCTGCGCCAAGTCAATGCAATGGAAGGTGTTTCTATGTTGAAAGGGAGGCAAAGAGGGCAACATCCTCAAGGTAATTGTGAACAATATGACAACAACAATGATGGTGGTGGTTATTCAAATGAGTGCTATGATGATCAAAGCGAAGATGTCCAATATGTCAATAACTACCAAGGGAATAGAGGCAACTCTTCGAATCAACAATGGCGTCCTCAAGGAAATTGGGGTAATCAACAACAAGGCGGAGGTAATTGGATAATAACAATCAACAACAAGGTGGTGGCAATTGGAATAATAACAACCAAAACAACAATTGGGGTAATCAAAGCAACCAAGGGAATTGGAATGGTAATAACAATAATTGGAGCAGCAACAACAATCAAGGAGGGTGGAACAATAGCGGCAACCAAGGCAACCAGGGGCAAGGCTATCAAAGGCCCCCATGTACCAACAACCAAACAATCCACCCCCTTTCCTTCTCAAGATCCGAGTTCTTCCGTGAGTGATATGGGGAGAATAGAAAGAATGTTCGAGCAAATGATGAAAAAGAACCAAGATGCCGATGCTCAATTAGCTTCTCATAATACATCTATCCGGAACTTGGAGGTGCAATTAGGAAAAATCTCTCAAGCATTGAATACTCATCCCAAGGGTGCGCTACGAAGTGATACGGTAGTGAATCCGAAGGGTGGGAATAATAATCATGTGATGGCGGTTACAACAAGAAGTGGGAGAGGCGGTGATGTGAATGCCTCAAAGCAAAAGCAAGTTATGGATGAAGATGTTGAGTTGCGGGTTAATGATGTACCTTTGATTGTTGATGCTATGGTTAAACAAAATGTGAACAATGATGTGCGGATTGATATTGATGATGAAGCCGAGGTAGAGACTCAAGATGTCGTGAACCCGTCTAGGGAGCACATGATTGACATGCCTAAGCCGGTTGTACCTAAGGCCAAGGCACCTTTGCCTAGGCCACCTCCACCTTATCCTCAACGGTTAGAAAAGCAAAAGAGTGACAATCAATTCAAAAAGTTCATTGATATGATGAAGAGCCTCACAATCAATGTGCCTTTGGTAGAGGCGCTTGAGCAAATGCCAGGGTACGCTAAGTTCATGAAAGATTTGGTAACAAAGAAGAGGTCGATGGAGTGTGAAACAATTAAAATTACTCATCAAGTGAGTGCCATAGTGCATTCAATGGCACCCAAGCTTGAGGACCCCGGAGCTTTTACTATCCCTTGTACTATCGGAAGTGCGGATTTTGCCAAGGCCCTTTGTGACTTGGGGGCTAGCATAAATTTGATGCCGTACTCGGTCTTCACGACTTTGGGAATTGGACAACCTCGACCTACCTCAATGAGACTTCAAATGGCGGATTGTTCGATGAAGCGACCTTTGGGCATAATCGATGATGTACTTGTTCGGGTGGATAAGTTTTTATTGCCAGCCGACTTTGTCATATTGGATTGTGAGGTGGACTTTGAAGTGCTGATTATTCTTGGTAGATCCTTCCTAGCTACGAGGAAGGCATTGGTCGATGTTGAAGTGGGTGAGTTGACTTTCCAAGTGGGGGATGAGAAGGTGGTATTCCGTATTTGCAAATCAATGAGACAACCTAATAGCACGGAAGTGTGTTCTTTTGTAGACATTGTCACAGCTGTGATAGTGGATGACACAAGTTCCATGATCCATGTTGAAGATCCCCTTGAGGTCGTGCTTCTTAATATGGATGTTAATGATGATGCTAGTAGAGTGGAGTGCGTGAATGCACTGCATGGTATGGGTTCATATTCATATGAGCCTAGGAGGATATCTTTAGATCTTGAAAACCGCAAAACTCCACCAACAAAGCCATCGATTGAGGAGCCACCAGTGTTGGAATTGAAGCCACTTCCTCCACACCTCAGGTATGAATTCTTGGGTTCAAATTCTACTTTACCTATTATTATTTCTTCTTGCCTTACTAACCTGCAGGTTGAGGCCACATTGGCGGTTCTTCAAAAGCGGAAAAGGGCAATCGGATAGACTCTAGCTGATATTCGGGGAATAAGCCCCGCGTTTTGCATGCATAAAATTATCTTGGGGGAGGATGCAAAGCCTTCCTTGGAGCATCAAAGAAGACTAAATGAGGCGATGCAAGAGGTGGTGAAGAAAGAGGTTATCAAGTGGTTAGATGCTGGGGTGGTTTACCCTATTTCTGACAGTTCGTGGACTTCTTCGGTGCAATATGTGCCGAAAAAAGGGTGGTATGACCGTGGTGACCAATGACAACAATGAGCTCATTCCCACTAGAACGGTCACTGGGTGGAGAGTTTGTATGGATTACCGGAAGCTGAACAAGGTGACTAGAAAAGATCATTTCCCATTGCCATTCCTTGACCAAATGCTTGATCGTCTTGCGGGCTGGGCTTTCTATTGTTTTCTGGATGGTTACTCGGGGTACAATCAAATTCTAATTGCCCCGGAGGACCAAGAGAAGACCACCTTTACATGTCTTATGGCACATTCACCTTCTCTAGAATGCCATTTGGATTGTGTAATGCTCCGGCGACCTTCCAACGTTACATGATGGCTATTTTCACCAACATGGTGGAGGATATCTTGGAGGTCTTCATGGATGGTTTTAGTGTGGTTGGGGATTCTTTTGAGGAGTGCTTGGTAAACTTGGATAGAGTGTTGGCCCGATGTGAAGACACCAACCTTGTTCTCAATTGGGAAAAATGCCATTTTATGGTAGAAAAAGGTATAGTATTGTGTCAAAAAATCTCGAAACGAGGAATTGAAGTTGACAAGGCCAAGATTGAGGTTATTTCGAGGCTCCCTCCCTCCATTTCTGTCAAAGGGGTGAGGAGTTTCCTTGGGCACGCGGGTTTCTACCAAAGGTTCATAAAAGATTTTTCTAAAGTGGTACATCCATTGTGCAAGTTGCTAGAGAAAGATGCAAAGTTCTTGTTCGATGAGAGTTGTATGCATGCATTCGAGTTCTTAAGCTCAAGTTGACTTCTACCCCCATCATTACCGCACCAAATTGGAGCTTTCCCTTTGAGCTCATGTGTGATGCTAGTGACGTTGCGGTTGGGGCTGTTTTGGGCCAAAGAATCAACAAGATGTTTCATCCGGTGTACTATGGAAGCAAGACCATGAATGAGGCTCAAAGAAACTATACAGTCACCGAGAAAGAATTGTTAGCTATAGAAAAGTTTCGACCTTACCTTATGGGGGCCAAAGTTATAGTGCACACCGATCATACCACCCTTAGGTATTTGATGACCAAGAAACACTCCAAGGCGAGATTGATGAGATGGGTGTTACTTCTTCAAGAGTTTGATCTAGAAATTGTTGACCGGAAGGGTAGTGAAAATCAAGTGGCAGACCACTTGTCCCATTTGAAGGAGGAGGGGAGGCCTTGTGACGGCCTTGAGATCAATGATTCATTTCCTAACGAACAACTCCTTGCGGTGTCAATGAAGGATTTGCCATGGTTTGCCGTTGTTGCCAATTACCTTGTGACCGGAATAATCCCGTGTGAGCTCTCTTCTAACCAAAGGAAGAAGCTCAAGCGGGATAGTTTGGATTTCTATTGGGATGAGCCATACTTGTTCAAGATTTGCACGGATGGTGTGATTCGACGATGTGTCCCGGAGGAGGAACAATTGGGTATTTTGGAGGCTTGCCAATCCTCCCCCTATGGTGGCCATCATGGCAGGGCGAGAACGACTTCTAAAGTGCTTAATTGCAGATTTTACTGACCTACCTTGTTTAAAGATGCGGGCGATTTGGTGAATAGATGTGATGAGTGCCAAAGAGCCGGCGGAATTTCTAAAAGGGATGAGATGCCCCTCAATACAATTCTTGAAGTGGATATCTTTGAAGTTTGGGGCATCGATTTCATGGGTCCTTTTGTGAGCTCTTGTGGGAAAACTTACATTCTCGTGGCGGTGTACTATGTCTCAAAATGGGTTGAAGCTGTGGCTTTTCTAAACAATGAAGCCCGGAGTGTTGTGGCATTTTTGAAAAAGAGTATCTTCACAAGGTTTGGCACTCCTCGTGCTATTATTAGTGATGGGGGGTCTCACTATTGCAACAAGGATTTCGACACGTTGCTTTCTAAGTACGGTGTCAATCATAAAGTTTCGACCCCCTATCATCCTCAAGCTAGTGGCCAAGTGGAAATCTCCAACAGAGAAATTAAGAGTATCTTGTCTAAAACTGTCAATGCTAATAGGACCGATTGGTCGAAAAAGTTGGATGATGCTCTTTGGGCTTATCGAACGGCTTACAAAACTCTGATTGGTATGTCACCGTACCGGTTAGTGTTTGGGAAAGCTTGTCATCTTTCGGTGGAATTAGAGTACAAGGCCATGTGGGCTTTGAGGAAGTTGAACTTAGAATGGGATATTGCGGCAAATCTGCGGGTTGAACAACTTAATGAGCTTGATGAGTTTATATTCCATGCCTACTCCAGCTCGTCCTTGTACAAGGACAAAATGAAGTACCTTCACGACAAATATGCTTGGGGCAAGGAGTTCAAGGTTAGAGATATGGTTCTCTTGTTCAATTCCCAGTTACATCTGTTTCCGGGTAAGCTCAAGTCAAAGTGGAGTGGGCCGTTTGAAGTTGTGTTCGTGACCCCATTTGGTGCTCTTGATCTAAGGAACAAGAATGGTGAAGTATTTAGAGCCAATGGACATCTGGTCAAGCATTATCTTGGGAAATTTGATGATAGCCACGTGGTGGCACTTCTCCATCTAAAATGATGTGCTGGTAACATGCGTCGTGTTGCGATATTAAATCAGGCGCTGCTTGGGAGGCAACCTATCTCTTTTTCTTTTTGTTATTTTCTGTGTTTTCTTGGTAGTGTAGGTTTGATTTTTGAGCAAACCAATTGTGAGATGTTGTAGGGATTGAGTTGATGTAGTGAAAATAGTTTTAAAAAAAGAGTTGAATAGTCTCTGAAGATTGCTAGTGCGATCATGGATGCTTTTGTGACGTCCGCACTGGCGATGGTGAAAAGTGGTACTCTCTGAAGTTTGCCACCGCGGACGCATTCCATTTAGTGCGGACCGCGGTGGACCTCCGCAGCCACGGTGGACCTCCGCGGCCACGGTCTGTTTTGTGCGGACCACGGAGGTTGCCTGCTCAAACTTCATTCTGAACAAACCCAGCGCGGTCCGCGGTCGGTTTTGTGCGGCCGCACTGGTAGGTAAGGCTGGGTCCCACTATTTTTCTATAAATAGAGCCCAAGGGTCACAACTTACACTTTTCGAAATTTTAACACTCAGACCCCTAAAAACTACTGTTCACTCTCTCTTCTGATAATAATTCATGTTTAGCCTGATTAATTGCATCTCATCATCACAATCTGGTAACATTTCATCATCTTTCTTTGTTTTATATTATAATTTCATTTTGTTTTTCATGCCCAGTAGCTAGAGTCTATTCTTCTTCTCATTTTTATTTCATTTGTTAGCCTTAGAAAGTGTAATGGTGGGATATTGTGTGTTTAGAGACCTTTGTGAACTGGGTAAAATGAGTAGGGACAAGTTAGGTGGAAAACTTGAACAAAAATAGCAAAAACTTAAACCCTGACTTAGTGCCTGTTCAAAGTACTCTCCGCGGCCCATGGTCGCCTTTGTGCGGTCCGCGGTGCCCTGACGTGGTCCGCATTACCATTTTGTGCGGACCGCGGTGCCCATGTGATCGAAATTGAACCTATGCCCAACGTGACCGCATTGCACTTTATGCGGTCCGTGCTGGTCCACCGCGGCCGCAGTGCTACTTTGTGCGGGCCGCGGTGGTTGGATTTAGAGAGGTGGTGTTTCAGTCCTTACATTAGTGCGGACCGCAATTGCTTTTATGCGGTCCGCGGTGCCCTAATGCGGCCGCACTACTATTTGTGCGGTCCGCGATGGGCAGAATCAGAGAGATATTGTCCAGGGCCTTGTCCCAATGCGGATCGCGATCGTCTTTGTGCGGTCCACGGTGCCCCCAGTGCGGCCACACTCCTGTTTGTGTGGGCCGTGGTGCCATGTTCTACAACTGTTTCTGCAACATTTAACCTACTGTCTGCAATTCAATTTCAAGACTTGTTTCACTGCTTGTGCTGATACTAACTATGTTAGATGTGTATGCTTGCAGATAATGCTGAAACAACGAGGTAAAGGTGCCAAACAACCCGGCCGAAGTAATTCATCCCGGGGAGGGAAACAACGGATGGTAAAACTCACTCCCCAGGCTAGACAAAACATAAAGGACATGATAAAAGCAATCAAAGCGGCTGATAGAGCCCTTGACACCTTGGGGAGTGAGTATGAGCCCTCCCCGGAGTTCTCTTCAGATTCAGTCCCTCTTTATATCCCGTATCCGGAAAATCCATACATAGAGACACTCATCCATCTTCCCCCGATGCTCGAGCTTCAATCAACATTTCTTCTGGGTCGTCTGAGGGCTCAGCGGCAGGTAGTGGGGATGAATACTCTACCTCCCCCACAGCATCAATATCTGGAGATGGTGCTAGAGGTGATGAGGGAGATGGGAGTTACCAGGGGGTGGTGTGCTGCAGGTTGGGGTGTTGACCGGACTAGGAGTCCCGCTATTTGGGAGGATAGATTCGTCAGCCAGGTGACGTTCCACAAGTTTAGGGAATGGTGGCCGGCACGGAAATTAATTCTTGAGATGAGTTTCATTGACAGAGACCTCCTACCCCTACACCCCAATGTACATAGACAGTTTCAGGCTCAGGTGGGTTGGGAGTTCTTTAAATATAATTGTGTGAAGGCGAATGAGAATATGGTCAAGGAGTTCTATAGCAATGTGGCCCACATCCTGAAGGGCACTAAGGTGACCAAAGTGAGAAACAAAAATGTGGTATTTACCAGGAAGGCAATAAATGAATACCTGGGGTTCAATGATGAAGATGAGTCCCTTTACAATGAAAAGTTGGCAATGGACGAGGAGGTTTGTCCATGGTTAGCTTCATACCTGGCAATCCCGGGTATGGTTCCAGAGTGGTTACAAGCAGGGACCAAAATACTTCGGAGAACCTTTAACTTTGAGGCAAGAGGGTGGTTGACTTTTGTGTGCAGTCGGCTCGACCCCACTACCTATGATCAGACTATTCCACTCGCCCGGGCTATTCTTGTTTCTTATATTATGGTGGGATATCCTATAAACGTGGGCAATGTGATGTCCTGCGACATTTCTGCAGTGGGGGTTGAGCATGACCGGAACTACCCTTTTCCCAGCACCCTCACTATGTATTTTCGGGAACTGGAAGTGGAGAAGAGACCTTTTGCTGTAAAGGTCAAACTTGTGGATCCGTTTTCATGGTACAGTTTGAAGGGGTCAGACAACCCCAAGGACAAAAATTACAAGCCACCTGCTTCTGCCCCAACCGGCCAGTCTAAAGAGCCGGTTACGCTAGAGCCCTCCACTGAGCCTACTTCCACTATTGCTGACATGCCTCCCGAACCTTCCACTTCTGCTGGTCCCTCGACTTCAGCTGGCCCGAGGATTCCATCTTCCCGGGCCCATCCTATCACCGCCCACCAGCTGAGCCAGACACTTCATAGCTTGAACAACTGGATGGCGACTACTTCATCCAAGTTGTCCACCTTGGCTTCTACCATTGCAGCTCAGTCGGCACCACAGCCAGTGCAGGTGCCCCAGTCTATCGAGGATTCACTTAAGGAGATTCTTGCCAACCAACAAAAGATCCTCGATTCTCAGGCTGCCTTGGCTAAGGTAGTGGATTCATATGGCAAGGCCCTGAAGGAGCTTGCCAGGGAGCACAAGAAGTTGCGCAAAACACGGGCTTCCAAGGAGTTTGTGAAGGCACTGAGGGAGGATGTTGACAAACTGAAGGCAGACCAGATGCCTTTAGACTTGCTATTTGAGGATCCAGCCCCAGCAGCAGCACCAGTAGCAGAGCCACAGTAGGAGCAGACACAGAGGGTTCCAAAGAAGAAGAGGAATCTCCCTAGTGCAGATAAGGCGATCATCCAATTGGCGGACCGCCCGAAGGTTTTCCCCAGTCAGCCACAGGATGTTCCAGATATTCAGCCCATACAGGTCCAGGCCCCAATCCCAGCAGCTGAGCAGCAGGAGACCGGGAACCAGTCTGAGGTTCCCGTACATACAGAGGACCAGGGGACCACTCATGTTCCCATGCAGACAGACGATACTTAGGGAGCTCCTATATATTTTCCTTTTGATTTTTTGATGCTTATTTGTTTAGTTGGCATTGGGTACGATGCCATATTTTATTTGTGGGGGTGCGCCCTACTTTTTATTTGGATGATTGTATATATTAGTTTATTTGGTCTGTACATAACTTTACATTTAGTTACTTTTATCGCACTTTTTATCTTCTTTTTGGTCTGTATATAAAGTTACATTTTTGTATATATATTCATCCCCCGTTGTATATTCTAATCCCCTATTGTAAATATTCATTCTATTTTCTATTTTTGTAAAAGTTTTTCATTCTTAGCTTAGTAGATAGGCTCGCAGCCTTTTTGTTTTAGTTTTTGAGCTTTCAATAAACCCTTGGTTTTCTTAATGTCACAGTTCTTTCCAAGGGTGGAGTATTGTGCGAACCGGGTGGCTTTTCCCGATGATGGATGGCGTGACAACCTTCTTAAGGGTTTGAGTCCGTTTTTGAATTTTCTCTTGTTTTTAGTAGTTTGTAGTTAAGGGTACCTCAAGCAAAGCTTCACTTGGGCCTAACACATTTGCCTTTGATCCCATGGTCAAAGACAAGGGGTTGTGTTTAGGATGGTGAAAGTAGTGACCTTGAGACTCTTGTGTTGACCAAACAAACATCATATGGTCTTTCGAGACTATTGTGTACTCAATCGTGTCTGAGGTTGTTGTGGGCCTCCGACTCTATGTCTTTAGCAATCCTTGAGTGTGTGTGGTGAGGAATCGAATTGTGAGTCCAAGTCCCGAGCCAATGGTCTAGAACTTGCCCTGAATGTTTGTTGAGGCAAAATTTTGAGTGAAATTCGATTTGAGAAGTGATTATAGGCTCTCCTTGATCTAAACAATAGTCGAACAATTCCATAGCCTACCAATGATATAATTTTTAGATAACCCTTTTAAGTCTTAAACCTTTTTCTTTCAAGAACCAATGCTACAAGCCTATACTCGTTCTAAATTATACCCTCTCTTGGCACCCAAATCGTCCCTTAAGTACTGGCAAAAGTCTAAGTTTGGGGGGGGGGAGAGACAAGAAAGGAAACAAAGAGGTAAAAAGGGACAAAAGCAAAAGGAAAGGAAGGCGATGAAAAAGAAAGAAAAGAAAAAGACTAAAAGAAAGCCCAATGTGCAAAGAATAAAACAGGATTGAAGAAAAACAAAAGTGAAAAAGGTGTGGATAAAAGTATAAAAAGGAGAAATGCTTTGAATTGTATAAGAAAGAGTGACAATGTGTCTCTCTAACCCCTTGAAAAGAAGTGGAATACTCAAAGAGTCAAAAAGAATTGTGCTAGAATGAATCAAAAGAAGTGCTTAAGGGAAGATGGAATCCATGTAGACCAACAACTTTTCCTACCCTGAACCAAAAGCCTTCACATTGACTCCATAAAAGCCCTATATGATCTTGAGTTGGATGACCCTCACATTAGTGGATACTTACATGAGGGTCAAGCATATGGTACTTTGAGCCGGACTTGTGACCTTTCCTTGAGAGAGACGAGTGACTTCCCATTAACCTTGGTTTGCATGCTTATACTCTAAAAAGGTGAGGTTTGCTTAGGGAGAGTTGAGGATGTGTGAGTTTGGGGTCCACAACGACCAAAGTAATTGAGAGAGTTCTTTGATATAATGAGTCAATTCTTGATGCTCTTGTGTCACACTTGATCCATAGTTTTTCAAAGTTTGAATTCTATTAATGATCCATTGTATTAAGGGAACTTGTTAGTCCCAATTGCTGCTTGTTGAGGTTACTTTAGAAGAGCTGGAATTACTTGGATTTTCTTTTAAGGGGTGGGTCTTATTTTGTTTGCTTGAGGACAAGCAAAGATTTAAGTTTGGGGGAGTTGATAAGTTAGGATTTTAACATGTTTTATGCCCCTACTTGCCTATGCTTTGATCATATATTGTTACAAAATAGTCCTAAAAGGCTCACAAGTTGTGCTTGATCGCAGGTTTGATCGACAAAGTGACGAAATGTCAAAGATCGGATAAAAAAGGAGTGAAATCTGCTCAAGAATCAAAGATCAAGAAATATTGAGAAAAGAAGGCCTAGTGCGGACCGCGCAAAGTGGAATGCGGCCGCACTAGGTGGTTCAGAGAGTTGGTGAATCAGGACTAGAAGAAGTGCGGCTGCGGTACACATCTCGCGGTTCGCGGTGAAGGCTCCACAACCACACTACTCTTTTGTGCGGTTCGTGGTCATGAGGTTCAGAGAGATTGAGTTTGCAAAGCCAGTGCCATGCGGTCCGCGGTCGTGGTTGCGCGGACCGCGCCAGCTCCTCCGCGGCCAGGGTCGTGGTTGCGCGGACCACACCAGCTCCCTCTGCGTCCGTGGTCCGTTCTATGCGGTATGCGGTGTCCAAGTTCAGAGAAGCATAAGGAAGCCCAGTTCGGCCGCGGTCCATTTAATGCGGCCCGCACAGACCCCGCAGGGGTATTTTTGTCCAATTTTTCTAGCCTAGTATAAATAGAACATTTTACCATTTTTTAGGTATTGAGACATATCAGACAACAACTGCGCTCATGAGAACGAATTTTGTAGCCATTTTTGGCACTTTTGCTTTACATTTACCATAGATTCTTGTATTTTAATTTTAGCAATTAATTAATATGCTTAGTTCTTCATCTATTTCTTCAATTTCTTTATCTAGCATGAGTAGCTAAACATATTAGCTAGGGTTGTGGCTCAATCCTAGTGTGGGTAATTGATGTGTGTTGCCATCTAGTGTTAGATTGACTATAGGTGTTTGCTATTTGGGTTGATTTTATGTTTAATTCTAGAATTGGTGGTTGCAAACACTGATTCAAGCTTTGTGGGTTTAACTCTTCTTGAGAAAGAGAGTCTATAACCCCAAAATTGACCTAACAAGGAATTGAGATGGACTCATGAGAAATGATAGTCTCAATTAATGGGTTAAACTTCGAGAGAGTAATTACCCTACTTAAACCCTAGTAGCTTGGTCTAATTTGCCTATCCATTTGGTCTCGAGAAAGTCAATTGGGCAAAGTCATTTTCTCTACCGAGAGATTTGAGAGTGGGTAAAATTGTACAACAGTTATAGCATAAGCCCCAATTATGTCAATCGAACCTTAGTAACATCTACCCGTCAATTAGCCACCTAGGTAGTGTCACGACCCGTGTGCCCTTCTTCCCATTAGATATAACTCAGCAATATTCTCGTAGCATAATTTAGTGTTAATCAATAGTTTTACAAAAATAGTTATAATTTGAAAACCCAAAAATATTTGAAGTGACATTAGGAGTACAAACACATCTCTAGGATAGACAGACAATCCAACTCCACTACTAGCTCCCTGAGGAATTCGATCCCGACCTTCATATCGGGTAAAAGCTATTGTGACCCACTCCTTCTACTTTAGTGCAGTGTTGAGTCATAACTTTTTATTATTCCTTCTTGTTTGTTTGTTCTACTTTTTTCTATTTTTATTTGAAGAGGGGGGTCGTTATTGGATAATATGCGTTTTGCGAGGATTTTCTAATATTTCATTCATTAGAACCTGAGAGCGTATTATTCGGGTTTATCTGAATTACATTCATGCACTTTAATATTTTTATTAACTGTGGCGCCCTATGCCCTTTAATATAAATATAGGTTGTTCTTGGGCAGTGACCGACTAGCCATACTTTCTCCTCTTTCCATCGATTCTCCCATGGTTAATAAGTAAATAATAGTGAGAATAAGAATTGTATAGACAGGATATTAATACTATGCCTCCCTAAGAGTGTCTGTGTTTTTGATTACAATGGTGACCGGTGAATGAGATTCTCAAATGCTAGCTCTTTGAACAGGTTGTTGTCTTTTTGGTTGCTTTCTGAATTATTCTCGACTCTTGTTTGATGTTGTTGTGCAAAGTTATAGCTTTCAGATAATGGTTGAAGATGAATTACTTAAGGATGGTTTGCCTGATTTTATGGATGTGCCCTTAGCCAATTGCTAAATTTTATTGACTTAACTAAGCAATTATACTCTAAATTTTAGTTTCTTCGTATTTTTTCCCCTTGAAATTGGTATTTTGAATCTTGATTTTTCTCTTAGAGAAATCTCGTTAAGCAGTTTTTAGTTCTATATTTTTGTTCTTTATAGCTTCTTCAATATATATTCCACTCGCCCGGGCTATTCTTGTTTCTTATATTATGGTGGGATATCTTATAAACGTAGGCAATGTGATGTCCTGCGTCATTTCTGCAGTGGGGTTTGAGCATGACCGGAACTACCCTTTTCCCAGCACCCTCACTATGTACTTTCGGGAACTGGAAGTGGAGAAGAGACCTTTTGCTGTAAAGGTCAAACTTGTGGATCCGTTTTCATGGTACAGTTTGAAGGGGTCAGACAACCCCAAGGACAAAAATTACAAGCCACCTGTTTCTGCCCCAACCGGCCAGTCTGAAGAGCCGGTTACGCTAGAGCCCTCCACTGAGCCTACTTCCACTATTGCTGACATGTCTCCCGAACCTTCCACTTCTGCTGGTCCCTCGACTTCAGCTGGCCCGAGGATTCCATCTTCCCGAGCCCATCCTATCACCGCCCACCAGCTAAGCCAGACACTTCATAGCTTGAACAACTGGATGGCGACTGCTTCATCCAAGTTGTCCACCTTGGCTTCTACCATTGCAGCTCAGTCGGCACCACAGCCAGTGCAGGTGCCCCAGTCTATCTAGGATTCACTTAAGGAGATTCTTGCCAACCAACAAAAGATCCTCGATTCTCAGGCTGTCTTGGCTAAGGTAGTGGATTCATATGGCAAGGCCCTGAAGGAGCTTGCCAGGGAGCACAAGAAGTTGCGCAAAACACGGGCTTCCAAGGAGTTTGTGAAGGCACTGAGGGAGGATGTTGACAAACTGAAGGCAGACCAGATGCCTTTAGACTTGCTATTTGAGGATCCAGCCCCAGCAGCAGCACCAGTAGCAGAGCCACAGTAGGAGCAGACACAGAGGGTTCCAAAGAAGAAGAGGAATCTCCCTAGTGCAGATAAGGCGATCATCCAATTGGCGGACCGCCCGAAGGTTTTCCCCAGTCAGCCACAGGATGTTCCAGATATTCAGCCCATACAGGTCCAGGCCCCAATCCCAGCAGCTGAGCAGCAGGAGACCGGGAACCAGTCTGAGGTTCCCGTACATACAGAGGACCAGGGGACCACTCATGTTCCCATGCAGACAGACGATACTTAGGGAGCTCCTATATATTTTCCTTTTGATTTTTTGATGCTTATTTGTTTAGTTGGCATTGGGTACAATGCCATATTTTATTTGTGGGGGTGCGCCCTACTTTTTATTCGGATGATTGTATATATTAGTTTATTTGGTCTGTACATAACTTTACATTTAGTTACTTTTATCGCACTTTTTATCTTCTTTTTGGTCTGTATATAAAGTTAGATTTTTGTATATATATTCATCCCCCGTTGTATATTCTAATCCCCTATTGTAAATATTCATTCTATTTTCTATTTTTGTAAAAGTTTTTCATTCTTAGCTTAGTAGATAGGCTCGCAGCCTTTTTGTTTTAGTTTTTGAGCTTTCAATAAACCCTTGGTTTTCTTAATGTCACAGTTCTTTCCAAGGGTGGAGTATTGTGCGAACCGGGTGGCTTTTCCCGATGATAGATGGCGTGACAACCTTCTTAAGGGTTTGAGTCCGTTTTTGAATTTTCTCTTGTTTTTAGTAGTTTGTAGTTAAGGGTACCTCAAGCAAAGCTTCACTTGGGCCTAACACATTTGCCTTTTATCCCATGGTCAAAGACAAGGGGTTGTGTTTAGGATGGTGAAAGTAGTGACCTTGAGACTCTTGTGTTGACCAAACAAACATCATATGGTCTTTCGAGACTATTGTGTACTCAATCGTGTCTGAGGTTGTTGTGGGCCTCCGACTCTATGTCTTTAGCAATCCTTGAGTGTGTGTGGTGAGGAATCGAATTGTGAGTCCAAGTCCCGAGCCAATGGTCTAGAACTTGCCCTGAATGTTGCAAAATTTTGAGTGAAATTCGATTTGAGAAGTGATTATAGGCTCTCCTTGATCTAAACAATAGTCGAACAATTCCATAGCCTACCAATGATATAATTTTTAGATAACCCTTTTAAGTCTTAAACCTTTTTCTTTCAAGAACCAATGCTACAAGCCTATACCCGTTCTAAATTATACCCTCTCTTGGCACCCAAATCGTCCCTTAAGTACTGGCAAAAGTCTAAGTTTGGGGGGGGGAGAGACAAGAAAGGAAACAAAGAGGTAAAAAGGGACAAAAGCAAAAGGAAAGGAAGGCGATGAAAAAGAAAGAAAAGAAAAAGACTAAAAGAAAGCCCAATGTGCAAAGAATAAAACAGGATTGAAGAAAAACAAAAGTGAAAAAGGTATGGATAAAAGTATAAAAAGGAGAAATGCTTTGAATTGTATAAGAAAGAGTGACAATGTGTCTCTCTAACCCCTTGAAAAGAAGTGGAATACTCAAAGAGTCAAAAAGAATTGTGCCAGAATGAATCAAAAGAAGTGCTTAAGGGAAGATGGAATCCATGTAGACCAACAACTTTTCCTACCCTGAACCAAAAGCCTTCACATTGACTCCATAAAAGCCCTATATGATCTTGAGTTGGATGACTCTCACATTAGTGGATACTTACATGAGGGTCAAGCATATGGTACTTTGAGCCGGACTTGTGACCTTTCCTTGAGAGAGACGAGTGACTTCCCATTAACCTTGGTTTGCATGCTTATACTCTAAAAAGGTGAGGTTTGCTTAGGGAGAGTTGAGGATGTGTGAGTTTGTGGTCCACAACGACCAAAGTAATTGAGAGAGTTCTTTGATATAATGAGTCAATTCTTGATGCTCTTGTGTCACACTTGATCCATAGTTTTTCAAAGTTTGAATTCTGTTAATGATCCATTCGTATTAAGGGAAATTGTTAGTCCCAATTGCTGCTTGTTGAGGTTACTTTAGAAGAGCTGGAATTACTTGGATTTTCTTTTAAGGGGTGGGTCTTATTTTGTTTGCTTGAGGACAAACAAAAATTTAAGTTTGGGGGAGTTGATAAGTTAGGATTTTAACATGTTTTATGCCCCTACTTGCCTATGCTTTGATCATATATTGTTACAAAATAGTCCTAAAAGGCTCACAAGTTGTGCTTGATCGCAGGTTTGATCGACAAAGTGACGAAATGTCAAAGATCAGATAAAAAAGGAGTGAAATCTGCTCAAGAATCAAAGATCAAGAAATATTGAGAAAAGAAGGCCTAGTGCGGACCGCGCAAAGTGGAATGCGGCCGCACTAGGTGGTTCAGAGAGTTGGTGAATCAGGACTAGAAGAAGTGCGGTTGCGGTACACATCTCGCGGTTCGCGGTGAAGGCTCCGCAACCACACTACTCTTTTGTGCGGTTCGCGGTCATGAGGTTCAGAGAGATTGAGTTTGCAAAGCCAGTGCCATGCGGTCCGCGGTCGTGGTTGCGCGGACCGCGCCAGCTCCCTCCGCAGCCACGGTCGTGGTTGCGCGGACCACACCAGCTCCCTCTGCGTCCGCGGTCCGTTCTATGCGGTATGCGGTGTCCAAGTTCAGAGAAGCAGAAGGAAGCCCAGTTCGGCCGCGGTCCATTTAATGCGGCCCGCACTTACCCCGCAGGGGTATTTTTGTCCAATTTTTCTAGCCTAGTATAAATAGAACATTTTACCATTTTTTAGGTATTGAGACATATCAGACAACAACTGCGCTCATGAGAACGAATTTTGTAGCCATTTTTGGCACTTTTGCTTTACATTTACCATAGATTCTTGTATTTTAATTTTAGCAATTAATTAATATGCTTAGTTCTTCATCTATTTCTTCAATTTCTTTATCTAGCATGAGTAGCTAAACATATTAGCTAGGGTTGTGGCTCAATCCTAGTGTGGGTAATTGATGTGTGTTGCCATCTAGTGTTAGATTGACTATAGGTGTTTGCTATTTGGGTTGATTTTATGTTTAATTCTAGAATTGGTGGTTGCAAACACTGATTCAAGCTTTGTGGGTTTAACTCTTCTTGAGAAAGAGAGTCTATAACCCCAAAATTGACCTAACAAGGAATTGAGATGGACTCATGAGAAATGATAGTCTCAATTAATGGGTTAAACTTCGAGAGAGTAATTACCCTACTTAAACCCTAGTATCTTGGTCTAATTTGCCTACCCATTTGGTCTCGAGAGAGTCAATTGGGCAAAGTCACTTTCTCTACCGAGAGATTTGAGAGTGGGTAAAATTGTACAACAGTTATAGCATAAGCCCCAATTATGTCAATCGAACCTTAGTAACATCTACCCGTCAATTAGCCACCTAGGTAGTGTCACGACCCGTGTGCCCTTCTTCCCATTAGATATAACTCAGCAATATTCTCGTAGCATAATTTAGTGTTAATCAATAGTTTTACAAAAATAGTTATAATTTGAAAACCCAAAAATATTTGAAGTGACATTAGGAGTACAAACACATCTCTAGGATAGACAGACAATCCAACTCCACTACTAGCTCCCTGAGGAATTCGATCCCGACCTTCATATCGGGTAAAAGCTATTGTGACCCGCTCCTCCTACCTTAGTGCAGTGTTGAGTCATAACTTTTTATTATTCCTTCTTGTTTGTTTGTTCTACTTTTTTCTATTTTTATTTGAAGGGGGGGATCGTTATTGGATAATATGCGTTTTGCGAGGATTTTCTAATATTTCATTCATTAGAACCTGAGAGCGTATTATTCGGGTTTATCTGAATTACATTCATGCCCTTTAATATTTTTATTAACTGTGGCGCCCTATGCCCTTTAATATAAATAGGTTGTTCTTGGGCAGTGACCGACTAGCCATACTTTCTCCTCTTTCCATCGATTCTCCCATGGTTAATAAGTAAATAATAGTGAGAATAAGAATTGTATAGACAGGATATTAATACTATGCCTCCCTAAGAGTGTCTGTGTTTTTTATTACAATGGTGACCGGTGAATGAGATTCTCAAATGCTAGCTCTTTGAACAGGTTGTTGTCTTTTTGGTTGCTTTCTGAATTATTCTCGACTCTTGTTTGATGTTGTTGTGCAAAGTTATAGCTTTCAGATAATGGTTGAAGATGAATTACTTAAGGATGGTTTGCCTGATTTTATGGATGTTCCCTTAGCCAATTGCTAAATTTTATTGACTTAACTAAGCAATTATACTCTAAATTTTAGTTTCTTCGTATTTTTTCCCCTTGAAATTGGTATTTTGAATCTTGATTTTTCTCTTAGAGAAATCTCGTTAAGCAGTTTTTAGTTCTATATTTTTGTTCTTTATAGCTTCTTCAATATATATTATCTGATGTGGAGTCTAGAAGCTTTTGAAGCAACTGGAGTCACACTCCTCTTTGATTAGTTATTTTGTGAAAAAAGTTTTCCAGTTTTGAGTAAACTTTGGCAATCTGAAATGCTGAAATTAGCATATGTATATATATGAATAGACTTATTCTAGAGATAAGAGTCTGGTTCGCTTCTCTTATTTGGAGCTCTCAATTAAGCTGATGGTGACACCAACTTTTTCCTAGAGGTTCAAGCAGATGACTAAATTGCATATCATTCCGAAATGAACTACATAATTCTCGCGAACTACATCAGATTCTTTAGATAAATTATTACTAGCTTTTAGAGTGGATTTTTCCATGGCATTATTTATTGTCACTATTGTTGTCTTAGTCAACAAGATGGAGAACTTGTTAATAGCCACTATTTTCCTCTACTGATCATTTTACATCTGCATGGCCTCGGGCTCCAATTTTCTTGTCAAGACTTAGTGATAGTTTAAGTTTAGCCAACTCCATTCTTTTTCATCTGTTTCAAGTTTTCCTTTATTCTAGTCTTTTAATAGAAGCACCCCTACAAATTATTACAGACAATCTTCCCAGTGAATGACCGTAACCCAAATTAACACAGGAGAATAAATAGAATATAGTAGGATGCTTGAGAAAACTACTTTCGTACCACAACGTCAAACCCCTAGCTTACCTAGTGAGTCACCATTAATAATTGACTTAGAAAGGTGAATGTCTAGGCTAGAAAAAGCCAGTGGATAAATATTTAGTGAATGAAATATTCTTTTTGAAGATAAAGATAGAGGGACTTGAACCCTGCAATTTGGATATCAGCTTGTGTTGGCAGGCAAGTTGCATGCTTCTTTACCTAACTGATTGTGTTTGTAATAGTCTTCTATGTATCCTTCCAAATATAATCTGATGTTCTCAAAGGGATGTATTTGTAATATTGTTGACCAACCATAAATTCCTTTTAGGATCATATGAAGGGTATGTTTGCATCATATTTTGCAGAGTTTATTGTGGTGCTTTAAATTCTTTTTATTTCTTGTGCAATTCGTCTATTTAAATCAATTTGCTGACACTTCCTCTATGCATTGCTTTCTCTCTCAAGTTTAAAGAAAATTCGATATCGGGGTGTTACTAGTCATGAGCATCTACTACAACTACCTGACAACATCAAGACTAACATGGCCGGAAAAATCACAAAAATACAAAGGGAGAATATGGAGGGAGAAAAGCAGGGCTGCGATCGCCAGGCAGCTACCTTGCTAACTCCGATGAACCTACCACAGAGTAATCAACACCCGCCATCGGGTTCAGAAATACCTGAATCTACACACAAGGTGCAGGGAGTAATGTGAGTACGCAAACTCAGTAAGTAATAAAGGTAAATGGAGACTAAGCAGTAGGAAACAAATAAGATCCACATCATGATAAAACTCAGTAAGCATAACATGCTTTTAATCAGAATATGGGTCAAATCATCTCATTTAAAATCCAGTTTTTGGCAAAAATCATTTGAAGATGCTTTCCAATAGTTTCAATAGAGGTTCAATGCAGTTTACAGTAAAAGTGATGAAGATCGTAATCGGCCCCTCGGACAAAAATATAGTTCGTATACAGCCCCTTGGGCAGACATGAATCATAAACAACCCCTCGGTCACTCATATACATCTCATAACATAAAAATCTCAGTGGAAATTAACAAAGCCAAATCAGTAAATAAATTCCGAACATCTCGTAAAAACTCCAGTTTCAAGGGGAGTTGTTTAAAATATTTGTTCAACATTTTCAATAGAGGCTCAGTATAAAGAGGAGTGAAAACAGTAATTTCCTAAAAACAAGACAATAAGTTCATAAACAGGCCCCTCAGGCAAAGCATCACTCATGTACATGTATATCTATAGCCCCTCGGGCAAGCCTCTCAGTCACTCAAGACTCAACTCTCATCAATCAGCGCTCACACTCAGCACTCACACTCAATAAGTACCATATAGTAACCGCTGCGACGTGCAACCCGATCCATAAATATATAGTCGACTGCACTCACTGGGGGTGTGCAGACTCCGGAGGGGCTCCTACAGCCCAAGCGCTATATCACTGCGGTGTGCAGTCCGATCCAATATATATCGCTGCAGCGTGCAGCCCGAACCATAAATATATAATCCTCACCATCAATCCATCGGCCTCTCTCAGTCATCAACCTCGCAGCCACTCGGGCATCTCGGTGAAAAATTATATAATCCTCACCAATAGGCCCTCGGCCTCTCTCAGTCATCAACCTCACAAGCCACTTGGGCTATCAGTAAAATAGGGTGCTCAGCCCAAAATATCATTTTTATGCATCAAAGGAGTAATAAATACTGAGTTATGATATCAATAAAAACATAACATGACTGAGTACAAATCTTAAGTCAAGACAGTGAGGAAATAATAAGGAAAAGCCCCTAAAGGTCCAAACAACTTAGCACAAGGCCCAAATATGACATTCAGCCCAATACATCGTAATATTTTCCAAAACACAAATGTATCAAATATTTTTCAGCCAAATACACAACTTAAGAGTCGCTATGGGATGGACCAAGTCACAATCCGCAACGGTGCACGCCTCCACGCTCGTCATCTAGCATGCGTGTCACCTTAATATAGTGAAACGAAGTAAAATACGGGATTTCATAACCTCAGGATAAGATTTACAATCATTACTTACCTCAAACTGGACGAAAATCTACACCGCGATGCCCTTGCCACTCGACTCGGCCTCAAATCATCCTGAATCTATCTAAAATCAGAATTATATCATCAATACATGCTAAAGGAACAAGGCCCACGCAAAAATTATCAAATTAAATCAAAATCCTAGAATGTCATGACCCTAAAATGGACCCAGTCATGATGGCGCCTATCGTGAAACTAGGCCAGCCGACAGAAACACCAAAACCAACCAAACAATTACAATAAGTCATTTAAAGTCATTACTAAGCTAAAATACCAAAATGTAAAGTATAATAGAATAGTACGAAAACAAAACACGGCCCGATATCGGGGTGTCACTGGTCATGAGCAACTACAACTCATCTAGAAATATGAAAAGACAACATAGTCTGAAACAAAGTTAATACAAAGTAGAATAAAGATAGGAAGGAGAAGCACTGGGCTGCAAATGCCAAGCAGCTACCTAGTCAACTCTGAAAGCATGCTAGAAGACAAATCAGTACTCGCTAACATGACCGGAGACTCCTTCATCTGCACATAGGGTGCAGGAGTAATATGAGTACGCCAACTCAGTAAGTAATAAAAGTAAAGGCAGCTGAGAAACGAGTGGCGATATAAGTCCAAAACAACGCAATAAAGCAGTAAAACATATGAAAACATCTCAGTTCAGCTAAACCTTTTTAAAACATCTATCAATAGTTTCAAACGAGTGGCGAAAATAGTGAGAAAAAGGATAGAAAAGTAAACAGCCCCTCGGGCAAAACATGTACCACAACTGCCCCTCAGGCAAAATATCAACAGAACCAGCCCCTCATGCTACCTCACAATCACTCGTATCAGCCCCTCGGGCAATAACATGAAATAACAACAGCCCCTCGGGCAATATCACATCTCACACTAGGTACCCGCGCTCACTGGGTGAGTCCAGACTCCGGAGGGGCTCCTACAGCCCAAGTGCAATCACAAGCCATCTCATGACATAACAAATCAGGCCCTCGGTCTCTCATATATCAAAAATCAGTACACATGCTGTGGCGCGCATCCTGATCCCATAATAATCCTCACAACACAGGCCCTCGACCTCACTCAGTCAGAAATCTCTCAATCCCCTCGGGCAACAGTAAAATATAATGCTCAGCCCAAAATATCATTTAGAAATATCAAAACGGAGTAAATATGGCTGAGTTATGAAAATAGTAGAATGCAACATGGCTGAGTACAAATATAAAGTCAAAATAGTGAGGAATAGTAGTAAAAATTCCCTAAGCTGCCAAAACAGTTGGCATGAGGCCCAAATATGGCATTGCAGCCCAAAACATGATTATACTTTCTAAAACACAATGATATCAACAGTTTTCAATCAAATACGCGACTTAATAGTAGTACGGGATGGACCAAGTCAAATCCCCAACAGTGCACGACCCCACGCTCGTTATCTAATGTGTGTGTCACCTCAAAGTAGCACAACGATGTGAAATCCAGGGTTTCATACCCTCAGGACAATATTTACAATTATTACTTACCTCAATCCGGTCCAAACTCTAGCCCGCGATGCCTTTGCCTCTCGACTCGGCCTCTGGACGCTCCAAATCTAACCAAAAATAGATTTATACCATCAAAATATGCTAAGGGAACTAAGCCCACTCGAAAATAACCAATTTACATCAAAAATCCCGAAATTTGCCCAACCCGACCCCCGGGCCCACATCTTATATTCTGATAAAAATCATAGAACTAGAATCCTTACACTCTGACGAGTTCGTACATATCAAATACATCAAAATTCGACCAAAAACGACCCCTCAAATCCTCAAATCAAAGTCTCCAATTTCAAGCCCTAACTCCCCAATTTTAGGCTTCAAATCCCACTAATTTCATGTTTAAACAAGTAAGAATCAATATAGGATCGAGTTTTAGGTTTAATAATCTTACCTCAAAGAAGTTCTCTTGAATTCCCCCTTCAATCTCCCCCCAAGAAGCTCCAAAACCGACTCATAAATGGTAAACTATGGCCAAAAATCGCGAAAATGGCTTTTTAAACATTCTGCCCAGCGATTTAAAATTCCTTTACCGCGATCGCGGAAAAAGCCATACAATCACAAAGCACAAATGATGACTGGTTCCATTTAACCCTACGCGATCGCGGAAATCTCCATGCGATCATGAAACACTGGCTTCACAAACTCACGCGATCGCATAGAACAACCTGCCTACTCCTCACAAGCTCCTTTCTTTCTACGCGAACGCGACCCTGACCCCGTGTTCGTGAACAACAACTTCATAGCCTAACGCGATCGCGCCATTACCTTTGTGATTTCATAGAACAAATCTCATCCCTGCTTGACTAAGCCTACACGATCGCGGACCATTCTACGCGATCGCAAAGAACAAAAATGCCTACAACAGAACTGAAGAAAATCTGCAACTTTCAAAACAAGTATTTAATCCGTTTAACCACTCGAAACTCACCCGAGACCTTCGGGACCTCATCTAAACATTCCAACACATCCCAAAACCTCATTCAAACTTAGTCGAGCCTTCGAATCACTCAAAACAACACTAAAACACCAAATCAACCTCGAATTCAAGCCTAAGAATTCTAAAACTTCCAAATTCCGCTTTCGATCAAAAAGTTCTGAATGATCTGAAATTTTACACACACGTTACAAATGACACAACAGACCTACTCCAATTTTTGGAATTCCATTCTGACCCATATATCAAAATCTCCCCTATCAACTGAAAAACGCCAAAATTCCAACTTCGCCAATTCACTCCTAAATCTACCCTGGACCTCCAAAACCTATTCCGATCATGATCCTAAGTCCCAAATTACCTCCTGAAGCTATTCTGATCATAAAATCAAATTCTGAGTCATTTACTCACAAGTCAACTTTCGGTTGACTTTTCTAACTAAAAGGCCAACTTAAGAGACTAAGTGTCTTATTTCTCTACAAAACCACTCTGAACCCAAACTAACCAACACAATACGATGAAATACAACTGAACAACATACAAAACAGCAAAAATGGGGGGAAACGGAGTGGTAATTCATGAAATGACCATCCGGGCCGTTACACCAAAATTGCTCAAACCCAGCCCCTCCGAACCCACGTCTCGGAATCCAACAAAAATTACAAAACTAGAAACTCCTTTCACTGCCGAGTATATACATACCAAAATCATCAAAATCGGACCTCAAATGGCCCCTCAAATCCCCAATATAAACTCTCCAATTTCAAGCCCTAATCTCCCAATTTCTCTTCATATTTTCCCACTAATATCATGATTAAGCAAGGAAATAATTGTCATAAACACAAGATACAAGGTCCAAGTAACTTACCTCACTGAAAACACTTGATTCCCCCTTGAAATCACTGCTTGGAGTTCCAAAATTGTCCAAATATGGTGGAAGAATGACTAAAATTCACGAAGGGTGGCTTTTATAGTTTCTTCCCAGGAGACTCGCACCTACGGTCCAAATGAGCGCACCTGCACTGTAACGACCCGACCAGTCGTTTTGAGCTTTTGCACTTTGCTCGCCAGTTCTCGGGCATGGCTTGCCCCTGTGATATATTATGACTCATGTAAGTAGTTGGTTTTGATTTTCAGATTAATCGAAATGAATTTAGAAGAATAACTCTCAGTTTGAAGCTTGAAATTTTAAAGGTTTGACCAAGATTTGACTTGTTAGTATATGATCTCAGATCAAAATTTTTATGATTTGGTTAGTTCCGTTAGGAGATTTGGGACTTAGGAGCGTGATCGGAATGCATTTTGCAAGTCCGTGGAAGGTTTAGGCCTGAATTGGTGAAATTGAGATTTCGGTGTTTTCCGGTTGATAGGCGAGATTTTGATATAGAGGTCGGAATAGAATTCTGGAAGTTTCAGTAGTTTCGTTGTAACATTTGGGATATGTGTGAAAAATATCAGGTCATTCGGACGTGGTTTGGTTGGATTATTGATCAAAAGCGGAATTCAGAAGATTTTGGAATCCTAGGCTTGAATTTTATGTGATTTTGGTGTTTTAATGTTGTTTTGCGCATTCCAAAGGTTAGGACGAGTTTGAATAAGGTTATGTGACTTGTTTGTATTTTTGGTTAAGGTCCTAGGGGTAGGGGTGTTCATAAAAATCCGAAAAACCGAATCAAACCGAAAACCAAACCAAACTGACCAAAAAAACCGATACTTTTTGGTTTGGTTTGGTTTTGGTTTTGAATTTTAAAAACCGATAAAATTTGGTTTGGTTATGGTTTTAATCAGAAAAAAATCGGAAAAAAACCGAACCAAACCGACTATAGGAGTAGCTATTTCAAATTCATTATTACACCTATATATATGTATATTTTTATACAAAGTTTCAAAAATTTTATGGTAAATGTTAATAGTTTGCACTTTTAGTATAGCTCTTTACATTTACATTCTAATTTGATTGGTAGTTTTCTTTTGTTAAGTGTAAGAATCCATTTCGTGTTAAAAATAATATATTTTTAATTGAGTCCTTAAATTATTCATCACTATTCATTCAATTATCATCAATATATCTTGATAAATAATAGATTTCTAAAAGGGCAATTGATTTGATAGTGTTACGTTGAAAATGTGGTCGCCGAAATATGTGTTTGGCAGTGTATGTCGTATATTTAAGAAAAAAACAGACAAATAACCGAAAAATCGAAAAACCGACAAAATCCGACATAAACCGAATCGAGAAAAAACCGACTTAATTGGTTTGGTTTGGTTCTAATATTTGAAAAACCGGCTTACTTGGTTTGGTTTCTTTTTCGAGGAAAACCGATCCAAACCGAACCATGAACACCCCTACCTATGGGCCTCAGAATAATTTTGGATAGTTTTCGGGAAGGTTGAACTTGAGAAAATGTAGCTGATGTTGCTGCTTCTATCATATCCGCACCTGCGAATTGGAGACCGCAAGTGTGAGCTATGCAGGAGCGGAAGAAAAGCGCAGGTGCGAGAAAGACCGCAGGTGCGGCTTGATAACCGCATCTGCGATACCGCAGGAGCGGTGAGGTGACCGCATATGTGAGGCCTAGTGACATAAGTGAAATTCGCAGAAGCGGATGTTCTTCCACAAAAGCGGAAGCGCAGATGCGCTTTTAGGATCGCAGGTGCGAAAGTGCTGGGCAGAATGTATAAAAAGGCCCCTTCGCGATTTTCAGTCATTTGTTCATCATTTTTGTGCGATTTTAGAACTCCAAGCTGTGATTTCAAGAGGAAATCAAGTGTTATAGAGAGGTAAGCTACTTGGGATTTCTATCTTGTGTTTATGGTGATTATTTCATTGTTTAATCATGAAATTTGTGGGAATAATTAGAGAAAGAGTTGGGAAAATTAGAGCTTGAAATTGAAAAGTTAGATAGGGGATTTGAGGGGCCATTTGAGATCCGATTTTGATGTTCTTGATATGTAACTCGTGGGATGATGAGAATTATATTGATATGATTTTTGTCGGATTTTGAGACGCAGCCCCGGGGGCCGAGTTTGAGCAATTTCGGGATTTTTAATGTAAATTGGATATTTTCGAGTGGGCTTTGTTCCTTTAGCTTATTTTAATGGTTATGTACTGATTGTGGCTAGATTTGGAGCATCTGAAGGTCGATTCGTAAGGGTAAAGGCATCACGGGCTAGAGTTTGGACCGGATCGAGGTGAGTAATGATTGTAAATGATGTCTTGAGGGTATGAAACCCCGGATTTGCACATCGTTGTGCTTTATTGATGTGACGCACACGCTAGATGACGAGTGTGGGGTCGTGCACTGTTGGGGATTGTGACTTAGTTCATCCTGAATGATTATATTGCTGCGTATTTGACTGAAATCTATTTGTTGTCATCATTATTTTGGTTGAATGCCATATTTGGGCTTCGTGCCAACTATTTGAACCTTTAGGAGACTTTTATTTATATTTCCTCACTGTTTTGACTTTATACTTGAACTCAAGCATGTAATATTTCAGTGTTTTCGTACTCAGCCATGTTTACTCTGTTTTAACACTTAAATAATATTTTAAATGATATTTTGGGCTGAGAATCATGTTTTACTATTGTCCGAGTGGCTTGTGAGGATTTTGACTGAGTAAGGTCGAATGGATATGAAGTTCTCATGTTTACCTTAGGATGGTATGGTATATGCAATATGTTGTGCAAGACTTAGATTTGCATGTGTAAGGTCACAAATCACTTCTGAAAGGAAGGTCACAATTCTTAGGCAGCACGGGCAGTTTCAGATAGTTAGAGAAATGAGCTCCAGATAATTAGGGAAATGAGCTTCAAATGATTTGGGAAATGATCTTCAGATGATTAAGGAAATGGTATTGCTAATTGGGGTAATTTGACGAGGGTATATGTTTCAGAAAAAAGCAATGCGATTAAGTTGATGGTACTTCGGTAATATTGCAGCACTCTCTTATTAGATCGACTGCTGATATTCGAGTTTGCTTGGTGGCACAGGAGAATTTTAGAGTATCTCTCGTGGAATGATTGGGTATTAGAGGTGTGGTATGTATTCGGACGGCGGAGCTGGGATTAGGTATGGTGATTCGTGTGATATATGGAGTTGGAGACAGCGAGTTCTCATATTCAGGCTATGTTGTGGTTGTGGGTCGTGTGTATCGGCATTGTTTAGTGACTATCAGGGTTTGGAGACCCGAGTGGATCTTGTGTTGCTTGGTATGTTAGATTCTGATGTAATATTGGGTATAGACTGGTTGTCTTCGTGTCATGTTATTCTGGACTATTACGCTAAGGCGGCGATGTTGGCTATGCTAGGAATGCCACGGATTGAGTGGCGAGGTTCGACGGATTTCATGTCCTAGTCGGGTGGTTTTATATTCTAAGACTCAGCAGATGGATACGAAGGATTGTCTTTCTTATTTTGGGTTTCGTGATGGATGTCAGTATAGAGACTCCTACCATTGATTCAGTTCCAGTGGTGAGGACTTTTCGGATGTGTTTCTTGTGGCCAGGCATGTCGCCGGGTGGGGTTGTTGATTTTGGTATTGATTTGGTGCCGGGCACCATGGCATATGGCACTGGTGGGGTTAAAGGAGTTGAAGGATCAGCTTCAGGAACTCCTTGATAAGGGTTATTTGTAGACCTATATGGATGTATGTTCTGCATCGAGACGACTTTGTTGACTTCGAGTTGCTATTGGTGAGGGATGTGTTGATTCGGTTGTTATTGAGCTATTAGTGTACTAAGGTGATCTAAGAATTACTTTTCTGTGTTGTGAGACATTATGAATTGTTGGTTGTAGGCACAAATGGTGCGATTCCATTAGGGTTTCATAGTGGAAGTCGAGCGGGAAAGAGTACTGGGTATTGCTCGGTGGATGGCGTATCGGTTGTGTCCCTTCGGGTACGTGTAATGTTGTGTCAATTGCTTCGTGGTGGTTATGATGATTGCTTTAGTTTTAGACATCATATTGCGCATGGTTGTCGATTTTTGAGCCTAGTGACTTGAGGTGTTTCATGTGGACTAGTGTTTGGATGAGGTCACACATTGGAGCGAAGCTATGTGGACGGTGTGACCCTGCGGGTTAGATTCGTGTGTTCTATTTCTATGATGTGTGACGGGTTCTCAGCATTGTGTGTGGTGGTACTGGTGAGCTTGCGGTACAACTCTTTTAGTTGAGTCATTTTCATGATTTGGGTATATTCGGATTGTTGCTTATTGGTGCGTAGATTGTGTAAGTTGTGGCTTTAGTCTGTATTGATGTGTCATGTCACTAGAGTAGTTGTGTTGGATTAGATGAGATCGTTAGGATCTTTAATTAATACGAACACATTCAATTTCAGCATGATTGGAATGATAATATCGAGGTTCGGCTCAATAATTTGCTATGGTCTTGCCAAGGGAGAAATGGCTTTATGAATGGTTGATCTGAGAGATGGTTATGGTTTACTGCGTGTTTCATTTATCATTGGCAGTATATGAAAATGTTGGAATGAGACTTTAGTTGATAAGAAGTTTTCTATCGGTATCCGAGTGTTGTGTGTAGCTATTGTGATTAGAAGTTATCGCTTCAAGCGTGTGGCGAAATTGAGATTTCGGTGTTTTTGATTGATAAACGAGATTTTGATATAGAGATCAGAATGGAATTCCGGAAGTTGCAGTAGTTACGTTGTGACATTTGGGATGTGTGTGAAGAATTTCATGTCATTCGGACGTGGTTTGGTTGAGTTATTGATCAAAAGAGGAATTTCGAAGATTTTGGAATCCTAGGCTTGAATTTGATGTGATTTTGGTGTTTTAATGTTGTTTTGAGAGTTCCGAAGGTTGGGACGAGTTTGAATAAGGTTATGTGACTTGTTTGTATTTTTGGTTGAGGTCCCGGGGGCCTCGGAATGATTTTGGATAGTTTTCGGGAAGGTTGAACTTGAGAAAATGCAGCTGATGTTGTTGCTTCTGTCATATCCGCACCTGCGGATTAGGGACCGCAGGTGCGAGCTCTGCAGGAGCGGAAGAAAAGCGCAGGTGCGAGAAGGACCGCAGGTGCGGTTTGATAACCGCATCTGCGATACCGCAGGAGTGGTGAGGCGACCACAGATGTGACGCCTGGTGACATAAGTGAAATCCGCAGAAGCGGAAGTGCAGATGCGCTTATGGGATCGTAGGTGCGAAAGTGCTTTGCAAAATGTATAAAAAGGCCCCTTCGCGATTTTCAGTCATTTGTTCATCATTTTTGTGCGATTTTGGAACTCCAAGCTGTGATTTCAAGAGGAAATCAAGTGTTGATAGAGAAGTAAGCTACTTGGGCTTTGTATCTTGTGTTTATGGTGTTTATTTCATTGTTTAATCATGAAATTTGTGGGAAAAATAAGAGAAAGATTTGGGGAAATTAGGGCTTAAAATTGGAAAATTAGATAGGGATTTGAAGGGCCATTTGAGGTCTGATTTTGATGTTCTTGATATGTATAGACTCGTGGGAGGATGAGGATTATATTGATATGATTTTTGTCGGATTTCGAGACGTGGTCTTGGGGGCTGGGTTTGAGCAATTTCGGGATTTTTAATGTACTGATTGTGGCTAGATTTGGAGCATCCGAAGGTCGATTCGTGAGGGCAAAGGCATCGCGGGCTAGAGTTTGGACCGGATCGAGGTAAGTAATGATTGTAAATGATGTCCTAAGGGTATAAAACCCCGGATTTGCACATCGTTATGCTTTATTGATGTGACTCACACGCTAGATGACGAGCGTGGGGTCGTGCACTGTTGGAGATTGTGACTTGGTTCATCCCGAATGACTATTTTGCCGTGTATTTGACTGAAATCTATTTGTTGTCATCATTATTTGGGTTGAATGCCATATTTGGGCTTCGTGCCAACTATTTGAACCCTTAGGAGACTTTTATTGATATTTCCTCACTGTTTTGACTTTATATTTGAACTCAGTCATGTTATATTTCAGTGTTTTCGTACTCAGCCATGTTTACTCTGTTTTAACACTTAAATGATATTTTGGGCTGAAAATCATGTTTTACTATTGCCCGAGTGGCTTATGAGGATTTTGACTGAGTAAGGCCAAGGGCCTATGTTGTGAGGAAACATTTGATATTGATTATGAGGACGAGGGCCTGAGATATGTACGCCACGAGGTGACTTGTTGATATGAGGCCGAGGGCCTAGTGATGATGCCACGAGATGGCTTGATATTGCGCTTGGGCCGTAAGGGGCCCCTCCAGGAGTCTGCACACCCCCAGTGAGCGCGGGTACCCATTGTAATGTGAGATATAGCCTGAGGGGCTGGTATTGGTGACACTGTGCCCAAGGGGCAATCCTTATGTGCTTATCTGTCTTATTTGTCTGTCATTTACCTGTTTAATTGTGTATTTGTGCCCGAAGGGCGGATTTTCTGTGCTTATCCATTCTAATTGCTTTGCATTCAATTGATTAACTGTTAAAAAGTTATTTTTAAAGGAGTTTAAACTGAGCTAAGATGCTTTAAGAGATTTCACAGCTTCATTGCTTTCTTACTGGTTTTGTACTACTCTATATAGCATGTTGATGTACTTTTTGTGATTTCTTGTCAATCAGTCTTTAGTTATGATTATTACTCACTGAGTTGGAGTACTCACTTTACTCCCTGCACCTTGTGTACAGATCTAGGTATTTCTACACTCGGTAGCGGGTATTGGTTGATCTGAGGTAGAGTCTATGGAGTTTAGTAAGGTAGTTGCCCGACGTCCGCAGCACTGCTTTTCTCCCTTTGATATCATTAAACTGTATTTAGTACATTTACAGAAATTCCGTTGTATTTTAGACCTTAGTAGATGCCCGTGACTTGTGACACCCCGATGTCAGGCTGTATTTATTTTTGCACTGTTCTTCTAAACTTACATTATGCAATACCTGATTAACAATAAAAAGTCTTAAATTGACTTAATAAAACTTTTGAAATGAAGTTGGGATTGTGTCAGCTGGCCTTGTCTTCATGAGAGGCCCCATCACGACTGGGTCCAGTTTGGGGTCATGACATGCGCTACCGCATCTGCGGTCCATTCGGCGTACCTGCGGATTCCACTTACCCGCAAACTTTCGCATTTGCGGCTACACACTCGCACCTATGGCCCCGATGGTGCGATAAAATTACCGCACTTGTGATCAAGCTTAAACTGTCCAAAATCGCATCTGCAACCTCACACCTGCTGTCCTAAATCCGCAAGTGCGGAAATAACAGAAGCAGCAAATTTCAGCTACACCAACTCAATTCCAACTCTTCCGTCAACCAACTAAATTCATCTTGAGGCCCTCGGAACCTCAACCAAAACAAGTTATATATCAACACACGAACCTAATCGAACCTTCGGAACACTCAAAACAACATCAAAACACCAAATCACCCTCGGATTTAAGCCTAAGGATTTTCAAACTTCCGAATTCCGCAACCGATCCAAAAACCCATCAAACCTCATCCGAATGACCAGAAATTTTGAAAACACGTCACAAATGACATAACGGACCTACTCCAATTTCCAGAATTCCATTCTGACCCTGATATCAAGATTTTCACTATCGATCGAAAAATGCCAAATTTTCAATTTCGTCATTTCAAGCCTAAATCTACCACGGACCTCCAAAATATATTCCGAACATGCTCTTAAGTCCAAAATTACCCGACAGAGCTAATCAAATCATAAAAATCCAAATCCGATATCAAATACTAAGTAGTCAAGACTGGGTCAAACCTTTCAAATTTAAAGCTTCAAGCTGAGAATCATTCTTCCGTATCTATTCTGATTAACCTGAAAACCACAATCGATGATTTACATAAGTCATAATACATCATACAGGTCTAGCCATGCCCGAGAACTGGCGAGCGAAATGAAAATACTTAAAATGACCGGTCGGGTCATTACAGGAGAATATTGAAACAAGGATAATTTGCCGAGCATTTGTCTTTTATTTTTCCAACGTAGAGCTTGATGTTTAGGGGCATACTCGAGTGCTGGCTTTTGGAGGAATCAAAAAAGTGTTTGAGCCTTCCAACCTGAATTTGTGTCTCTAACCTTTAGTTATTTATGTTGAGGGAAACCTCTTGATTATTAGCTAAGTAAGGAGTTAGAATGAACCCGATGACCAAAATTTCATTTTTTATCCAAGAAACTCTATCATCTAAAATATAACTGCCAGAAATGTTTTTTCTGAGAAAAAACTACCCAAAATGTTTTAATATATGAATTCATCTCAATTTAAAAACTTTCCTCCAACCAGTGCACATTGATCGAAAACATTATTCTCTTATTCTAGATTTGTTGGTTGGCTCTACAGTGACATTGATTTGACGCTACTTTGACCTCATGGAAGTGAACATTCTTTACATATATATTTGTTTCTGTTTTGGCCCTCCTTCCTTATGGCATGGGAGACAGATTCATCACAGTGGAAGCTTTTCCAGGTTTGATGGTAAACAATACCTAGCATATTGATACTTGTGAATCACTACTCTAGCAAGTTGAATTCAGTATAGATGTTTAGTCATTTGACATTAAGGACTATCTTATTGAACAAATTATTTTATGTTACTTTTTGGAAGTTAACTTTCCTAATGCGTAATTATGTCTTAAGTAAATAGAGTTAAATTAGTTTAATTTGGTTGAACAAGTTGTGTTTCACTATTTTTTTAGTGATTTTATAACGACCCGACCGGTCGTTTTGAGCTCTAGCGCGTCGTTCGGTAGTTTGAGGCCATGAGTAGCTTCACTTCAGGCATTATCACTTGCACGTATGATCGGAATTGAATTTCGGAGTTGATTTGGAAAGAAAATTCTCATTTCGGAAGATTTAAGTTCAAAAATACTAAAATGAGGAATTAATTTAATTCTTGGTGTTGGCTTGCCTGACAAGTGGTGTCCGGTGCCATTACGACCTTTAACGAATTTTGGGTCGTGACAATATGGTATCAAAGCACTACGTTCCCTTAGGTCTCACAAGTCATGAGCGAGTCTAGTAGAGTCTTGCTACAAAGACATCTGTACTTATCTTCGAAAGGCTACAAGACTGTTAGGAGCACTTTCCTTCTTGATTCCTCATCGTGCAGTTTGATTCCTTTGAGTCTTATGCCTTCATTTCCTTCCCATTCAATCGGATGCAACGTGAATGATAGTTCTAAATCAAGAATCGAGTAATTTTAATGGTACTACAGATACGGTATGGGATATTTCTCCCTGCATAGTTGTTTGGGCTATTGTCGTCGCCTTACGGAAGGATATTCTGTTGTTTCAGCTCAGTATCTATACTTCTAAGAGCTTTGAGGCTATGCACAGGTTGCTATGATATTTATGAATGGTTATCGCAGTATTGATGTGATGGTAGGATGGTTGCCTATGTGTTGGGGTAGTGAATGACTTGAAAGGAGGTTTACTCAGAGCACAATTCAGAGATTCAATATTTTATTTCCGGTGAAGGAAAGGCAATCGGACTATAAATGTTCAGGTTTGGGCTGATAGGGTAACGAGACTTGGTGTTTTCAAATTTTGGTGGAATTTTTATCTACGACATGGTGTCGTCGTCCTCGACTGAATTTGTTAAGTTCACCGGTGTTATGATCTTCTACAATTCGCCTTTGGGGTAGGATATTGTGAGATAGTATTGGAGAAGCGGCTGTCAAAGATCAAGGGGTGTGGTGGTTCAGGGTTGAATGGGTATTTCTAATGCTGATGGCTCGAGAAGGAGGATCTTAGGAAAGGGTTGAAGTTAGTAGCGATCTATCGATTCAAGTGCTACAGAGATATATATTGATCTAAGGCAACAATTAGGCAGCAAAGGATGAGGAAGGATATGTGGGAAGTGTCAGGCGGTGGTTAAATTTCTAGAAGGCTAGGTGTAAGAAGCGAAAGTCGATGTGATGAAGTGTCAGGTGGTGGTTAAATTTTTATGGTTCTCTTGGAATGAGTTAAGTAAAAAGTTTCCATGTGATGAAGTGTTTACCATATTAGTGGTTCAGGAGTTATGATGAAATTCTTGTACTATCACATGTTGGCTTGCTAGGTGCAGTGAACGATATGAAATTTGAAAGTGAGGATCAAGGTTGTGGTTCGGTGTTGACAAGGATGTCACGAGCTCGGATGAGCAGGAAGAGGATTTGAATGTTTGGAGTAGGCTGGTATTGCCTTGAGCATCACCTGAGATCGGCATTTTGTGTCAGAGGCTTTGCATCTTGGTTATGGATTCTTGATATGCTTTACAACATTAGTGTGATCGGTGGAATGGATGTGTAGACTTGTTATCTAGTGCGGAAGGTTGTGGGAGTGTACCTCACGGGAAGATTGTATAAATGTGACATGTAGTCACTTGATTGATTGAAGATTTAAACCAAGTGTGAAGATTGTGGTAATATCACTAATTTGAGAATTTATGCCTGGAGGGCACTCGGTTTATTGGGTTATGGACTGTGGAGGTTTGCTCCGGATATGAGGGTTGTTCTTGTGAGTTATGGGAAAAGGGGGTTATTATGGACCACTGACATGTTATTAGCCTAGTACGGTGCGGTCAAAATCGGCTTGAGGTCGGTGGGTGGATTTTAATATGAATATGGGTTCTATATCAGGCTAGATGTGTTCATTTCGGCATAGCACTCCTTATAGAGGAGTATTTAAGCGTTGGATGTTATTTCGTCGTCGGCTATTTCATGTAATACTATATGGCTCCGTGTGAGTTGTGAAACGACTTAAAAATTTCTTATGTGGAGAGGTTCCGCTTAGTGATGGTGTTATGTGAGCAGGATGGCCCTCGAGATTCAGATCATATATTGCACCTTAGTTATGCTTGAGTTTTGTAGCGTATGACGCTATCTGTCTCCCTAGGGTGGTATTATGCACTTAGCGTGCTTTTGGCCGATATTCGATATTTTGTAGCAATGAGCAACTTAGCTCGGTAAGTATATCCTTATGTGAATTTTATGTGTGGATCAGGTTTTACGCCGCCACGGGTATGTTGTTTGGATCGGGTTGCACGCCTCAACAGTGTGATGTTGAGTACAGTCCTTTAACGGATTTTGGGTCGTGACAACATGGTATCAGAGCACTAGGTTCCATTATGTCTCATGAGTCATGAGCGAGTCTAGTAGAGTCTTGCGGATCGGTATAGAGACATTTGTACTTATCTTTGAGAGGCTACAGGATTGTTAGGAGCATTTCCCTTCTTGATTCCTCATCGTGCAGCTTGATTCCTTTGAGGCTTATCCCTTCATTTCCTTCCCATTCAATCTTATGCTATGTGAACGATGGTTCTAAATCGGGAATCGAGTAATTTTAATGGTACTACAGATAAGGTGCCGGATTTTCTCCTTGCATAGTTGTTTGGGCTATTGTCGTTGCCTTGCGGAAGGATATTCTGTTGTTTCAGCTCAGTAGCTATACTTTTGAGAGCTTTGAGGCTATACACAGGTTGCTATGATGTTTATGAATGGTTATCGTGCAGTATTGATGTGATGGTAGGATTCTTGCCAATGTGTCGGTGTAGTAAATGACTTGAAAGGAGGTTTACTCAGCGCACGATTCGAATATTCGATATTTTATATCCGGTAGAGGAAAGGCAATCAGACTATAAATGTTCAGGTTTGGGTTGATAGGGTAGCGAGACTTGGTGTTTTCAAGTGTGGTGGAATTTTTATCTGCGACGTGGTGTCGTCGTCCTCGATTGAATATGTTAAGTTCGTCGGTGTTATGATTTTCTACAATTCTCCTTTAGGGCAGGATATTGTGATATAGTATTGGAGAAGCGGCTGTCAGAGATCAAGGGGTGCGGTGGTTCAGGATTGAATGGGTATTTCTATTGTTGACTGCTCGAGAAGGAGGATCTTCGGAAAGGGTTGAAGTTAGTAGCAATCTATCGATTCGAGTGCTACAGAGATAGATATTGATCTAAGGCAACAACTGGGCAGCAAAAGTGAGGAAGGATATGTGGGAAGTGTCAGGCGGTGGTTAAATTTCTAGAAGGCCAGGTGTAAGAAGCGAAAGTCGAGTAGTTGCTTAAAGGAGTGAGTTTGACCAAAGTGGGAGAGTGACAAAGTAAGATATGGGTTCAGTGGCAGGATAACTACACACCTTGAGGAAAATTTTAGAGTGATTTGGGTATTTTAGTCGACGGTGATTGGGTCCACGAGCTTAATTTGAAATATTGACTATTATACAATGGGAGATTGGATGCAACAGAAAGGGAGTTGCTTGATACAAAGAAGGATGCAATATAACTATGAATTGGAAGATATTGTCGCACATTTAATTGATGTCTATAAGAAGTGAACGGACTAGTACAGTTGGTGAATGAGCATGGGCTCATGATGAGTTATTGATGTCGTAGTGATTGTACCTCATGCAGCGACATTGGAAGATGTCGGCGTGTAATTTCCCCACAGGTGGGTTATCTTTTGTGAGCAGTTCAGTGGTCGCGTGGTTGGCAAAGTTTCTGCGAAGGATTTTACTGACTATCTAGTAAGAAGTCGAATATGTGAATGTTTCTAGAGATTCAGAGTATTCATGAAATGCTAATAAGAGGATTTCAAGGAATTTGGCGGGTTTGTTGTGTAAGATCATGTCAACAATGAAGAAAGAATCTTGGTGGGTTCCAGAGTTGTGTAATAGTAGCTTCAAACTGAGTGGGAGGGTCCCACCGCCTACGATTCTACTTGTGAGGTTTGGGTTATCAGCGTGCTGTTGAGGTTTTTTTTATGAACTTTCCCAGTATTCCTGGGGGTGTTGTATTAACCAAAAATATAGTTTGAATATACAAAACAAGGGTAGAGATAACCCTTCAAAATAACGAGGAATAGGTGATTAATTATAGTTCGCCTCCTCAATCAACAAAAAACACTAACTGACAAAGAAATTTGCCTTATCAAATTTGTTTTTTATGCTAGGGATCTGTTGTTTGTCAAGCAAAAAGAGGCCTTTGGATTGCCTAGGAAGTTGATTGCTTGATTCAAAGAGAACAGATTGTTGCGTCTCTGCTATCGTCTTAGCCAAACTGTCAGCGAGCTGGTTAGCCTCTCGGTAGAAATGATCAGTCTGAATGTTGAGCATCCTGATGATGTCTTTGATCTTACTCACAATATGACTGAGATTATAGTTAGTGTCAGCATCGTTTCGAAGGATCTCTATTATGTATAAAAAGTCCAATTCCTATATCACCTCATTGAAATCATTTTGTTTGCACCAATTGAGGCCAAATAGAGCTGCTTGAGCCTCTGCTATATTGTGATTTTGGGTAGTTGCTGGAGTGGAAAAGGCCATGATAATATCTCCTTGATTATCTCTAATCGCACCTCATAGGCCTGCTTTACCTTCCCTCTGAAGAAAACTCCCATCAGTATTTAGCTTCACCCAACCCCTGTCCGGCTTGAGCCATCGAACCACTAGACTTTTATGCCCAGGTCTAAGCCTTGTAAGAGTATCACAAAAAGTATTCCAAGGGAGCTTTAAGTCACTGTTATGATATGCTTTGTTGATCGCAGCTTCAATGCTCCAAGTTATCTGTTGCTTAATATTATACTTGTTGAAACTTTTTTTATCCCCATACCTACAGGCACAGAACTCTTTCCAAAGAAACTAGCAAATTATAACAGGGGTAGTATTGAGAACAAGTCTATAGACATCATTGTAGTCCTTTGAGATCCACCATTAATTCATAATATATCTGATAGTATACTGGTGGTGATGTATACCAAGGGCATTTCCAAATAGATTCCAAATATAACTAGCAGTTTAACTCTCTACAAAAACATGATTAATATTAATGGAGTTAGGATTACTACAGCAGTTACATCTGGAAACTATTTGTTTGCCAAAATTAATAATCACATCATCAAAGGGAAGTTTGATATGCCATAACCTCCATATCAGAAATGACATTTTAAAAGGAATTGCAGAATTCAATACCTTTTCTATAAATTGAACTTTTGGATTAGGATTCCTTACCAGATTCCATGCACTCTTGTTTGAGAACTTGCCATTCTCCGAAGGGGCCCAAAATATTTGATCTTCCTTGTTTTGATTGACAATCGGAATAATTTGGATTTGTTGAACCATTTGATTTGGTAGGAGCTCTTTCAATTTATTAATATTCCATTGATCTTCAGAGATGAATTTCCTTACCAGTAACTTGAAATTCTTTGGAGTATCAGGGAGTTGTTTTTCCAAAGGTCCATGAAGGGACCAATTATCCCATCAGAAGTTACTCGAGTCAGAGTATACCTGCCACACAATATGATTTTCTGCAATTTCTCTCATTTTGAGGACATGTCCCCAAGCATGAGAATTATCTAGAGCAATCTTTTTTGAAACAAGATGAGATCTAACACAATATTTATTTCTAATAAAAGGATGATGTAGACCTAATCCTTCACCACTTTTTCATAGCTAACATGTTACTAATGTCTTTCATTTTTCAAATTCCAATGAATCCTTCATCAAAGGGACGGGCAAGATGGTTCCAAGAACTCCAATGATATTTTTGTGGTCCTCAGAGGAGCCCCAAAAGAAATTAGCAAAGTATTTCTTAATTAATCTGAATACTCCCTTGGGAGGGGACATAACAGAGAGATTGTACACAGGAATGGACTGAAGAACACTCTTAATAAGAATAACCTTTCCCCCATAAGGCAATATTTTACCTTGTCATCCATTAAGCCTTTTCACAATTTTACTTATCACATTTTTAAAAAAGACTGTTTTCTTCCTACCCACATACAGAGGACACCCTAGATAATTAAAAGAAAAATTCTTGTCCATAAAGCCAGAGTATTTCCTAATCCTGTTAATTCTAATGGCAGTTGTATTAGGAGCAGTTAAGAAATAACTATTATCCCTATTAACCATTTGACCAGAGCTTTTTTCATAGTTGTCAATAACAACCATAACTAACTTGATAGACTTAGAGCTTCCACTACAGAAAATAACTATGTCATCAGCATATGCAATGTGGTTAATCTTAGGGACATTTAGGGGCATGGAAAAAGGAATGAAATTGGGATTTCTATACAAAGAGTTGAGAGATCTAAATAGCACTTCAGCAGCAATAATAAAAAGAGTAGGGGAAATAGGGTCCCCTTGCTTAAGTCCTTGAGAAGAAGAGAAGAAACCATGTCTCTTACCATTAATAATGACTGAGTACCAAACATTAGCAATGAGATTGTGCACCAACTCAATCCAATTATCAGAGAAACCAAATTTCCTAAGAACAGCATATAAGAACTCCCAATCCATTCTATCATATGCTTTAGCCATATCTAATTTAATAACAACATTACCTCCATGATTAGGTTGAGAAATATTATGAACAATTTCTTGAGCTAACAAGACATTCTCAAAAATGAGCCTATCCTTAACAAAACCACTTTGATTAGGAGAGGTTAATTTATACAATAAAATGTTAACTCAAAGAGAAATAATTTTGTAGATAATCTTATTTGTAAAGTTAGATAAGCTAATGGGTCTAAAGTCCGAAAAAGTAGAAGGATTGTCATTTTTAGGAATTAGTGCCAAACAAGTATGAGAGTAGAATTTAGTCAAACCTTTTCCTTTGAAAAAATCTTTCACAAAAGCATTGACATCCCTTTCAATTTTGTTCCAACAACTTTGAAAAAATGTGCCATTGAAGCCATCTGGACCTGTTGTGCTGTGAGTGCTAAGGTTAAATACTGCTTCCTTGATTTCAGCTTCCTCTGGCACCATGCTAAGCATTCTGTTATCATCACCTGAAGCACAAAAGGAATACAGGATAAAATTGTTAATAGTAGGAGGGGGAGATTAAAGAAATTTTGGAAATGTCTCATAGCTCTGTTTGCTATCTTATCATCCCCCTTAATCCATTTTTCTCTACTATTTTTTATACGATTAACCTGTTGCCTTCTTCTCTTTTCTCTAATGATAGAGTGAAAGTAATTGGTAGTTTTATCCCCTTCTTCAAACCACTTTATTTGAGCTTTTTGTTTGATCATGGATTCTTGAAGGTTAAGCCATTTGATATATTGTGCATGAGCCTTGTTGACCTCTTCTATGCTCTTTTTAGAGTTTTCTTCAATGTCTATGTCCTCCAATTCTTGAAGTTTATCTTTCCAATTGGTAACAGCATCATTAATATCACCAATTTCCTTCCTAGACTATTGGGAAAGTCATTTACTAAGAGCCTTGAGTTTACTTTGAAGGATCCACATAGAATTTCCTGTAACTTCTGTACTCCAAGATTCCTTTACTATATCGTAGAACCCCTCAATATTAACCCACCAATTCAGGAATCTGAAATAAGAAATATATTGGTGGGTAGAACTTAGATTCTTCATTAGAAGGGGCCTGTGATCCGAACCTATTCTAGCCAGATGTCTAACAGAAGATCTTTGAAATACTTGATTCCAAAGATCATTAACAAAAATTCTATCAAGCCTCCTCCAGATTCTCTTTCTCGGACATCTGTTGTCGCACCAAGTAAAATTAGAACCATTATAGCCAATGTCAATAAGACCACAGTTGTTGATACAAGTTTGAAACTCCAAGTTTCTATACATCCTGTGTGGATGACCCCCTAGTTTTTCATTAGGATCCATGATAATGTTGAAATCTCCTCCCACACACCAAGGGCCATCTATCACCATATTGTCTTGCTCTAGAGAATGTCATAAGTCCCTTCTATCTTTGGATTTACACTTAGCATACATCGTAGAAATATAAATGCCCTTCGTATCAAAAATATTTTGAAAGTGAATAGAGATGTTCTTCCAGAAATACCATATTTGACCAATATTATTGCAGCAATAATGTTGGAAACCCAGGAATTTCCTATACCTCTCTAGTTTATCATTAGATATAAAAGGCTCAATTATAGCCACATATTGAGAATTGTTGATGTCGATGAGTTTCTTTAGCCTGAGAATGATTTTTTTGGATCTAACACCCCAAATATTCCAAAAAAGATCACTAATCATTAAGATCATTTAGGGGGGTTGTCTTCCTTTTGTTTCCTCCTTATAGAAGGATGGTTTCTGTTCCTGCTTTTTCTGTCATTTTTCCTTGTTTCACTCTTTCTTCTCCTGTTATTTTGAAATTGATCTTCCATAATAGAAAGAGAGTTTTGATCTTCTTTACAATCCTCTTGTTGATTGATGGATTGTTCTACACTTTGACTGTTTCCAGAGCTAATTTCTTCTTGATTGGGCTTTCTGTTATCATCTTTATTTTCATATAAATCCACAACAAGTTGTAACCCATGGAGGTTTCTTATCTCTGTCGGGACTGTAGAAGAACTGTGGTTACCACTTTATTCTTGGCTTTTTATTTTTTCACTATAGTCTTCCTAAAAGTTTTGAATGTTTGTGTCATGCTGCTGTAATTCCTCCATTTCGTTGCTCTCAATATGCTTCTCACTAGAATGAGGACTGACTTTTTCATCATTTGGATCTTTTTGGGAGATATTGTTCTTTGACATAGGGCTTAGAATACTTTCTTCAATGGCTTGTCTCGAGAAATCGTTCTGTTTTGCTGCTGAAGGATTTCCTCTCTTCTTTTACTATTGGCAGCTTTAAACACAACTTTGCTCTTTTTTTAGGCAATTGTTTGGTCTTCTTATTTTTGTCTTCTTCTTTTTTTCCATACTAATTTTGTGGCAATTTTCTTCTTGTTGTTGATTGTCGTGTTGTTGTATTTGGTTGTTTTCTGAACTTGGCAGTTTTGGAAACTTTTCATTGCTACTTTCATTGACCTTGCTCCCTTCTTGCTCTTTAACAGATTGAAGATCACTGGAATCGTGCCTCTGTTTTTCCTTCTCTTCTTTATGTAAATTTTCAGCTTTCTTTTTATCCAAAAATCTACAATTGATCATATAATGACCAATTTTCTTATAGTGCTTGTAGTATTTTGGGACTCCTTCATATTCCAATTTCTATGTATAGCCTTTGAGAGGGGAGTCTTCGTATTCTTGGCCTACAAAAATACTCTGAGGAAGTGGCTTTATGAGGTCCACTTCCACTCGAATTTTTTCCATACTTAGCTTAGTTCTTCCCATTGTGGCTGCATCCAGAGTAAGGGGTGTTCCTACTGAGCTTAGGAGTTGTTTGACATAGTGCCAATCATGCATATGAAATAGTAATCCTGGCAATAGTACCCAAGCCGGTGCAACAGGGAGATCTTCTTCTGGTTTAAAGTTCGGCGACCATTTTTGGAGCCACATTTGCATACCATCAATCTCTATTACCCTCCTAAACCAAACTGATTTCCAGTCCTCCTCATTAAATAAATCAGTGAAAACATTATGGTTATCAAAAACCCCAATTCTCACTAATCCCTTAAGAGGGACAATTTCCTTGAATCTTGACCTAATTCTATCAATTTGGGGGCGTGATCTTAGAAATCGACCAACAATTGTGTATTTGCAATATTCTGCCATTATTACATAATAATCAGAAGCTTTAAAGATTACAGCGGGCATACCGTTATAAGTAGTGTGACGAGCTTTCACCTTTTCCTTTTCAATTTTGAGATTTGCCATAGATGGTGCGCTATGATTTTGGCAGCATAAGAGATTTTTCTAGAACTGATCATTGCAAGTGAGAAGTATCTACTTTATCTTGTTGCTGCCCATCCAGATGCGCCGGTTGGAGGCCTACCGGCGGCTCCATTTGGAAGCGCGTAAGACAGAGACGCTGAGAAAATAGCTGTTTGGAGAGATATTTGATGAGACAGAAGAGAGAGATTTTTTCCTTACTTCTATTGTTGAGTTATTATAGCAAAGGAAAAAGAACTTAAGTGGTAATATGAGCAAAGGAATTGATAAAGGTGTGTTGTAGTTGGCCTTATTGACTAATGTTCAAGCTTTGGGAAGATTCAGGATTTATGCTTCGTACAGAGGTGATTTACAAGGAAAGTGATTCAGTTGGGTGCTTCAGTGAGATGGGTGTTCATGTATCAGCGGAGCCTTGGAGTTGATTATATTCGGCACCAAGCCAGAGTGGGTGACTCTCAACAACGGTCCTAGTGAATTCAAAGGTTAAAAATGCAGTGCCTAAGGATTCAAGCCCGCGGTATGGTTAAGAATCGAGATTTTATAGCAGATTATGATAAGAGGCTTAGAATATTCTTTGATGTTTTTGACTTGCAGTGTAGCATTGTGAGGAAAAGGAGAAAAAAAACTTCAGATTCGTAGAGGAATTATTAGAATAGGTGTATCAGTTGAAGATGCGAATGTGCGTGCAAGGAGGGTATGAAACGGTTCATGGGTTTGGAGACAATGTGGTCTCGTGGAATGGGGTCACTCAAGGTGAGTGCGGATTTAGGTTGGTGATGTAAGGAATGGAGCTATTATTATCTCTAAGGCAAGTTAAGGATGAATTAGAAGAAGTTAGATTGGTTAGCCATGGTTGAATTGGCATAGTGGTGGCGGTACGTGCGAGGCTCGACGGCCGCCATAATTGATTTTATTTGGAAGTATTCAAGTATTATGGCATGTTATGTGTAGGCGGATTCCGGAAGGGTTATGGTGGTTTAGACCAATACTTGAGGATTTGAATGTTCTACGGTTATGAGAATTCACTCGCGTGTTGCTATGGTTCTCTTGGAATGAGTTAAGTAAAAAGTTTCCATGTGATGAAGTGTTTACCATATTAGTGGTTCAGGAGTTATGATGAAATTCTTGTACTATCGCATGTTGGCTTGTTAGGTGTAGTGAGCGATATGAAATTTAAAAGTGAGGATCAAGGTTGCAGTTTAGTGTTGACAAGGATGTCGCGAGCTCGGATGAGTAGGAAGGGGATTTGAATGTTTGGAGTAGGCTGGTATTGTCTTCAGCGTCACCTGAGATCGGTATTTTGTGTCGGAGGCTTTGCATATTGGTTACAGATTCTTGATATGCTTTACACATTAGTTTGATCGGTGGTATGGATGTGCAGACTTGTTATCTAGTGCGGAAGGTCGTGGGAGCATACCTCACGGGAAGATTGTATAAGTGTGACATATAATCACTTGATTGATTGAAGATTTAAAACAAGTGTGAAGATTGTGGTAATATCACTAATTTGAGAATTTATGCCTGGAGGGCACTCGGTTTATTGGGTTGTGGACTATGGAGGTTTGCTCCAGATATGAGGGTTGTTTTTGTGAGTTATGGGAAAAAGGGGTTATTATGGACCCCTGACATGTTATTAGCCTAGTACGGTGTGGTCAGAATCGGCTCGAGGTCGGTGGGTGGATTTAAATATGAATATGGGCTCTATAGCAGGCCAGATGTGTTCATTTAGGCATAACACTCCTTATGGAGGAGTATTTTGAACGTTGGATGTTATTTCATCGTTGGTTATTTCATGTAATACTATGTGGTGCTGTGTGAGTTGTGAAACGACTTGAAATTTCTTATATGTTGAGGTTCCGCTTAGTGATGGTGTTATATGAGCAGGATGGCCCTCGAGATTTAGATCATATATTGCACCTCAGTTGTGCTTGAGTTTTGTAGCGTATGGCTCTATCTGTCTCCCTAGGGGTGGTATTATGCACTTAGTGTGCTTGTGGCCGATATTCGATATTTTGTAGCAATGAGCAACTTAGCTCGATAAGTATATCCTTATGTGAATTTTATGTGTGGATCGGGTGGCACGCCGCCACGGGTATGTTGTTTGGATCAGGTTGCACGCCGCAACAGTGTGATGTTGAGTACAGTCCCTTATATTCTATTGTGTATTTTGTTTCCTGTTTTCTGAGGAAGGTTTATGACACCTTTTCGATTGTCCAATTAGTTTCGTAGGTTGAGTAGTCCCTTTCAGAGTTCGTTTTCCTTATGTATCATGTTCAAGTTTGTAGCCTATTGGCATGTCGTGGCATCATATGAGACTTTTGGTCATGTCTGGGGTGGCTTATTGCCTGAGTAGCTCGTACTGGGTGAGATGATATTATTGGGTCTAGGATCAGTGCGGTCGGATTATATGAAGTATATTAAAGAGCAAATAACATTATTTGGTTCAGAGTGAGGTAATGGTTCTTGTCAGGAGTATAGACTCAACGATTGTTGACTCGCCAGTTGGTTAAGAATTTCTACACATCTCTTCAGTCGTGGCGGCATTGCGAGAGTTGGAATAGGACTTATATATGTCATAGGGTATATTGTGAGCATCAGATTCGGGAAATGTCGGGTATTATGATCAGAGAGTGTTATTATGGTCTTGTGAATGATGTGGTGCATGGTGTGAATTCAGCAAAGGTATGCAGTCATGTTTTGGTACATCGTGTGGTGATTGATACGGTGTTTGTATGTTGGAAGTAGACCTGGCAGAGAATTTCGGATGTTGAAACTGGGCTCTAAGGCTTATTTGCCTAAATGAAAGAGGATATCTTAAGATTTGATCGAGCTAATGTGCTCAACTGAGTTGTGGTAGCACGGGTAGGTGCACAAGGTGTTAAACAGTAATTTCAGACTACTCCAGTGCAATTCTCAGCACGTTCGAGGACGAACGTATGTTTAAGTGGGAGAGAATATAACAACCCAACCGATCGTTTTGAGCTCTAGCGCATCGTTCGGCAGTTTGAGTCCATGAGTAACTTCACTTCAGGCATTATGACGTGCATGCATGGTCGAAATTGAATTTCGGAAAGTTCGGAGTTGATTTGGAAAGAAAATTCTCATTTCGAAAGATTTAAGTTGAAAGAATTGACTAAGGTTTGATTTTGAGTAAACGACCTCAGAATCGGGATTTGAAGGTTCTAACAAGTTCATATGATTATTTTGGACTTGGGCGTATGTCTGGATCGGGTTCTGGATGACCCGTGAGCGTTTTGGCACCTATTGTGAAAGTTGGCATTTTGGAAGAATTTCATAAATTTGGGTTGCAGTGCATTTCAATGTTATCAATGTCCGTTTGGATTTCGAGTCTAGGAATAGCTCTGATGGTGATTCTAGTATTGGGAGCGCGTCCGGAAGTAGATTCGAAGATCTGTAGGTCATTTTGGGGTCATTTGGCAAAAGTTAAAAATTTGAAGGTTTTTGAGAAGTTTGACCGGAAGTAGACTTTTTGATATCGGGGTCGAATTCCAATTCCGGAAGTTGGAGTAGGTCCGTAATGTCGAATGTGACTTGTGTGCAAAATTTGAGGTTAATCGGACGTGATTTAATAGGTTTCAACGTCGAACGTAGAAGTTTGAAGTTCTAAAGTTCATTAAGCTTGAATTGGGGTTTGATGTGATTTGAGGCCTCGAGCAGGTCCGTGTTATGTTATGAGACTGGTTTGTGTGATTGGACGGGGCCCCGGGGGCCTCGGGTGTGTTTCGGGATAGTTTCGGATCATTTCAGGTTGTTTTGTAATAGCTGATGCTGGTGTCTGGTGTTGTTCTTCGCATTCGCAAGGATCCTCTCATTTCGCGAAGAAGGATTTGGCTTCAGGGACTTTGTTCTTCGCGTTCGCGACGAGATCCTCGCATTCGCGAAGAAGGAAATCTTTGTTGCACAGGTCTGATTTCGGAGGTTCATATATCGCAATATATAAGGAATTTGGAGATGATCCAAAAATAAAAGTTGTATCCCTTTGTGTCTAGTTTTTAGAAAAGTAAACCATTTAGCATTTGAATTAGTGTACAAAAAGTTATGGCTGGTACACTACAAACTATCCGGGAAGATAAAGAAGAAATCTGTGTTGCATAGGGCTAATGTTTAAGGCTTATATCTCGAAATTTCTAGGGAATTGGGAGATGACCAAAACATGAACGTTGTAGATCTTGGTTTTTAGTTTTCAAAAATTTAAACCATTTGGTATTTGGAGTTTGTTACAAAAAGTTATGACCATTATACTAGAGGCAGTCTGAGAAGAGTTTGGGAATGGCTTTCGACAATTTTGTTCATCGCGAACGCGATTGGAGGCCCGCGAACACGAAGAAGGGTTGCATGGCAGTGTATAAGTTTGCAAAAATAGGTTTGTCTCATTTCATCTCATTTCTTCCATGGAAGACGACCTTGGAGTGATTTTGGAGCTTCATCTTCATCATATGTGTCAAGGTAAGTGATTCTCACCTATTACAAGTTAATTACTTGGACTAGATTTTAACATGAAAATTCATGGGAAATTAGTGAAAATTTGGGGTTTTGAAGAAAAATATAGAAATTTATATTTTTGGATTTTGACCACGAAATTGGACATAACTTGGAATAAATTATATATTTGAGTTCGTGGTATTATGGGTAAAGTTTGTCTTTAAAAAATTTCAGAATTTGGGCACGTGGGCCCGAGGATGATTTTATTGACTTTTCAATCGGAGTTGGAAATTGTTCTGAATAGGATTATAATGGGTATTTGAGTATATATTAATGGGCTTGCATAATTATTGACTAGTTTTGAAGCATTGGGCATCGGTTTGAGTCGTCGGAAGGGCTTGGGAGTTGGTTACGGAACTTCGGAGTGAGGTAAGTCTCCTTTCTAACCTTGTAAGAGGGAATTATCCCCATAGGTGAAATAATTAAATATGTGCTTCTATTTGTGGAGGCTACACACGCACGAGGTGATGAGAGTCCGTGCGTAGCTACTATTATGCTTAAGTCCGTATAGTCTAGGACCCGAAAGCATAATATACTTGAAATATTTGTAACCTTATTGACAATTTAAATTGCTTAAATCATATCAAATTGGTAAATGAATTTCTAAAGAAATTAAACATCATTTTCTTGACCGTTAAAGAGAAGTTGTCATTTCTTTGGGTAATTGATTCCCTGATGAATTCTTCATTGATTGTTTGATGTGTTTATTTATATTTGACCGCATCACATGTATGATTCGCGAGCGGGGTAATAGATGCATTTATGGTTCGCGCCATTCGACTCTCTGGCAGTGCACAATTTAAATATTATGTTGGATCGGGTCGTACGACCTCGGCATAATTTGTGCATGCTTGTATTACTTGCCTTGAAATTATAAATAATGATATTGCCTTCCTGGCATGAGATAAATTGATAATTGAGGAAATATGAACTTGGAAATCTCTTATTATCAAAAGGATTATTTACTTGCTACATGATTCCTTTGAGTTTACTACTGTTTTTAATAAATCCACGACTAATTATATTATTGGACCACTAGTAAGTGTCGAAGTCGACCTCTCGTTACTACTTCTTCGAGGTTAAACTGGATACTTACTAGGTACGTATTGTTTTCGTACTCATACTACACTTGTTGTGCATTTTTGTTGTACAGGCACATATATGTCTAGTGGCCTCGTTGGGCGCAGCGACATGGTTGATATGGAGACTTAGGTGAGCTGCATCTTTCGAGACAGTCCACAGCCAACAGAGTCTCCTTCAGAGTATTGTACTTTCTTTTCTGTCCAATTTGTCTTCCGGACAGTTATTGTATTAGATTTTATTTCCTAGAAATTGCTCATGCACTTGTGACACCGGGTTCTGGGATGACTATGGGATTATTCATTATTTAAATTTGTTAAAGACACCATTATTTTTTCGGTTAAATTCATTATTTATTATTTAATGTAAGGAAAAGAAATGATTTCCAAAATACTAAAATAAAAAAATTATTTAACTTCTTGGTGTTGGCTTGCCTGATAAGTGGTGTCCGGCGCCATCACGACCTTTAACGGATTTTGGTCGTGACAGATTTTTTGCATCAATATAAAAGGGGTAGGACAGAAGCATACCTCACCGAAGGACGTTTAGTAGAAGGATTACACTAAACGTAATGTCCAGGTCAAAAGTATTACTTGACTCTCGCATGCCTTGCTCGAAAAAATTACGTCCTTCCTCTTCTTCCCTGAGGTCTGTTTTAAAATAAAAAACTATCAATATTTACTCTATGAAGGTCAGGTCTAACAAGTTGGCAGTTAGTTTGTTTGAGTTGCAAAGTTTAAATCTTCTGTGGTTCTCTTGTGCAAGAATTAGTTGTATTTGTTAGACCTGGTTTTCTTGGGAAAGATGTACAACATATCACTTGTTAGCAGCTCTTACATGTGTCTACCTAGTTCGTTACACTTTGCTGCATGCCTCGAGGATGAAGATTAATTTTATTTCCGAATGCGAAGAAACTATCTTGTGTATATACAGTTTTTATAGATTGTTATAGATTAACTTCTACTATTCTATTAAGGTTGTTTAGAATATATGGTATGTGTAATGTTAGATATAAGGGGGATCTCAATAGTCTTGCCCATGAACCATGTATTTTTTTGTTTGCAGGAAACCAAGAGAACCAGCGGAGCACAATGCTGATTAGTGTAGGAAACTCATTAAAAAAGAAAAGTGAAAAAAAAGGTTTGTGTAACATATGTATATAACATGAAGGAAGGAAAATCAAATAGAACCTTTGGGTCTATTGTCATATATTATCCTATAAGGTTCAGGCAGCAAAGATGGATCTATTTAATGGAAAGGAGGTATACATTTATGAAGTATTTCTGATGATTGTTACTTCAAGCAATTGTTTAGCTTGTACATTTATATTTTGTTACCTAGTAAAATATATTGGTCCTGTAACTAATGTAAATAGTTGTTGTTGAAACATTCAATAATAAATCTTATTTCCTTTGTGGCTTGAATTTGTTTTCTTCCTTCTACTATTTGAGAGATTAGAAAATATCAAGTTTTATCCATAGTCTGTTTGAAGAGCCAAGGATCAACAGAAAGCTGCCCTCAAGGAAGGGTTCATACATGCCAATTAATTTGAGTGCCCCAGACAAGATGAGAGCTTCTCTATCATATGAGGTACATATCGTGAGAGCGGCAAAACAAATGCTCTAATAATTGACCTATGACGATTATCTCACTAAAAATATAGATCTAAATGATTAGTTAAAATGCTATTAGAACGAGTAAGTTGCAACGAGTTTAATATAGTCATGTCATGTTCTGTTTATTTTTGGGATAATGCATAAAATCCTCCTTGAACTATACCCGAAATTGCTACGACACACCTTATCTGTGCGGGGGTCTTATTACCCCCCTAAAAAAATTTGAAGTGGAATAAATGCCGCACTAAATGCTGACGTGGCATAGAGAATCAAACATTTGGCAAACGGTGAAATACACGCGCTGTCATATGTAATTTTGTCTTTTTTTAAAATCTATTTCATTTTCTTCCTTTTCCTTTTCTTTTTAATTCGAAATGTAATGAAAATATTATTTTGTATTTAGAAAAATAAAAAGACCAATTATTTTTGTATGAACTTAAAAAATTATTAGAGGTGTTGAGCATATTCGGACGTCGTTGAAGTTTTAAAGTTGAGATTCAAGTACTAAATTCATTCTAAATTCATAGTTTTAGACGAGATTCGAAAATAAAAAAAGAATTTCGAATCCACCATTGTTAAACCTTGAAAAAACTTATAGAACAAAAAAAATGGGTTTGTCAAAATTCTTGGTGGTTGGCCAAATTGATCATTGGGGTATGATGATGATGATGTTATAGAGTGTAGTTGAAATTTGAGCTTAATTGGTGCTGATTTAGCCTACTTTTGTTGAATTTTGACATCGAAAATTATTTTTGGAGCTCTTGAAAATGGGTGATAAAATGGGATGAAGAATTCTTGAAAATCAGCTTTGGAATTGACACGTGACCATTTCGTATAGGTTATAGCCCTTTTTTTAAGTTCTCACGCGCTTGAAGGGGGTGTTCTCACGCAGTGCTTCACGTCAACAATAAAGGTACAAAGAATTACGGAATAAGGGTGTAATAGGACCCCGCAAAGGTAAAGTGTATCGTACCAGCTTCACGTATAGTTCAGGGAGGATTTTATGCATTATCCCTTTACTTTTTCTTAATTTTCGTTCTTTTACTTAGAACAATTAATTTAATTCTGGTATCCATCTGAGAAGTTCCATTGCAATCTATAATTGGAAAGGAGATGTGATGTTACTATTGTCTTTAGTACAATTTTCGTTGCCAGAAAAAAGCAGTAAATGACATAAATAAAAGTGCGCCAAACTGAAAAGACATTCGTCTTTATTTAGATCCAAAAACATAGATATTACTCTATTACTTATTGGTCAACATTTTGAATATACACTTATTTTACCCAGAGACCATTTCGTGAGCTTTCAGGGCTAATAACTGTGGACTTGCACATGTATATTTCAAATAACAAATCATCAGATTGAGTACTCGAAATTGATACATCACAACTCCAAAAATTAATCATAGTATAGGTTACTCTATGTGAAAAGTTCTTTATTTCTTTCATAAAATAATACTATATACTTTTATTAGGTTTGGGTCCGGGGTCAGCGCAGGCCATTTTCCACTAGTCATTTGTAGAAATGAGAGTAGGCCGAGACTATGCAATAATATATATACATACATGTATATATAGAAGGAATGTATACAAATATTTTAAGTGGCACCCTCAATAACAAAATGGCTCAAGGTGCCACTGGTAAGGCACCACCAATTTCACCCCAATGGTTGGGGTTCAAATCTGGCCTAGCTTATTGTTTTATTTTCGTTTTTTCCTTCTCCTTACTTAATTGCACCTTTTTGTCTATTAGTAGGTCCTATTGACTTTTTCTTTGATTTTATTAATTTATTTTGAAATTTTTTTCTCCTTTTTTTCCTTTAAACATTTAACAAAAAATATTTTTAAAAAAGTTCTTTCACAAATCTATTCAACGAAATCTACATTGTTGCAGTTTCCTAACTCCTTGATTTATTAATAGATAATGAAAAATTCATTGTTTTCTTCAGGACCACAACTCTGATAATCTATTTGTAGAAACCAAAATAAAAAAAAATATTGATAAGTTATTGTTTAGTCAATGATAAAAGTTTATTTTGTTGTCAGATTGCTCTAAAGTAGGACAGTTTGTATATAATATCGAGTGAGATAATTTTCATAAAAAAATATAAATTGAAAAATGTCTGTAAACTTACTTAATGTTTAGAGTGCTTATTAGTATAAGTTTTTGTCATAAATACATAATCCAGTTGAATTTTTATGCTTTTTTTTCAAGTTATTATAATTATTACGCAATCTTTTTGCTCGATCGATTTGTTTATATTAACTCCAAAGATGAATAATCCGAACCGAAATCCAAATAGACCAAATCGATTAAATTTATATCCTATTTAGACAATATAAATTGTAATATGACTATGTTCAAAATTTTTAGCACCCAAAACCTCTAAATCCTGGGTCCGCCTCTAGATAGGATGGTGGAAGGTTAGTAGGTAATCGAACAATTTCTTTTGCATATAAGTAGTATTGATATTATTCCCATAATTTTCTTATTCTTAAATTTTTATTACTATCTGTTGTTTCTTTTGCTTTGGTAACTTTATTATCTTGTTGTGTCACTACTTTTTTTTATGGCTTCTACGATCCATTATTGTATTTCTTTTTCAAAACTGTTGTGATTTGTTGAGTCGAAAATCTATCAGAAACAACCGCTCTACCTTCACAAGGTAGGATAAAGCATACGCACACACTACTATTATCAAACTCCACTTATAAGATTATACTGGATGTGTTGTTGTTATTGTTATTAAAATACTTGACGTCCTAGAATCATGTTTTAATTTGAACGGATCAAATCATCAAATATGTCAAATAACTGTAGCAATTTAATATCTTTCTCAAAAAGAATTTTCCTAATGATAAATTTATGTACTTTATAGAGGTGCTGTCGTGTTGTGCATGAATATTACTATCGAGATTGGAACCGAAATATTGTCTTTTTGAACTCAAAATATTTAAGTAGGTGGAAAAAAAAACTTAATGACCAAAATATGCAAAACACAATTATGAACAACATTTTACCTTAACGGCCGGTTGGGACGCTAAGGTACAACGCGCTTTAATACTGTGTTTTCAAACCGCGTTTTCCACAATTTCATTTTTCCTCCCATTAAATACTTGAGTCCCACTCCCATTTTTTGTAAAAACCTACTACTATAGTAAGTACCCTACTCTGACACACTTGCCTCCCCGCCATATCCCAAATTCCCATAATCCTCTTCATCTTATTTGAAACAATAATTTCTACTAACAAAAAGACAAACTAATTCTTAACATTGTTATGATATATTCTTTTACGCGTGCAGAAAAATAGATATGTATTCTTGCACCGAAGATTTTAAGTATTATTTTTAATAGACGTACAAGTATATTAATAGAAATATACCGAATATATTGTTATTCTTGTTATTAATAGACGAACAAGTATATTGCTATAAGAATAAGATGAATTAAGAATTTAAATTTGAAGGATTTAGACTTTAAATTATAGGATCCACTATACTTTTAAAATTATAGATTTAAAAATATTTAATATTTTTTTATTATATATATATATATCGTCCCTGTCTTTCATTTGTCCTTTTCTTTGACAGTGACAAATGTAGCTTATATTATATTATTAAGTAATGGTTTAGAATTTACCATTTTTGACACACACACACACATATACAAAGCAAATAAAGCAAGTAAAGCAACCGCTTTAGGCCCCATATTTGTGGGGGCCTCATTTTTTTTAACACCTTATAAACTATGTATAAGTTTAAAAAAAAGTTTTGCAAAGTGAAAAGGTCTAATTTCTTTCTTTGACAAATATAGATAAGAATGATTTGCAACTGCTATGATTTCTACCAAGGAAATTGCACTTGAAATGAATATCGAGCCCGAATTTTGTAAGAAATGTGTGATATACAGGAAGTAATAATTTGATGCGAATGTTAATAATGAATCTCAAAAACATGATGTATTGAAATTTTAACTGGAAAAAATTTTCTCAGCTTATATTCGGTTTTATTTCTTTTGTTCTTCCTCCCACACATAAATTATACTTTCAAGAAAAAATATATATATATATATAACAAAACACACTTAGATCGGGATAAAAATCTGTTGTCGGAAAAAAAAATCGCCGGAAAAAATAGTGTTTGTGAAATTCCGACGACCACTATTTTATGCCGCCGGTGACCAAAACAAAAGGAAAAAGAATGAAATAACCAAAAAAAATATGAGAATAATAAGAAATAAGAAAAAAGGATAAGAAAAAGAAGAAAGAATAAAAAAAGTACTAAAAATACATGTGGAGGCGCGTGTAGCTCACCAGTTACCAAGAGTTTGGTTGTCAACGTTAAGGGTGAAAATAATTACATTTAAAATAAGTTTAGGGAGGTAATAGGATTCCCGCAAAGAAAAAGTGTGTAGTTGGGAATCCGGGTATAGGACAGGAGGGTACTTATGCATTTTCCTTAAAATAAAAGGGTTTAATTCTTTTCCAAATGCCTAAATTGCTTATGGAAAAATGTTAATAACTCATGTTACTGTTGCTTCAGCGGAAAGAAGTTTACAAAATTAAAACTGATAAAATCATACCTAAGATCAACAATTTCACAAGAAAGGTTAAACGGATTAGCTATATTGTCAATTGATTAATACTTATTAGGAGTTATTGATTATAAAAAAATTATTAACAATTTTGTATCTAAGAAAAGATAAAAAAAAATAGACTTCAAACAAATAATAAAAAATTAAAAATTAAGGCCCCTCGTAAAGTTTGGCTTTAGGCCACAAAATTTGTCAGGCCGCCCCTGATGAAAGAGAGAGGGACATGTTCATATACTCTTGTTGCGGTGGAGAACGCGGCTTGAAACCATGTTTTATAGTCGCAAACGACCGTTAAGGTAAGGTAAAACGTGGTTCATAACCGCGTTTTACATATTTTGGTCATTAAGTTTTTTTTTCACTTATTTAAATATTTTGAGTCCAAATAGATAACATTTCGGTTCAGGACTATATTACTAACAGGTAAACGTCAAGCAAATGAAGGAAATTCTATTTATTAGATTTTGTTCTACAAATCATTTGCTTATTGTATTAATTAGCCTTAACAAAAAGATTTGGTCAAATACGTTGAGTCGCAAGGGACAGACGCGTCTAAATAAAGAGCCAAAGGTGTAGTCAGTCTGCGGTCTGCCCATTCCCATTTCACACACTATAAGTACATCTTTTCTGAAATGCTGTTGCATTATTTTAATATACGGAATTAATAACTTTTAGAGAAAGCAAAAAGAAAAAGAAGGGAAATGACTTGAGGTGATGTTCGATTCAGAGGGTAAGACCAAATGTGATTCTTTTTGACTCAAAATACGAAAATAAGTGTTAAAAAAAAGATTACTAAACTATATATAACGCCACAAAAAGTGGTGCTATACAGTAACGGTAACTGCACCGTTACTGTATAGCACCACTTTTTGTGGCCTATATTAATTAAAAACTGACATAGCACCATTATTAATGGCGTTATACGCCTTATTAAAAATCCCTCCGTCTTCTTCTTCTTCGTTTCATCTCCATTATTTTACCCCGGTCCCCCCCGATTCTGCCCCATTTTTTTAAAAAAAAAAAATTTTTGGGTCCCCCCGGCACATAAAAGTTGAAGATTGGTGGTCCCACGTCGTGTTATTGTGGATTCACTCTTCCGGAGTCAAAATTTCGATCTATTTACATTCCGAAAATTCTAAATCGAGGTATTTCGATTTATTTTAAGTTAAAACTTTTATAACAATGCATATTACTTGAATTGTATGTGTTCTATTTCGGTTTGTGTTTATTTTTTCCGAAACTAGCATGTTAAATTTTATCCGGATTTAATTTTAGTGTTGTATAAAAATATGTAAATTAGTCTAAAAATGTGTTTGTTAATATCCTCATGTATATTTATGTGTTTTTATGCCGTTTAGTTTAGATTATTTTTTAGCGTAGTAAAATGTAGACCTTTTTAGCGTAGTAAAACGTAGACCCTTTTAGTGTAGTAAAATTTAGAGTCTTGTAGCGTAGTATTGTGTAGTATTTTAGCTTAGAATTCATTTTGTTTAATTATCTTATATTGTGCCACTGAGCCTCTAAATATCTAGCCCGGAACCAATAGGTATATATATATATATATATATATATATATATATATATATATATATATATATAATTTTTACAATTAATTTATTAAAAAATATGAATAAAAATTATAAAAAAAAACATAAAATTATTAATGATAGTTTGGTACCACTGGGCCTCAGAAAATCTAGCACGAAACCCATAATTATAAAAATTATATATAAAACATAAAATTATTAATGATAGTTTGGTACCACTGGGCCTCAGAAAATCTAGCACGAAACTCATAAGTATATATATAATTTATATATATAATTTTTACAATTAAGTTATTAAAAAATATGAATAAAAATTATAAAAAAAACATAAAATTATTAATGATAGTTTGGTACCACTGGGCCTCAGAAAATCTAGCACGAAACCCATAATTATAAAAATTATATATATATATAATTTTTACAATTAAGTTATTAAAAAATATGAATATAAATTATAAAAAAAGATAAAATTATTAATGATAGTTTGGTACCACTGGGCCTCAGAAAATCTAGCCCGGAACCCATAAGTATATATATAATTTTTACAATTAAGTTGTTAAAAAATATGAATTTAAATTATAAAAAAACACATAATTATTAATGATAGTTATTAAAAATTATGAATTTACAGTTGACGACATGGATGCACCTATACATCCCGGCCCTCGGACGTCGGAGCTACTACCCCTACAGCCCCAGCATAGATCCGAGCATATATGGGGGGAGAGTTGCTTACGCAGACTTTTCGGGGCAGGAGAGTGGATTTATTGTGGGAGTTTTTGACTCATTCCCGCGTTCTACATCCCCGTGTGGTCCATCACCTGGAGGAGATGAGATTATATAGGATCATTAGCATTGGCCGGATACAGCTCGACTATGCTTTGATCACGGCGTTAATTGAGCGGTGGCGACCGGAGACGCACACTTTCCATCTGCCCATCGGCGAAGCCACCATCACACTCCAGGACGTCGAGATTTTATATGGCCTGTCCACTGATGGCTTGCCAGTTTTACTGTCTGGGAATATGAGATATTTTAATCGGGATTCATATATGGATATGCTGCACAGGCTCACGGGCTTCAGGTCCGAGGACCCAGATGTAGCAATTGGGAGCAGTCGTATGCAGTTGGTCCCCATTAGAGACCACTTGGTGCAGATCCACGATACTATCACCGACGACTCAGCGGAGGCGGATGTGGAGCAATATACGAGGCTGTTGTTGCTCCTTCTATTTGGGGGGTCTTGTTCCCGAACACTTCGGGGAACCTAGTGAGCCTCCGTTTCCTGCATCACCAGCAAGGTCGTGGTATGCCACGAGGTGGTGGCCGACGAGCTGCTGCTGCTCCCCGACGACCTGCTGGTGCCGGACGACGTGGTCGTGGGTGGAGAGGAGGTCCCCATCAAGGGGGGTTTGAGGCTCCTGCTGATGATGTTGCTGTTGATATGGGAGGTGGCATGCATGAGACCGACATGCCGTCTTACAGCCTTGGCATTTATGACACTCCAGGGACGTCGCAGGTGACCCCATCGGGTCAATTCTTGATCACGGGCTCGGATTTTCAAGGAGTGGAGTTGGGTAGATATTTCCTTGGCCCGTCTACCACTGATGAGTCTCGACCGGTCCGAGATTTTGAAAGTGGGCGCCGACTGAGTTATGGCAGCTCATCACATGCGCAGGTATGAGTTTATTAGTATTAATTTTATTACTGTTTTTACTATAACTTATTTATTTTCTTTAACTTTATTAATTTACTTTTTTAGGCTTCATGCGATGCTGCGACAGATGACTACATTCAGGATCCAGACACGATTACGGTAAGACAATATAAATTTTTGTGAATTGTTATGTAGTTTTCTATACTAAGTTTGATATTATTATGTAGCCTTCTACTGGACTTGATAGCACCACTGATACATGTCATCCCATGCCGCATCCGGCCATAAGGAGACGACTTGATGATGATGATCCTGATAGCGTACCCGGGCAGCAGGGGATGCACCTCAGGCCAACGGCTACTTTGAGACACACCGGATGCGGGACACATTGATTCGGTCTTCCATTTTTATGTTTTTTTTGGTGTAAATAATATTTTTGTATACATTAACAACAATATTTAATCGAATATGACAGTTACTTTTTTAGTTCTCATTTCGTTTTATAGTATTTGGTATAGTAACACAACAACTTAAACTTAACTTCCACTTAAATTAAAATAAAATTTAGTACAACAAATAAGAAAAACATTACTACAACACAAACACAAACATAAGAGGCCAACATAATAAAAATACATGAAATATGAAAATGATACTAAACACATACACGCCAATGTTTAGTCCTAGTTGCCATTTATTCTTCGCTCCAACCACTTAAATCGTTCTTCTATTTGTTCTTTTTCTTCTTCTAACTCTTTCACTCTCGCCTTCACCTCCGCAAGTTCCCGTTTATATTTTTCATTGCGTTCCTTGTGTGCTTCACAATTCCATTCTGCTCTCCATTTTTTATCTTCCACCTCCTTCAGTTTCTCCCTCATTTCTGTAATAATTCTATCTCCCTCCTTTTGTATTCTCTGCTGGTATAACCATATATTATGAAAATCCTGTAATCTCTTCTTGTAGCTTTCCTGATAACATGGTTCCTCAGCCCATTCATCAAATTCACAAGTAGGTTCGTCGGGTTGCTTGTACAGCGTGTTCATACAGCACCAATAGCGGCGTCCAGCGTTAGCACCTTCCCACCCACAATCCATCATGCATGGTTTTCCAAAGAAGCAAATTGGTGGACGACCAGGTTGAGCCATTTGTGAAATATTTGCTTATAATAAAAAAAAACTTACTTACTTTTAATGAAATATTTCTGGGGAAAATTTTGAGCACACAAAATAACTACAATGAGCCCATTATTTATAGGCGAAACAACACACATATAGCGCCATATCTAATGGCGCCATATCATGATGTTGACAAGACAAGACAACACACACATAGCGCCATATATAATGGCGCTATATTTTGCGTATTAAATATCATGATGTCGACAAGAAAACACACACATAATAAATATACCGATAATTATATTAAATTATTATTTAAATAGGTAAAATGGGAAAGTACAAATCATAATTAACAAACAAGGAAATTTTATTTCATAAATACTTAAATCGTATACATAACAACTAATTATTACAACATGAACTCATGGGTAGTTAGGTACAATAGAAGAACACCCGCCCTGAGCTTGATTACTGTTGCCACCCAAAGGACATTTTCTACGGTCGTGTCCTGTTTGCGAGCATATACCACATTTGCGCGCATATACGGTATCACTAACATCCATTTGGTTCCGTATACGCGTTCTCTTCTACACCTGTCTTTTACGCAAATAGGACTTGTTACACACCATTTTAAATGGTTCTGGGGGCCAGTAATGTTCAGCACCCACTGGCTGCAACTGACCACTATATGTGTTTAGGTATTTGGAAATACTATATTGTTGATCAATATAGTTGGTCTCCGCATAACCAACACGTTGAAAACACTTGATGGCATGTGAGCAAGGCATGTGGTAGATTGACCATTTTCCACATGAGCATAACTTTGTAGATTCATTTACAATATGTACATTATTACCCCGATTATGCAGGATAGCGGTGCGAATTTCAAAAATACCTCGTTCGTTATCATATTGCAAAAAGGAATGCCAATGTGCTCGCCGTCTGTATTTCTCTAATCTCTTAATAGGCACTGGCATAAATTCAACACCCCTTTCCATCAATTCCGTTGCAGCTGCAGACCGTTGCACAAACCTCTCCGCCATCTGCTTGAACGACATACGCACCATGGCTGTGACAGGCAATCCTCTTGCCGACTTTAATAACCCGTTGAAGGACTCTGACACATTTGTAGTAAGAATTCCCCAGCGTCTGCCACCATCTGCATGCAACGTCCACTTTTCAGGGTCATGTCGCATTAACCAACGATATGCTGCCTCGTCTTCTTGCCTGATAGAATCCATATGCCTCCGGAATTTATGCTGTTGGTGGTCTGTTGCTGCCATCCACATCAAATCATGTAGATCCTTTTTGGGATGTGCCTTCTGGAAATTGGCCTTCAAGTGCCTCACACAGTAATGATGGTATGCATAAGGTTCTTGCCATGCAGGAAGGTTCTCCACAGAACTTAATATACCCCCATGCCGATCAGATATTAGACAAATACCTGAACGCTGTTTGACAACGTGCTCTTTCAGGTAGTTCAAAAACATTGTCCGCATCTCTGTGCTTTCATTGGCACTGTCGCACCTCCTTTTTTCGCGCCCGCGAGGCGCGTGGGGAGTTTTCTCCAATTAAAGGACAGTCGAAACGGGATTTGTTTGTTTGTTTCAGAGTCGCCACCTGGGAATTTTAAGGCGTCCCAAGTCACCGGTTTTAATCCCTGAATCGAGGAGAATATGACTCTGTTTATTATTCTGCGAACCAGAAATCCGGATAAGGAATTCTGTTAACCCGGGAGAAGGTGTTAGGCATTCCCGAGTTCCGTGGTTCTAGCACGGTCGCTCAACTGTTATATTTGGCTTGATTATTTTGATTTATTAAATACATTTTTATTGCATGATTTTATTGTTACCGCTTCTATTTAAATTGTTTATAATTAAAGACCCTTCTTCGAATCGAATCACGCGTACGTGTATTCGTTTTATATATTAATATTTTTTAACGTGAAAATCGTGTCATGCGTACGTATACACAATATAATAATTATTATTTATTTATTTATTTTTTCGAAAATTTTTATATATAAAAAAAGGACTTAAGTTCGAAATTGTGCTAAAATAAAATTATGAACGTTCGTCGCTCTTGTATAATTAAATATTGAACCGCACATCTCGAGTTATATGAAATTAATATTGATATTCTCCGAAGAGCCCCCTTTTTATTAAATGTTCTTTCGAAGTTGCGCGAACGCATAATTCGAATTGCTTTTAGAAATATAACCAGGTTACGCAAACGCATCCCTAATCACGCAAAAGATTCTTAATAGTAGTATAGATTTTCCATAAATGTTTATTGCATCTATCTATTTTTAAATGTAAGAATCGTAGAGAATTACCGATTGGGATGCCACCAAATTTCTTGACAAAGAATTCAAAATTTATTAGGCGTTGCTACAAGTCTTATTTTACGCGTATGAATTATATACCTCAAAACTATTCAAGAATTAATGATATGAAAAAGAAACAAACAACATGTAACTAAAAATACTACCATTTTTATCGTGGATATCCAAAAATTGAATCGCATATAAAACTGGAAAAAGAATTAATTTGATAAACAAATTAATAGTTTCTGCAGAACTTTTATTGTTGCATTTAATGCGAATTCTATTTCTACATATCCTTGACATAAAATGTTGCAATTCGTACTTGTAAATCCCATATCCTTCTCATATACTTGTTTTTAGTCCAAAGTTATAATTGTTTGGTTAATTTGTTTACAGAGATTGAGTTTGAGATAAATAAACCAATTCTTATTCTCTGCCTATGCGACTATTTGCAAACTTAACTCTATATTTTGTAAAAAAAATCATTGACATTATTTCATATATTAAAAGAAATGAGTTGATCGCGTTCCTAAAATAACTAAGCCATTAGTTATTAAGAAAGAGAACTAATCTACTAATTGATTTAATACTATATTAACCAACTAAAACAAAACTGAAATTTAAACTAATAAAATCTAAATGAGTAGAAGACATCCTTATAATTCCAAACTTCATTTACTTGTCATGTTGAAGCTCTTCACAACATGAGTTTAAAAGATATGTACCTGATATTGGAAACAAAAGAAAATGAAGATGAAAATCAACAACAGTAATAACAGTGCAATAGCAACAACTGCTCAGCAACAGTAACAACCCAGTAACAGACCGGTGGAGTAGTAATCCCAAAAACAAAAGCTTTAAGCTTTAAATGTAACAACAACCATTAATACTAATTTCACACAAAGAAAGAAAGCAGTATTTTTTTTAGCTTTTATTTTTATTTTGAAAGCTTAATATTTTTCGGAATTTTTCTCTCTTCTATTCTCTGTCCGTTTTTTTTCTCTCTATATGTATTCTCCCTTCCCCTTTGTCTTCAAGACTTCCCCTATATATAATCCCATCCCATAAATCTTTTAATCAATTAAATCAATACTTTTTCTCTACTCAACCCATTATCTTTCCACTCATCCCCATTACATTAAATAAACATATCACACCACCCCATTATATTTTGTCCCCCATGCTTTATTTAAAATAATGCAAGATTCCCCTTTAATTTAAATCTTGTCCCCCCTTTATATTAAATAATCATATCACAACCCACCCCATTTCATTTTGTCCCCCATGCTTCAAATAAAAAATTTCAAAATGTACAATTCCTAAACTACCCCCTCCGACCTTACTGAAATTACCAAACTACCCCTGAACGTACTACAAATTTACCAAACTACCCATCAGCTATAACACATCAATTAATCAAACTTAACCAAAATATAGACAATATGATCAATTTCTAACAATGTTCAAACAACAATATGAACATGGATGAACATCATAACAACAATATCACATGAACACGATTTTAACAACATGTCAACAACAAATCACATGAACACGAATTGAACAACAAAGAACAACTAAAACTTGATTGAACAATATTTTAGCAACAAACAATCCTATTTTCGGATCAAACAAAGTATGAAGATTTCTAAATTCAATCATATTGAACTTAAAATTAACTCTAACAATATTACAACAAACAATTCTTATATTAAACTTTAAACAAGATTATGAGAACAATTCAAGCAATAATCATAAATGGTAAACAAGAAATCAAACTATACAAAATTCGGATTCAAGATCATCCAAACAAAGTATGAACATGAATGAATCTATTTTAAGACAACAAACATGACGGATTAAACGATTAAAACAATATATTCCTTTAATACAACTAAATTCTTTAAACAAATAACAAGATCGACGAAGAAACAATTATGAACTTAAACTTGAACTTATCAATATTAACAATTTCTAACAATACATAAACACATGAAACAAATTGAAGAAATAGTTGATTAAATTTCAATTTGAATCTAACAAACATCAAACTAACAAATACATACTTAAACAATAATACAAACATGAAATAAACATGAAAACAACTAATTAAACTTCTATTTTGAAATCTGAAAATTAATTTAACAAACAACATGAACATGAACAAAACCAAAAATCAAATATCTAACCATAGACATGAATAAAACAAACATTCGCCGATTTTAAATTCGAAAAATATCAAAACAAAATACGGACAAAATAAAACTCAAAAACTACTAACCGGATCGAAAGACGAACAACGACCAAACAAACAACGAACTTGACGATGAACTCACGACGTATAGGATCTTCACTTGACGAAAAACCCTCGAACTTTTGCCGGACTTTAACCGGACTGCCTTGCGTCGTCAACAACAGTGCAATGGTGAGCAACCAAACGGAAGACTCCTGGGGTCGTCGATGGCAGTACACAGCAGTGAAGGAGACGATGTGAAGCAGCAACAGTCCAAAGCAGCGAGCAGCAGCAACTGTCGACGACGTCCATGGCGGAATGGATTGCTTCCGATGGCAGCGCGCGAGCTTGGTCGTGACGAGCAGCGGCGATGGGAGCTTCGAACAGCAGCTGACTCGTCGAGGCTGTGTTCGTTTGGTTGTTTGGTTGAGACAGAAACAACAACAACATAGACGTCGAGCTCAACGAGCTTGAGCTCGCCGAGCTTCATCAATGGCGGATAGGGTTGGGGTCGTTTGAACGCGAAGGAGGTTGTGTCATTTGGTGGTGTTTGGACGGTGCTTGGGTGGTGTTCGACGAAGGGGGTGGCTGCTGGGTAGCCATGGCAGCTCACTATTTGGAGAAGGAGAAGAAGAAGAAAAGAAGAAGAAGAAGAAGAATGGGGGGGGGGATGACTTAGGTCATTTTTAGGGTTTTTTTTTTGTTTTGTTTTGTATCTTTGAAATGCAAGATAGGGGTATTGGGTCTTTTGGGTTATGGACTGGGTCGACCCAGTTCGAAATGGACTGGGTCGTAGGGAAGATTGGGCCATTTTTGGGCCTGTGGCTTGAAATTGAAGAAGATGCCTAATTCCGACTTTCTTTATATTTTCGCTCTCTTTTCTTCTTTTATTTTTTTTTATAAAACTAAATTATAAAAATACTTAAACTATTATTAAGAACTAAATTAAGTTATAAAGGCGCAAATTAACTCCCAATAACAATTAACACACAATTAAGTATTAATTAAGCATAAAATTGTATATTTGGACATTAAATGCTAAAAATGCAAACGATGCCTATTTTTGTAATTTTTAATTTTTGTAAAACAATTTTAATTACTAACAATTGTAGAATTAAATCCTACATGCAAAATGCGACATATTTTTGTATTTTTTATTAATTTAGCAAATAAACATGCACAAATAAATACAAATAATTATTCAAAATATCACAAAATTGCACACCAAGAAAAATTACTTTATTTTTGAATTTTTTGGGAGTAATTCTCATATTGGGCAAAAATCACGTGCTTACAGCTGCCCCTCTTTGCCCGAAGACACGAAGGGTTTTCGTGCAAAGATAAAGCGAGCGATTTATGCCCATCCGAGTACTCCGTTGAAGCATTTTTTTGAAAAAGATTTGACCGAACCTTTGCTTCAAAGGTTTCCTACATATCCTGGGCTAAACAGGAATCAGGTCAATGTAGTTCGGAAACTTTGGTAGCTGGGACTACCGTTGGACTGCACTGTTACTGTTGTTGCATGCTATTACTACTGCTTACCGATCTCCTTGTTACAACGTGCTTAAAAGAAAACAAGAAGCTAAGCTATACTGCAATTTTTCTTGTTGCCTTGCTTTCTTGTTTGCTTGCATTTTTTCCGGTGATTTTCTTCTTTTTGACACATGCACTTGAGTTTATGCTGTGACCTCTTGTTGCAACTTTCCGTTTCCCGGTGCCGGGGAATTTTATTGTTTCCTGCTGGGGATTCCTATTGTAACCCTCTGTTTTATTGTCCTCTGACTTGATCTTGAAATGTATGCCTCTGTTATCTGGGCGGGCTCCCAACTTCAATACTTGAAAATTAAAGACTTGAAATGTATGCCTCTGTTATCTGGGCGGGCTCCCAAGTTCGATGCTTGAAAATTAAAGACTGAAATGTATGCCTCTGTTCTATGGGCGGGCTCCCAACTTCAACAACAACTTTAAAAATGAATGTCATTCCTCTCTTCAGCGGGCTCCTGTCTTCAACCAATACATCGACATTCCTTTCTTTAGGTTGGCAAGATTTCAACAACTTTTAAAAATAAAATCCTATTTGAGGGCGGATGAACCCAAAATATCCTATTCGAGGGAGGATGAACCCAAAATATCCTATTCGAGGGCGGATGAGCCCAAAATATCCTATTCGAGGGCGGATGAACCCATATATCCTATTCGAGGGCGGATGAACCCAAAATATCATGTTCGAGGGCGGATGAACCCAAAATATCCTATTCGAGGGCGGATGAACCCAAATATCCTATTCGAGGGCGGATGAACCCAAAATATCCTGTTCGAGGGCGGATGAACCCAAAATATCCTATTCGAGGGCGGATGAACCCAAAAGATCCTATTCGAGGGCGGATGAACCCATAATATCCTATTCGAGGGCGGATGAACCCAAATATCCTATTCGAGGGCGGATGATCCCATTTTCAACATCTTGGAATTGTCTTACCTCCGACTGTTTTTCTCCAAATCTTGTTGTCTTGCTATCTCTTAAAACTTGAATTAATTTCCTCGTTCCTCCGAGAAAATTTTCTACAATGGCAGAAAATTTTCTACCCTAGTTTTGGTGCTTTTCTTTGTTCTCCAGGTGGACGCCTGACTTCTGATATTTCAACTCTTCTTCCTTGTTCTCCAGGTGGATGCCTGATTGCTATTTCAACTGTCCTTCCTTGTTCTCCAGGTGGACGCCTGACTTCTGATAATTCAACTGTTTTCCCTTGTTCTCCAGGTGGGCGCCTGATTTCTTCTTCAATTTTTCATCCTCATTCTCCAGGTGGACGCCTGACTTCTTCTTCAATTTTTTTTTATCCTCCACTCTTCCCCTCCTTCAAATTTGTTTTTGGTTTTTTTTTTTCAACACTGCTGGGGATAAAAGTGTTATTTTCTTGGGATAACGTTGTTGAGGATAACGCTGCTGGAGAATTTTATCCCTTCAAATCGATGCTTCATTCTTTTGAAAGCTGCTGGGGATGATAATGGCTCTTTGCTTTTCTGAGCACAAATGTCATCTCTTTGTTCTGTATGCTGGGGATCAACTTCCTCCATTGGAAACTTATTATGTTGGTGGCAACCCTGGTTCAAAGACCACTTCCTTGGTGCTATCTTTATTCTTCCCCAAATGGGTACCTGATTTCCAGAAAATTTTCTAACTGAAAAGAAAATTTTCTGCCCCAGTTTGCATTTTCCCTTATGGTCTTCACTGCCATTCCCTTTACCTGTTTCAAACCAAACAAAATTTGTTAGTTTAAAAACCCGGTAGTTGGTTATGATACTCCTTCTGGGATGGTTTTTTCCCTTTCTCCCTTCTCCACTCTATGTTGTCTGACCCTCTTGGAACTTGGTCGAAAATCTGTCGGGGATGCTCCTATATCTCGATGATCTGCCGGAGGCCCTCTTGGAATTAGGTCCAAAATTTTCTCAACTGTTGTTTTCCTTTTTTTCTCCAACTTCCCCTGTAAATTTGGTCCTATTGGGATCTATATCCCTTTCATCATTTGGTCTTGCGACCAACTTCTTTTCTCTTTATCGCCTTATCTTTGGCGTGTCCTATTCGCATTTTGCTTTGCATCATTTTGGCAACTGGTAGTAAGCTCTGAAAATCCTTTTCAAAAACAAACTGCTGGGAAGGTAAAGTCTTTTAAACCAAGAAATGAAAAAGTGATGATTTCAAAAAATAGAAAAAAAAGAAGTCTTTCTGAACAAATGCTGGGGAAAAGGAAAGAAAAGAACTTATCTGAATGATATAACCGATTCCAACGATCATGTCGCGCATTCCGGATTAATCAACCCAGTCTATTTGTATCAATCAACCTTTCGGATGGCCTCATGTTGCTGGGGATAAACAAGCACTCAACTCTTTGTGGATCCTTCCCGCCAATCTTGTTTTGTCGCCTCATAGTGCCCTTCGAGGGGTTTTCACTAATAAGACTCTCTCATTTCTATCAACTCTCGTCGCCTTATGGTGTCTGTGAAGGTTTTCACCGATAAGACTCTCTCATTTTATTTTATTTTTCAGCTGGGAATTGGAGTGTTGCCGATATGACTCTCTCTGTTGGGGATTCTTTCGGCTATCAATTCAGTTCCAGCTTATGATCTTCTTCTTTGCTGGGGATCAGAGTGTTATTCCCGACTTCCATTTGCATTGACTTAGCACTTCTCAGATACTGATCGGGAGGTCTTTTTTGGACATCAATAGGGATTTTGGTGTATGGCTGAAAGGAGAAGGGGGTATCAAAAGTTCAAAAATAATTTTTAGGGGTAAAATAGTACAACTCTTGGAATCAAACTTTCTTGCCAAAATTACAAGCGCCAACTTCTGCCCCAGTTTTTCTTGCTTGGGGATTTTTATTTTGTCACAATATATTACCTTATGCACACTATGTTACACAATGACCGAGCCGTGAGGCGCCTACGTATCCTTCTTTGAGGAATCAGGTCAAACGTAGTTCCCATTCCTTTGTTTTTTTTTGACTTTTCTTTGTTCTTATTATCATTACTTTTTTTTCGTTTTCATTACTGATTCCAAAAGAGGGGTATGAAAGAGTAAATAAGGCTCAAAAGGGAAGCAAAGGTCAAAGTGTTTGGATAGAAGAAAGAATTGCCTCCGTCATTTCATTCTCTGATAAATGCTAAGTACAAACAAACAATAATTATAATTACAAGAAATCATAATATATCTTAACTGCGTCAGAATTGATAGCCATGTTGACGCATTTCCCTTCGATATCTGTTGATCATAAAGCGTCATCGGGCTTGCTCTGTTTAGATTGCGATAATCAACACACACCTCGGATTTTCCTTCTTCTTTTTTTTTTCTTTTTTTTTTATTTTTTCATTGGCACCCCATTAGCCCACCAATCAGGATATCGAGCGGCCCGAATAACCTTAGTATTCAGCTGTTTGGTCACTTCTTCCTTAATCTTCCCACTCACGTTGGTTTTGAACTTCCTCAAATTTGCTGGGCGGGGGGTAATGCCGGGTCAGTGGGCAATTTTTGAACCACTAGATTGGTGCTTAAGTCCGGCATGTCGCTGTATGACCATGCAAAATGTTTTGAATTCAGTAAGTGCTTTGATTAGTTCTTCCCTGATGTTTGGTTCCATGTGGATGCTTATCTTAGCTTCCCTGATGTCATCCGCATCCCCTAGATTGACGACTTTCGTGTCATTTGAGTTGGGCTTTTTTTTTTTTTCAAATTGGCTCAACTCTTTGTTAATTTCTTCGAAGGCTTCATCCTTATCGTATTCCGACTTATCATCACAATCTTGTACTATAAGTTCGAAATCAGATTGATTTTTTTAGACTAGGCTGAAGATCCGTCGTGCATGCCATGTCATTAGAACCAGTAGAAAGAGAACTGTTCAGAAGAGAAAAATAAGAAGAAAAATTAAAACAATATAAGGAATAAGGAAAGAAAAAAAAAACTTTTACTATATTAAAATACAGGATAGCAAGGTTTCACACTTTGGCGACCACAAGAAAGATCTGGATTACAACCCTGGAATAATCCAGACAACAAAAAAGAAAATCAGAGCCCACTACCAAGACTCCCTTCGTATAGGAAGAGGAGTAGCCATTCAATTGTTGATTTTTGCTTTCAACCCCACAAACTGTACATCTGCCTCATTGGACCCTTTTCCCAACACCATAACTGGCTTGTCATCCACCTTTTCCAACTATACCACCGTTTTCCCACTGGTTAACATTTCTTTTGAACCGACACGGATCATCATCACTGTTTGTGAGGGTTTCTTTAGCTTCCCTCCTTCGTGCATTAGCTCAATCATGTGGGTTTCAAGGTGTGCCGGCAACGGGTTCTGATTGATGTGGGGTGCCTCTGGTGTCTGAACCTCAATCTTGTTGGTGTCAATAAGATTTTGTACTGCATGTTTCAACTTCCAACATTTCTCGGTATCATGTCCGGGAGCCCCCGAACAATACTCACAGCTTACCGAGTGGTCCATATTTTTGGGAAAGGGATTTGGCAATCTGGGCTCAACAGGACTTAACAAGCCTAACTGCCTTAATTTGTGGAACACAGCAGTATAGGTTTCCCCCAACTCAGTGAATGTTCTTTGTATTTTTTCATTTCTGAAAGCCTGATTTCCCCGGAAACCTGCCCCTGGAGGGTTCTTGAAGGCTCTTGGTGGTGAATAGGTGTTTTGCAGTTGTGTATGTGTGTTCTGGGGAGCCGGTGCGTGCCATTGCGAGCGAACCGGAGGCTGAGTGTATGTTTGGGCTTGATTAATAGAAGAATGGGGCTCTGAAGGGTGATAGTAGTGTTGGGATGAATTGTGGTGGTAAGTTGATTGGCGAGGTCGTTGTTGATTATAGTAAGGCGGTGAACCTCTGGGTCCCGACCAAATTCCTGAATCAACTACCGCTGCTTCCTCTCTCTTTTTTCTTCCGATTTCTCCTACCCCGCTTTGAATAGCTTGAGTAGCTGCCTTAATTGCTGAATAGCTCATAATTTTATTTGTCTTGAGGCCTTCTTCCACCATACCCCCCATCTTCACTACCTCGTTGAATGATTTCCCAACCGCTGAAACCAAATGGGCATAGTAAGTTGGTTCCAAGGCTTGGAGGAAGTAGTCTACCATTTCACTCTCCTTCATAGGAGGATCCACTCTTGCTGCTTGTTCTCTCCACCGGAAGCCGTACTCTCTGAAACTTTCATTGTGTTTCTTCTCAAATTTTGTCAAAGATAGTCGATCTGGGATGATTTCCAGATTGTATTGGAAATGGTATGCGAATGCCTGTGCCAGGTCATCCCAGGTGTACCATCTCCCATGGTCCTGGCGTGTATACCACTCCAAAGCTGATCCGCCTAAACTTTGACTGAAGTAAGCCATCAATAATTCGTCCTTTCCCCCAGCTCCTCGCATCTTGCTGCAGAAACCCCTTAAGTGGGCTACTGGGTCGCCGTGCCCATTGTATAGATCAAATTTAGGCATCTTGAAGCCAACTGGTAATTGTATATTTGGGAACAAGCACAAATCCTTGTATGCTACACTGACTTGCCCACCTAACCCTCGCATGTCTCGGAATGATTGTTCTAGACTTTTGACCTTCCTGAACATCTCTTCTTGTTCAGTATTTTTGGCTGGCTTATCACTTTCAGTTGGGAGGTCAAAACGAGGAGTAGTTGAATAGATTTCGGAGGCCTTGAGGGTGGGCTCCGGGGGGTAATATTGGTTATCCTGGGCCTGGAATGTAGGCTCACTAGGAGATTTGTGGAATGTAGCCGGGGGAGGTGCTACGAAAACAGGAGTCACAGGTGGAGGAAAGTATGAAACTGGTTTCGGAGGTGGAGACTGCGGTGTCTGAGAGGTGGTTCCTCGGTAGTGTTGGTAAATGGGGAAATTTGGGGATAATTCAGTGGTAATATTATCCTGAGTTTGGGTCATTGATGGAGCAGGGTTAGTTGGGTAAGATGGGGGTAACTGTCCTGTAGACCAGGCTTGGTACATCTCAGCCATTTGCTGCTTGAGTTTAAACATCTCTTCTTTCATCTTCCCGACATCCATCTCCTCTAGCTCAATACCTGTGTCAACCTCTGGGATAGACATACTTTCGGGTATTGGTCCTTTTGATCTCGTGTGATAATGATAATATGCCAGTATACTCTTTAGAGAAACTAACTGCTTGAATTCTGGAAATGAACAAACTTGTTAGTTTTTGAGAATTTAACACATATATAATTACACGTTGAGATGCAATGCTCCTAGACAAATATCCCCTTTCTATTATGCATTTGCTCGACTGCTTGTGTCGTCCCAACTTTCTTGAAAATTTTATTCACTTTTATTTTATTTTATTTTCTTATATATATTTTATTGTGGTGGTCGAATCTTATAGAGATTGCCTACGTATCATGACCCCGCATGAATCAGACCTTGCGTAGTTCGGACCTCGTGAATAAGTAAATGAACTAATATTTTTTTTTATTGGAACTGTGAAAGAACTGCTCAAAGGAAGTATATATATATTTTTTTTGATCGATTTCTTTTTGAAAGAAAAACTCGTAAAAATTCCTTTTCTTTTGATTTGAACTTTGAGAATTTCAAAAGGAAGTTTGAAGTTTTTTTTTTCGAATTTCCATTTGTCTTTTTTTTTATTCTAAAGAAAAAAAATATTTTTGGAATTTTACTTTTGATAAAAGAAATGCTTCTAAAAAATATTTTTTGAATTTTGAATTTTCTTTTCAATTTTGAAAGAAGAATCAAAATATTTTCGAATATATATATTTTTTAATAATTTAAAAAAACTTTCAAAAGAAGTCAATAATGGAAAATATTTTTGGATTTTTTTTTTTGAAAATTGGGAGTCTAAAAAAAACTTTTCCAGATTTTTTGGGCAGGACAAATATTTTTGCAACAAATAAAGATATATATACATTTTTTGGAAATAAAGAAAAACTTTTTGGATTTTTATATATATATATATTTGCAACAAATAATAAAACCACTTTCAACGCGACTCTTTTTATTTTATTATTTTGAATTTTTCAGAAACGAATAAAATAAAAACTATTTTAAAAGTAAGACTCTTTTTCATTGTCATTTTCAGGGGAAGACAAACTATTTTCCTTTATATATATATATATTTATTTTTTATTTTTTTGAAAAATAAGACAAAACAATGATTTTATTTTTTTTTTGAAAAATAAGACAGAACAACGATTTTTTTTTCTTTCTATTTTTTCTTTGGTTTTAATAAAACAAACTAATAAAATATTTTTTTTTTCATTTTCTCAAAATTTCGGCAGAGTTTTGACAGTATTTGGGCATTGGCTTTTTTTTTTTCAAAAATAAACAGTCAATTCCCTAACCGCTATTTCTTTTTTTTTTTCAATTTTAAAATATTATTTATCATATTCAAAAGTTAGTCAACACTAATCCGGATCAAATAAATGCGCAAGTAGCAGCAAGTAAGATGCATCAGGATGGTCATTTTTTTGGTACACCTGTCCTAGACAGACCCAACCCCTGTGTTGAGTCTCCAAAGTCAAATGCACGTGATGCAAATAATCGCTCCTACTAGGGATCCGGCATGAAGCTGAGTTATTCTAAGTGAAAAACCTGAGGCATATTGATCTAGCCCTGGCTTACCCAAACGGACAGTTTGAGCCGAAGCGGGGGCAACGTACCGGGAGCACGAAAGTCTACCCGGCCTAGTTACTTGTCCCAACTTCGTCTTATTTGGTATGACTTTAACAGAAAGGTGGGTCACGCGCACGTGTGCACCATAAATTTAGAAGACTCAGAAAGAAGGGGGTTTCGTAGCAGTTGTATATATTCATAATTCAAATAATATTAAAGCGGTAAAAGTGTCATTTAGCACGTTGGGCATATATAAAAAAATCAGATAATAAATAAAGCCTACTATAACAGTTATTTTAAGCTCGAATTCTTAAACCCTGAACCAGTGGTTCTGGGTTCGTTCCCCAGCAGAGTCGCCAGAGCTGTCGCACCTCCTTTTTCCGCGCCCGCGGGGCGCGTGGGGAGTTTTCTCCAATTAAAGGACAGTCGAAACGGGATTTGTTTGTTTGTTTCAGAGTCGCCACCTGGGAATTTTAAGGCGTCCCAAGTCACCGGTTTTAATCCCTGAATCGAGGAGAATATGACTCTGTTTATTATTCTGCGAACCAGAAATCGGGATAAGGAATTCTGTTAACCCGGGAGAAGGTGTTAGGCATTCCCGAGTTCCGTGGTTCTAGCACGGTCGCTCAACTGTTATATTTGGCTTGGCTATTTTGATTTATTAAATACATTTTTATTGCATGATTTTATTGTTACCGCTTCTATTTAAATTGTTTATAATTAAAGACCCTTCTTCGAATCGAATCACGCGTACATGTATTCGTTTTATATATTAATATTTTTTAACGTGAAAATCGTGTCACGCGTACGTATACACAATATAATAATTATTATTTATTTATTTATTTTTTCGAAAAATTTTATTATATAAAAAAAGGACTTAAGTTCGAAATTGTGCTAAAATAAAATTATGAACGTTCGTCGCTCTTGTATAATTAAATATTGAACCGCACATCTCGAGTTATATGAAATTAATATTGATATTCTCCGAAGAGCCCCCTTTTTATTAAATGTTCTTTCGAAGTTGCGCGAACGCATAATCCGAATTGCTTTTAGAAATATAATCAGGTTACGCGAACGCATACGTAATCACGCAAAAGATTCTTAATAGTAGTATAGATTTTCCATAAATGTTTATTGCATCTATCTATTTTTAAATGTAAGAATCGTGGAGAATTACCGATTGGGATGCCACCAAATTTCTTGACAAAGAATTCAAAATTTATTAGGCGTTGCTACAAGTCTTATTTTACGCGTATGAATTATATACCTCAAAACTATTCAAGAATTAATGATATGAAAAAGAAACAAACAACATGTAACTAAAAATACTACCATTTTTATCGTGGATATCCAAAAATTGAATCGCATATAAAACTGGAAAAAGAATTAATTTGATAAACAAATTAATAGTTTCTGCAGAACTTTTATTGTTACATTTAATGCGAATTCTATTTCTACATATCCTTGACATAAAATGTTGCAATTCGTACTTGTAAATCCCATATCCTTCTCATATACTTGTTTTTAGTCCAAAGTTATAATTGTTTGGTTAATTTGTTTACAGAGATTGAGTTTGAGATAAATAAACCAATTCTTATTCTCTGCCTATGCGACTATTTGCAAACTTAACTCTATATTTTGTAAAAAAAAATCATTGACATTATTTCATATATTAAAAGAAATGAGTTGATCGCGTTCCTAAAATAACTAAGCCATTAGTTATTAAGAAAGAGAACTAATCTACTAATTGATTTAATACTATATTAACCAACTAAAACAAAACTGAAATTTAAACTAATAAAATCTAAATGAGTAGAAGACATCCTTATAATTCCAAACTTCATTTACTTGTCATGTTGAAGCTCTTCACAACATGAGTTTAAAAGATATGTACCTGATATTGGAAACAAAAGAAAATGAAGATGAAAATCAGCAACAGTAATAACAGTGCAATAGCAACAACTGCTCAGCAACAGTAACAACCCAGTAACAGACCGGTGGAGTAGTAATCCCAAAAACAAAAGCTTTAAGCTTTAAATGTAACAACAACCATTAATACTAATTTCACACAAAGAAAGAAAGCAGTATTTTTTTTAGCTTTTATTTTTATTTTGAAAGCTTAATATTTTTCGGAATTTTTCTCTCTTCTATTCTCTGTCCGTTTTTTTTCTCTCTATATGTATTCTCCCTTCCCCTTTGTCTTCAAGACTTCCCCTATATATAATCCCATCCCATAAATCTTTTAATCAATTAAATCAATACTTTTTCTCTACTCAACCCATTATCTTTCCACTCATCCCCATTACATTAAATAAACATATCACACCACCCCATTATATTTTGTCCCCATGCTTTATTTAAAATAATGCAAGATTCTCCTTTAATTTAAATCTTGTCCCCCCTTTATATTAAATAATCATATCACAACCCACCCCATTTCATTTTGTCCCCCATGCTTCAAATAAAAAATTTCAAAATGTACAATTCCTAAACTACCCCCTCCGACCTTACTGAAATTACCAAACTACCCCTGAACGTACTACAAATTTACCAAACTACCCATCAGCTATAACACATCAATTAATCAAACTTAACCAAAATATAGACAATATGATCAATTTCTAACAATGTTCAAACAACAATATGAACATGGATGAACATCATAACAACAATATCACATGAACACGATTTTAACAACATTTCAACAACAAATCACATGAACACGAATTGAACAACAAAGAACAACTAAAACTTGATTGAACAATATTTTAGCAACAAACAATCCTATTTTCGGATCAAACAAAGTATGAAGATTTCTAAATTCAATCATAACTTAAAATTAACTCTAACAACATTACAACAAACAATTCTTATATTAAACTTTAAACAAGATTATGAGAACAATTCAAGCAATAATCATAAATGGTAAACAAGAAATCAAACTATACAAAATTCGGATTCAAGATCATCCAAACAAAGTATGAACATGAATGAATCTATTTTAAGACAACAAACATGACGGATTAAACGATTAAAACAATATATTCCTTTAATACAACTAAATTCTTTAAACAAATAACAAGATCGACGAAGAAACAATTATGAACTTAAACTTGAACTTATCAATATTAACAATTTCTAACAATACATAAACACATGAAACAAATTGAAGAAATAGTTGATTAAATTTCAATTTGAATCTAACAAACATCAAACTAACAAATACATACTTAAACAATAATACAAACATGAAATAAACATGAAAACAACTAATTAAACTTCTATTTTGAAATCTGAAAATTAATTTAACAAACAACATGAACATGAACAAAACCAAAAATCAAATATCTAACCATAGACATGAATAAAACAAACATTCGCCGATTTTAAATTCGAAAAATATCAAAACAAAATACGGACAAAATAAAACTCAAAAACTACTAACCGGATCGAAAGACGAACAACGACCAAACAAACAACGAACTTGACGATGAACTCACGACGTATAGGATCTTCACTTGACGAAAAACCCTCGAACTTTTGCCGGACTTTAACCGGACTGCCTTGCGTCGTCAACAACAGTGCAATGGTGAGCAACCAAACGGAAGACTCCTGGGGTCGTCGATGGCAGTACACAGCAGTGAAGGAGACGATGTGAAGCAGCAACAGTCCAAAGCAGCGAGCAGCAGCAACTGTCGACGACGTCCATGGCGGAATGGATTGCTTCCGATGGCAGCGCGCGAGCTTGGTCGTGACGAGCAGCGGCGATGGGAGCTTCGAACAGCAGCTGACTCGTCGAGGCTGTGTTCGTTTGGTTGTTTGGTTGAGACAGAAACAACAACAACATAGACGTCGAGCTCAACGAGCTTGAGCTCGCCGAGCTTCATCAATGGCGGATAGGGTTGGGGTCGTTTGAACGCGAAGGAGGTTGTGTCATTTGGTGGTGTTTGGACGGTGCTTGGGTGGTGTTCGACGAAGGGGGGTGGCTGCTGGGTAGCCATGGCAGCTCACTATTTGGAGAAGGAGAAGAAGAAGAAAAGAAGAAGAAGAAGAAGAATGGGGGGGGGGGCGGATGACTTAGGTCATTTTTAGGGTTGGGTTTTTTTTTTGTTTTGTTTTGTATCTTTGAAATGCAAGATAGGGGTATTGGGTCTTTTGGGTTATGGACTGGGTCGACCCAGTTCGAAATGGACTGGGTCGTAGGGAAGATTGGGCCATTTTTGGGCCTGTGGCTTGAAATTGAAGAAGAGGCCTAATTCCGACTTTCTTTATATTTTCGCTCTCTTTTCTTCTTTTATTTTTTTTTCTAAAACTAAATTATAAAAATACTTAAACTATTATTAAGAACTAAATTAAGTTATAAAGGCGCAAATTAACTCCCAATAACAATTAACACACAATTAAGTATTAATTAAGCATAAAATTGTATATTTGGACATTAAATGCTAAAAATGCAAACGATGCCTATTTTTATAATTTTTAATTTTTGTAAAACAATTTTAATTACTAACAATTGTAGAATTAAATCCTACATGCAAAATGCGACATATTTTTGTATTTTTTATTAATTTAGCAAATAAACATGCACAAATAAATACAAATAATTATTCAAAATATCACAAATTGCACACCAAGAAAAATTACTTTATTTTTGAATTTTTTGGGAGTAATTCTCATATTGGGCAAAAATCACGTGCTTACAGGCACAAATAGCAAAGGCTAGAGGAAATATCTGTCCATTCGCATCCACTGCCACGGCTATCAATAGCTTGATATCGTACTTTCCATAGACATGAGTTCCGTCTATCGATATTACGGGCTGGTAATACGGAAAACCATCAATTGCTGGCTTAAACGCCCAGAACACGTAATTGAATATATACTCTGGTTTACCCGGACTCCGCTCAAGCTTCCATTCAACAACTGTTCCCGGGTTAAAGTGCTGCAGTGTAGCCATGTACCTAGGCAGATCCGCAAATGACTTATCCCAGTTACCATAGACTATTTCAAATGCTCTTTTGCGCCCAAGATATGCCTTTCTTTTAGTAATTGTGTGGCCATGTTCCTGGTGGATTGCTGTAATGCACTATTTGATTTTATACCTTATGGACGCTTCGATGTGCGGAATAAGTACAAGAGATATCAAGTCAATATCCAAGTTGAAGTGATTCCCGTTGAAAGTGTCCATTTAGCATGTGTGGGTGGGAATGTATTTACCCACTTTCCACATACCCGTCTTCTTCTTCGATGCACACAACATCCAATTACATGGCCAAAACCACCTGCGGCAAATAGCCTTGTATACCGTCGGACTTGACTCCGATACCTGCATCTCACGACACTCTTTAACATTGTGCATTTTACAAGCCCTGCTTACGCGTGCTTTATCAGGAAAAAGCATCCCCTTTGCAAGCGCCGTTGGTCTAGACTCATCCCACACTGCTGTCCGTATTTCATCAAAATCCCTTGTGAGAGCTTCCACATCCGGCACGGCTGGCAAGTTATCAATATAAGGAATCTCCCTTGAATGAAACGACACTTCAGACTGGTACACTTTTCGTCTATGGGGGGCTCTCTTCAAATCGGGTCCTTCCTCCTCGTCCTCTTCATCACCATCCTCACGAGCAAATGGTGTCTCGTCTCCCGATTCATCGACATTGTTATCGTAATCGCTATTCTCTTCCTCACTCTGTGCATCTGCCAATCCTGATGTAATACGTCATTTTCGGGCAATTGAGTGAGTACGGGTAGTTCAACTTGCTCGTTTTCACTGCACATTTCAACAAAAATATAAGCTACTAAATTAATAAATACTTTACATATGGCTATATCATTTCACTTACAAGTCGTAATGTGATGACATTCCATGATGGACGTTTTCAGTTAGGTGATGACTACCGGATAAGCCACTTGTAAAATTCATATCCGGCCGGTACCCCCTATTAAATAAATGAGCGTTAAAATTAATTCAATACGCCAAAATATACATAATTAACACAAATGAAAATGGAAGTTTACCACTCTTCTTGTGAATTATGGAAAGTAGGGTATAAATTATTTTCTCGCTGCTCATTCGCCGACGGTGATAAATTTAAATCAAGAAAAAATCTTTCATCCGGAACATGTCCGGCAAAAACTGATCCAGAATAACCACCCGATGACTGGGGGTTATCTCTACTATGCACAACCTCGTTTTTTGGAACGTCTTCGACCTTCACGTACATCTCCAATATTGTGATTACAAGAAATTCTCGGCATTCGTCCGGAGTCCTCAGGAAATCACTCAAAGTGTCATCATCATCGATGTTAAACTCTGAGTAAAAAGCAACCCCTTGCGGCGTAACGGAATACGGATATCTTCCGGTTACTTTGAGTATTACTGAACGTTTTCTCACACGCATTTTTTTTGCATAACAACGATATCAATGTTTCGTACTCCATTGAAAGTGGCAATTTAACATTACACTTAGCAGATAAACTGTAGCCCACAGAGTTATTCTCCATCACAACCTCACCCCCCCACCCCCAATATAATGATACTCTTATTCTACGTTCTTCAGACATAATGAAAAAATGCTGGAGAATTTAACAACAATAGAAACCAACAAGAGTTAAAAAAAATTTTTGAATGAAGATATGCGATTCTACGATGTTTATATAGGAAATGGCTAGCCGGAGAGGTTTTTTTTTTTTGTATATAGCGCCGCAAAAAGTGGCTTTATACGCTTTGAATTATTGAACCCAGAAATTATTGGTGGGGTCAGGTAATAAGGGGTATAGCGCCATAAATAGTGACGCTATGTAAGATGTGTCAGCCTTTAATTAATATAGCGCCACTTTTTGTGGCGTTATATATAGTTTGATAACTTTTTTTCTTAACACTTATTTCAGTATTTTGAGTCAAAAAAAACCACATTTTCGATATGGTCCCGTTCGATTCATCTATATCTGTAGGCATTGCAGGTTACTTTAGAGGGTATTAAAATAGGAGGGAGATAATACAGTTTAAAGTTGAGGGTGCAATTGATTTTTCACATTTTTTTAGACGAAAAAATAATTTCTCACATCTTTTATTTGCCTTGAATAAACAGTGGTCTGGAATAAGGCAACTTGATAAAAAGAATGACTCCTTTCTAAATTTGGTAATAATTTAGCTTAAACTTACAGTTATACCCTTAATGAGAAGCTTTTATAACCACATAAATACTCTGGGCCCCTTTTTGACTTGTTTAGGACCACAAATTTCAAAAATCTTCATTTTTTCTTAAACTTTGTGTCCAGTCAAACAGGTTCACATAAATTGGAACACAGGGAGTAAGTTTTATTTATATGTCGTACATTTGATGTGACATAAAGTTAAAAATATTCATTTTCACTTGGTATATTACATTAACTAGAAGTATTGAAAGAAAAATAGTAAAACTTTACTACAGTAATTGATAAGTTCGCTTGATAAAGAAACATTACATCACAATTTAAAATTTGAATAATCTAATGGATTGAAATCATCGGGAGTTGTTAAGTTGATCGAATTAGAGTAATGTCAAGTACTGTGGAATTCTTCATCAAGATCAACATCTTTAGGTCCTAAAATTCTGCGATATTTTGTAGAAAATATGCGGATTCGGGTCATCATTAATCATTTGATATCCATATTGTGGCAATTCCACCCAGAAGTTAATGAGTTACTCCTATAGCACGTCCTTGTATAATGCTCAAGGCTCTCGACTAAGTGGCAGGAGCGACTCCTAATTTACAATGAGCCTAAACGATGCATTCAATAAGTTCTTGCCAATAACCACGTCCACGGAATAATCTCATTTCTTTTGACGTAGAGGGGTGCACCTTCTTCTATTTCTACATCTTGGATTCGGATTGTATCATGGATACTAATATAAATTCAACCATTATGACAAGGAAAGGTTTGATTCAGAGGGAGAAGAAGAGGCAAAAATTGGAACCGGTTGTATATCACCACTGATAAATACCAGAATAAGCAAAATTCTCTGGGCCAAGAGCACCTCCTCAAGTAAAAGCTTCCGCGGCCGGTAAACAAAAATGAGGATCCCAAATTGCATGACCAATTGATGTCGAATTTAGACTAAAATGTTCGTTACCCCTTCGATGTATGGATCCGAGATGCTCGAGACAAGAAGTATAGGCAAGCATCCGAAGCTGGATTGAATCCTTTTAACTTGAACATATTACGAGGTGAAGGAGCAACAACTTCCTCACTAATACAAATCATTTCCTCATTGGTCTCTCAGTTTCTATTTTCATTAGCGTTATATAATTTAACACAAGCCTACCAGCCGTATGAAGCCAATATCAAGATTGACAACAATAATCAAAATAGGGAAGTGGAAATGGGCACGAATGAAAGAAATCAGCATTCAGACCTTCCGTTTCTGTTCAAGAAATGTAAGAAGCATCTATAACTAAAACTCAAGCCAAACTTGTAATTTCAGTACTTGTAAGACTAGAACACCATATCTATGTAAACTAGTATATGCAGTGCTTTCGCGAAGAAACAAAAAACTTTCACCAAAAGGTTTCTTGTATGACCTACAGAGTCTATTCGGCAACCTCTATCTTTTCTCCATCTGGAACTTCTGTTTCGTCTGCAGCAGTTCCTTGTTCAGACTGCATTTGGTTTGGAGGAGGTGGCAACAGCTGCACAGTTTCCACAAACTCTTCCATTGTTTCTGTAGCTTCCCCAAAACGGTTGTCATATTCCTCTATTATCTGCATATGTTAAGAAAAGAAAATATATATCAGAACCTCAAGCAAAATCAATATAACATGTAAATGAAAGGGTGACCTCAATGACATGATTTGGTTCGGAAAGCATGCTAGAGTTTTATATAAATTATGAAGTTGGAAGAGACGTTCATACAGTTAATCAGCATGTATTCAACATATGGTTGGCAAGTGGCAACTGGCTATCTAATGACACCTAAAGGCGGGAGTTATCCGAATGCAACACATTAACACCACGCACTCAATTGTACACCAACCATGGAAGCTCGTGAGGATACATGGTCTCATCCTTACCCTTCAAAATCTAATCAAGTAAACCAATTTCCTTTAGCGTACCCAAGGATCCCAACAATCACCTCAATAACAAGGTCACACTCTTGGGGCTTACCATTGTAAACGACTAAACCATGACGAATGCACCATTTTTTATTTGCTCAAATTAGATGAGTGCACCAAGGAGGTAAACTACATCTTCTTTCCTGCTTCCTCTCGATTGGGGAACGGTCATTTATCTATATTTTCCATTGCTTAAAAGTATGGAAAACCTGAGGTGTGCAACAATAATACAACAGCTCACAGATGTCGACAAGTTACAATGCTGCAAGTTTAAATAGTCAATATACCAAGAGCATCATCTTTCCAAACATTACCGGGTAAAGTTCAACAAGCGAAGATGGCCTAATATTGATGATGTTAAGGATCTCAGCTTTCGCGAGCTTGATACTTTTACATTTTTCCAAAAATTCACCAATTGCTTGTCTTGTCTGATTGCAAGCAGCAGTTTGCTCTAAATAATCATACACCTAGAAGATCACAAACATCAGCCATTGCCAGGCCTAATGAAATACTCTCAAACAAGAAGTTGGATAATGTAACTTCCAACCTTGAACTCTGACGGTGCAACAGGAACTATGACCCGTGTAGGATCTCTTCCTGCACCTCTCGAGCATAGAAAGTCAAGCACTTCAAAGTTTGTGAGAGCACCTGCATTTGCTTCAAGTCTGCAAAAGATATTGTATGAGAAATTGACCCAACAACAAAGACCGTGAACTTAAAAGCTCACTGAAGCAATGGGCTTCAATCAGAAACAAAAATCATAAAGTGTTCATACATCTTCATCACCAGAATCCAGAACTCTTCACCGCTCAAACTACTACTCTTCAATTCACAAACAAGCAGCCGTTGCCAATGGGATGTATCTGTAATTTCAAAAAAGCAAGCGTAAGCTTTGCTTTTCCTTTTTTTTTTCCCAGGGAAAAAAGTGCTTTATTTAGTTTTTCTCTTCCTGAGTCATTGTTAGTCAACATTTTAGACAAGTCTAGTGTGCAACATGAAAATGTTTTTGCCATAGAAGAAAACACATATCAACAAGATGCTGCAGTTGTGGCTGCAGCAGCCTTAGAAATGCAACTTCAGCAGCAACTGAATCTTGAGATGGAACAGTGTCACAATACTACTCATAACAACAACAGCATGCAAGAATTGGTACATGAACACAATAATCAAGGAATATCTTGTGATCAATCAAATTGGGGTGAAATGAGCTTTCCTCCATACCAAAATCAAGAAGATAATAATAACTTTCAACATGTTGCTCATGACATACAAAATGGTCATCAATTCACTGCCTGAAGCTCCATATAATCTCCCAACCCCTGATCTTCTCAACATGTTTCCTTTGCCTAGATCATCAATTTCCTTTACAAATACTAATACAAATCAAGCTTCAAATTTATTAACTTCACTAGGCTTACTAGGTGACATTAATATTCCAGCAACAGCAGATGGTGCATCAAATTCAAATTCAAGTGCAGTCTATGATCCTTCTTTACTTCCATTAAATCTACCCCCACAACCCCCTTTACTGAGAGAATTATTCCACTCTTTGCCACATGGCTATGGCTTGAGAAACTTAAGAAGTACTACTTCTTTCTTTAATGGGTTGGAGGAGAGAAATCAGTTAAGTGGTGCTTTGTATCAAGATGGAGAAGAAAGGCCTTTTGACAATGGGATTTTTGAGTTTTCTGCTGACATGAATGGTATTGCTAAAAATAGGGATATTGGTAAAGATACAAAACATTTTGCTACTGAGAGACAGAGGAGGGTGCATTTGACTGACAAGTACAAAGCTTTGAGGAGTATGGTACCAAATCCTAGCAAGAATGATAGAGCATCAATTGTGAAGGATGCTATTGAGTACATCAATGAGCTAAAAAGGGAAGTGCATGATTTAGAACTTATGGTGGAGAAGAAGAGATGTAGTAGAGATAGGATTAAGAGGCAAAAGACAGAAGAAGGTGGTAATTCAATGGATGGTAATGATTCAAAGCAAATGGATGAAGTGGACCAATCTTACAATGGAAATTCATTAAGGAGTTCATGGCTGCAGAGGAGGTCCAAGAATACTGAAGTTGATGTTCACGTTGTAGACGATGAAGTTACTATCAAACTTGTTCAGCAAAAGAGAATCAATTGCCTTCTTTTTGCATCTAAGGTTCTTGATGACCTTCAACTGGATCTTCACCATGTTGCTGGGGGACTTATTGGTGATTACTACAGTTTTCTGTTCAACTCCAAGATTTGTGAAGGATCTACAGTGTATGCAAGTGCAATAGCCAAGAAGCTTATTGAGGTTGTGGACATACAGTATGCAGCAATTGCACCAACTAATAGCTGTTAATTAGTCAGCTCTTTCATATGATTTCTAGAGGGACTTAGAGACATCATTAATAATGATCCAGGAGTTTCAGGTTACACAAATTGGCGCGCTGATCGGCCAGTGGATGATAGTGTTAGTGTTCCTTAGGAGGAATAACTTTGTTGAATCCAAGGAATGAACTGATCAGGAATTCAGAAATAATTACTGGCTAACTCAATGTTTAACACTTCTTAATTTCTAATAAGACATAATATGCTTTGGCAACATAATGTGCTCGGTTTATCTCTGAGGATTTCGTTAGTTAGTGTAACCGTAATACAAAATACAAACTCCTACACTTACAATATCATATCTCCATGGAATTCTGTTATCTTTTGGACACAAAATATAAAATACAATTTCTGCTTGTATTTCACATATATTTTAACGTTTCAAAAAGAACATTTTAGGCAAGTCTAATTAGTTGTATGCTAACACAGCTTCAGAGCTTAGTGGCTCGGGCTTCTTGGAATGAGCTTTGGTTTAGCCAGAGTACTTAAAAAATGAGAACACAAAGTCTTCCATGTTATCCTACTCTCCTTCTTTTCTTCTTTTGCAATGGGGGTGGATGGGTGGGAGAACATTTGTAATGAAAGGTAATACTGTAGCATATTACAAGTGTTCTCCTAGGTTATAATATTTTTATGAAAAGGTCCATTGGTATTTTATGATGCTGTCATGGCAATTAGAATTCAGTTTTTGCACTTGTGCCATGCTCCTATAATTGCGTGGGTATTAGACTAACTATTAGGTAAGTGCTAAAAGTATCCACTCTAGATATCGTGAAGCTAGATGTCTTTATCCTAATTTTGGTAAAGCTTCTTCGACACAATGTGAATTACTCCAAGCTATTTGATAATTTTGATACATCAAAACATGACAAAAATGTGTGGCACACAAAGGCAAGATTAATCTCTCTATAGGCTATAGCACACGCTGGAACATGAATGGCCTCTAACTATCCACTAATTCAATGAAGTAATATAGAACCCGTATGCTAAAAGTATGATGCATGGGCAAGGATGAAGACGAGAACAATCAAAGTGTAGAAGAAAATGTCAATTAAAGACACCTTTCCAATACTGAACACCTAGAATATACTCAATACAATAACATCCGACGGGGATTAGATGAAAAATTAAACGCTCCAAAATGCAGAAACACTCAAAAAATTTAAAAGAAATTTATCTCTGGACTTCACGAAGAGCAACCAAGGAAATAAAACAAAAAATTACCAAACATATCTTTAGAGATTTTTACAAGAGAGGACCATAGAATAGAGGAAAGAACTTCAAAGCTTTGTTTGCTTATGCACAAAGCACAATAGATATGTCTGAACTAATTTTTGTACTGAAGTAGGAGGATTGCAGCATAAAATTAGTACAGAAGATAGTGAAAAGAATCAAAAGAAAATTACCAAAGTGTGGATACCAGTAGGAGTTCTCGTGCAAAAGAGTCTGCGCCCCAAAATCGTCTTCTGCTTTCGAAGGCAAAAAGAGAGTATTTTGCCCTTTTACCTAAAAGACTAAATTACCCTCAGATTTAAAAGAGATAAGGTAATAACAGAGAATAATTATGTCTTTTCACATATAAAAGCTTAAAAGGGGTTTAAGAACGCCTTCACCCTTTTCTCTCTTTTCTTTTTCCCTTTAAGAGAAGCTAGTTGCCGTATTGAAAATAGTAATTTAAGATGTTTTAATCTAGACCTGTAAAACGCTTCCCACTCTCCTCCCCTCTTTTTCTTTCTTTCCTTATTTTTTATATCGTTTGATTTTTTTGTTTGTTGTCTTTTTCCCTAATTTTACTATTGAAGACATGAGCGATTTGTGAATTCAATCTACCTACATTGCTGTCAGTTAATTTTGTCCTCACTTGATGAATTCAGATAGAGGAAAACCTCGACCTGCAGCAGGTCCGCCTCGCACCATTAATGTGCACAAATTTGCCGAGTCTCGAGCTTCTGAACTTGAGTCTCTTCACTCAATTGTAAAAGAACGATTAAGTAATGATTTTAAATCTCAAAGAAGTAAGAGAAGGCGAACAACTGGACATGACAACAGATTGGCAAAGAGTAGAGTTAGAAAGAAGCAGAAATCAGGAGAGGATAATGTAACTAACCTAGACCATTTGGAGAAAGATACGAAGAAACTTCCACGGCATGTTCGTAGGAAACTTGAACTTACAAAGAATTCTCAGAATGGTTTCTCAACTTCAGGAGATGGGACTAAGAGACTTAGAACTCACTTGTGGCATGCTAAGCGTTTCACAATGACAAAACTTTGGGGATTCTATCTGCCCCTTGGTGTGCACGGCAGGTAATGGTAACTTGCTGCTCTTTCGCGATATGTTCAAAGTGCAGCTACAAAGTCTTAATTTTATCCTGTTGCATTGAAAAAAAAAAACATTCGTCATCAAACAAGAAAACACACACTTGTTTAGCTGATTATATAAGGTTTCAATTTGTCTATTGTAGGCTTTCTATTGTGGGAAGAAGGTCCTTTCAATCTTATATTTTGTTATATGATGCAGGGGGAGGGGCTCAAGAGCTCTTTTGAAGAATCTAAAAGGAGGAGTACTTGTCCATGATGCAAGTTATTGCAGAGCTGTGCAGTTGGAGGGTCCAGAGGCAGGCATTTACCTACTCTTTCTTGCCAAGCTTTACTTGATACTTGTTCTAACTTATTTCCATTTGGTCACTGGATTACTTTGACACCAATGGCATCTGATTACATGAACATTTGTGTTACTTATAAAAAATAAATAAATAGACATTTGTGTTTATTTTCTATCAATTATCTACCCAAACCTTGCAATCATGAGCCCAGAAAAAAGAAACAGTAGCAAGGAAATAGCGGTCTTCTGCTAACTAGAGATTGTGCTTACTGCTTATAATGTGGTCATTCACATATTCTTCCAGGATTTGTTGCTGTCAATCCTAGAAACTGTGCTTGTGCCTTCTCCATGTTCACATTGTGAAGATGCTCGTTCTGACATACTCTCTGGTGCTATCTACGGTAGTGCTGAGGTGGGTGGTCCATCTTAGTATTTCGTTTAGAGTGGTATCGCCTCCAAAATTTGCTTGCTTGATACTTCTGTTTCTTTGGCAGCTCCATCATGTAGGAGCTGTCTTTTCTCAGACAATTGCTCCTGTAACCTATATGTGGCAACCACAGCAGTGTAGGAATACCGATACAAAGGTTGATCATGCCAATATATGTGATGAACAAGAGAAAGTTGATGGGCATTCTTCTTTAAGACGGCTATGGGTTTGGATACATGCTGCTGCCTTTAGAGAAGGATGTAATGCGTTGCAAAATGCTTGTGAAAGGCAGGTTGAGTAAAGAATCATATGGTGTCCATTTCTAATAGCTCATATGTACTAGTCTCCTTATTAGTTTCTTCGGTTTTACATGTTGTAGTGACATGATGATGGATGTACACATATTACTTTCTTGATTATAAATGCACATACTGTTCACAGAACATGTAGTTTACTTGCCTGTTTCATGTTTCTGTTATGTAGATGAGAAATATTGCTTCTTGATTTTCAGGTGGATGCAGCTGGCACTAGAGTTAGTTGTGTTTCCCTTGAGAACCATCTCGGGAAGCTGGAAGTGATGGGATCAAGGGCATCTCAGCTTCTTCAAAAGATGTTACATCCTTCGACCTGGTGATACTATTGAAGACACAACCTTTCTTTTTTAACTGAATCAAGAGCATATTAACTGAATATCGTTGTTGCGATGCAGTTCTTCAGTAAATACTTCCGTATTGAAGTATGCATCCTACATTGAGAATGATGATCAAATCCCATCTTCAGCAATCTTCTCTCTCTCTGTTGATGATCCTCGATTTTTGGATAAAGATATTACTAATGCTTCGGAAGCAAAGGTTCAAGATATACTATCTTATAAGAAAGACGAGCGCGGAGGAAATGGAACTCCAAAAAGAGATATGAAGTTACTCCCGTGTTCGTTCTTAGAACCTGAAGGGAGTCATGGCTTATCTGAGTGTATTGATCTGTGGGATACTAAAAAGGACATAGATCCTCCAATAGAAGAAAACATCCTTTGCATGGAGAAACACCGTCAGCGTAAGGAGTTGTTTCGCATTGGTGATATGAGCACAGGCAGACAACACCCTTCTATTGAGAGGCAATTTAATAGGTTCTGCCCTCTACTGCTTCTGAGAAGTGATAGCAAGAAAACTTCCATTATAAGGTGAATTTCCCGGCGTTAAGGTTTGGAAATGAACAATAAGTCTGATTTATATTTACACATGGTTACTCAATATACTTTCATGACAAAAACACACTGCATGTGCTGAAACTCGAACTCTCGTGCCACAAACACCTCTTCTATGTCCAAATTTTCAACTTTTGTGGTGAGGTTGATTTAGTAATTCTCATATCACGTATTGCTCTGCTGACACATCTCTTCTGGTTTAGTTGGTAGGCTTAACCTTTGAGGATACATACTTATATGCATCCACCTTAAAGCTCCACCATCTTATTACAAAAGAAAAAAAATGTGGTTATTGCACTTCCTGTGTTCATAGCATGAGTAATTGTCCTATTGGTTTGTGTTAGTTTTCGGAAGTGTATCACATAATGTTATGAGTTAAAACAAACATAATAAAAGTGTGTTTTACTTTGTCCTTGAGAATAAAAAAATAAATGAAAATAATTCTCTGGAAGATAAGTGTGTGTGTATATATACACACGCGCGCGCGCCTATGCGTGGGTGTGGGTGTTGGTGTGGTGCCCTCTCATTTTTTCGTCTTGGTAGATTTTTCAAGGAGATTAAGGAAAACCAAAGTAAATTGTTGTTATATTTGAGTTTTAAGAAACATGTTTAAAGAATAATTGTAAGATATGTAAAGGATAAAAATGTCACCTCAAATATGAAATATCGTATTAAATCAACTCTTAAAAGACAGTATATTTGCAATTCTAGGAAAATTGGTAATCTTTTTTATTGTTAAAATTTGGTATCTTTTTAGGGTAGAGAAGCAAAATGAGGCTACATATAACTATTTCTGTCATAGGGCTGCTAGAAACCTCGTTATTATGACTCAAAATCAATCACATAATACTATTGTGATCGTGTGTTAACTTGAGTGATTATGTATGCGAATTAAGTTTGATTTGATGGATAGAAACTCAAAAGCTTTATACTGTAATAGTTATTCTGCTGTATCTTTATATTTCATGTAACATGCACTCATTTTTCTATCAAACTTTTCAGTATCAAGGACATTTATTTAAATTTCACTGTTAGGTATGCATGTTATACCTTTTCCTTACTTTCTTTTAACTTCATTTCAGTAAAGTTTGCTTTTCTTTCTTAAAAAGCTATTGTTGGTCCTACTGCAACAATCTTGTCATATCTCCTTTGCTGGTATTCATAGTTCACTCACCATTGAGTCTCGTAAATCTGTTTGTATAAGAACATGAGGCAATTGCACTTCATGTTTTGATATGGATTTCCTTGATTTGTAACGATCAAGCAATCGTGTTCTTAAATAGTGAATATCTCATAACTGTTCCTTTAAATCTCTCTTCAGATGGTCTATTATTCTTCCACTGTCTTGGATCAAGGTCTTTTGGATGGCTATTGTGACCAATGGTGCTCAAGCGATTGGTTTGCGAGAGAAGCACTGGATATCTTGTGAAGTCAGTATGGATGTTCTGCTTTCGCTTTGAATTTGAGTCTGACATCACTTTTAAATCCCAATTTATGTTTTTCCTATTTGCAGCTTGGGTTGCCATGCTTTCCAAGGGAATTCCCTGATTGCAGTGCATATTCTTGTTTCATGGCCTTGGAGGAAGCTGCTTATGATAAAAAGTCAGAGCTCCGTTCTCCTCACACAAGGACTTGGAAAGTTCCAGTTCCATCTCCATGGGACAGTCTCCGCCTTGCTATAGAAGCACTCAATGGGGCAGCTCATGGTCGGGTACAACATGAACAACTTTTACCAGATGATATGATCAGAAATATAGCAATGAATAGTCCATACCTGAGAAGTTGCAAAACAGAAAAAGAGAGTAGTTGTGGTGCTCCATTCGAGGGATTTGTTGCTAGGACATGTAATGTGCTGACTCAGTTTTTGGATGAAATCAAAGGTAGCCATCTACTTTTATTTCCGAAAGTGCTTCACAGTAAGAAGTGCATCGGCAAATTTATGAAGGACGAAAAGATTCTCAATGAGGATGCAGATGGGGTCATTTACCAGATAAATCAGGACCAAAAATTGTGTTTGGTCAGAGTTCTTTTGCATGCCTACAGAGAAGGTTCTTTCGAAGAAGGAGCAGTTGTTTGTGCACCTCACATCGATGATGTAATGTTGTGGACAACCAGGTGACAATTGTTATCCATTTTGTATTCAGTTATTTGCTTGCCCTGTCTATTTACTTATACTTATTTGTTGCTGATGGAGCTTTTATCCAGCAGTTTGAGAATTTCATATGCTACACAATAGAAAATGCAGGACTAAGCTCACTGCTAAATGACAATGTTTTGAGAATAAACATTTTGGCAGATTATTCTTGACCTCATATGTGATGACTACGTGAACTTCTATCTAACGCTGTCCACTATATTAGAGCCTACTTTTGAGACAGAGTATTTAAAATCATTTCAACAATTGTGCCATAGTTATGCAAGAATTAGTTATGCAGATAAGTAATGCAGGGATTGGTTGCCGGAATTAGTTATACTTGTATTAGTTATTCCATCTTCTACCCCGCATAAAATAATATGTAAATTGACTCAAAACTTATACGTGTTTTATTTATGTGGAACGTAAAATGCCAACCAAACATTTCATCTGTTGTGCTAATTTTATACAAAGTAACTAAAGACTGCCAAACATGATATTAATTATGCTACTTCTAATACATGAATAAATTACTCCCTACAATCTTATTGATGCTTGCGAATCTTCTGTTAAATAGAAGTAAAGGAAGTATTACTTGATCCCCCAAAAAAAAAAGAAAGTAATGGGAGCCTTAAGTGTTTCTTATTCTCAAATGCACCTCTTTTGAGTTATCAATTCTGCAGATCAGAGATCTCCAAAGGAGATTTTCAAGTACCTGAGTCCTTTGCGAGATCGTGCTTCTCCCAGCAAGCAACTGGTAAATGGGAATTTCAAGTACATGAAGAACCTGCTGCTAAAGAATCTTGTAGATTACCGATTGGCTTTATTACAACAGGATTTGTTCGAGGAAGGTTAGTAATGCTGCAATGTAACTGTAGTATTATCTCAGATAAAAAAAAATTTAAATTGGAGGAAAATTTAGTTTTACTAAAGTTATGATCTGTTCTTTCATTTTGGCACTGAGTTCATCTGAATTTATCCTGCAGCAAAAAGCCTGTTGCAGTGGCTCTTTGCGAAGCTGTCTGTCTTGCTCGCCTGAGAGAGGAACAGCGGAAGGCTGTAGGTGATAGGAAAAGAAGGAAGGAGATCTATGTCCTGGTTAGAAATTTAAGGTCCACGGTGTATAGAGTTGCTCTTGCTTCTATCGTCCTGGAACAATGGGAAGATGATTTGGAGTGCATGTGATTAGACGAGGCCATGAGGGTTAATTAAGATTACTAACAAGATTTATGCAGAAAACTCGTTGCAATCTCATGTGTGAACTCTGATATGTATTTACCTTAAGATTGCATCAATATTTATTCAAATGTTCAATATCAACAGATTGAAGAGAGCTTTAGTCTAGTTGAAATTCTAGGGGAAACTTTGTTATATTCTTTTGCTATTTTCTTCCTGTGCAAACCAATGCTTGATTTCGTTAGTTTACTTTTTTTATATTTAGTTAATATAAACAGGAACAGAACTGGATTTGTTCTTCAAATGTTATTTGCTTCTTTTCTTGAGAGAACAATGCTATGAATCAAAGAACAGAGAATAGCAATTGTCTCCTGTTTAACCTCATAAATCCAATCAAAATCACTATATCTGGTACTTAAAAGGAGAGGTTCACATAGAAGCATTTTTTTTTTCTGTTCGTGGTCCTTTTAATTCAGTTTCATCTGTTGGATATTTGTTGTAATTTTTCTTTTCTCTTTTACTTTTTTTTTAACAAGAATATTTCACAAAATTCTTAACCAGTACCAATGTTATTGAGTAATCAGAATTAATGTATTCATAACCATAGTTCACTACTGGAAAATTCTGTCCAATCTGTAATAGCAAATTCTTAACGAGACAGCTGATACCACATTAATGCAGAATAACTCTGCTTGGATGCTCAACTTGTTTCATCTCTTCTAAGTTCTAAATCATATAACTTACACAAGAAAATCAATATCTTGTAGCTCTACAGGTAGTGTAACATTCCCATCTCTAATAGCCATCAACTCACTTGATTTCCCTTCCAAATAAGCTTCCAAAAACGCAACCAGAATCCCTCCAACAAATCTCCTCATTGGTTCTCTAGATTTCCCTTTCTTGCACAAACAATAAGTAGCCTTGCCTCTAATCCCTTTTGTTTCATCATCTAACATATCATTATGTCCATAATCCTTTGCCACAAAGTAACAAGCTGGCTTGCAACATTCACTGTAAAAATCGCGATGGTTTACCCCATTGGGAGCACAAGCTGGGAAGAGAGGGTTCTTTTTTACTTCTCCCAAACCCGAGCCAATTACCATAACTGCCATATCAAGATTGAAGGAATGACGAGTATAGGTGAGAACCGCTGGAGGAGTTTGTTTTCCTTTGTCCATGCCATCAACAGGATCAACACCGATCAATGCTGAAAATTTCAGGTTAGTAGAAATATTAGCAATTTTTCCAAGAGCTAGCGCGAATGCGACTTTTCCTCCACGGCTATGGCCTGCTAGTCCAAGTTTTTTCAAGTTTGGCTCAACTCCGGATGGAAGGTAATGGTGCAATGCTTCAGCTAACCAATTTGTGATTTCAGCAGTGAATTTGATATCCTCAGTTGCATCTGCTCCTTCCACCAAATATAACTAGTAAAAGGCAAATGTAATGTCACTTTGAGAACCACAAATGAAAATCGATTCAAGTTACATACACTGAAATTTATGTTATGGATTTTAGAAAATATACAAGCAAGGTTGAAAAATAGGATTGAAAAACTGTCTCTAAAATTTTATTAATCATAGGGCTTTAAATAGTTAAATAAATAAAGTAGTAGACTCCTCCTACAACTAAATTACTAAACTCTTACTATAATTAAAATTCTGAATCTTCTAGCAGACTACTCCTAAAACTAAACAACTAATTATTTTAGGAAACAATAGCAGTAACAGATGACAAAATCCAACAATTTACACTATCAATACAGTTGTTTAACGTGTGATAGCAGATTAGTTATCACCTGTACTCGGTTACCAAAGTAATACTTATCATAGAAATTTACTAGTAGTTATCTTATTAATGGCCTGAATTAGTAAAGATTTTTAATACTGTCACCGTACAGCACTTAAACTCAATGAAGGGGAGCCTTGACGTAATTGATAAACTTGTTGTCATGTGACAAGGAGGTTACGAGTTTGAGCCGTGGAAACAGCCTCTTGAAGAAATGCAAGGTAAGGCTGCGTACGATAGAGCCTTATGGTTTGGCCCTTCCCCGGATCCCGCGCATAGCGGGAGCTTAGTGCACCGGGCTACCCTTTTATGACACTTAAACTCAGTGAAAATAAAATAATTGTTCACTAAGTATACTGTAACGATTGGTTGATTTATAAATCATTATCCTAGATCTTAATTTGCTAATCCAAAAACTGTTAATTCTAGTTATAAATAGCATGCACTAATAAATCTCTGCTTCCCAATAACCTCATATTATATCAATATTTCCTTTACCAGACTTTCAATTGTTTTGAAGAGGATACCAAGAACAAGAATAAGCTAAGTACTATCAAAAAAGTGAAAAAGGAACAAACCTGAGGAGCCACAACAATGAAGCCATGAGAAGAGACATGTTGAATAAGCTGAGAATAGAAAGAATTGTAAAGAAGATAGCCATGAAGAAATATCAGTACAGGGTAGCTTCCTGCTGATGATGGGGTGGCAATCAAGAGAGCCTTTGGAGGAGAAGGATGACTGTTACTACATGTTTGTGGCTCAATTTTCACAAACTTAGTCTTATAATTTCCTACATCAAAAACAGTAGTGGAAGTAGTAGAACAAGTAACAGAGGAGGAGTAACTTATCACCATGTCTGAGTAGATCTTTTTGTAACTCTTTAATCTATTATATTGTAACTTATCACCATGTCTGAGTATATATATATATATATATACTTTTTTCCTTCTTTTCCTTCTTTTCCTTTGGTTAAGATAAAGTTCACTTTTGTGGTCTTCATAGACCCACCTTAGTGTGTTTTCTAGTGTTTGGGATTTTGGCAATGGGAAAGCAGGAAACTAAAGTCTGCTAGATTTTTGTCCTTGGCTAGATGGACATCCACGTATCCAGGATTTAAATCCTATGGTATTTCAAAGTTTTCGTATTAAATTCATTATATTTTTAAAAGTATGGGTTCATATATCACTACTAGAAATCCGGGAAAAAGCGACCAAAAATTAGCGATCAAATTTGGTCTGTCAAGAAAAGCGACCAAGGTTGGTCGCCAAACTACCGAAAATAATAAAAAAAATATTTGAAATATATTAGCGACCAAAGTTGGTCTCTATTTGGCCGCAAATTTAGTCAAATTGTTGACTGGACTGGTCAGACTTGCTTGGTCAAATATATACTGAGATTAGCGACCAATATTGGTCGCTAAAGTGGGACCCACATTAAATTTGTTAATAATTTTATTATTATTTTATAAAACTTATAAAATATAAATATATATAATTTAAAACTTGCAACCAAAGTTGGTCGCTAATTGAAGGATAAGTTGGTAGCGACCAACATTGGTCGCTAACATGGGACCCAGTTATAATATTTTAATAAATATATATTTATTTAAAAAAATTTAAAATATAAATAAATATAATTCAAAAGCTAGCGACCAAAGTTGGTCGCTTAATGAAATAGAGACCAACGTTGGTCGCCAATGTGGGACCCAGTTCTAACGTTTAATAATTTTTATTATTAATTTAAATATTATATAAAATATAAATAAATCTGATTAAAATTTAGTGACCAAATTTGGTCGCTAAATTAAATTCATGTACTTTTTAGTGACCAACTTTGGTCGCTAAATTAAATTCATTTACAGTTGGCGACCAAAGTTGGTCTCTATATGGTCAAAATTAGAAATCACTTTTGTATTTACTATGTAAATAATATAAATGTAAGTCGTTAACACTTTTGTAATACAAGGGATGAATAGTACTACGAAGCGGGCGTGTGTGTCTATATATATAATATATATATACTTACGCTATATACTATGCACTAAGTATAAGTGTATTAGGTAATACTGTATCGAATATAGCTTATATATATAATATATGTACTTACGCTATACTATGCACTAAGTATAAGTGTATTAGATAATACTGTATCGAATATAGCTTATATATATATATATATATGTACTTACGCTATACTATGCACTAAGTATAAGTGTATTAGGTAATACTGTATCGAATATAGCTTACATATATAATATATGTACTTACGCTATATACTATGCACTAAGTATAAGTGTATTAAGTAATACTATATCGAATACAGCTATATATATATATATATATATATATATATATATATATATAATGTGTATTTACGCTATACTATGCACTAAGTATAAGTGTATTAGGTAATATTGTATCGAATACAGCTTATATATATAATATATGTACTTACGCTATACTATGCACTAAGTATAAGTGTATTAGGTAATACTGTATTGAATACAGCTTATATATCTATATAATATATGTACTTACGCTATATACTATGCACTAAGTATAAGTGTATTAGGTAATACTGTATCGAATACAGCTTATATATATATATAATATATGTACTTACGCTATACTATGCACTAAGTATAAGTGTATTAGGTAATACTGTATCGAATACAGCTTATATATATATAATATATGTACTTACGCTATACTATGCACTAAGTATAAGTGTATTAGGTAATACTATATCGAATATAGCTTATATATATAATATATGTATTTACGCTATACTATGCACTAAGTATAAGTGCACTAAGTATAAGTGTATTAGGTAATACTGTATCGAATACAGCTTATATATATAATATATGTACTTACGCTATACTATGCACTAAGTATAAGTGTATTAGGTAATACTGTATCGAATACAGCTTATATATATAATATATGTACTTACGCTATACTATGCACTAAGTATAAGTGTATTAGGTAATACTGTATCGAATACAGCTTATATATATAATATATGTACTTACGCTATACTATGCACTAAGTATAAGTGTATTAGGTAATACTGTATCGAATACAGCTTATATATATAATATATGTACTTACGCTATACTATGCACTAAGTATAAGTGTATTAGGTAATACTATATCGAATACAGCTTATATATATATAATATATGTATTTACGCTATACTATGCACTAAGTATAAGTGTATTAGGTAATACTGTATCGAATACAGCTTATATATATAATATATGTACTTACGCTATACTATGCACTAAGTATAAGTGTATTAGGTAATACTGTATCGAATACAGCTTATATATATAATATATGTACTTACGCTATACTATGCACTAAGTATAAGTGTATTAGGTAATACCGTATCGAATATAGCTTATATATATAATATACATACTTACTCTATACTATGCACTAAGTATAGACTGTTTGACCAAAATAGCGACCAACATTGGTCGCCATTTTTTACCGTTTGACCAAAAGACGACCAAAGTTGGTCGCTTTTGTAGGATATATATATATATATATATATATATATATATATATATATATATATATATATATAAGAGGAAAATAATTATTTTATTTATTTATTTTCAAATATAGCGACCAACTTTGGTCAAACAGTCAAAAATAATTTGGCTACCAAAATAGCGACCATGTTTGGTCGCTATTTTTTTTAACAGGAGCCAAAACGGGTTTCAGGTCCATTCTTTCAAAATTATTCCCCAAATTAAAATCTTTCTCCTCTAACACTCAAAACCCCTTCCCCCTCCGACTTCCAGCAGCAGCGACGCCCCCGCCACCGGCGACCCCTGACGGTAGCAGCAAATTCCGGCGACCTCCACTCCCAAGGTTAGTTTCTCTCTCCTTTCTTTTATTTTTCCGAAAAACAGTGATTTTAGGGGTTCAATTCCAATATATTAGGGTTCAAAGTTATATATTATTTGTTCAACTATGTTTAGTTCAAAGTTAATTCCATGTTAGGGTTTCATTTCTCCATGTTAGGGTTCAATTTCTCCATGTTATATATTATTTGTAATTTTTAGGGTTCTTATTAATACTTTTAGGGTTCAAATAAATTAACTATTTAGGTAGACTAATTTATATATGGGGTTAAATTTCATTTTATGAAGCAACAATAATAGGATATGAATTCGACTTTTAGTTAACTAAAAAAAGATTAGGCTATGAATTAACTAATTTAATTTGTTCTTGCTTTATTTAAATAGATGGAACATCGTTCTTGGATGTACAATAGGAATTATCCTAATCGGCGGGGATTGCGGGAGGATTTTGTAGAAGGGGTTGAGGACTTTATTAGACATGCAATGTCACTTCCGCCATACATAAAAGAAGGAGTAATTAGGTGCCCTTGTGTTAAGTGCGACTGTATGAAGTTTGGAAAATCGGAGGAAGTTAAGGTTCATCTTTATATGGTAGGGTTTATAGCGAATTACTTTGTGTGGACTAATCATGGAGAGATGGATGGTAGCCATGGGATATTTCATAACATGGTTGTTGGTGAAAGTAGTAGGTCGAGGGAGAATAGAAATAGTGATTCCAGAATTCATGATATGGTTGCGAATGCTTTTGGAATGCACTTTGGGGGTGAGCCCAACGAAAATGTTGAACAAACTCCTAATGATGAAGCAAGACATTTTTATGAACAGTTAGAGGAAGATAGTCGTCCACTACGTGAAGGACGTCCGCACTCTGAGTTGTCTGTTGCAGTTAGATTACTAAGTATCAAATCTGATTGGAATATTTCTCAAGCAGCCATGGATTCTTTCATTGACCTTATGCGTGAACTAGTTGACGAGGAAATTGAATTACCTGGTGATTTCTATATGGCAAAGAGATTAGTTTCTAAGTTAGGACTTTCGTCAATGAGAATTGATTGTTGTGAAGATGGTTGCATGTTATATTATAAAGATGATGCAAATTTAAGCAGTTGTAAATTTTGCGGAAAGTCTCATTTCAAGAGGCTTTCCAGCGGGAAGATGGTCGCTATCAAGGCGATGCATTATTTACCTCTTATACCTAGGCTAAAGAGGTTATATGCGTCGATGAGTTCTGCTCCTCATATGAGATGACACTTTGAAAATAGAAGACCACCTGGTGTTATGTGCCATCCTTCAGATGGAGAAGCTTGGAAGCACTTTGATAGGACATATCCATGTTTTGCTAGTGAATCAAGGAACATTTGGTTAGGCCTGTGTGCGGATGGCTTCACGCCTTTTTCTGTATCTACGACACCGTATTCATGTTGGCCTGTCTTTCTTACACCTTATAATATACCACCCGAGTTGTGCATGACTAGTCCATATATATTCTTAAATTGTATTATCCCCGGTCCACGTAATCCGAAAAGTTTGATAGATGTATATTTGCAACCTTTGATTGATGAGCTAAAACAATTATGGTACGATGGTGTTGAAACATATGACATATCAACCAAACAGAATTTCAATTTGCGTGCTAATTTAATGTGGACAATTTAATGATTTTCCTGCATATGGAATGTTGTCTGGGTGGATGACTGCTGGGAAGCTAGCTTGTCCTTACTGCATGGAAAATAGTAAAGCATTCACTTTGAAACATGGCCGAAAGCAATCATGGTTTGATTGCCATCGTCAATTCTTGCCTGAGGGTCATGAGTTTAGAAGGATGAAAAATGCTTTCAAAAAGAATAAACTGGAATATGATTATCCACCTCCGATACTTTCAGGTGATGAAATTTGGGAGAGGGTCCAGAACTTCAGTAAAGTTACTGAAGTTCCACCGCATAGATTCCCCGGATACGGTGTTACTCATAATTGGACCAAACAAAGTATATTTTGGGAGTTTCCTTATTGGAAGGATAATCTTCTCCGTCACAACCTTGATGTCATGCATATTGAGAAGAATTATTTTGACAATTTGTTCAACACAGTGATGGATGTTAAAGGTAAGACAAAGGATAACCCGAAGGCTAGAATGGACTTACAAGAATATTGCAGGTGGCCTGAATTATACTTGCAGACAACAAACAATGGTAATATATTCAAGCCCAAAGCAAATTACACATTCACTTTGGAGGAAAGACGGCATATTTGTGATTGGGTAACGAAATTGAAGATGCCTGAGGGTTATGCGTCAAATTTTGAGAAAAAAGTTGATATGGAGGTAGGGAAGTTGAGCCATTTGAAAAGTCATGACTGTCATGTTTTCATGGAGACCTTAGTGCCTATTGCGTTTTTTGGTTTGCCTGAAAGAATCTGGAAACCCATCACTGAGATTAGTTTGTTTTTCAAAGACTTGTGTTCTTCCACATTAAGGGAAGAAAACCTACGCCGGATGGATCAGAACATTCGTGTAACTTCGGGTAAGATGGAAAAGATATTTCCATGTGGGTTTTTTGATGTGATGGAACACCTTCCAATCCACCTTGTACACGAGGCACGACTTGGAGGGCCTGTTCAATGCAGATGGATGTATCCCTTTGAGAGGTAATATTATAGTCCATATATAATTTTCTGTTTTATTTGAATGTTCTTGGCTAACCTAAAATTATGTAGGACAATTGGCAAATGCAAATAATTTGTTAAGTAGAGGAATAGAATTGAAGGATCTATATGCGAAGCTTATCTTGCAAAAGAAACTGCTCATTTTTGTTCTTATTATTTTGAGAGCAACGTGCCATGTGCTAGGAATAGGCCCAACAGGCACACGGTCGACCTTACGAATGATCCATTATATCCGCCTATGTCCATATTCAATCAACCAGGCCGATGTTCTAAGGATGGTAGAAAGAGAAATTTGAGTGATATAGAGTTCAAGTCAGCTACACTTCATGTGTTGCTAAATTGTCCCGAAGTAGTACCATTTCTCAAGTAAGTATTGATTTAATAGTTATCAAAATATAAAATTTACTGTGATTACATCTCAATGCAACTACTAAAAATATTTGATGTGTCACAGTCACTTCGTGGGTCAATTTGGCCAAGATGCTGTATATACGGCATTTCATAGGTGGTTCAAACAATTTGTAAGTATATCCTTAAAATATTCTAACACTATGTAGGTAAACAATGTTTGGAAGTTATGCTAACTTATGAATTTTGTTAACAATATGTAGGTAAATGATCCAAATAATGGTGTAAATCAATTTTTGAAAGATATATCTTGGGGACCTGGGGTTGAGGTCACAACATATTCCAAGTACGTTGTGAATGGTTATAAGTTTCATATAGAGGGTTGCTCTAAAAATAAAAAAAGCAACAACAGTGGGGTGTGGGTTCAAGGTGGTGATGGCAACCAAGTTGGAGATATTGATTATTATGGTGTGCTCAAAGAAATAATAGAACTAGAATATTCAGGTAGGCCATTTAAGAAAATTATTCTCTTTAGATGCAAGTGGTTTGACCCAAATCCAACAAGAGGTACGAGAGTACACAATCAATATAACATAATTGAGGTTAATACGAGGGAGTATGATCGCTATGATCCTTTCATAATTGCACATAATGTTAGGCAAGTTTATTATGCTCCTTATCCATTTCGGCGGAATAAGTCTGATTGGTGGGTTGTAATCAAAACTAAGCCTGTAGGTAGGTTCGAAGTCGAGAATGTGTTGGATGTTGCATATCAAAACGATATCTCCAGTGTTCACCAAATAGTGGACGAACTTTTAGAAAATGATTTGGAACATCCTGAACACATATTGGAAGAAGTTGATATAAATGAAGTAAGAATTATAGAAAACGCGGAAGAAGAACCAACTGATGAAGCTCAAACTAGTGAGGAAGAAGAATTCTCTGACGAGGAAGAAGAATTCTCTAACGAGGAAGAATACGTTGATGAGCTTTAAAAAGTTGATTTCTTCGATAACTCTCGTTTATAGATAGTTTCCTTATATGTTTCAATCTAAATATGTATTATATTATGCAGATGACAGGCAAGGGTCGAGGTAACAATGAAGGTAGTGATTCTCGGGGTCGAGAAAACGCTAGGAAGCAAAAGAGGAGGGTAGAAGATACTACTCATCAATCTTCGATACCATCTTCTGATTTGCCTATCACTACGCCACAGCCTCTACCCCATGGCTATACTGAGTTGCCACAGCATCACCAGCCCTACACCTTCGTGCAGACCCCAGGTGTTTCTTCACAGGGCCATCGGACTGTGCGTCCGACATACAGTCTACCTGCCTCACTACCACGTGGATCCCGCCCAGCAACATCACATGGATCGCATCGATCCATGTCACAGCCACATGGATCACAGTCATCAATGTCACAGCCAGTCGGGTCACAGCCACTTGGGTCACAGCAGTCAGTATCACAGCCACTTGCGATCTGTGCAGCTATGTCGCAGTCACAGGGATCACATCTATCGTCATCAGCGACTCCACCTATTGGAGGCCTTCGCTTGCGGGATAGTAGCTCTGGCCCCCCTACTCATTCCACACATGCCTCTGATACACATGTTTCGGACGATGATGCTGCTACTGCTACTGATGAGGAGGTGCATTATGATCAGTATGGCAGGATCATCATAGTCCCTGAGGGTGATGGGTAAGAGTTATTTGTTATTTTTATGTTTATTTTTTTGTACAGTTTTTACTAAAATATTAATTTGTTTTATTTATTAAATTTCAGGTTCCTCCCGAGTAATATTACTACGAGGATAATCACCAAAGCAACCAGAAAGCTTTATGATGCCCCTTATGCGTCTTGGCGTGAATTCCCATTCTCACTGAAGGAGGCAATTTTCAATGAATTTAAGGTATAAATGTTCTTTTAAGAAGATAATTATTTATATTTATGATATTTCCATATAATATTTAACTTTTGAAATACAGAGCAAATGTGTATGGAAACACCAGTATAGCGCGGACGTGGCTGCAAATTTTAATCTCAAAGCTCGCAAGCGGTTGTCGCATTCTTTCTCCATAGCTAGACAGCTGAACCAGAAGCCTGGCTGGTTGCTTCAGGAGTTTTGGGATGATTTGCAAAGGCAATGGCTTACTGCAGAGTTCTTACAGACGAGCGAAAAGGGAAATAAAGCTCGCGCATCTGAGAAGGGAGGATAATTGCACACTGGAGGTGCGGTCAGCCAGGGGACAATAAAAAGAAGAATGGTACGTAATTGCTTAATTTATTTTAATTTTCAAAGTATATCTATTTTATTTATTAATTAAAATTTATGAGTTTTCAGGAAAAGAAGTTGGGTCATCTGATGAACCAAGATGAGCTATTCAGGGAGACTCATATTGTGAAGAAGAAGAAAGAGACAGATCAAGAAAGGTGGGTCGAGGGACGTGCCTCGACTGTACATGTAAGTTTTCACTTTTCATTAAGTATTTTCATTTACTTTTATGTAAATTTTGAAATACTAATTCAATTTACTTTTTCTTATAGGATCGCTTCAGAGTTGAAGCTGAGGAATTCATACGCAGCCAGCCACCTAATGAGTCGAGCGTGCCATTCCAACTTTCGGCCGAGGATGTTGAAAGACTATGGACGCGGGCTGCAGGCGGTCCAAAATGTGGGAAGGTATACGCCCTTCCTACTAAGACATTCCATCGCTATAGGTGTGGAATGCAAGGAATATGGACTTCCTCGCAAGCCGAGCAACTTGATGGGGAGAGCATCTCCGCTATGCGGGAGACTATGACAAAGCTCACATCCGAGCTAGAAGCGTCCAAGGAAAGAGAAAAGCTTAGAGATGCTCAGTATATTGGCGTGGTCGCTCAGTGCCAGAGCATGCAAGAGCATATCAAAAATCTCCTAGCTGGATCTTTTTCGATTCCCCGGTCTCGGCCATCATCGCCAGAGGCTGCCCTTCCCCGTGCTCGTTCGTCCCGTCCTTCAAGTGGTCGTTCCTCCCGTCCTCCCGGTGATCATTCTTCCCGTCATCGACAAGTAGACCCTTCTCAATACCGTGATGATAATGAAACTTCATCAGACGGTGATGATAATGATGTACCAAACAATGAATGAATTTTAGACAATTTGAACTAGACAAATGCAATTTGTTTTCCATTGGGTTGTAATAAGAGTTAACTTAGTTTGGTAGTTCTATTGAAATTTACACTTTCTTGGTTTTAATGTAGCTTTTAATGTTGTTTTTGTGTTGTTGTTGTTGTTGTTGTTGGGTTGTTGTTTGGTATTGTTATTGGAATTGTTGTTTGAATTGTTGTTGTTGTTGCTTGTTAGGGTTTTGGTATGACTGGCAGGTGGTGTAGCTGCCAAAACAGGCAGTTTCTGCCAAAATAATACACAGAAAAGCGACCAAAGTTGGTCTCTATTTGGTCGCTTTTCATGTTAAAAAAATAATTTTCTGGAGAATAGCGACCAACGTTGGTCGCTATATACCCAGATTTCTACAAAAAACGACCAAACTTGGTCGCTATTTCATTAAAAAAATAAAATTTCTGGTGATATAGCGACCAAAGTTGGCCGCTAATATTTAAAAAATAAATTAAATTCATGTATTTAGGGACCAAAGTTGGTCGCTAGTTTAATAAAATAAATAAATAATTGAATAAAAAAGCGACCAACATTGGTCTCTAATTTCCAGATTTTAAAATATAATATTTGGATTAGAGACCAAAGTTGGTCGCTTTTTAATGATTAATAATAAATAAATAAATAACGTATTTTATATTTAGAGACCAACTTTGGCTGCCAAATTTATATTATTAAATTAATAAAGCGACCAAAGTTGGTCTCTATAGTCAATATCCGGAAAAATTGGTCCATTTAGTTTAGAGACCAAAGTTGGTCGCTAATTAGCGACCAACTTTGGTCCCTAAATAAAAGGGACCATCAATATAGCTACCAGGCCCCTGTGGTCGCTTTTTAGTCGCTTTTTAGCCCAATAGCGACCAACTCTGGTCGCTTTTTGCGGTCGTTTTCCCCCGGATTTCTAGTAGTGTATACTTTTTTGTAATTTTAATTACATTTTTACATATAAATTTGTACTCCGCATCGATAATTATGGGTTCAATTGAACCTGTCGATCAACATTACAATCGCCCCTTCTGCATTAGCAATTTAGCCTGATTAGTTCTAACTTCTAACTGATGGCAAAATCCCATGTCTTCCCATATCATTTAACTTAGAGATTAACTTTTTCTTCATGTTATATATCAGATGGACGCCTGCTGTAATAGTTTTAAATCTTTTTTTTTTGAAAAAGCAAACAATTTTTTCCAACATCTTCGAATTATGTGTATTTAGTTAGATTATTCGATCCACAATTTTTAAGGAAGAAGAAAATGTTTAACTGTCACGACCCGGATTTCCCACCATCGGGTGTCGTGATGGCGCCTACTATCGGAGCTAAGCAAGCCAAATATATAAAACATTTTTCCTGCTTTCTTCCAAACAATATAATAAACGAGACAAAATCTAAGCGGAAGACTTTAAATTTAAAGCAACTGAAAACCAAAAGTGCGGAAGTTTGAACCAAAATGCTACCCAGAGTCTGGTGTCACTAGCTCATGGACTACTACAGAATACTACAACCAATGTCTGAAGGGAAAATACATCATGTTTGTCTGATACAAGATAAAGAAAAAAAAACATGGACGCCAGCTAGACTACCTCGAGAGTCCCTGGACTGAAGATAGCTCCCAGAAGTCCTACTGCTGCGGTCTGTAAGCTGCTCCCTAATCTATGCACAAAAATGCACAGAGTGTAGCATCAGCACAACCGACCACATGTGCTGGTAAGTGCCTGGCCTAACCCCGGCGAAGTAGTGACGAGGCTGGACAGTACCTACCACAATTAACCTGTACAGATATATATACAACAAGTGCAAGAAAACAAATAACAAGACAATACAAAGTAAAACTGGGAGGGGACATGCTATCGGGGAGTAACAGATAAAAATGAAATATCGGAAATAAACAGAAGAAACTCCGGTTTCCATGATATATATATATATAGTGGACGGCGTGCCACACGTTCCCATAATGTCATATATAAGTGGACGTCGTGCCACACGATCCCATAATATTATATATAAGTGGACGGCATGCCACACGATCCCATAATATCATATATAAGTGGACGGCGTGCCACACGATCCCATAATATCATATATAAGTGGACGGCGTGCCACACGATCCCATAATATCATATATAAGTGGACGGCGTGCCACACGATCCCATAATATAGTTCATAATATCTGATTTCATATAGTAGACCCCTTCAGGGGAGAATAACAACTCAATACCTTTAACCCGACAAGGGGTACAGCTAACAGCCCAAAATATACCGACAAGGGAGAATATATATATATCAGTCTACACATCCCGACAAGGGAGTATTCACAACACATTCTCCTTTTAAATCATTCTTCCTCAACCGTTCACATTATATGAAACTTATCAAATAAACAAGGAGCTTGTGTCACATTATTCGAATTAAAAGCAATCAAGACTCACGGTCATGCTAGACTCCGGTGCATAGATAACCGTCACCATGCCTATACACCGTACTCCACATTAGCAAGTAGAAAATATCATCCTAATCCTATTCCCTCAAGCCAAAGTTAGAACAAACACTTACCTCGAATGCTCCAAACTCAACTCACGCTTCTAGTATAGCTTTACCTCTTGATTCCACCACCAATCCACTCGAATCTAGTCATAAGTTACTTAATCACATTAATAATTACTAAATGAATCATCCCCAATGCATGAAAATAGATTTTTCAAGGTTTTTCCCAAAAAGGTCAAAAATACCCCCAGACCCACGTGGTCGAAACTCGAGGTTCGGACCAAAACCCGGTTACCCATTCCCCCATGAATCCCAATATATGATTTGTTTTTAAATCGGATCCCAAATTGAGGTCCAACTTCTCAATTTGTAGAAAACCCAGGTTCTACCCAAAACACCCAATTTTTCCCATGAAAATCTTTGATTTGAAGTTGAAATTATGGTAAAAGATGTTAAGGAATAAAAAAATTAAGTTAGAAATCACTTACCAATCGTTTTGGAGAAAACAAAGTTGTTAGGAAAATCGCCTCTTAGGTTTTGGGTTTTTGAAAAGTGAAAAAAATGACTGAGATTTTCCGAACTTGTATACCTTTCTGAGGACCTGGCGCGGACCGCACAAAAATGTGTTGCGGCTGCGCCGAGTGGGAGAAAAATTGGGGCTTCTCTGAACCCTTCCAGCGCGGACCACACTATTTTGGTGCGCGGCCGCGCTGGTTGACCTGAAACCCTAGCCCTCAGACTCAGCCACGCGGACCGCATAGAAAGGCATCGCGGTCGCGCGGCTCCAGCGCGGACCGCGCGGAAATGACCGCTGCCGCGCTGGTGTCTGCAACACCTGAACCTGCATTTTCTTAAGTCCAAGACCTCCCGGGCCCCATTCAAAACTCACCCGAGCCCTCGGGGCTCCAAACCAAACATGCACACAACCTTAAAGACATCTTACGGACTTACTCGTGCGATCAAATCGCCAAAATAACATCATATACATAGGATCAAGCCTCAAACACGTGATTTTCTTTCTTCAACTTTCATAACTCAAATTCTCCATTTTTAGTCCGAAACACGTCATATGATATCCGTTTTTAGCCAAACTTTACAGATAGTGCTTAACACATATTTAAGACTTGTACCGGGCGTCGGAACCAAAATACGAGCCCGATACCTATATTTTCTAACCCCTTTTTCATTTCAAATTTTCATATCAAATTTCAGAAAAATAATTTCTTTCAAAAATTCATTTCTCGGGCTTGGGACCTCAGAATTTGATTCCGGGCACACGCTCAAGTCCCATATTTTTCTACAGACCCTCCGGGACCGTCGAATCACAGGTCCGGGTCCGTTTACCCAAAATGTTGACCGAAGTCAATATTATGCATATTAATACTAAAATTCATCAAATGTTTCACATAATTCACATATTCTAACATAAAAACTTTCCGGCTACGCACCCGAACTGCGCACGCCAATCGAGGCAACTAAAATTGAGGTTTCAAGGCCTCAAAAGCGCGGAACAATGAAGAACTATGGTGATGACCCTTCGGGTCGTCACATTCTCCACCTCTAAAACAACTGTTCGTCCTCAAACGGACAAAAGAAAGAAGTACCTGAGTCGGGAAATAAATGAGGATAACGGCTCCGCATATCGGACTCGGACTCCCAGGTCGATGCCTCAGGAGGCTGACCTCTCCACTGAACACGCACCGAAGGAAAACTCTTCGACCTCAACTGTCGAACCTGCCGATCTAGAATAGCCACCGGTTCCTCCTCATATGACAGATCCTTGTCCAATTGAACAGTGCTGAAATCCAACACGTGCGATGGATCTCCGCGATACTTCCGGAGCATAGATACATGAAACACGGGATGCACAACTGACAAGCTAGGTGGCAAGGCAAGTTTATAAGTCACCTCTCCCACACGATCAAGAATCTCAAATAGACCGATGAACCTAGGGCTGAGCTTGCCCTTCTTCCCAAATCTCATCACGCCCTTCATAGGCGATACACGGAGCAATACTCGCTCACCGACCATGAAAGAAACATCTCTGACCTTGCGGTCTGCATAACTCTTCTGTCTGGACTGAGCTGTACGAAGTCTATCCTGAATAATCCTGACCTTGTCCAAGGCCTCCTGAACCAGATCCGTACCCAATAATCGAGCCTCTCCCGGCTCAAACCATCCAACTGGAGACCGACATCGCCTACCATACAATACCTCATACGGAGCCATCTGAATGCTGGACTGGTAGCTGTTGTTGTAGGCGAACTCTGCTAAAGGCAAAAACTGGTCCCACGAGCCTCCAAAATCAATGACACAGGCTCGGAGCATGTCCTCAAGAATCTGAATAGTCCTCTCGGACTGACCGTCCGTCTGGGGATGAAATGTTGTACTCAACTCAACCTGGGTGCCCAACTCTCGCTGAACCGCTCTCCAGAAAGGCGAGGTAAACTACGTACCCCAATCCGAAATGATAGATAGCGGCACCCCATGAAGGCGAACAATCTCCCTGATATAAATCTCGGCTAACCTTTCGGACGAATAGGTGGCTGCAACAGGAACAATATGCGCTGACTTGGTCAGCCTATCAACAATGACCCAAACTGCATCAAACGTTTTCCGAGTCATCGGGAGTCCAGTAACGAAATCCATCGTAATCCTCTCCCACTTCCACTCGGGAAGTGCAATCCTCTGAAATAGACCACCGGGTCTTTGATGCTCGTACTTAACCTGCTAACAATTCAAACACCGAGCCACGTGCGCAACGATGTCTTTCTTCATCTTACGGCACCAATAGTGCTGCCTCAGATCCTGATACATCTTCGCGGCGCCCGGGTGAATAGAATACCGAGAACTGTGGGCCTCCGCTAAGATCAACTCTCGAATCCCATCAACATTGGGCACACAAACTCGCCCCTGCAATCTCAATACACCATCATCATCTAAGGTTACTTTCTTGGCACCTCCACGCTGCACCGTGTCTCTTAAGACACACAAATGGGGGTCCTCAAACTGCCGCTCGCGGATACGCTCTAATAGTGAGAAACGAGCAACCGTGCAAGCTAACACTCTGCTAGGCTTAGAAATATCCAACCTCACAAGACGATTGGCCAAGGCCTGAACATCCAAAGCAAGCGATCTCTGGCTGACTGGAATATAAGCAAGACTACCTATGCTGGCGGACTTCCTGCTCAATGCATCGGCCACCACATTGGCCTTCCCCGGGTGGTATAAGATAGTAACATCATAATCCTTTAGCAACTCTAACCACCTCCTCTGCATCAAATTCAACTCTTTCTGCTTGAACAGATACTGAAGACTCTTGTGATCAGTGTAAACCTCACACGTCACGCCATATAAGTAATGCCTCCAGATCTTCAGGGCATGAACAATGGCTGCCAACTCGATATCATGAACCGGATAATTCTTCTCGTGGATCTTCAACTGCCTCGAAGCATAAGCAATGACCTTGCTTTCCTGCATCAACACTACACCAAGCCCAATACGAGACGCATCACAATAGACCGTATATGGCCCTGAACCTGTGGGCAGAACCAATACCGGTGCCGTAGTCAGAGCCATCTTGAGCTTCTGGAAGCTCGCCTCACACTCGTCCGACCACCTGAACTGGGCACCCTTCTGGGTCAATCTGGTCATAGGGGCTGCAATGGATGAAAACCCCTCCACGAACTGACGGTAGTAACCTGCTAACCCCAGGAAACTCCGAATATCCGTAGTTGAAGCTGGTCGAGGCTAGTTCTTGACTGCCTCTATCTTCTTCGGGTCTACCTGAATACCTGCTGCTGATACGACATGACCTAGGAATGCGACCGAACTCAACCAAAACTCACACTTTGAGAACTTAGCATACAACTGACTATCCTTTAGGGTCTGAAGGACCACTCTGAGGTGCTGCTCATGCTCCTCCTGACTGCGGGAGAATATAAGAATATCGTCAATGAAGACTATCATGAACAAGTCCAAATAAGGTCTGAACACTCAGTTCATCAACTCCATGAATGCTGCTGGGGCATTAGTAAATCCAAATGACATGACCAAAAACTCATAGTGCCCATACCGAGTGCGAAATGCTGTCTTAGGGACATCAGACACCCTAATCCTCAGCTGGTGGTAGCCCGATCTCAAATCTATCTTTGAAAACACCCTCGCACCCTGAAGCTGGTCGAATAAATCGTCGATCCTCGGCAGTGGATACTTATTCTTAATTGTAACCTTGTTCAATTGTCGGTAATCGATGCACATTCTCATCGAACCATCTTTTTTCTTAACAAACAACACCGGCGCACCCCAAGGCGAAACACTGGGTCTAATGAAACCTTTCTCAAGCAAATCCTGCAGCTGTTCCTTTAACTCTTTCAACTCCGGCGGGGCCATACGATATGGCGGGATAGAAATGGGTTGAGTGTCCGGAGTCAAATCAATACAAAAGTCGATATCCCTATCGGGCGGCATACCCGACAGGTCTGAAGGGAAAACTTCAGGAAACTCCCGAACAACGGGCACAAAATCAATAGAAGGGGCCTCCGCGCTAGAATCGCGAACATACGCCAAGTAAGCCAAACATCCCTTCTCGACCATACGCCGAGCTTTCATATACGAGATAACACTGCGGGTACAATGACCAGAAGTCCCTCTCCACTCTAAGTGGGGTAAACACGGTAAGGCTAAGGTCACGGTCTTGGCATGACAATCCAAGATCGCATGATACGGGGATAACCAATCCATCCCCAATATGACGTCGAAATCCACCATATCCAAGAGCAACAAGTCAACATGGGTCTTAAGACCCCTGAATACCACAACACATGAATGATGAACCCGGCCCACCACTATAGAATTCCCCACTGGCGTAGACACATATACAGGAATACTCAAGGCCTCACTAGGCATAACCAAATAGGGTGCAAAATAGGACGATACATATGAATTCGTAGATCCGGGATCAAATAGCACAGAAGCATCCCTATCACAGACCAGAATAGTACCTGTAATCACAACATCTGATGACTCAGCCTCTGGCCTGGCTGGCAAGGCATAACAACGGGGCTGGGGCCCACCTCCTTGAATCATATCCCTGGGACGATCTGCTGCTGGCTGACCCTTACCTCTAGCGGTCTGAGCTCCACCTCTAAGACCTCTACCTCCACCTTTATGTCCTCTACCCCCGCCTCTAGCTGGCTGGGCAGGCTGTGGGGCAACTGGTGCCTGGATCATTGGGCGAGAACCCTGCTGCTGCGAGCTACTGGAAGCTCGAGGGCAATATCTGGCAATGTGACTCACATCGCCGCAAGTATAACAAGCCCTCGGCTGCTGGGAATAACGAAGTGGTGGTGTACTGATAGGTGCTGATGGTGAACTGAACAGTTGCTGGTCAGAATACTGTGGCTGAGAACCACGACCACCTGGTGTACCATGAGAAGCCTGGAGAGCTGACTGAAAGGGCCTCGAAGGATGGCCTCTACCATAAGAATCCCTACCTCCAGACGAGGTACCACTGAATCTACCCGAATGACGGGGCCTCTTATCAGACCCATGACCACCTCCCTGAGCAAGTGCCATCTCTATCCGGCGGGCACCATCTGCCGCCTCCTGAAATGAAATCTCACTACCGGCACTCATGGCCATCTAAACACGGATCGGCTAGGCCAACCCATCAATAAACCTCCGCACCCTCTCTCTATCGGTGGGGAGTATCACAATGGCATGACGAGCAAGATCAATGAACCGGGTCTCATACTGGGTGACCGTCATAGGACCCTGCTGGAGACGCTCAAACTGCATGCGAAGAGCATCTCGCTGAGTAACTGGAAGAAACTTCCCCAGAAATAACTCTGAAAACTGATCCCAGGTCAATGATGGCGACCCTGTTGGCCTGGCTAAACAGAAATCCCTTCACCAAGTCTTGGCGGATCCTGCCAGGCGAAAAGTGGCGAAGTCGACCCCGTTGGTCTCTACAATGCCCATAGTCCGTAGAACCTCATGACAGCTGAATATGAAATCCTGAGCATCCTCTGATGGGGTGCCACTATATGTGGTTGTGAAGAGCTTGGTGAAACGATCAAGCCTCCACAAAGCATCCGCGGACATAGCCGCACCATCGCTGGACTGAGCCGCAATACTTGGCTGGGCTGCCACAGCTGGCTGAACTGCCATGGCTGGCTGAACTGCTGGAACCTGAGCCTGAGGAGCTACCGGCTCTGGAGTACGAGTATTGGGAGTCTGAATTCCTCCCCTAGCCTGAGATGTGGCTGGAGCTATGGGAAGCAAACCCGCTCTAGAAATGCCCTCCATAAAGCCTACCAGTCGGACCAAAGCATCCTGAAGCACTGGAGTGGCTATAAAACCCTCTGGGACCTGAGCTGGGCCCACTAAAACAGCTGGGGCCGGAACATCCTCCTCAAAATCGACCTGAGGCTCCGTCGCTGGAAATACTGCTCGGGATTGAGCTCTGCCCCGGCCACGGCCTATGGCACGGCCTTGCCCTCTGCCTCTAATAGGGGCTGCTGCTGGGGGCTCAGGCTACTGCGCGGTAGAAGAGGAAGCACGTGTCCTCGCCATCTGCGAAAGAACAGAGTGGAAAGACAATCAGTACTTGAGAAACAGAATCGCACGACAAGAATGAACAAGGTAAAGTTTTCCTAAATCAGTAGCCTCTACGGGATAATTACAGACGTCTCCGTACCGATCCCTCAGACTCTACTGAGCCTGTCCGTGAGGTTTGAGACCTAAGTAACCTAGGGCTCTGATACCAACTTGTCACGACCCGGATTTCCCACCATCGGGTGTCGTGATGGCACCTACTATCGGAGCTAAGCAAGCCAAATATATAAAACATTTTTCCTGCTTTCTTCCAAACAATATAATAAACGAGACAAAATCTAAGCGGAAGACTTTAAATTTAAAGCAACTGAAAACCAAAAGTGCGGAAGTTTGAACCAAAATGCTACCCAGAGTCTGGTGTCACTAGCTCACGGACTACTACAGAATACTACAATCAATGTCTGAAGGGAAAATATATCATGTTTGTCTGATACAAGATAAACAAACAAAAAAAACTTGGAAAGGGACTTCGGCCAGCGAACGCCAGCTAGGCTACCTCGAGAGTCCCTGGACTGAAGATAGCTCCCAGAAGTCCTACTGCTGCGGTCCGTAAGCTGCTCCCTGATCTGTGCACAAAAATGCACAGAGTGTAGCATCAGCACAACCGACCCCATGTGCTGGTAAGTGCCTGGCCTAACCCCGGCGAAGTAGTGACGAGGCTAGACAGTACCTACCACAATTAACCTGTACAGATATATATACAACAAGTGCAAGAAAACAAATAACAAGACAATACAAAGTAAAACAGGGAGGGGACATGCTATCGGGGAGTAACAGATAAAAATGAAATATCGGAAATAAACAGAAGAAACACCGGTTTCCATGATATATATATATATACATACATAGTGGACGGCGTGCCACACAATCCCATAATATCATACATAAGTGGACGGCGTGCCACACAATCCCATAGTATAGTATATAAGTGGACGGCGTGCCACACGATCCCATAATATTATATATAAGTGGACGGCGTGCCACACGATCCCATAATATCATATATAAGTGGACGACGTGCCACATGATCCCATAATATCATATATAAGTGGACGGCGTGCCACACGATCCCATAATATCATATATAATTGGACGGCGTGCCACACGATCCCATAATATCATATATAAGTGGACGGCGTGCCACACGATCCCATAATATAGTTCATAATATCTGACTTTCATATAGTAGACCCCTTTAGGGGAGAATAACAACTCAATACCTTTAACCCGACAAGGGGTACAGCTAACAACCCAAAATATCCTGACAAGGGAGAATATATATATATCAGTCTACACATCCCGACAAGGGAGTATTCACAACACATTCTCCTTTTAAATCATTCTTCCTCAACCGTTCACATTATATGAAACTTATCAAATAAACAAGGAGCTTGTGTCACATTATTCGAATTAAAAGCAATCAAGACTCACGGTCATGCTAGACTCCGGTGCATAGATAACCGTCACCATGCCTATACACCGTACTCCACATTAGCAAGTAGCAAATATCATCCTAATCCTATTCCCTCAAGCCAAAGTTAGAACAAACACTTACCTCGAATGCTCCAAACTCAACTCATGCTTCTAGTATAGCTTTACCTCTTGATTCCACCACCAATCCGCTCGAATCTAGTCATAAGTTACTTAATCACATTAATAATTACTAAATGAATCATCCCCAATGCATGAAAATAGATTTTTCAAGGTTTTTTCCAAAAAGGTCAAAAATACCCCCGGACCCACGTGGTCGAAACTCGAGGTTCTGACCAAAACCCGGTTACCCATTCCCCCATGAATCCCAATATATGATTTGTTTTTAAATCAGACCCCAAATTGAGGTCCAACTTCTCAATTTGTAGAAAACCTAGGTTCTACCCAAAACACCCAATTTTTCCCATGAAAATCTTTGATTTGAAGTTGAAATTATGTTAAAAGATGTTAAGGAATAAAGAAATTAAGTTAGAAATCACTTACCAATTGTTTTGGAGAAAAAAAAGTTGTTTGGAAAATCGCCTCTTAGGTTTTGGGTTTTTGAAAAGTGAAAAAAATGACTGAGATTTTCCGAACTTGTATACCTTTCTGAGGACCTGGCGCGGACCGCACAAAAATGTGTTGCGGCCGCGCCGAGTGGGAGAAAAATTGGGGCTTCTCTGAACCCTTCCAGCGCGGACCGCACTGTTTTGGTGCGCGGCCGCGCTGGTTGACCTGAAACCCTAGCCCTCAGACTCAGCCACGCGGACCGCACAGAAAGGCATCGCGGCCGCGCGGCTCCAGCGCGGACCGCGCTGGTGTCTGCAACTCCTGAACCTGCATTTTCTTAAGTCCAAGACCTCCCGGGCCCCATTCAAAACTCACCCGAGCCCTCGGGACTCCAAACCAAACATGCACACAACTTTAAAGACATCTTACGAACTTACTCGTGCGATCAAATCGCCAAAATAACATCATATACATAGGATCAAGCCTCAAACACATGCTTTTCTTTCTTCAACTTTCATAACTCAAATTCTCCATTTTTAGTCCGAAACACGTCATATGACGTCCGTTTTTAGCCAAACTTTACAGATAGTGCTTAACACATATTTAAGACTTGTACCGGGCGTCGGAACCAAAATACGAGCCAGATACCTATATTTCCTAACCCCCTTTTCATTTCAAATTTTCATATCAAATTTCAGAAAAACAATTTCTTTCAAAAATTCATTTCTCGGGCTTGGGACCTCAGAATTTGATTCCGGGCACACGCCCAAGTCCCATATTTTTCTACGGACCCTCCGGGACCGTCAAATCACAGGTCCGGGTCCGTTTACCCAAAATGTTGACCGAAGTCAACATTATGCATATTAATACCAAAATTCATCAAATGTTTCACATAATTCACATATTCTAACATAAAAACTTTCCGGCTACGCGCCCGAACTGTGTACGCCAATCGAGACAACTAAAAGCGAGGTTTTTAAGGTCTCGAAAGCGCGGAACAAGAAAGAACTACGGTGATGACCCTTCGAATTATGTGCATTTAGTTAGATTATTCGATCCACAATTTTTAAGGAAGAAGAAAATGTTTAACAATGACTATAACAAGATATTTGGAAATCTAATTACAAGTACTATCTTTAGTGAAGAAAATAAGGTCTGTAGTAAATATAACCTGCCGTCTAATTTCTCGCGGTTAATAGAAGTGTCATGATATTAATTAGTTCTCATAATTCAAAATTGCCCTAATATTTTGATTTCTTCCTTGAGATTTAAATGATGTGAAAAGTTATTTCAATAAATTGAGTTGTTTTGACATTTACTTGTTACATAAAATAATACAACAACGTGAATGGTCTAAATAAATTCAGTTAATATACAATGTCTTAACTAGGCGGTTAACCTTCGTTTATCAAGGACAAACCTATGAATATTTCCCAACTTTTTATATGTTCACCTCTCCACAAATCCTCCTAAAATTAATTCAAACCTCAAAATTAACTAGCCGTGACACAAGGTCTATAAATATTGATGAACATCGATCCAACTACGTTAATACATTGCATTTAAACAATATAATCACTTAATTCTGTCGCACAAACAAATTCAAAAACAAAAAAACTATTATTCACTTAAAGATGGCTTCAAACAAGGTAATTGCTGTGCTTTTCATCGCCATGGTTACAATGTTTGTTGCTACAAACGTTGTTGTGGCAGACAGTGAAGATGATCTTGCATATAAGGAGTGTTACGAAAATGGCATCAAACTTGGTGCGACCGAAGAAAGTGTCAAAAGAGAATGCAAAAGCATCGTCTACGAGAATTCACTACGTACCTAGGACATGATTAAGGAAGTGATGATATATTTCACTTCTAATTTTCCTGCAATATTTTTGGCGATGCTTTTATACATTTTAATTGAAAAGAAAAATTATTAATGTAATATCAAAATAATGAAAAATTGAACCTTTTGTTACTATATTTCCACCTCTTTGATTCTTCTCTCACCGCTAGAAATCAGGTAATTAGCGACCACAAAAACCGGTTTTGACAAATTACCGACCAAAACGCGTCCAAACACGCTTGGTTGCTATTTTGGTGGTCGTTTTAGTATACCGACCAAGGTTGGTCGCAAAGGTAAAAGGGCCAAGGTTGGTCACAAAAAAAAACGGACAAAAGTTGGTCGGTATTTTAATTATGTAATCAAAAAATTCACCATCTAGGAATCGAACCGAGGTATGCACTGTGGCAGGAACTATTCTACCACTAAACCATTGGTGCATTTTGTTTTAAGATTGTCTTATTTTTTATTTATACTCTTTAATTGTATTTTCGCACGAAAATAACCGACCAAAGTTGGTCAGTTTTGTTAAAAAATAATATTAATTTTTATTTATTTTAATTGCAAAAACCGACCAAAGTTGGTCGGTTTCTTGAAAAATAAATTTCGCGGGACTCAAAAATAGTTTCCCGCATTTTTGCGCCAAAGAAAACAGACCAAAGTTGGTCGATTCGTAAAAAAAATTAAAACTTAAAATATTTTGAAAAATCGACCAACTTTAGTTGGTTTTTGGTCGATTTTTTGACCGACCAAAGTTGGTCGGTTTTTGCCGAATTTCTAGTAGTTTCTTTCTTTTCCATGATCCTCATGATTAGATTACGAATACAAGAATTTCATAAGAGTTAACAACTTATATTTGCGAAATCTGAATGATCATTAGATCATACAGAAAGGACGAGCCCTTTTCGTAATTTAATTTACGGGTCCATTAATTCCATCTAAAATTAGGAGGAAGAAGAAGAGGAAGAACAAGAAGAATTAACCTAAATAATCTTCCACCCAATTGCTTAAATTAAAAGTAATCCGCGGATGTATATTATATAAAAAAATTATACATATAATATATGTATAGCTGTGAAAAATCAGTATATAATCTATCATATACCGGCCGGTAAAAATGTTAGTTATGTGTGTAAAGAATCATAGTCTCTCTGTCTGTCATTTCATGTTACGTGCCTTACTACAACCCAAATTTGGAAGAAATGATCAAGACCATTATTGAAGAAAAGAAAATGTAAAAAAATAATAATCTCTAATTCGTAGTAATTAGCATAATAATCAATAATTAGAGTATCGTGAAACTGGGGATATTGGAAGAGGGCTACAGGATAGTATGACCAAGAACAATATAAAACGTTAAAAATGGTGATTGTTCATAGTAGCTACTGGGAGGAAAACGAAACAACAGGTCGTGAACTATAGTTTTTTTATTGGCGGAATACGTACGGAGACACCTAAAGTTGGTACCATTTTTCATTTAGACACTTAAACTCGGGCGAATACTTATTTGTCTGCAACAAATTTTCGTAAGACGAAAAATAAACTGCAACAAAAGTAATATAAAGAAAAAGAGATTTTATTGATAAATATTTATGAGTACAATTCTATGTATCCCTTGATTCTCCTTTCTAAAATTCTCGGCTTGAGAAGTGTCTTTTTCGAATGTAGGATGATGCGGACCTTCTTGTGATGTATTTAATCGCCAAAAACATCGAGCAGCACTTTGTTGTTACGGGTTGATCTCCGGGAAGAACTCCGTTGATCACTCTTTTGTCGAAAAACTAAGCACTTGTTGATTGATCTCTCTGTTTGTGGATGCCTTCACCAATTGTGGAGTGTTCTTCTCCAACTCTGAATGTCCCCTAAAAGTTATGTAACCCCTCTATTTATAGTTGTAGAGGATGGACAGTCCAGCTACATAAGAATTCTCTTGCTTAATTCTGATTGGCCCATGTCATTTTAGCCACTTGGTGACTTGTGGTTGGTTCTTGATTTTTTACTTGGATTGCCACATTATTTAACACGTGGCGTCACCTTATTGGCCTGGAGTTTGACTGGATATGCCATGTCACATGACATAAGTCTGGGTCTCAAGATAAATGGACTTTGGGCCTGAAAATATTAATAAAATGGACTAATTTAACTTGTAAAACCCAAATTAATTATTTAACCCAATTGAATTTAATTCAAATTTTGTATGGATTAAACCCAATAAATTTTATATGTCTACAGATGCCCCTTGCTTCAGGACTTATCGTGATGTAGGCTTGTCGAAATCAAAGAGAAGACCTGAAGCACCACATAAGACAATGTCCTTTTATGAATCACTTAACCAAAAAGTCAGATGTACCAAAGTGAACCATCTTGATTTTCTCTCCATTTCAGAGAAGAATTTAGTATTTCAGAGAAGAATTTAGTTGCGTCAATTTCCGTCGGTAAGTAACTAAATACCATAATAACCACGTTGCATTTTGACTGCTAACTTGCGATGTGAATTAGCCATCAATGTGAAGCTAAGCAATAGTATAACCAAACTCCTAAAATAACTCAGTTTTCGCGTAAGTAATTTTAGTCCAATACAAACTCAGGCGACTTTCTTTTTATGAAAATGAAGGGATGAACTTAAATTTATTATGTCAAACCCCATTTTATGTAGGACCAAGTAAAGGCTAGCAAATTTGGTAGGAATTCTCCTGCACTTTTTGAACCAAGATCACTTTCCTTTTAACTTTCCCGATTCATAATTGCCTCAGATTTATTTTTATTACTTTGCAAGGCTTCCCAAATCCTGATCAACAAGAAATTACTCTTTCCTTGAAAGAAAAATTCTTGTAGGTCAAGAAAATACAACCTCCTTGAAAAAGCTATAAATAGAGTTGTTCCCCTAGAATTATTGATCAAAACTTCCTGCAATTTTTTTTCGTGAGCAAGAGTCCTAGCTTGAGAAAATTATTGATCACTTTTGGCATCTTTGTTTCCTACGTTTGCAATGGTTTCTTTATCCTACTCTTTTGTAAACCATCGGCTTCAATAACTGTACAAGAGGGATATGCACTTCTCATAACTGCTATCCATAGTCTCATGAAGGGGAGTGTGTAATTACTTGCCATGGTTGCAAAACAATGTTTCAAACTGACGATTTTCTTCTTTGTTGCAGTAGCTGTCCGGGACTGCCAGTTTTCCGCGCTTGCACAAAAGAATGCGCATCTTGTTGTAGGAATATCCAAGTCATGAGCCGCTTGATCCTACTAGAACTAAGACTCGGAGGACTACTACATATCACAAATTCATAGCCAAATTCCTTCTGGATTATCTGGAACTAATCATTGAAGTTGATGCACTCATCTGCCTACTGATCTCGCAGATTTGCGCACCTTCGGAGAAAAAGTCGCATCATGGTGTAGGAGTATTGAAAACATGGGCCACTTGATTTCCTTGACACTAGCACGGGGTGCTGCAACATCTCAAAAATTGGAATCCAAATTGGCTATGTACTGTCTCAGAAGTATTTCTAAAACTTCGCTTCGAATTCTGCAGCGCTCAATTTCTCAACTTTGCGTGCCTTCAAAGAAAGATTCATATCTTGGTGCAGGAATATCGGAATCATCAGAGGTTTGCAGCTATAAAAACTAGACTCCCCGAACTACGACTTCTGTAAATATCACAATCAGATTGACCCTATATCTTCCCAGATGTATTCTAGGATTTAGGTGACTGAATTTCGACATACAAGCTCCTTCAGCTTTGCGTGCTCTCGACAAAAGATTCATATCTTGAGATTAGAGAGTCCAAATCGCAAACCGCTTGATTCTACTGATTCTAGACTCAAACAAATCCAGCATATCAGTAATTAAGAGCCAAATCCCTTCTGTATTGTCTGTAATTAATTTTTGAACTTGGCATATGTGTCTGACCCGTTGGTCTTACAGCTCTGCGCACTCTCGGCGAAAAAAACCTATCTCGAGATGGGAGCATCCAAATCACAAGCCGTTTGTGGCACTGAAAATTAGACTCCTGGAGCTACAACATATGTAGAAATCACAGTCAGGATATCCCTAGGTTTTCCCAGATAATTTGCTGAATCTGGAAGACGAGTTCTGACATGCTGGCTCGATTTTTTTAGCTTTACATGCTCTTGCTAAAAAAATGCATATCTCAAGATAGGAGCGTTCGAACTACGAGCTGTTTACACCATTGGTAAGAAGACTCGGTGAGATACAATATCAATAAGCGTCGAAGCTCCAGCCCTTTTGATCCATACGCAACAAATCTTTGATCAATCGAGCGCCGAAATCGAGAGGATTGTTCGGGCAGCATACTTCTTTTTCCCCTTTTCTTTTGTTGCAGGCTCGGAGATGATATACATGGCGAGTTCTCCCATATATATCATGAGAAAAAGTGGATGATCACCACTCCTTTTTTTGTAGGTTCATTGAGGGTACGATCCATCGAGATTTGACGGAGAAGTGCACGTCACAATACTAACCATCCGCATTGAAGCGTCGTGTCATTGACACCGATTCTTGTTGCTGAGTGAAAGCTTTGTGCCGTTGTCTTTATTGCTTGTGCGTGGCTGGTGGAACTTCAGGTTTCAGATACTCAACAACCTAACTCATGGTCGAGGCCAGAGATTAGCGAGGCTCCCAAATTTTAACTTCCCTTTCCATGCTGATTTGGAAAATCCTTGATGTCCATCATACCGAATCGAAACATTGTTCTACTGGAATCGTATCAGAAGAAGTAGAAACGTCGTGATATGGCACCAATATCCATTAATCGAGCTACTCGTCGTGCTACTCGCACCGTATCTGCAAAAACGTCATCTTGTTGGCACCGAGGGCTCCCAAATCTTTTCTTATTTTTGCAGGTTTTCAAGAGAGTACAACAGCAACTTGGTACATCCCTTCTTGCAGCTTGACATGAGACATTTAGAGTATTCCTAAGAGAGCTTGATCGACGAGCCATATCCCCACTTTGCAACATGCGAGTAAGAACATGGTGCATCTCAGCCTTGCGACTTGGCGAGAAAGAGGCTTGGAGCTCGAGCGACCATATTTCATCCTTGGCGAGCGAGTGCTTGGCGAACCTTTGCAAAATTATTAATTCCTTGATGTAGGAGCAATGAAATCTGAAGCTTCTTCATTTCAAAGAATTAACACTTGAAAAGTTACATCCTTTAAAGAATTCACGGATAAATTCCTTGAGGATTAGCCAGAGTCGACTTTTGAAGCCGGTATACATAGCTGACATTTTGACTTTGCTGCTCTCTATGCTATCATCAAAATGTATATATCTCAAGCTAGGAATGTCCAAATCGTGAGCCGTCTACGCCATTGGAAAGAAGACTCATAGATAATGAAATCTTCATGATATCATAGAAGAATTCCTAGCTGATTGTCCGCAGCAACTTTCTGAACTTGACCCATATGTCCGCGAAATTGCTTTTCAGCTCTGCGCTCTATGGTGGAAAAATTCATATCTCGAGCTACAAGTGTCGGAATTACAATCCATTTGCCCCGTTAGAAAGAAAACTCAGAGACCTGAAATACCTATAAATTTCATGGAAGAACTCCTTTCAAGCTATCAATAGAAAATTTGCGACATCGACTTAACTGCAGTGAACTTTCAGATTTGCGTACCTTCAGCGAAAACAATTGTATCTTGAGCTAGGAGTATCGGAATTAAATTCGTTTGTGCCGTTGGAAAGAAAACTCCTAGAGCTACAAACATAAAAATTCCATCCCGGAACTCTTCTCGGGCTAGAAACAGAAAAATATTGAAAGTCAAACTGACCGTAGGGAACTTTCAGGTTTGCGTGCTTTCGGCCAGAAAAACTGTATCTTGAACTAGGAGCGTTAAAATCACCAACAGTTTGATCCTATGAAATTCGGACGTCGAGAACTATAATCTTGTTGAAGATGAAGCTCCATTCATTCTTAGTTAGCCTAACAAATATTTTTGAAGTTGATTCTACAACCTTATAATGGATTCAGCTATCATCACGAATCTTATCTCTTTGTTTATTTCTTTTGCAGACTTGCGAAGAAGTTCAATGAGTCCAGATATCAGTCTGAGATATCATACAAGATGCGGAGTCACCCCTTCATAACTGTTGCACTTGATTTGTTGACAGTCATGAAGTTTATCAATGGCGGCTCCCATGGTGATTGAAGGTTTTTCAAGAGAGATGACTTCTTATATACGAGGCATTGAGGATAGTGTATTAAAATGTGGAGACGTCATATGGACTTGGAAGAAGCATTCAGGACGAGTCGGCCACAAAGCCTAGTTTACGATCATTTTCATGACTTAGGCTTTTGTATAGGAAAACGTCTAATTCCTTTTGTCTCTACATTTTTGATGTATCAACTTTTGTACTATTGAAGCAATAAAACATCTTTTATACTTCAAAGCAAATCATCTCTTTTCCGCATAGATATGTGCCTCTACACTTGGAAGAATTAATATAATGATCCGATGACGCCAAACTTTTATTTTTTTAAAACTCATGTGAATAAACTTAGACTGAAACTCTAAGCTGCCTACATACCTCGGTGAAGAGGATCAAGTCTTAACGTAGTTCAGAGGGATGAGTTTTTTTTTGGTCTTGACTTTTGCCTAGGCCGCCTCTTTCGAGGTTTTCAACCTAGCAGACTTTTGTTTTGGCCGTACACAGTTTACACTCATGCGGGCCAGAAGTGTAGCAACGTTCAGGTTAAGCTCATGCATCAAGGAGCATCATGACTTGCTGTTTAGGCTTGTACGTTGAGGAGCGTAGGTGACTTTCATGGGAAGTACTGCTTCAGAAATTTTCCGTTGATCGGACCAACTCTGAGACCATTCTTATTGACAATTTTGTATGCGCCACTTGAATAGGTTTCTTTCACAACATATGGCCCATCCTATTTTAAGGTAAACTTGTCGCCTATGCGTTTGTTGAGGATTATGGGTTGTCGAACAGCTAGGACTAAGTCTCCCACTTGGAATGATTGTGGCTGCACTTTCTTATTGAAGGCTCTAGCTAGTCGAGCTTGATAGCGTTCCAATTTTTGTTGCGCTTCCAATCTTTTCTCATCCAGTGCCTCTAACTCTGCTAGGCGAAGTTGAGCATTCTCTTCGGACGTGAGTCCTTCTTGGATTGCTATCCACAATGATGGAATTTGTTCCTCCAACGGCAGGACTGCTTTTACGCCATACACTAAAAAGTAAGGAGTTGCTTGTGTAGCAGTTCTGAAGGTTGTTCGATATGTGATCGCAACCTACTCCACACTACTAAAAAGTAGGAAGATAGGGTCGCAATAGCTTTTACCCCATTTGTGGGTCGAGATCGATTTCCACAGAGAGCTAGGAATGAAGTCGAGTATCTATTTAGGTTGGAATTGCGTATTTGTTCCAAATATCACTTCTAATCATTTTTGGGTTTTCTTTATATTCTACTATTATCAAACTACAAATTACAATTACTACTAAATTAAGTACGAGTAAATTGCTACAAGTTGTATCTAATAGTTTAAAAGGCACTAGGGTAGTGGCATCCTCCTAGGTGGCCAATTGACGGATAATTGAACCTAAGGCACGATTGACATGATTGGGGAATATGCTATAACCGTTGCACAATTTTACCCACTCTCACACCTCTCGGTAGAGAGAGTAATTTTGCCCAATTGACTTTCTCAAGACCAATAGGGTAGGCAAATTTGCTCATGCAACTGGGGTTCAAGTCGGGTATTACTCTCTCGAGGTTTAACCCTTTAATTGGGACTATAAATTCTCTTGAGTCCATCCCAATTCCTTGTTGGGTCAATTTCGGAGACTTAGGTTCTCTTTCTGAAGAAGAACCCAAGTCAACTTAGCAAAACTAGTATTTGCAACCACTAATTCATAGATTAAACCATGAAATTGACCCAAATAACAAACACCCATAGTTAATCTAACCTTAAATCACAATACCCATCAATTACCCACACTAGGGTTGAGCTACAACCCTAGCTAATGGGTCTAGCTACTCATTCTTGAAGAGAAAAATAGGGAAATAGATGAAGATAAAGACATATTAATTAATTGCTAAGGTAAATACAAAGATTCAATGATAAAAACTTAGTAAAAATGCCCAAAATGGCTAAGAAAAGTCTTCTCACGAGCGCAACTAACGTTTGATAATATTTGATGCCCTAAAAATAGAAAAAGGTTCTATTTATACTAAGACGGAAAAATTGGACAAAGATGCCCCTGCGGGGTCAGTGCGGGCCGCACAAAATGGTGTGCGGCCGCACTAGTCTCTTGACTCTGCAAATTCAACTCTCTGAACCTAGGCTCCATGGACCGGCCAGAATGGACCGCGGCCTCGGAGGCATCTAGTGCGGTCCGCACAAACATGACCGCGGACCGCACAGGCTTGATCTTCAGAACTTGGCATCTCTCTGAACTTTGGTTCTGCGGACCGCATAGAATGGTAGTGCGGTCAAGGTGCCTTCAGTGCGGGCCGCACACTATCTACTGCGGCCGCATTGCTTTAATGCATGAAAATCCAACTCTCTGAATCTCCGTAGTGCGGACCGCACAAAGTGTAGTGCGGCCGCACTAGGCCTGTTTCTCCTGAGTTTTGTCTTGTCTTGGGTACTTATGCCGGTTTCACTCCTTTTGAGCTAATCTTTGACAACTCGTCACTTTGTTGATCAAACCTGCAATCAACCACAACTTATGAGCCTTTTGGGACTATTTTGTATGAATTTATAATCAAAGCATAAGCAAGAAGGAGCATGAAATGCGTCAAAATCCCTAGTTATCAACTCCCCCAAACTTAAGCTTTTGCTTGTCCTCAAGCAAACAAAATAAGACCCACCCCTTAAGGGAAAATCCAAGAATTTTCAGCTATCCTAAAGTAACCTCAACTAGCATCAATTGGGACTAACAATTGCCCTCAATACAAATGAATCATTAACAACATTTAACTTTTGAAAAACCATAGATCAAGTGTGACACAAGAGCATCAAGAGTTGACTCAACACATCAAAGAACTCTCTCAATTTTTTTGATCATTATGGAACCAAAACTCACACATCCTCAACTCTTCCTAAGCAAACCTCACCTCTTTGAATATTGGCACACAAACCGAGGTTAATGGAAATTCACTCATCTCTCTCAAGGAAAAGTCACAAGTCCAGCTCTAAGTACCATATGCTTGCCCCTTATTTAAGTATCCACTAATGTAAGCTTCATTCAACTCAAGATCATATAGGGCTTTTGTGGAGTCATTATGAAGGCTTTTGGTTCAGGGTAGGAAATGTTTTGATCTAAGTGGGTTCCATCTTCCTTTAAGCACTTCTTTTGATTCATTTGGCACACATTTTCTTGACTCTTTGAGTCATCTCACTTCTTTCTAAGAGGTTAAAGAGACACGTTGTCACTCTTTCTTATGCAATTCAAATCGTTTCTCCTTTTTCACCTTCCACACCTTTCATTCTTTGCTTTTCTTGAATCCCTTTTTATTCTTTTTCACATTGAGCATTCCTTTTGTCTTTTGCTTTTCTTTCTTTTTCATTGCCTTTCCTTATCTTCATTTTTGTGCCTTTTACCACTTTGTTGTCATCCTCGTTTCTCCCCCCCCCCCCAAACTTATACTTTTGCCAAGTGCTCTAGGAAAGATTGGGTGCCAAGAGAGGGTATCTTTTAGAACGGGTATAGGCTTGTATCATGGTTCTTGAAAGAAAAAGGTCTAAGGTTCAAAAGGGTTAACTAGGGATCATATCATTGGTAGGCTATGGAATTTGTTCAAACTATCATTTGGATCAAGGAGAGACTATAATCACGTCCCGAGTCAAAATTCACTTAGGATTTTGCCTCAACAAACATTCGGGACAAGTTCTAGACCAATGGCTCGGGACTTGGATTTGCAATTTAATTTCTCACCACACAAGCTAAAGGATTGCTAAAGACATAGAGTTGGGGGCCACAACAACCTTATATATGATTTGAGCACACAATGGTCCTGAAAAATAACTTGATGATTATCGGTCAACACAAGAGTCTCAAGGTCACGACTTTTACCATCCTAAACAACATTTTGTCTTTGACCATGGGATCAAAGGCAAATGTGTTAGGCCCAAGTGAAGCTTTGCTTGAGGTACCCTTAGCTATAAACTACTAAAAACAAAAACAAAAACGGACTCAAACCTTTAAGAAGGTTGTCACACCATCCACCATTGGGAAGAGCCACCCGGTTCACACAACACTCCACCTTTGGAAAGAACTGTGGCATTAAGAAAATCAAAGGCTTATTAAAAACGTCCAAAACAAAATAAAAAGCTATGAACATAAATAAGAAGCTAAAAATGAAAAACATTTACGAAAAATAGAATGAATATATATAATAGGGAGGTTGAATATACAACGGGGGGATGAATATAGACAATATGATGTAACTTTATATACAGACCCAAGGAAAGATAAAAAAATACGATAAAAGTAACTAAATATCAAATTATATACAGACCAAATGAAAAATCAAGAAAGCATAAAGATATCAATATATACGGTCATCCATAAATGTGTAGGGCTAACCCCCTCAAATAAGAGCTAACATTGTCCCCAATACCAACTAGTCTAAATAAGCACCAAAAACAATAGAAAAAGGATATAGAAGGCTCCCTAAGCCGTGTCTTTCTGCATAGGATCATGGGTGGTCCCTGGGTCCTCTGTGCTCGGGAACTTTAGACTGGTTCCCGGTGGTCTGCTCTACTGCTACTGGGACCTGGGCCTGGACCTCGACAGGCTGTGGAACTGGTACATCCTGTGGCTGACTGGAGGAAGCCTCCGGTGGGTCCGCCAACTGGATGATGACATCATCTGCTCTAGGGATCTTCCTCCTCTTCGGAGGCCTCTAGGTCTGCTCCAGCTGTGGATGAGCTGCTGGGACTGGATCATCAAGTAACAGGTCCAAAGGCAGCTAGTTTGCCTTCAGTCTATCTACATCTGCCCGTAGCTCCTTCACGGACTCCTTAGAGGCCCGTGTCTTTCTAAGTTTCTTGTGCTCCCGAGCAAGCTCCTTGAGATCTTTGCTGTGTGAATCAACTGCCTTGGTCAGTGTCGCCTTTTCTTCTAGTTCTCAAGTATCTCTTTCAAAGCATCCTCTATCGACTAGGGCACCTGAGGGGCTGGAGGAGCCGACTGAGCCTCTACCATGGTAGTCAATGTGGACAACTTGGATGAGGCAGTCTGCATCTAGTTGTTTATACTCAGCAGGGCCTGGCTCAGTCGGTGGGCAGTGATGGGATGGGTCCAGGTAGATGGGATCTCCGGGCCTGCTGATGTGGAAGGGCCAGGAGGAATGGCTGAAGATGTGGAGGGTCCGGGAGGCATGTCAGCAGAAATGGAGGTAGGCTCAGTAGGGACCTCTACCACAACTGGCTCTTCAGACTTCCCAGTTGGGGAAGAAGCAGGGGCTTTGTAGTTCTTGTCCTTGGGGTTGTCATTCCCCTTCAAGCTATACCAGGAGAACGGGGTTGTCGCCTTGACCTTGATGTCATATGGCCTAGGCTCACCTCTAGATCTATGAAGTACTTAGTGAGGAATCTAGGGAAAGGGTAGTTCCGGTCATGCTCTACTCCCACAATGGTGATAACTTTGGACATCACATTCCCCACATTGATGGGGTACCCCGCCATAATGGAAGCAACTAAAACAGCCCGGTGGAGAGGAAGGGTCTGGTCATGAATGGTCGGGTCCAGCCGGCTGCAAACAAATGTCTCCCAACCCCTCGCCTCAAAGTTTAGGGTCATCCGCAATATTCTGACCCCAACTGTTAACCAATCAGGAATGGTACCTGGGATTTCCAGGTACTGAGCTAACCATGGATGGACCTCCTCTCCCATCTCCATTTTCGCCATATATAGAGTCTCATCTTCCTCATCGAAGCCCAGATATTCATTAATTGACTTCCCATCGAACAAAACTTTCAGATTACGAACTTTGGTCACTTTGGAGCCCTTTTTGATGTGGGCTACATTACAATAAAACTCTTTGACCAAATGCTTGTTGGCGTCCATACAGTTATCTAAGAAGTGCTCCCAACCCACTCTAGTTCTGAACTGTCTCTGCACATTGGGGTTGTGGGGTAGTAGATCTGTGTCAATGAAACTCCGCTACGGTATCAACTTCCTCACCGGCCACCACTCCCTAAACTTATGGTATGCCACCTGGCTCACAAACCTATCCTCTCAAACATCGGGCTTTCTAGTTCAGGAAATGCCTCCAACATGAGGCTCACCACCCTCAGCTACCTCCTCATCCCCCTGTACCTTCTCCTCACCTCTGCCTGCACCCTCCCTAGATAATGAAGTTGTGGGCGGAGGTGGAGTATTCACCACTGCCGGCTGCTGAGCCCTCAGACGACTCAGTAGAAACATGCCCTGGTGCTTGGGCAGTGGGTGATGAGGGAGGGGTGTCTCTATGTCTGGCCCTGTCCAAATACGGGATGTATTTTTGGATTGAGTCCGAAGAGATCTCCCGAGAGGGCTCGTACTCACTCTCCGACATGTCAATGTCTCTGTCAGCCGCTTTTATGGCCTTTCTCATGTTCTTGATGTTTTTCCTAGCTTGGGGAGTGAGTTTGACTATTTTTTATTTTCCACCCCAGGAAGATTCACCTTTTCCAGGTTGTTTTGAGCCTTTTCTTCTTTGTTTAGCCATGGTCTGCACACACAATCATATAACATTGTTAGTATCAACAGAAGCAGTGAGAAACTTGGTTCAGAAAGAATTTCAGAACAGACTTCCATTGTTGTAGACAGGTTGCAGAAATTGCGCAGTGCGGACTGCACAAAATGGAGTGCGACCACACAGGGGCCAGTGCGGTCCGTACAAAAACTACTGTTGTCCGCACTGGGATGGGGTTCAGACTACCTATCCTCTGAATCTGAGTAGTGCATCCCGCATAAAATGGTACCGCGGCTACACTAGGCCAGTGCGGACCGCACAAAGTCTAGTACGACCGCACTGCCTAAGAGTTATCTTTCAGAAGTTCATCAGTGCGGTCCGCACAAAATGGCACTGCGGACCGCACTAGGACTCCGTAGACCGCACAGAAACGTCCACGGTCTGCACTACGTGCCCAGACTTGGCATTGAGTTAGGGTTCATCATATTTTGCTGTTAAGTCCAAATTTGTCCCTAATTTATGCCCCTGCATATTTACCCAGTCCAGTACATTAACTAAGTAGATAAGAATCAAAAATCTAACTACCCTAACCTAACAAATTAAGACATTACGGGAGAAGGAAGAAATAAAAAATAAGAAAAAATGAAAATTAAATGCAAGTGACAAAATTAAACAAGTAAAGAGGAAGATTAAAGTACCAGATTGTGAGGTGAATTAAATCAAATGAGTTTCAACAAGTAATTACGTGCAAGTGAGAAGATGATCAGTGTATAATTTCTCAGAGGTTTCAAATTTGCAAAAAGGGTAACGGGGGGTCCTCAGGGTCTACTTATAGAAAATCCCCTGGGGCCTAGCCTCACCTACCAGTGCGGACTGCACAAAATGGACCGCGGTCCGCACTGCCTTGTTTAGCACAAGTTTGAGAAGGCAACCTTCTGCAGTCTGCACAAAATGGACTGCGGCAGCAGAGGTCCACCGCGGACCGCAAAAATGTAGTGCGGCAGCGGTGGCAAACTTTAGAGAAGCTTCATCATACCCACGCCAGTGCGGTCAACATAGAATGTACTACGGCCATACTGGAAACTTGAGAGACCTGCACATTTGTCCATCATGCCTTACACTGCATCAACATAACCCTGCAACATCTCACAACCAATTAGCCGAAAAATCAATCCTATACTACAAAGAAAATCAAAGAAAACGACAAGAAGAAAAACACATGGGTTGCCTCCCAAGAAGCGCCTGATTTAACGTCGCGGCACGACGCATGTTACCACCACATCACTTGAGATGAAGGAGCGCCACCACGTGGCTATCATCAAACTTTCCAAGATAATGCTTGACCCGGTGCCCATTAACTCTAAAGACTTCACCATTTTTATTTTTCAAATCAAGAGCACCAAAAGGGGTCACAAACACAACTTCAAACGGTCCACTCCATTTGGATTTGAGCTTCCCCGGAAACAGACGTAACCGGGAGTTGAACAAGAGAACCAAATCACCTATGTTGAACTCCTTTCCACGAGCATATTTGTCATGAAGGTACTTCATTTTGTCCTTATACAAGGATGAACTGGAGTAGGCATGGAATCTAAATTCATTGAGTTCATTGAGCTGCTGTACACGAAGATTGACTGCAACATCCCATTCAAGATTCAACTTCCTCAAAGCCCACATGGCCTTGTGCTCTAACTCAACCGGAAGATGGCATGCTTTCCCAAACACCAACCGATACGGAGACATCCCAATCGGAGTTTTGTAAGCCGTCCGATAAGCCTATAGAGCGTCATCCAACTTCTTCGACCAATCGGTCCTATGTGCATTGATCGTCTTTGACAAGATACTCTTGATTTCCCTGTTGGAGACTTTCACTTGACCACTAGCTTGAGGATGATAAGGGGTCAAAACCTTATGATTGACATTGTACTTGGAAAGCAACGTGTCAAAAGCTTTATTGCAAAAGTGAGACCCCCCATCACTAATAATTGCACGAGGAGTGCCAAACCTTGTGAAAATGCTCTTTTTAAGAAATGCAACAACACTCCGGGCTTCATTATTAGGCAAAGCCACGTCTTCAACCCACTTTGAGACATAATCAACTGCCACAAGAATGTAAGTGTTCCCACAAAAGCTAACAAATGGACCCATGAAATCGATGTCCCAAACATCAAAGATATCCACTTCAAGAATGGTATTGAGGGGCATCTCATCCCTTTTTAAAATTCCACCCGCTCTTTGTCAATCATCGCACCTCTTCACAAAATCACCCGCATCTTTGAACAAAGTTGGCCAATAGAATCCACAACTAAGAACTTTCGAGGCGGTTCTCACCCACCGTGATGGCCACCATAGGGTGAAGAATGGAAAGCCTTTAATATACTCAATTGTTCTTCCTCCGGGACACATCTCCGAATCACACCATCCGTGCAAATCTTGAACAGGTATGGATCATCCCAATAGAAATCCAAACTATCCTGCTTGAGCTTCTTCCTTTGGTTAGAAGAGAGCTCACATGGGATTACTCCAGTCACAAGGTAATTGGCAACATCAGCAAACCATGGCATATCATTCATTGACACCGCAAGGAGTTGTTCATCGGAAAATGAATCATTGATCTCAAGGCCATCACAAAGCCTCCCCTCCTCCTCCAAACGGGACAAGTGGTCCGCCACTTGGTTCTCACTACCTTTTCGGTCCATAATTTCTAGATCAAACTCTTGAAGTAGTAACACCCATAGCATCAATCTTGCCTTGGAGTATTTCTTTGTCATCAAGTACCTAAGGGCGGCATGATCGGTGTGCACTATAACCTTGGCCCCCATAAGATATGGTCGAAACTTTTCCATAGCAAACACTATAGCCAACAACTCTTTCTCGGTGACTGTATAGTTCCTTTGAGCCTCATTCATGGTCTTGCTTGCGTAATACATCAGATGAAATATCTTATTAACCATTTGACCCAAAACAGCCCCAACCGCAATGTCACTTGCGTCACACATGAGCTCGAAAGGCAAGCTCCAATTTGGTGCGGTAATGATAGGGGTAGTGGTCAACTTAAGCTTGAGAAGCTCGAATGCTTGCATACATCCCTCATCGAACACGAACTTTGCATCCTTTTCTAGCAACTTGCACAAGGGGTGTACCACTTTTGAAAAATCTTTTATAAATCTCTGGTAAAAACCTGCGTGCCCAAGAAAACTCCTCACCCCTTTGACGAAAATGGAGGGAGGAAGCCTTGAAATCACCTCTATCTTGGCTTTGTCAACTTCAATTCCATGCTTTGAAATTTTGTGACCTAACACTATACCCTCTTTAACCATGAAATGGCATTTTTCCTAATTGAGTACGAGGTTTGTGTCTTCACATCGGGCCAATACTCTATCCAAATTTCTCAAACATTCTTCAAAGGAATTACCAACCACACTGAAATCATCCATGAAGACCTCCAATATATCTTCCACCATGTCGGTAAAAATAACCATCATGCATCTTTGGAATGTCGCCAGAGCATTACACAACCCGAACGACATCCTAGAGAAAGCAAATGTGCCATACGGACAAATGAATGTGGTCTTTTCCTGATCTTCCGGATCAATCAAGATTTGATTATACCCCGAGTATCCATCCAAAAAGCAATAAAAAACACGCCCCGCAAGACGATCAAGCATTTAGTCAAGGAATGGCAATTGGAAATGGTCCTTTCGGGTCACCTTGTTTAGCTTCTAGTAGTCCATGCAAACCCTCCAACCTGTGACTGTCCGAGTAGGAATAAGTTCATTATTGTCACTGGTCACCACAGTCATACCACCCTTCTTCGGTACACATTGCACCAGAGAAGTCCATGAGCTATCAGAAATGGGGTACACAACCCCGACATCCAACCATTTGATCACTTCTTTCTTCACCACTTCTTGCATAGCCTCGTTCAATCTTCTTTGATGCTCCAAGGAAGGCTTTGCATCATCCTCCAAGATAATTTTGTGCATACAAAATGCGGGACTTATTCCCCGAATGTCAGCTAGAGTCCATCCAATTGCCCTTTTTCGCTTTTGAAGCACCGCCAAAGTGGCCTCAACCTGCATGTTAGTAAGGCAAGAAGAAAGAATAACTGGTAAAGTAGAGTTTGAGCCCAAGAATTCATACCTGAGGTGTGGAGGAAGTGGTTTCAACTCCAACACTGGTGGCTCCTCAATTGATGGTTTTGTTGGTAGAGTTTTCCGGTTTTCAAGATCCAAAGACAATTTTCTAGGCTCATAAGAGTAAGAGCCCATTCCATGTAAGGCGTTCACGCACTCCACTCTACTTGCATCCTCATTGACATCAAGATTTAATAGCACAGCCTCAAAAGGATCCTCCACATTGATCATAGCACTGGTATCATCCACAATCACGGCTGTAACAAGGTCTACAAATAAGCACACCTCGGTGCTATTGGGTTGCTTCATTGACTTGCAAACATGGAAAAAGACCTTTTCATCTCCCACTCGGTAAGTGAGTTCACCCGCTTCAACATCAACCAATGCCTTCCCCATTGCAAGGAAAGGCCTTCCTAAGATAATAGGAACCTCATAGTCCAACTCACAATCCAGAATCACAAAGTCGGCCGGCAATATGAAATTGTCCACTCAGACAAGCACGACATCAATAATGCCCAAAGGTCGCTTCATCGATTGATCCGCCATTTGAAGTCTCATTGAGGTTGTCCTAGGTTTCCCGATACCCAAAGTTTTGAAAACCGAGTAGGGCATTAAATTTATACTAGCTCCCAAGTCACATAGAGCCTTGGCAAAATCCGCACTCCCAATGGTGCAAGGAATGGTGAAAGCACCGGGATCTTCAAGATTCGGGGCCATTGAACGCACTATAGTACTAACTTGGTGAGTCATCTTTATAGTTTCACAATCCATAGAATGCTTATTTGTAAACAAGTCTTTCATGAATTTTGCATAACCCGGTATTTGTTCAAGTGCCTCCACCAAAGGCATATTAATAGATAAGCTCTTCATCATGTCAATGAACTTTTAAACTAATTATCATTTTTCTACTTCGCGAGCCTTTGAGGATAAGGTGGAGGTGGCCTTGGCAAAAGGAGCCTTGGCTTTTGGCACAACCGGCTCCGGCATGTTAATTATGTGTTCCCTAGACGGGTTCACATCATTTTGGGTTTCCACCTCGCCTTCTTGAATATCAATCCTCACTTCATTGTTCACATTTTCATCAACCACATCTTCAACCACCAAAGGGACTTCGTCATCTTGCAACTCAACATCATCATCTACGACTTGCTTTTGCTTAGAGGCATTCACATTACCGCCTCTCCCACTTCTTGTTGTGACCGCCATAACATGATTGTTCCCACCCTTTGGGTTCACTACCATATCACTTGGTAGAGCACCCTTCGGGTGAGTATTCAATGACTGAGATATTTGGCTTAATTGCACCTCCAAGTTTCGGATAGAGGTGTTGTGAGAAGCTAACTGTGCATTAAAATCCGCATTCCTCTTCATTATCTGCTTGAACATCATTTCAATTCTACTCATATCATTACCATAAGAACTAGGACCTTGAGAAGTGAAAGGGGTGGATTGTTCGGTTGTTGGTAAATTGAGGGCCTTTGAAAGTCTTGCCCCCGGTTGCCTTGGATTCCATTGTTGTTCCACCTACCTTGATTGTTATTGTTGCCCCAATTGTTGTTATTTCCATTCCAATTGCTTTGGTTGTTGTTTTGATTACCCAATTGTTGTTTTGGTTGTTGTTGTTCCAATTACCACCACCTTGTTGTTGATTGCCCCAATTTCCTTGGGGTCGCCATTGTTGGTTTGAAGAGTTACCTCTATTGCCTTGATAGTTGTTGACATATTGTACCTCTTTACTTTGATCATCATAACCATCACATATATCATCACATTGCTCAGAATTCCCTTGATTTTGTTGCCTCCTTTTCCTTCTCTTGTTGACAAGCATACTAACACCCTCTATGGCATTCACTTGGCGAGGATTCTGAACTTGTTGCAACTGCGCCTTAGCTAACTAGTTCATAGTAGTAGTAAGCTCAGCTATCGCTTGCCCGTGATCGAGTAATTCCTTGTGCAAATGGATAAACGTAGGGTCACCTTAAGGCACATTTGCTCTACTCTGCCATGCTGAAGAAGTGTCCGCCATTTCATCAAGTACATCACATGCCTCATCATAAGAAAGCTTCATAAAATTTCTCCCGGCCAATTGGTTAACAATGCATTGATTTGTAGTATTTATGCCCCGGTAGAAGGTTTGTTGGATCATGGCTTCGGTCATATCATTATTTGGGCACTCCTTTACCATCGTTCTATACCGCTCCCAAATCTCATGCAAAGGTTCTGTTGGCTCTTGCTTGAAAGCTAATATTTCATCTCGAAGTGCCGCCATATGACTAGGAGAGAAGAATTTTGCAATGAACTTATCCGCCAACTCATCCCAAGTTGTGATGGAATGGTTGGGGAGTCTATCGAGCCAGTCTAATGCCTTCCCCCGAAGTGAGAACAGGAAAAGTCTCAATCTCAGCGCATCCTCGGATATATTCGTCTACTTTCTCCCCCAACATATATCTACGAACCCCTTGAGATGTTTGAAGGCATTTTGATTTGAAGCGCCCGTGAAGTACCCACGCTGCTCAAGTAAGGTCAACATTACATTGGTTATCTGAAAGTTGCCCGCCCGGATTCTAGGTGGGACAATAACACTTGCATAACCCTGGTTCGGAAGTACTCTGGGAGCCACTCTTGGAGGTGGCGGAGGAGGGTCTAGAATATTGTCATTTGGATTCCCATTGGCATTGCGGCATCTACGTTATCCTTGAGGTGCAAGAGGCACCTCATCTTGCTCGAGATCATCTACCTCCTCCCCGCTATCACGTTTCCAAGAGGGTCATTAGCGTTGTTTAAAGCCATGTTGGTACCTGAGTAGTGACACGAACAAGTAAGTAACAAAGAAGGAAAGAAGAACAATACACAAAACTAACTAAATAGATAACCAAAACTGTTATCTCCCCGACAACGACGCCAAAAAGTTGATCGCAGCCACCACACTACTAAAAAGTAGGAAGAGAGGGTCACAATAGCTTTTACCCGATTTGTGGGTCGGGATCGATTTCCACAGAGAGCTAGGAATGGAGCCGAGTATCTATTTAGGTTGGAATTGCATATTTGTTTCAAATATCACTCCTAATCATTTTTGGGTTTTATTTATATTCTACTATTATCAAACTACAAATTACAATTGCTACTAAATTAAGTACGAGTAAATTGCTACAAGTTGTATCTAATAGTTTAAAAGGCACTAGGGTAGTGGCATCCTCCTAGGTGGCCAATTGACGGATAATTGAACCTAAGGCACGATTGACATGATTGGGGAATATGTTATAACCGTTGCACAATTTTACCCACTCTCACACCTCTCGGTAGAGAGAGTGATTTTGCCCAATTGACTTTTTCAAGACCAATAGGGTAGGCAAATTTGCTCATGCAACTAGGGTTCAAGTCGGGTATTACTCTCTCGAGGTTTAACCCTTTAATTGGGACTATCAATTCTCTTGAGTACATCCCAATTCCTTGTTAGGTCAATTTTGGAGACTTAGTCTCTCTTTCTCAAGAAGAACCCAAGTCAACTTAGCACAAACTAGTGTTTGCAACCACTAATTCATAGATTAAACCATGAAATTGACCCAAATAACAAACACCCATAGTCAATCTAACCTTAAATCACAACACCCATCAATTACCCACACTAGGGTTGAGCCACAACCCTAGCTAATGGGTCTAGCTACTCATGCTTGAAGAGAAAAACAGGGAAATAGATGAAGATAAAGACATATTAATTAACTGCTAAGGTAAATACAAAATTCAATGATAAAAAATAAGTAAAAATGCCCAAAATGGCTATGAAAAGTCTTCTCACGAGCGCAACTAACGTCTAATAATATTTGATGCCCTAAAAATGGAAAAAAGTTCTTTTTATACTAAGCTGGAAAAATTGGACAAAAATGCCCCTGCGGGGTCAGTGCGGACCGCACAAAATGGTGTGCGGCCGCACTAGGCTCTTGACTCTGCAAATTCAACTCTCTGAACCCAGGCTCCGCGGACCGCACAGAATGGACTGCGGCCGCGGAGGCATCTAGTGCGGTCCGTACAAACATGACCACGGAGCGCACATGCTTGATCTTCAGAACTTGGCATCTCTCTGAACTTTGGTTCTACGGACCGCACAGAATGGTAGTGCGGCCACGGTGCCTTAAGTGTGGGCCACACACTATCTACTGCGGCCGCATTGCTTTAATGCTTGAAAATCCAACTCTCTGAATCTCCCAAGTGCGGACCGCACAAAGTCTAGTGCGGCCGCACTAGGCCTATTTCTCCTGAGTTTTGTCTTGTCTTTGGTACTTGTGCCAGTTTCACTCCTTTTGAGCCGATCTTTGACAACTCGTCACTTTGTTGATCAAACCTGCAATCAAGCACAACTTATGAGCCTTTTGGGACTATTTTGTATGAATTTATAATCAAAGCATAAGCAAGAAGGAGCATGAAATGCATCAAAATCCCTAGTTATCAGTATGCCCACAAAGCTTCACCAATTCTCTCATGCCAGTCTCTCTTGTTCTTTGCAATAACTTTCTTCAAAAGGTTACCAAGCATCTTATTAAAAGCTTCAGCAAGGCCGTTGGCATGTGCATTATACATTGAAAACTTATGTTGTTTGAAACTGAACTTCTCGCATAGACTCTTCACGAGCTTGTTGTCAAATGGCGTTCCATTATTAGTGATTATGTATCTTGGTATGCCGTACCTAAAAATTATATATGACTTGATAAAATCGATAACAGTTTCCTTTTTCACCTCCTTGAGTGGAACAGCTTCCACCCATTTAGAGGAGTAGTCCGTAGCGGCCAATATGTACATCTATCCCTTTGATGACTTTGGAAGTGGTCCAACAACGTCAAGTCCCCATGCATCAAAAAGCCATGGAGATATAGTTAGGTGAAGAGGCTCTGGAGGTTGGTGGATGTAGCTAGCATGAAATTGACACGCTTAACATCTTTTTGCATGATCCATGCAATCCTTCACCATTGTCGCCCAGTAGTAGCCCATCCTCTTGATGCGAAAATGGAGCTTGGGACCAGATTGGTGTGCTCCACATGAGCCAAAATGTGCTTCCTCCATCGCTTGGCGGGCTTCTTCTTTGTCAAGACATCGCAAGAATAGTCCTTCAAAAGAGCGGCGAAACAATGTCCCCATATAAAAGATGAATCGTGGTGCTCTTCGTTTGATGTCTATTCTTTGTCGCGGATCTTCAGGTAACTTTCCATGTTCAAGGTACTCTATTAGTGGTTTCTTCTAATCTACTTCTTCAATCACTCAAACAGACGCATGATGGCTTTAGTTTACTTGAAGATCCAGAAGTCTAGGAATAACCCATCGATGACACACATATACCTTTGTTGACTCATTCTCTCCAAGTGTTATCGTTGTGGCCAAGTTAGCCAAAGCATCAGCCTTGCGATTTTCTTCTCTTGGGACGTGGTTTAAGAACACTCGGTTGAATTTTTCAAGTAAACCAGAAGCGTATTCATGGTATGATAATAGATCTTCCTTCTTTACCTCATAACTCCCCAAAAGTTGGTTGATGATCATCTTAGAGTCACCGTAGATCTCCAACTATAGAATCTTCATTTCTAATGCCATTTCGAGACCGACAATCAAAGCTTGGTACTCTGTAGCATTGTTGGAGCATGTTTCACCTAAAACAAAGGAGAATGGCAAGACTTGTCTTTCTGGATAGATCAACACAACACCTGCCCCCACACCATTATGACGTGCAGATCCATCAAAGAACATTGTCCATGGTGGAAATTCTTCGATGAACAAAACGTCTTCATCTGGAAACTCATCTGAAAGCTCCCATTCTGTTAGGAGAGGGTGATCAGCTAGAAAATTGGCTAGTGCTTGTCCTTTCACAGCTTTTTGAGGTTTGTATGTGATCTCATATTGGTTAAACAATATGGACCATCTTGCTAGGCGTCCAGAAAGAACAGGTCGATTCATCACAAGCTTCATGGGATCTGCTCGAGAGATGAGTTTGATGGTGTATGCTTCAAAATAATGCCTTAGCTTCTTTATTGCTTAGAGTAACGCTAAGCATATTTTCTCAACAGGCGTATAGTTCAACTCAGCTCGTATCAAAGTTTGACTAAGGTAGTACAAGGCTTGTTGCTTTACTTCCTCATTCTCTTGAGCAAGTAGTGTTCCAAGTGAATGTTCCTGTGCCGCGATGTAGAGTATCAATGGCTTCCTAAGTATTGGCGCCCCTAACATAGGTGGATTCAGCAAGTATGTTTTGATGCTTTCAAAAGCATTTTAACATGACTGATCCCAATAAAAAGGGATATCCTTCCTCAATAGATGATTGAAGGGTTGACACCGTCTGGCTAGATTAGAGATGAACCTTCGGATGAATGCTAAGCTTCCTTGGAGACTTAGAAGATCCCTCAAGTTCTTTGGCTTGGGCATTTTCTGAATGGCATCAATCTTTGCAGGATCAACTTCAATTCCACGATGAAGCACAATGAAGCCAAGAAACTTTCCTGAGGTAACTCCAAATGCACACTTGAATGGATTCATCTTCAGGTCGAATTTTCTTAACCTTTCAAAAATAATTTGAAGGTCTTCAAGGTGGTAACGCCTACTCTTCGTCTTTACCACTAAGTCATCGACGTAGCATTCAACCCTCTTATGAAGCATGTCATCAAATATGTTTTGCATCGCGCGTTGATAGGTTGCACCAGCATTCTTCAGATCGAAGGGCAACACTTTGTAGCAATATATCCCTTTTGGAGTTCGGAAAGCAGTACACTCTTCATCTTTTGGAGACATTCTGATTTGATTGTATCCAGAGGACCCATCCATGAATGACATAGCTTCATGCCCTGTTGTAGCATCAACCATGAGTTCAATAATTGGTAGCGGGAAGTCATCTTTTGGGCATGCCTTGTTTAGGTCTCGAAAGTCAGCACAAATGCGTATTTGACCATTCTTTTTCTTGATAGGTACAATATTTGATATCCATGATGGGTACTTCACCTCTCGAATAACCACCTCGATGAGCTTGTTGACTTCGACTTCAATTTGTGATACAAGCTCGGGTCAAAACATGAGTTGTGACTACTTCACAGGGTGCTCCACTTTTGATCCCTAAATGATGAACAACTACCTTAGGGCTAAGACTAGGCATTTCTCTATACGACCAAGCGAAGACATCTTTGTACTCAGTCAACAACTTGGAGTATTCCTCCTCCTCTTGAGGCGTAAGCAGTGCACTAATGAAGGTGAGGCGTGGATCTTTCGAAGTACCTAAATTGAGTTCCTTAAGCTCATCCATAGTTGATTGCCCGCCATCTTTTAGTTGAGGATGAGCCTCATGTACTTCATCATTGACGTTAAGGCATGGGCTATCTTCCACAGTTATGTGATAGGATGTTTTCACAAAGTCTGACTTTTCTCTTTGACTTCCTTGGATAGTCAACATGGCTTCTTTCTCTTTCTTTGCTTCTTTATGAGGCTGGCAAGTGTAAATAATGGTTCTCCTTTGCACCTTCAGCGGACCATCTATGGATATCGACAAAATAGATTTCCTCTTCATACGTGATGGGAAAGCACTACCGATTTCTTTGTCAGCAACAACTTCAAAATAATCCCGCTCCTCATGGACTTGCTCCTTGTATTTTGACAGTATCTTTCTAGATGGAGACTTCCTTGTGGTCCCTAGGCGACAAAAGACAGAGGTCTTTGAGGTAGTGAAAACTTCTTTTAGATGTTTGGAAGATACACTGATGGGCTTAGGGTCTTTTAAGCTATGTTTTGATTATCTAACAAAATTTCTGTATGGAACCAGATAAAAGACCAAGAATGATAGTAAAAAGTCAGGGGGGACATATGGGGAAACATGTGTGAGTAAGGGCATAAAGTCAAGGGGAACCTGTGGTCTCCTATTATTCAATCTGGTTCTCTGAACTCTAACACCTTGTTTTCAATGCTAAGTTTGTCATCATCAAAAAGGGGGAAATTGATAGGATTGATAGGTTTTCAATATCTTTGCCTTGTGTTTTGATGATCTAACAAACTTAATGCCAAGAACTTGATAGGGAACCTGACTCACTTGGATTACACTGCATCTAACGGATTCCAGCCAAATGTGAGCTTGCTACAGCTTCAGGAGGTAAATCCAAACAAGGACCTGATACTCTTATGGGTTCCTCACGGCAGTACAAAGTCAATTGGACATAACTGAAAACGAAGATTCTGTTGCACTGCACTATTTTCAGTGCCCACTCATTCTCTAACCAACTAAAGTGCTCACATCACTTCAAGTGATGTGATAAAGGTGTACCTACAATGAGTCTATACAAAACATCATTCAAGTTACTCAACTCAAGACAATCTGGGCGGTGTGCACAAGAACCAGATCAGGAACCTGATCCCGTGGTACTTCTCTGACAAAAGTCCAAGTCAACTATATAGCTGGAACGCCACTGAGTGACCGATTGCAATTGTACAAAGAGAAACACAACAGGGACCTAGTCCCTTAGAGTTCTCTGACATAAGTACAAGTCAACTACAACTAGAAAGTAATTGCAGAAAGTGACTGACTGTAATAGTGCAGTAAACAGTGCATCAGTCACTTCCTATTGAGATTGGACATCACTAAGGATGTCTTGTGTAGTATAAACCTTATGCAAGGCACAAGTTCAGGTTCCAATACTTGCAAATATAGAAAACGAAAATTCTCTCAAGTGCTCAAGAACCTCTCTCAAGAACAAAGCTGTTGCAACCTCAAGGACCTGATCCAAGATTGATGATATCTTAAGTCCTTAGGATTGTTGAGTCTTTATTATGTGTTCTTCATTGTAACTCCTATCCGGCTTTTTTAGAAGCGTTGTCTTAGGAATAAACCAAAATTCGTAAACTCCCTGAGTTTATGTTGTGGCTAGGATTAGTCATAAATAAAAACCTTTGTAACCGTAGTGTGACAAAGTGGCTTGTGGTGGAAACATCACAAGTTAGTCAATGTCTTTGTAACCGTAGTGTGACAAAGTAGTTTTTGGTGGAAATACCACAAGTTAGTCAAATTCTTTGTAACTAGGATAGTTATAGAGTGGCTTGTGATGAGAGCATCACAAGTTAGTTGAAGTCTTTGCAATAGGGTTATTGTAAAGTGGCTTGTAATAGGGAGATTGCAAGTTAGTGAAGTTAAAAACCTACAGGTGCAGGTCGTGGTTTTTTGATCCCCTTGTGTCGGATTTTTCCACGTAAAAATCCTTGGCCTTATTTACATACAACTTTACTAGCATTCACAACAGAACCCCACAAAGGACCAGGTACTCTACTATTTGGGACTCACACAAACTTAGCACTGTACCAAACTGATATAGGACAAGATCCCTATACAGTTTGGTTCATCAGTATTTTCAGAGGAAATACATAGAGAACCCAATTCTCTATACAGTTTGGTGGACGCACTGTTTCTAACAAGTGGTATCAGAGCAGGTTCTTCCTATCAAGCTAACAACTAGGAAGGATCATCATGGCTACTCCACCAATATTTGAAAGGAGAGAACCAAAGAAGGAAAAGTACCTGGTACTTAAAGCTACTAACAATGATTCGAGTGAGGAAGACAGTTACATGGCTTATGTTGACATCCAATTTTTTCCCTTCTTTCTTCCAAACTATTTCTTTAAGCTTCTAATATCACTAATAATGTAAGAATAGTTATTTTACCATTTTTAGCACAAACTAGACCTAATTATTATTATTATTATTATTATTATTTACTTAATATCACTATTACTAGTATTATCAATGTTATTACTACTACTGTTAATATTATTATTATTATTAGTAATGCTATTGCTATCGTTTTTATCATTTTTACCTTAATCGTATTTGTTGTTACATTTCATGAAAAGTATTTCTTTAATCTCACTAAGCGAGAACATTTTACAATAACTTTTAAATATTACGAAATTATATTTAATAAATCTCGCAGCATCTTACGATTAGTATTTTATTTAAAAGTTAGTAATTATAATTAGGTATAATAAATAAGTTAGTTACTTGATTGTTTTAATATTAATATTATTATTGTATATTATTAGAAGCTCAAAGAACTTGAAAAGAAGAAAGGAAATTCAGCTTATTAGTGCCCAATAATTCTCTACTAACTCTACCAGCCCAAACAGTAGTCCACAAGACAACCCAAGTAATTCCTTAATTCAGCCCAAAATATTAGCCCTAAGTCTTGATTCTTTTCTAGATTCTTCCACTACTACAAAATATCTCTCTTTTGGATTCCAAACTCTTCACATTTAATCATATTGAATTATAACCTCAATTCCAACGCCAAGTTGACTGGGACCCACGGTACCCCATCCCCTCATTCCTAACATACAGACTCTTGGACAAACTTTTCAGGATTTTCTCCATCTCTTTCTTTACTCTGAAAATCTCCCATTGTTATTTTCTTATTTTTGGTTTCCAAGTACAACCAATTTCGCAAACAGCAGCCAAGTTTTGTTATTTTTGGCATTAGGGATTCTGATTTCACATATCTCTTTTCCTTTTCTCCTTCTGATCGAATCCATCCAAAAGGGTGCAACGTTAAAATTCAAACGGATACATTTGACTTATTTTGAAATCTGAATTTCAAATTCCCGCTCAAAGGAACCAAGAACCCTAGAAATCAGCTTATATATACTGACCTCTGAAGAGATTTTCGGGGAGGAGACGGGGTTGCTGCCTTCACCCTTCGAAACCAAATATTTGACCGCTCTTCTCCTCTCTAAGATTCACCCTTTGACTTCAACACCTCTACTGTTTCTATTTGGTATTTACCATAGTAGAAATTTGGTTATCCTCTATTTATTTAGTAGAGTCTGCTTTTGTTCGAGAGGAAGGAGTAAAGTCAAGATCGAAGTTCGATAGCGCATTAAGACCCGCCTCAGTTCGCTGCCCTGCAAAAGATGTAGAAAACATGACTCTGGGATTAGCGAATGTAGTATCATGTCTATAGGACATTGATGGAAAGGAAGTGATATGTGTATATCTAATATGTTAACCTGGCTGTATTGAAATTGCGTCCCCCCATGGTTTATGGTACGAGAACAAAAAGAAGTAGCAATGAATACATATTCTGTTAATGGTATCAATTTTAAAGAATCAATAGTTCACTGCTCTAATTCTTTATCTTTATTTCTTTCGAGCAAATGGAATCTTAATTCGAGAATCTCGCAGTGGAGTCTCATAGAGACTTAATCTCACAGAGACTCAACGCTACCACCGCCACATGGAGTCGTTGCATACCGTCTTCCTTAGAGCACCGGATAGCGAGAAAAACAAGCTGAACGTTTGGGGACGCCTATGGCGTCTTTCATTCATGCTATTTGACATTCATTTGTGTGATTTAAGTTTATCTCAATTTATGGGATTATATGTTAAATTCGTGTTAGCATAGTATGTTTACTCTTATTGTCCATTCGATACTATCTTAATCATATAAATGTGGCCTTTAGATATAGGAACTTAGAAACTTTTTTCTTAAAATGACCCTCCCAAAAACTTTTGGACAAAACTTTTCCAATGACGATAATAAACATAAGATGTTTTCTAAAGAACACATGTTAAAACTGTCTTTCTATCCTTTAACAATTTCTAACGTAGTAAATGTTTCTTTCAAAATCTTTCTCTTTTAGGAATGTCTTGAATTGTTGGTTTCATCAAACTAAAACTAGTTTCTTAAACCAATTAGATCCTTAAACAGTTTAAACATTTTTCTAAACTTTAATTAGCTAAGAAGTCAACCGATACCGATTACTGCATTATTTTTTACTTAGTTATAATTTGTCACCTAGTTGGCCAATATTTAGTAGAAGACATAAAATTCAGCCTACTTTTATAATTGTGTTTTAATCTAGATAAATTAACCTAAGTTTGACCGGTGAGTCGCATTAATGGATCATGTAGGATGCTTTAACAACCTTCCCTACATGATTAATTAGAATCCTTACTCATAATCTTAAGATTAAGTAGACCATAAAACAAAGTTAACTTTAAGCACTACTTAGTTAAAATTGGTGTCCTAATTCACCGTTAAAATAATTAGGTGGCAACTCTCTTTAATTAATTAAACCTCAGAATTACCAATATGCTATACTCTTATTTGACCCGTGTTAAAATGGGGTATAACAGCTTACTTAACCAAAATGTTTCAGAAGATGGTCAGAAGAAATGGAGAAGTGCTAGAAAGGGACAGCTCTAAGAGATCGAAGAACAATGATCTGTGTTACAAGTGCGGAAAGGCTGGACACTTCATGAAAAATTGTCCTCTCTTGAAGCAAGAATTCTCCAAGAACTTCAAGAGAAAAAGGTCAGCTGAATATGACTCAACTTTTGCTTTAATGGCTCAATCAGATGATAATGAAGACGATGACAACAAAGAGGTAAATTTCAGGGATCTTCAGAGAAATCTGAAATCCTAATCTCCAAGAAAACTTATGTCTTTAGCTAATGTATTAATTAATACATTTCATAGTATTGTGGAGGATAGGGATTCCGTGACCTTAGAATTAGCAGAATCTGAACAAACTAGAGACGACTTAGTGGCTGTAGTTACTGACCATAAGAAAACCATTGAAATTCTCAGAAAAGAAAAGAATAATCTTTTGGCAGAAATTACAGAACTAAGGGAAACAATAGTGAAACCCTGGACTATGTTAAAACCTGAAAATTCTAGAAAAGGAAAGGAGATAGCCAATGAGGAACACATTAGTCTTGAAAAGGAGTTGAAAGCTGCTAGAACTAGGATATGTGGTAAACTCGAGAAAAATAGGCAGTTTCAAGCTTACTTGAAGAGAGTAAAATGAGATCTTGAGAAATCTCTCAAGTGGACCTGGTCCTCAGATACTGCCACTGTCATGTACTTTAGCAATAGTGAAAACAGGCAGGGAATCGGGTTCCAAAAGAAGAAAACTCCTTACAACCCTCACAGCAAGTACGTCACAGTTCCTGATAACTGGCTGTGTACCCACTGTGGGAACAATGGGCACTTCAAAGAAAATTGCCAGGCCAGAGCTCAATCTGTTCAGAAAAACAAAGTGTTTGCTGAAAAAGCGACTACTAACAGGGGACCAGGTACCGCTCGCAAGAAACCAATGTTGCCTGCATGGACTAGAAAAGTCCTTATCCATCCCTTTTATCATAACAAAGGACCCAAACTAGTTTGGGTTCCTAAATCTAACCCATAATTTAGATGTGCAGGGAACAGTGGGAGGAAGCAGACTGCAATGGATCATGGATAGTAGATGCTCAAAGCACATGATTGGAAATACCATAGATTTTCTCTCACTGAAAGCCCTGCAAGGAGGGATGTACCCTTTGGAAAATGGAAAGAAGGGGTACATTCTAGGTATGAGGAAGAAAACAAGGTAGAAGTTCGTGTCTAAGTTGGTGATATGAGCTGCTTGAATGCAGTTGATAATGTTTCGAAGACATGTTATAAAGGATTGGGGGGATACAGGTTTCTCACTTCTAGATATATTGATAAAGAAGGACCTGGTCCATGTTCTGTCAAATTCAAAATTCGAAGAACACGGAGCATGCAATTCCTATGGGAATACTGAGCAGGAGTGAAAAGAGGAGCATGATCAGACCTCTCCTAAACGAGTTGCTGATTGGAAGGAAATCTTAAGTTAACTAATCTGAGAACCTTTGGATGAAAATGTTGAGCTTTTATGTTCTTAACAACGGGAAGGACCAGCTTGGGAAGTTTGATGCAAAAAAGCGATGAAGGAATCCTCTAGGATACTCCCCTCAAAGCAAAGCCCACAAAGTCTACAACAAAATGACACACTGTGTGGAAAGAAGTGTTCATGTGCTATTCAATAAGACATACTCCTTTATAAAGGAGGAAACAATGATGATTAAGATAATGAACCACATTTGGTCCCTAGGAAATATCTGGATTTTCAAATAGGAGGGCTGATTTGCTGATTAAGATGAAGGAGACAGGTGAGAGACAATGCAACATCCTTTTCTACTTCTAAAAGGAACCTGGTACTTCCATTACTACCCCTGGAGCAGAAGAAAGAGTTGGAGATGTAGTGCAAGACACTCCCCAAGTAACTGAACAAGGAGTGCAAGGAAATCCATTTAACTTACCCAGTTTTTCTACCAATCAATCTTCAGTCCCAAATTGGAAACACAAAAGCTCCCATTCACTTGATAATATAATCACCCCCTTAATTCCGGAGTTCAGACAATATCAAAAACCAGAAATTCCCTAGCCTTCTCAGTAATTCTATCCCAAAAAGAACTCAAAATATCAAGGAAGCCTTGTAGGATGCAGACTGGATTACTGAAATGCAAGAGGAACTGCATCAACTTGAAAGAAACAAGGTATGACACCTGATACCTAGACCCTCAGATAGAACCGTCATAGGGACCAGGTGGGTATTCAGGAATGAGCTGGATGGACATGGAAATGCTATAAGGAACAAAGCAAGGCTTGTTGTCCAAGGATTCAATCAAGAGGAAGTGATCGATTATGATGTGACTTTTAGGCCAGTAGCTCACATGGAAGCTATTAGGATCTACATTGCCTTTGCTTCACATATGGAATTCACCTTATTCCAAATGGATGTGAAGAGTGCCTTTCTGAATGGTTTTCTCAAGGAAGAAGTCTATATCAAGCTACCTCCAAGTTTTTTAACGTCATGTACATCCTGAACATGTATTCAAATTGGATAAGACACTGTACGTATTGAAGCAGTCCTCTAGAACCTGGTACGAGAGACTATCCAAGTTTCTCTTAGAAAATGGCTTCACAAGAGGAAATATTGACAATACATTTTCTTTGAAGAAACAGGGAAGGAACCTGCTCATTGATCAGTTTTATGTGGATGATATCATATTTGGAGCTACAACTAACTCATTATGTGAAAAATTTGCTAAACTCATGGGAAGTAAGTTTGAAATGAGTACGATGGGGGAACTAAATGTCTTCCTGGGTCTTCAAGAGAAGCAGTCCATAAAGGGAACGTGTATCAGTCAGAAATACATCGAAGAACTCTAAAAAGGTTTGACATGGAAGCATGGGAATCATTGAATCTCTACTCTACCTTACTGCCAGCAGGCCAGACATTGTATTCAGTGTGGGATTACATGCAATGTTCCAACCAAATCCTGAGGAATCTCATCTAAAGGTTGCTAAGAGAATTTTGAGATATTTTAAGGGTACACAGAACCTGGTTATGTACTATGCTTCATGTGACAATTTCAACCTTATTGGTTATGCTGACACTAATTATGCAGGTTATCTGGTGGACAGGAAAAACACATTAGGAATGGCTCATTCCCTTGAATCATGTTTTATCTCATGGGGTACAAGGAAACAAAACTCAGTAGCTCTCTCAACAGCTGAAGAAGAGTATAATGCAGCTGCCTCGTGATGTGCTCATTCACTATGGATCAAGAAAAAATTGAAAGATTTTGGTGTATACATTGATTGTGTATCGCTTCTATGTGTCAACACCAGTGTTCTCAACATGGCAAAGAACCCGGTTCTACACAAGAAAACCAAGCACATTGATGTCAGACACCATTTTCTCAGGGACAATGTGGAAAAAGGGTCGTATTTGTATAAGATTTTATTGCATAGAAGATCAAATTGCAGATATCTTCACCAAAGCTCTGAGCAGGGAACACTTTGAGAAACAAGATAGCATTGGGATCACTTGAACCTAATTGAGAACCTGGCTCTACTGACATGACTATGATAGTCATACTAAGGTAAAATTGGCTAAAGTGTTTTCTGACTAGACCTAACTCACATCTATACCGTTGCAGGTAAACACGCATGATGATCATAGAAGCTAAAGGAACAGTGTTGAACTTTGGAGGAGAGCTGCAAAAAAAGGTCAGGAACCTGGTTCCTGCACCACAGGTTAGTAGTAATGTGTTTTTTGCATGCTTGCTCAAAGAAAAACATAGCAAATTAATTCAACTGCCACATCATCCGACTTTTCAGACCAGTGTCTCCCTTTGCACCTTTTACCATCTCTCTCACCATGGCCAACGAATAATCGACTTTTTCTATTGCCATCAACATCATTCCCACATCTCCTCCTCCCTTAACATCATCCCCAGAAACCCACTTCTTCAATATACCTGATACTATTGTACCCATACCGGTTTCCTCCTCTTCTCCAGTCACCTCATATCTAGTCTCACATCTATGTGTTGCAAACCCTACTTCTCCTTTGTTCCTGAATCTCAAGGGGAAAAAACTCCATTCTTAGGAGATAAAAGAACTTTGGTGCTTTTTGAGTCTCCGGTTCTTGACACTGTGAAAGAAGAATCTATTGAAGAACCTGATTCTCTTTTAGCTAAAACAAACCAGGTGGTTATAAAAGAAAGAGGCTTTTGAGTCTGCCTTGCAAAAGAGTAGGCAGAGTATTAAAAAAAGGAAGAAGAGGTTGATGAAATAGGGGGAAGCTGTGGCTGATAAAAACATTCCAGTTGTTGAGGTTGATAAAGATGCTGTGAAGGAACCTAGTTCCACAGTGAAAAGATCTACAAATGGGTGTGGCTGAGAAAGATTTGTTTGAGGGTGACATTGTGGTTGTTGCAAGCAGGAATGAGAAGTTTATTGAAATATCTAGAAAACAAAAATAGGAAACTGTGGGAGGACCTGGTTCAATGAAGACCATTCTAAGTGACAGTGGACTTGGGCAGGAGAGTTAACTCAAAAAAAGTCTTGTGGGATCGCACGCTTGCCCGACAATCTAGGAGATGATAGGTATGGGACAAGTTCTGGACTTAGGCAACTAGTGGTGTACCTGCGGGAGAAACTTCTTGACTAACAATTGTCTACAACTACCCGCATAGACCTAGCTCTCAAAACCATTGCTGCCTCCTCTTCCAAGCCTCCCTCTTTTAGTACCCCCTAGGATCCTCTCAGTGGCATGTTATCTTTTGCTCTAATGATTTTGTGGCTGTTGTTTCTCTTTTTGTTTGTCTTTTTGTGATGGCATGTTGGATTTCACCATTGCTGCTCCTATTGAAACAGTCAAATTTCTTATCAATAAAACAACTCTTCTTTTGCTTGTACAATGCTTGTTTTCCCTTTTGCTTCTCTTTTCTATCATGATTGTGTGCATATATGTGGCATGAGTTAGCTTTGTTGGACTTCTTTATGCCTTTTTCGTCTAACTGTATCTTTTTGTTGATGCCAAAATGGGGAAGAATAGAGTCAGAGGGAATATATGTCAAAAAGGGGAAAGAATAGAGTCATGGGGAACATATGCAGTTGTCGGTACCTTATCTGGTTAAGTCAAATAGTTATCAATGTTAAAAGTTTATCATCATCAAAAAGGGGGGAAATTGATGGGCTTAAAGTCTTTTAAGTTATGTTTTGATGATCTAACAAACTTTCTGTATGGAACTAGATAAAAGACCAAGAATGATAGTAAAAAGTTAGGGGGAACATATAGGGAAACATGTGTGAGTAAGGGTATAAAGTCAGGGGGAACCTGTGGTCTCCTGCTATTCAATCTGGTTCTCTAAACTCTAACTCCTTGTTTTCAATGCTAAGTTTGTCATCATCAAAAAGGGGGAAATTGATAGGATTGATAGGTTTTCAATATCTTTGCCTTGTGTTTTGATGATCTAACAAACTTAATGTCAAAAACCAGATAGGGTACCTGACTCACTTGGATTACACTACATCCAAATGATTCCAGCCAAATGTGAGCTTGCTACAGCTTCAGGAGGTAGGAACCCAAACAAGGACCTGATACTCTTGTGGGTTCCTCACGGCAGTACAAAGTCAATTGGACACAGCTGGAAATGAAGATTCTACCGTACTGCACTATTTCCAGTGCCCACTCATTCTCTGACCAACTAAAGTGCTCACATCACTTCAAGTGATGTGATCAAGGTATACCTACAATGAGTCTATACAAAGCATCATTCAAGTTACTCAACTCAAGACAATCTGGGCGGTGTGCACAAGAACCAGATCAGGAACCTGATCCCTTGGTACTTCTCTGACAGAAGTCCAAGTCAACTATAAAGCTAGAATGAAACTAAGTGACTAATCGAAACTATATAAAGAGGAACACAACAGGGACCTGGTCCCTTAGGCTTCTCTGACAGAAGTACAAGTCAACTACAGCTGGAAAGCAATTGCAAAAAGTGACTGCCTGCAACAGTGCAGTAGACAGTGCAGCAGTCACTTCCCATTGAGATTGGACATCACTAATGATTTCTTGTGTAGTATAAACCCTATGCAAGGCACAAGTTTCAGGTTCCAACACTTACAAATACAGAAAACGAATATTCTCTCAAGTGCTCAAGAACCTCTCTCAAGAACAAAGCTGCTGCAACCTCAAGGACCTAATCCAAGATTGATGATATCTTAAGTCCTTAGGATTGTTGAATCTTTGTTATGTGTTCTTCATTGTAACTCCTATCCGAATTTCTTGGAAGCATTGTCTTAGGAACAAACCAAAATCCGTAAACTCCCTGAGTTTATGTTGTGGCTAGGATTAGTCATAAGCAAAAACCTTCGTAACCGTAGTGTGACAAAGTGACTTGTGGTGGAAACATCATAAGTTAGCCAAAGCCTTTGTAACCATAGTGTAACAAAGTGGTTTGTGGTGGAAATACCACAAGTTAGTCAAATTCTTTGTAACTAGGATAGTTATAGAGTGGCTTGTGATGAGAGCATCACAAGTTAGTTGAAGTCTTTGCAATAAGGTTATTGTAAAATGGCTTGTAATAGGGAGATTGCAAGTTAGTGAAGTTAAAAGCCTACAGGTGTAGGTCGTGATTTTTTGATCCCCTTGTGTGGGATTTTTCCCCATAAAAATCGATGCCTTATTTACATACAGCTTTACTAGCATTCACAGCAGAACCCCACAAAGGACCAGGTACTCTGCTATTTGGTGGACTCACACAAACTTAGCACTGTACCAAACTGATATAGGACCAGATCCCTATACAGTTTGGTTCATTAGTATTTTCAGAGGAAACACATAGAGAACCCGATTCTCTATACAGTCTGGTGGATGCAGTTTCTAACATACACGTTTACCTTTGTGACTTAGCCTTTCAAACACCGAGACTGGATGGGTTGAGCCTCCAATGCGATCAAATACTGAAGTCCGTTGTTTTATTTTCTTGCCCTTAACTTCCTTCATCTCCTCTACCGAGGAGTATTGTGTTGAAGATATCTCTTTGCTTCTCTTTGATGAAATTCATAGAGGCTCTGCCAAACTGAACCCTAACCCAAACTTTGGAATGGCGACGTAGTGCCCTTGCTTTCTCAACTTCATTTGGGACTCATTGAGCCCATGTATCTTTTCACCAGTGACTTCGTCATTGAGTTCTCCTAGTTGTGATGGATTGGAGAAGTCATAACCTGACTTTTCAAGCAGTATGAAGGCCATAGGATCATAGTGCCCTTTTATTTTATTAGCTTGAAGATTGCCTTTAGCAGACTCACCCGTCACGGATGGGATTTGTGCAACCAGGTCATATGGTCCTTCAAATGTTGGATATCTTTGTGACTCATTTTCTTCTTGGGGTACATTCCTGTAGCAAAGGTTGCCCTTTCTTTCGATGCTCACGTGGAACATAGCGAAAAACTAGATGCTCCTCGGTCTTTGTCTGTATGTCACCTTCAGATGATGATATCTTAATGGAGACTTCTTCCATTCCCTTCTTAGGCGGCTTGGTGCTAGTCCATTGAGCCTCATTTTCCTCTTCTGACTTAACACCAGCATCTGCAAAGTATGACTCTGTCACAGTGAAAGGTTTGATGTTTGCATCAATTTTAACTATTTCACCATCTCTTCTGTACTTTAGACATTGATGCAAAGTAGATGATACCACCCCATTCTCATGAATCCAAGGACGTCCAAGCAACAAGTTGTATGATGTTTTAGCATCTATGACGTGAATCAGGGTGTTTGAATTCATCTCACCAATGGATAATCCTACGCGGATCATACATATGGCTCGTTGTCCTCCTTGGTTGAAACCTTGGATTGTTAGGTTACTTTTGGATAGCTCATAGATAGAGATCCCAAGCTCTTTTAGCACCATCTTTGGCATGATGTTGACAGGCGAACCATCATCAACAAGTATGCAATTGAGATGTTGTTCCAGAATGGACCCCACAACAAACAAAGGTCTGTTATGTGACAGAGACCCTAACAGCAAGTTATCATCTGTGAATGAAATTGTTGCACAACATGTAACAACTTTTCCGTCATCATAATGTTTATATGTTTTCATTGGAGCAAGCTCATCGTTGCTTTCCTTTGTTTCGTCAGTACTAGAAACTACATGAGTTGCACTAACGTGAGCTCCATGAAGGAATTTTTCCTGTAAATAATTCATGCAATATGATGGGCTTTCAGAACTTCGGTGATAAGGCACTGTTAATCTTCTTGCTAGTAGAAGATTTGATATTTCTTAGTGATTGTAGCCTATCTGCATTGCTCATCATCGCTCTTGAATTAGGAATTCGTAGCCTCAAAACTGCCTGATGTTTTCGCTTCTTGTGAGTGACTAGAATCCAACCCTCATCGTCTTTGTATTTGGAGTGATTGTCTAGCTCTAGTGAGCCTTCAAGAGTTTTCCTTGGAAGATCAATTTCAACAGGCTCGAAACTTCCAAATTGTAAGAAGGCAGTGCTTGACACGCTATGCAACTTTGAACACTTCTTTTCCTTGAGCGCGATACTTGCATGATTTGCTTCCGCTGTTTCATCCATGTCTATGATGATTTTTTCTTCACTTACAAGAGCCATAATTTTCTCCTTTAAGACGAAGCATTTCTCTGTATGGTGGATAATGACGCGATGAAACTTGCAGTATTTCGGATCGCCAACTTTGCCAATTTCCTCTGGCCTTTTTGATTCAGGGAGATCGATGACTTTCTTGTCAAGCAATTCATCAAGGACTGTGGGTACGTCTGAATATGGAAATGGATAAACCTTTGCCTCGAATTCCTTCAAGGTGGGACGATGCTTCTCCTCTTTGGGATATTGACTCGGGGTCTAATCCTCCTTCACTTTTTGCTTAGTAGTGACCTTCACAAAAGTTGATTTCACCGCCATTAATTCTTTGGTTTTGTTCTTTGATGCAACATTTTTCTTGAACTCCTTTTGATCAGCAAATGGAGATGCCTTTCCATGACTTGTGATGCTTAACTCCATGTCGTGCGCTCGTGTTGCAAGTTCTTCAAAAGTTCGCGGTTTGATCACTTGTAGGATGTACAAAAAGGCCCCTGTGCATTCCTTGAATACACATCTCCATAACAGATATTTCTGAAAGGCGATCTTTGCAGTCCAAACGTAATGCCCTCCAACGATTAATGTAATCCACCACGGGCTCATCCTTCCTTTGCTTGGTGTCTATAAACTCTATCATGCTTACAGTTCTTTGGGTACTGTAAAAACGATTTAGGAATTCCTTCTCAAGTTGCTCTAACTATCAATGGACTCAGGCTCCAAGTCAATATACCAATCAATGTGTTCCCTTTCAGAGAACGAATAAATTGTTTTACCAAAAGTTCACCATGCGTTCCAGCATTGCTACAAGTCTCGACAAACTGGGCGATATGTTGCCTTGGGTTCCTTTTGCCATTAAATTGATACAGCTTTGGTGGTTGATAATTGGTTGGCATGGTTAAACAATTAATCCTCTTAGTATAAGGCTTAGAGTAGTACAACGAACTTTGGGATGGTCCGCCATATTGAGCTCTGATGGTGTTTGTTATCATGTCTTGCAATTGTTGGACAGATAACGCCGCAACTGAAATAGATTGCTTTTCCTTTTGAATGTTTAAATGGCAAATGATTCCTCAATAGTTGTTTTCTGGGAGGTGAAGACAGGTGAATGAGGAGGGACATGACTCGACTCTCCTGGTGCATAGGCCTCCAATTTGTTTATGAGTTGAGCGATTTGAAGGTCTTTGTCTTCAACAGATTTCTTCAAGACCTCTATAGTTTGTTCCGTCATGGCAAACTTTTCGTCCACGTTAGTTGCATCAGTCATCAAGGCATTGAATTTCGTTGAAACTTAAGAATCCACCAAATCCTCAAATTCACCAAGGTTTGAAGCTGTTTGAGAAAGTTCGTCAAAACATCGAGAATGGGGTGTTGCCCCCAGAGATTGCGGTTGCAAACGTCATATGAGATCTGTTTTTCTTTTCCATCTCCAAGGAGGCGAAATATTCGAATCCATCCAAGCCACTAGTCTTGAACTTGCTTCGAGTGATTGGGCCAACATGACTGAGCTCAGCGGATGCGGCAACATTAGCATCTTTGCATGAAACATCACACTTGAGAAAGGCCATTGTAGCAGTAGATATGAAGTTTGTAGTTTTCAACTTGCTAGAAGGAGAGATGAAGGGAAGAATTGGTCCCACTGGGCAGGCCAAAATTTGTTTGCAACAAATTTTCGTAAGAAGAAAAATAAACTGCAACAAAAATAATATAAAGAAAAAGAGATTTTATTGATAAAATTTGTGAGTACAATTCTATATATCGCTTAATTCTCCTCTCTAAAATTCTCCGTGATTCGAGGGCTTGAGAAGCGTCTTTCTCGAATGTAGGATGATGCGGACCTCCTTGTGATGTATTTAATCGCCAAGAACGTCGAGGAGCACTTTGTTGTTACGGGTTGATCTCCGGAAGGAACTCCGTTAATCACTCCTTTGTCGAAGAACTAAGCACTTGATGATTGATCTCTCTGTTTGTGGATGCCTTCACCAATTGCGGAGTGTTCTTCTCCAACTCTGAATGTCCCCTGAGAGTTATGTAACCCCTCTATTTATAGTTGTAGAGGATGGACAGTCTAGCTACATAAGAACTCTCTTGCTTGATTCTGATTGGCCCATGTCATTTTAGCCACTTGGTGACTTGTGGTTGGTTCTTGGTTTTTTACTTGGATTGCCACATCATTTAGCACGTGGCGTCACCTTATTGGCCTAGAGTTTGACTGGATATGCCATGTCACATGACATAAGTCTGAGCCTTAAGATGAAATGGACTTTGGGCCTAAAAATAAAAAAAATGGACTAATTTAACTTGTAAAGCCCAAATTAATTATTTAACCCAATTAAATTTAATCCAAATTTTGTATGGATTAAACCCAATAAATTTTATATGTCTACACTATTGGACACCTAAGCTCCTTCAAAAGTGTACCAATTAGACATATTTAGCTGACATGACAAAATGTGTATTTTCCACTCTCTTTGACCGCGTCCATTACTAAAAAAATTAATTTTTTTTTCCTGTCATTTTCTCTTGTTTTTTTCCTTTTACTCTGGTTTTCTTTGAAGAGGACTACTTTGCTGGAAACTTTCACGGTCGGTGGCAAGCCCACATCTTCTCCACCATAACATCACCACCAAGAAGTTAACTTCCAAAAAATCTCATTTGGTTTCTCCAATCTCCACCCAGTTCCAACAACATCATAATCAACTGCAATTTTCGTTGTATGATAATAGAAATGCTTATTTAAACCGGTAAATCAAAAATTTTTGAGTGATTTAGTGGAAATCAGGACAACTAAGTTGGAAAGCATCACTAGTGGGTGCAATCGAAGGGCCTTAATTGGTAACAAACAACATATGAGCTTCACCAGATTTTGTTTTTCTCCATTAATGGAGTTTCCTTCTAGGTCAGATTTGATTGTACAAAATCTTTTCTATATCAATTATATTCCTCAATTTCTGCTCAAGAATCCCATTTTAACACCAGAGGCAACTGATTTTTAAGGACTTTAAGAAAAATTTACAGAGAAATTAAAAGAAAATACCGGGAGAGAGAAAAAGAGATTTGGTTGTTGGGGGGGGGGGGGGGGGGGGAAGACGACTTTTTGTTCTTCTTTTTTCTCGTACTTCTTTTTTCCTTATTATTTGGAATAAAAAATTCACACGCCGTTGTCTCATTGGTTGTTTTGCCAGGTCAGCGGCGTTTAAAATGCACACGTTTCATATTTTGGATGTGTCAGCTAAATGTGTCTAATTGGTACACTTTTGAAGGAGTTTAGGTGTTCAATAGGTATTAACCTGAGTTTAAGTGTCTAAATGAAAAATGGTGTCAACTTTAGGTGTCTCCATATGTATTTCGCCTTATTTTTTTTTAGGGAAATTACATGTTATGTCAGCCCAAAAGTAAGTACCAAAATTAGCCAATTCATAAAATATTACAAATATTAGTCAATGAACTAGTTGTAGCAAAAAAATAATCAAATTTTCGTTTTATTTCGAGTGGGTGTTGTTGAAATAGATTGGATACATCTTAAGGAGTTTAAATCTCAATTTTGGGATGATTTGGTAGAGTTTTGAGGTGGTTTGAATTGAAAATTCGAAGTAGAAGATGAATATGAAAAATATGATATGTGTATCACACACTGTCATTTGTGTATCAGATATGTATCATATTTGTATCAAATGTGTATCATATATATAACATGTATACATGTGTGTGAGATACACGTGTCGCGGAAGAATTTTTTAAACTCGATTTTAACTACGAATTTTGATACGAAATCAGTCCAAATCACCTCCAAACTTCCTCAAATTTTGTATGTTAACTCATCTATATGTTTTCAATGAATTTCAACCATACTCATTGAAAAATATCCTTTTTTGCTTAGATTTTTGAAATATATATATAGATCATCATCATCTTGCTTGCTACCTTATTCATGAAATTTTCTTTCCGTCTTGTATCTAGTGTTGGTGATCACGCTTAAAAATATGGAAGAAGATCTTTGCGTGTGATTCTTGGAGAGAAAGAATTTTTATTTATTTGGGTTTTAAATTTTATATGTGCTTGACTAGTTTTGGCAAATCTATAATTAATGACTAGAAATTGGTAAGTTAGCATTTATTTGGGACATTAATATAAGATTCCCCTTCTTCTTCTTCTCTTTTTTTTTTTCTTTTTTTTTTTTTAATAGAAGACGCAAGAAATTGGGCAAGTAATATTAAAATTGAACTACTAAAAGATTTAAGTTCATTAAGTTATCGCATAAAGTTGCAAGAAATCCATTCAGATGAACATGAAAGAAATGCAAATAGCGCAGGCAATTAAAAGAATTATCATGGAGAAATAAAAACCAGGGGCGGCTCGATATATTTTGTGGCCTAAAGCCAAATATGAATATGAGTCCTTTTTTTCTGTAATTTCTATCTTAATTCAATATATTTTTAAAGAAAAAAAGAAGAACTAATCCAAAAAGCCACCCACTTAATCTCTTAAACTAAAAATAGCTAGTAGATTATATGTGTAATTGTGTATTGTCAATGTATAATCTATGTATATTAGCTAAAAAAGATAAACATTGAATCTGACTGACTATTTGTGTAACAATCCCCATACATCAAATTCCTGCGGTAAACCCAACGAAATGATAAACCCTAATAAAAACATAGATAACCAACGAAAACCCAATTAAAACTATATATTGATCACATATTAGTTAAATCCTTGTTGAAACATTGCTATATGTTTGCAACCCTTATTTGCAACATTTATTGCACCTGAACTTCCCGTATTGATACTAATGTGTCACGGTTTTGTTAGTTTTGGGGAATTATTAGTTCTTTGTTTCTTAATTCTTTTCAATTGAGCTTTTTTGTTTCAAGTTCAATCAAATGATAGTAATTGCATTATAACTTGTGTCATAACGTAATTACAAAGGCCAAAGACTAGTCGCACAGCGCGCGAGATGGCCTCTAACTAGGCCATCGCTGTGCTCTTTGTAGCCATTGTAGCTGTATTTGCAGCTTCAAATGTCGTTGTTGTGCTAAAAGGAGAAAGTGAATATTGGAGGTGTTACATGAACGCCCTCAAAATTTGTAGGAATCCTGCAATGGCAAAAGGGGAATGCCGACATACGGGCAAAGAAGATCCATCACCAATACAAATAACACCCCGTTTATCACCACCAAGTACAAAACTACCTATTTTTATACCCATACCGACACAATATACCTTCAAATTCAAGACACACCACGAATTTGTTCTCATAAAACATAGCCACAAACAAGTCTAGCTCCCTCAAAACTAAGTTCAATCTCTCACGGAAAAACTATTTTTCCAAGATAATATATAAGTTTTTTTTTTTTTCGTATTTCCTGCATCCAATTCATTATGTAATACTTCCATCATTTGGTTAATTATCTACATGTTAGTTGACAAGAAAAAGGAGAAAAAAGAAAAGACAAAAAAAAGTTTTTGTGTAGTCAACTATAATAATGGAGAATAATATTTTTCTTAACACTTCTGTTTTAGAATTGTCTATCTTTCTTTTCCACAAATATTTTTAAATGTGTTTTGCATGTATTTAACGGAAGTTTTGATGGTGTGTGTGTATAGGTCCAAATTTGATCGACCACGACCTACGGTGAGCACGACAGACGACCGAGTACCCACGAGTCGACACCCAGAGGGATACGACCCTGTGGTAAAAGGAGAGACGCTATGACATCGACAGTAGAATCAGCACGTTAGGAGACCTAGGGAATATTCTTTAGATTTTTCTTAATATGTCGTTCCTGCGATTGGAGGAAACTCCTCGGTATATAAGAGGGATGAAAGCCTTGTAAAGAAAGGGAGGACATTTGGTAAAAATTATTAACCCTGAATGAAAATTGACAACTCTCTTCTCTCTATTGTCACACCCTTTTTTTTTTAAAACCACACTAACCCTCTTAAATAAATAAATAAAATTTGTAAAGCTCAAAAGGGTTTTCAATTAGAAAGTGACAAAAATTCGTGTTCAAAAGGATTAACTCAGAGTCGCCACCTGACATTTGATTTCGGTGTGTTAGGTCACCGTTTTTTCTAAAAATAATTTATTTTCCTTTTAAAACACTTGAGACTCCAAAACTAAATCTGCACCAGAGGTTTGGGTAAGGGGGTTCATTTGACTCGTGGAGAAGGTGTTAGACACTCCCCAAGTCCCGTAACTAGTACGGTTGCGTATCCAATTTAGTTGGCTTTTAAAATATTCAAGCTGAGGTAAAATCCCGGAAAAATAAAATAAACACACATGAGGATCGAGGTTGTCCCCACCTAATGAAAATAAAAATAAAATACTACGAGTTCTATTATCAACCTACAAATACAAATACTTCGGGGCATACCCCGGAATAAATATATATAAATCCTTCAGAGCATTCCCCGGATAAATTTAACTAAGGGAATTATCTCTCGCCTCGAGACCAACAAAAATCCTAAAGCTTGCCTACCCAAATATGGTCGGCCTAAACATGCTCCTAACGAACAATATCATCAATGAAGAAAATAAAAGGAACTAAATAAAATAACTAAGTAAAAGAACAATTCAATTCATGCTCATGTTTTGTTTTTAACTTTTCATTTTTATTAGGTCAAGCCCGATACCTAAAGCATGGAACAAATTAATTGCCAATGGGCTTGGCCTTTCTACCACTCCCCACGGCCATTTGCACTCAAAAAGCAAAGCTATTATGAAGTCTCAGAGCAACCAGGCAAACAAATAAGAAGAACTATGTACGAAAGACAAAATAAAGTAAAGAAATGACGAATTGAAGCACGATGAGGGCCTTCCAAACTCCAGCTAACCCACCCTTATATTCTGTTTCTTGACATCTGAACCTCTAAATTCCATGTGATATGAAAACTTTAAAAACACTTGGATATTAGTTCAGATCTCAAAGACGGTTGGGCAGAGGAGTTAAGACAACTAAACAATTAGACATAGTGTCAACAATGGAGCAAATATTTTAACAATATACACCAAGGAAAATGAAATGACCTTGACACATAAGTTAACATGATACTCAAGGAATCACTTTCGACATCTAACCGCTTTTCAGTTATGCATTTACACACTTTTCAAATTGATGACCACAACCAAAACAGTTCAAATCTTCCCGATGCATTTTCTCAGAAACATAAGCATGATCTATGGGATTCAACAGCGAGAATCACGAAATTCAAACATCTAACACAAATTAACAGCAATTATAACTGAATAAGACGTGGGGTTCTGAACATCAGCTTGCAGCATATGAAAGTCAAATATGAGATCGACACTTCGAGTTATCATAGTCAAGATGAACAATGTAAATATCAGTGTTGCGATAGTTCAACAGAGAGGATTCAAACGAACGAAACGCACGAAAAACTGATAACATATGGCAATACGCTTAAATCCACAAAGAAGGCAGCTAACACCATATTAAAAGTGAATAACCTCTGAACTTACAAATAAATACGTCTCGCTTGAAGACCCTCAACTCATCACGTTTAATTACATACAAGTTGGCATACAGGATCAAAATTGCCCATCGTCATTTACACATTCAATTACATAGGAAGCATAGAAGAGAAAACACTCTGATATAGTTCAAGAAGGAGCAGATTCGACTTGACCATCTTACTTAAACTAAACATAACTCAAATTCACACCAATCAACTACCCAGACTCTTATTGTACTTCAATCAATCATAAAATGAAAGTAAAAGAATCAGAAACGAACCTAAACTGAAAATTTTCAATAACTTCGACCTTGAATGTTCAGACAAAGAAATCTAGCAATGAAATAGAATCGAGCAAGTACAGTGGCTAGACTGGACCAAGAATCACGACCTTAAACCTCGGACGACACCTCGAATCTCAAACCAGATGCAAACCTCGAACCTAAACTTTAATCGAATTCCACATTTGAAGCAAAATCCAGAAAAAAATGAATTAAGATCTTTTATATGTTTCTGATTTTCTGAGTTAGAAACAAAATTTGAAAGAAACTCAAGCTCTTTTTTTTGAATTTTTGAAAGAAAGAAAATTGGAAAAAAAAACTCCCAATGAAAGAAAGAACTCTAATTTTTCTCCATCTCCAATCTTTCTCGAAATTTTTTTTCCGAAATCTCTGCCCAAAACCTCAATATATAACTCTCTCTCGACGCTTCTCCTTCTTCATCAAGAAATTATGTGGGGTCACAAAATCAAATCTGTAAATCCTCTTTTACAAACAAGAATCGGAAAAATGGAAACTTTGGACATAAATCTTCATCCAATGGTTCCCATTCTTCCAAAATTTATTCAAGGGTCTGGATTTGCTTAAAAAAAATAAAAAGAACGAAGAGAGGCGTGAATCGGTTTAAAGAATCATGAGATTTGTACGAGTAGGTGACGTGGAAGAAGGAGATGAGAGGAGGGGGGACCATGGGGGATCATATGAGGCGAGTTTGGGTGAGTGACTCGTCCGATTCCGGCGAGTCTTGATCGGCAGAGGGCTGCGGCTGTTTGGTTTCAAGATAGGTTTAGGGTTTCGTAAATATTTAGGTTTTATATGGTGTGGGATGGAATCTTGGCCGTGGGATTAAAAGGGATGAAAGGCTAGGATTTAGAGGGAAGTGGGGCGAGTTACTAGGTCGATCCGGCGGGTCAAAGGGGAATTGGGCTCAAGGGATCTGGGTTGAGTTGGTGGGCTAAGGTTGGGATCCGAAATTGGGCCTACAAATTGGAGTTTTAACTCTTTTAAACCATAAATAGATAAAACTTGAACCTTTCTTTTAAAATGGTTTAAAATTAATTATGATTAATTAAAGTAAAATATGTCATACTATGAAACTATATATTTTTTTAAATATCATTTTTATATAAATTATTATATTCAAAAATAAAAGTAAAAATCTATTGAAACAAAAAGATATCGCTATAAAATACTAATGGCCTTAAGTTAAAAATAAGGAAATATATAATGAAACTATTTTTGTATTTTTTCAATTTTTGTGCCTTTAAAAATAGAACTAAAATTAATAATAAAGTGAAATCACATAGAAATAAGCTCAAGTAATATTCTAAAAATACTAGGACTATTAAGGGTAATTCTAATGCACGGGTCAAAAATTACATGTCTACAGCTGCCCCTCTTTGACGGAAAACATGAAGTGTTTTCAGACAAAGAACAACATGTTTTTGACCCGACCCTTATTTAGAGTGACAAAAACTAAAAGAGAAGAGAATGTGACCGAGCTCTGGTATCTGAGCTGCCTACATATCCTTGGTTAGAAAGGAATTAGGCCACGTGTAGTTCACAAGTGAGAAGGATGATGGAGTACCGAGGAAGAGAGTCGAGTGAAGTGCCGTCGAGGTTCCGGTCCGCGGTTCCTGCCATTACATTAAAAATAAAAGGAAAAATTCAACAAAAGTAAAAGAAAATATAAGATCCTATCTACTTCTTGTCTTGAATCTTCCTTGAATCTCTGCTCGATCTTCAAGATGAAACCGAAAAAAATGGATCTTGTTCTTCAGGCGTACTCCTAATGCTTCTTAAATTTGCGAATTGAAGTAACTCTGAAATGAATTCCCTCGTTCTCTAGGTGGGCGCCTGATTACCAAAACTTGAAACTGTATTCCCTCGTTATCCAGGTGGGAGCCTGATTGCTAAAACTTAAAACTGTATTCCCTCGTTATCCAGGTGGGCGCCTGATGGCTAAAAACTTGAAACTGTATTCCCTCGTTATTTAGGTGGGCGCCTGATTGCTAAAACTTGAAACTGTATTCCCTCGTTATCCAGGTGGGAGCCTGATTGCTAAAACTTGAAACTGTATTCCCTCATTATCCAGGTGGGAGCCTGATTGCTAAAACTTGAAACTGTATTCCCTTGTTATCCAGGTGGGAGCCTGATTTCTAAAACTTGAAACTGTATTCCCTCGTTATCTAGGTGGGCACCTGATTGCTAAAACTTGAAACTGTATTCTCTCGTTATCCAGGTGGGCACCTGATACTGCAACAAAACAGACAAAACAAAAGAAATTTTTCTGCCCCAGTTTGGGATCTGGGCATATTTGTGAGTGTTAATCGGATCATGTTACCTATAGAGCTCTAAGAATTTAAAAGCTAAATCCCATTATCCAGGAGGGCCCTGAAAACTTCAAATTAAATCTCATCTTAAGAGTGATAACTTTAAAGCTAAATTATATTTTCTAAAGGGGGAACTTACGCTAAAACTTAAAATTAAATCCCATTATCCAAGAGGGTCCTGAAAATTTAAAAACTAAATCCCATTATCCAGGAGGATCCTAAAATTTTAAATTAAATCTCATTATCCAGGAGGGTCCTGAGAACTTTTAAAATTAAATTTCATTATCCAGGAGAGTCCTGAAAACTTTTAAAATTAAATCTCATTATCCAGGAGGGTCCTGAAAACTTCTAAAATTAAATCCCATTATCCAGGAGGGTCCTGAAAACTTAAAAACTAAATCCCATTATCCAGGAGTGTCCTGAGAACTTTTAAAATTAAATCCCATTATCCAGGAGGGTCCTGCAAATTTTAAATTAAATCTCATTATCCAGGAGGGTCCTGAGAATTGAGAATGAACTTACCTGAGCCATATCATCTTGGAGGATTCTGAGCAGAATTTCTTGCTGTCACGACCCAATCCCCGAACCCGGTCGTGATGGCACCTCTCGTGAAGACAAGGCCAGCCAGACCAAAACGGAACACCTCTTTTAAATAGTTAATCATCATAAACAGTAATAACATATAATATAATACTCATAAATTGTGGAATTTAACAATAATAACCGCAAGAACCGTCCCCACACAACCCAAACCGGGGTGTCACAAGTCATGAGCTACTACAGAATCTTCTATAGGTCTACAAAGTACGGAATCCGATACAACAGTCTGAAGAAAACATAAATGATAGAGGATAAGAGAGACAAGGAGCTGCGGACGTTAACAGCTACCTCGTAACTCCAAATCACTACCTAGCCTGGAAGGAATCAACGCTCAGGTGCGGACTCTGCTATGCCTGAATCTGCACACACGGTGCAGGGAGTAATGTGAGTACTTCGACTCAGTGAGTAATAACTATAATTAATGGCTGAAAGTATGAAAACACGTAAAGGCACAAAGCAATTCCATATCAAGCAGTAAAATCACTTAAAGCAGTAAATCAGTGAAGAAATCAAATGATATTCCTTTTAAAACAAGTAAAACCGATAATTTAACAGGTAAATAACAAGTAGAAATTCGCCCCTCGGGCATAGTATCAATCGCTCAGCATAGTATCAGCCCCTTGGGCTCACTCTCAGTACAGTATCAGCCCCTCGGACTCAGTATCAATCACTCAGAACAGTATCAGCCGCTCGGGCTCACTCTCAGAATAGTATCAGCCCCTCGGGCTACCTCACAATCACATATATCAGCCCCTCAGGCATATCATCAATCACTCAGAACAATATCAGCCCCTCGGGCTCACTCTCAGAATAGTATCAGCCCCTCGGGCTACCTCACAATCACTCATATCAGCCCCTCGGGCATAGCATCAATCACTTAGAACACGCTCACTGTGGGTGTGCAGACTCCGGAGGGGCCCCTAACGGCCCAAGTGCTATATCAAGCCACCTCGTGGCATCATCACTCAGCATATCCTCACATCACTCAAGCCACCACGTGACATATAAAGTATCTCAGGCCCTCAGCCTCATATCACTTGGTCTCACATCACTCAAGCCACCGCGTGGCATAAATAGTAACTCAGGCCCTCGGCCTCATATCACTCAGCATATCCTCACATATGGCTCTCGGCCTCACTCAGTCCGAAAATCATCATAAGCCCCTTGGGCATTAGTAAAACAGTAGTTCGCATCCCAAAACATGATGTAGAAATATCATTTAAGTTACAAATCTGAGTAAAAATAGCTGAGTTTGTAAAACAGTAGATATCAACAGGGCTGAGTTCAAATAATAAGTCAAGTAGTGAGGAAACAGTGATAAAAATCCCCGAAGGGTTCAAATAGTTGGCAATCAGCCCAAATCATGATGATAACAAATGAATTTCAGTCAAATATTCGGTAAAATCATCAATCGGGATGGACCAAATCACAATCCCCAGTAGTGAAAGACCCCACGCTCATCATCCAGCGTGTATCTTGCCTCAATATAGCTCTACGATGTGCAATCCGGGGTTTCAAACCCTCAGGACATCACTTACAACCATTACTCACCTCGAACTGGCTAATTCTCTAGCTCGCGACGCCTTTACCCCTTGAATTGTCCTCCACGCGCGTTGAATCTATCCAAAATCAGAACGAATACATCACAATATGCTAAGGGAACAAAGCTCAAGCGAAAACATTCGAAAAATATCAAAAATTCCGAAATTAGCAAATCCCGAGTCCCGGGCCCATGTCTCGGAATCGGGTAAAATTTACATTTTCAGAATCCTCATACCCTCACGAGTCTAATTATACCAAAATTATCCAATTCGGATACCATTTGGTCCTTCAAATCATCATTTTACATTTTAAAAGGTTTCACAATTTTCTTCCCAAATTCCATCCCAAATCACGAATGAAATGATGAATTCAGTGATAGATTCATGTATTCTAGCCAAATCTGAGTTAAAATCACTTACCCCGATGAATTTCTTGAAAAACCTTCGAAAAATCGCCAAAATCCGAGCTCTCTAGGTCAAAATATTAAATAAAACCCAAAACCTCGTATTTATAGGGTACCCCTCAGGTTTCAGCCTCCGCGGGCCGCACCAAATCGACCGCGGTCCGCGCAAGCCAGTGCAGTCCGCGCAAACACAACCGCAGCCGCACAGGCCTTCCTCTGCAGTGACTGGCTTTAGTATTTTGACCATAACTTTTGCTACAGATGCCCAAATTGCAATATCTTTACCTTTCTGAAAACTAGCACGAAGAGCTACAACTTTTGTTTTTGAATCATCTCAAAATTCCTTGTGGCTCAAAAGATATGAGCTTTCGAAGTTGGACCGACGATCTGCAAATCTTCATGACCGCGACCGCGGTCACTTTTACGCACCCAGCACTAAGCCAGCGCGGCCAACGCTAAAAATTCTGCCCCCATCCATTTTCTATGTTCCGAAATGTCCGTACTCGCTCAAAACTCAACCGAAACACACCCGGAGTCATCAGACCTCAACCCAAACATACCAACACCTCCCATAACATCATTAACACCTAGTTGAGTTTTCGAATCACTCCGAACAACATCAAAACACAAAATCAACTTCGGATTCAAGCTTAAGAACTCCAAGAACTCTTAAATTATGCTTTCGATCAAAAAGTCTATCAAATCTCGTCCGAATGACCTGAAATTTTGCACGCTCATCCCAAATGACACAACGAAACTACTTGAACTCTCGAAATTCCATTCCAACCCCTATATCAAAATCTCACCTATCGACCGGAAAGCGCCGAAATCTCAATTTCGCCAATCCAAGCCTAAACCTTCCGCGGACTTCCAAATTGCATTCCGATCACGCTCCTATGTCCCAAATCACCTAATGGAGCTAACCAAATTATAAAAATTCCCATCCGAGATCAAATACACATAAGTCAATTTTTTGTCAAACCGTTCAAATTTTAAGCTTTCAACTGAGACTGTTCTTCCAAATTCATTCTGATTAACCTGAAACCCAACACAAACAATTTACATAAGTCATAATAAACCAGACGGGGCAAGTCATGTCCGAGAACTGGCGGGAGAAATGCAAAAGCTCAAAGCGACCGGTCGGGTCGTTACATCCTCCCCCACTTAAACATACGTTCGTCCTCGAACGTGCCAAGAGTTGTTCCAAAAGCCAACCAATTGCTGAATAACTTCACCATGCACATGCCCAGGGTGATCCCACTTCACCCTATCTCGCATAGGTTCGATAACACAATATAACGGAAATTTCACAATCCATCATAGTCCATGAACTGTAGAACCACATTTCCTCTTCTAAAATCATTGACACGATCAGAATTTCACATTTATACTGTGAATAAGTCCGAACAAGCGGTAACAAACCATATATTCTATCTCCGGTGCAATCACATGATATACCACATAACTCAACACTTGTAGTGATAACTTCTAACCACAGCAGTTGCACACAACATCCGCATACCGATAGAAAAACTCTGATCAACTAAAGTCTCATCCCAACACTTTCATATACTGCCAATGATCACTAAGACACGCGGTAAGCCATAACTATTTTCCAGATCAACCATTCATGAAGCCACTTCTTCCTTGGCAAATACCACAACAAATTTCCGAACTGAAGCTCGATACTATCCTTCCAACATGCTGAAATCACATCCGTTCGTATTTATTAATGATCCCCAACGATCTCCTCTAATCCAACACATTACTCTGGTGACATGACACATCCATACAGGCGCATCAATATGCAACAGTCCGAATATACTCAAATCATGAAAATGATTCAAATGAAAGAGCTGTACCTCAAGCTCACCGGTACCACCACAACACAAGGCTGAGAACCCGTCTCGCATCATAGGAAAAAAACACACGAGTCTAACCCATAAGGTCATACCTCCACATAACTTCGCTACGATGTGTGATCCTATCCAATACTGCCCCACATGAACCACCTTCAGTCACTAGCTCAAAATCGACAACCACGCACAATTTGATATCTGGAACCAAAACAATTCATCATACTCACGGTGAAGTAAATAACATACACCATGCAAACCCGAAAGGACATAACCGATACGCCATTCACCGAGCAACACCCAATTGTTCGACTTCCACTACGAGACCCCAATAGAACCGCACCACATGTACCTATAACCAACAAATCATAACATCTCGCAACACAGAAAGGTAACTCATGGATCTCCCCAGATTACTAATAAGCTCAATAACAATCGTCTTCCAAGGAAAACTCAGTTCCTAACCACACATACAACTTGAAAATATCCAATTGTTACATGTAAAATTTTGAACACAGTAGGACCATTCTCTAGAGGCATCCACTCTACTCAAACCGCAGTTGGATTGATTAAATGAACCGAACAACCTGTGCTTCATTTGCGCTCCGACACTGCAGAACGTGACCTCATTTCGATATAACCAAGCAACTTCCTGCTCTATGCACCGAGCATTCCTTACCAACCACAACTCAAGTCATTCCCCGATTCTCGTACACCCATAAGGCATAACATAACCTTTATTGAAATTTCCTTTACTCGAGCCATAACTGATTCACAAATATGCCACAAACTGGAACCATTAGGGCACATAACTATGCAATCAACTATTCAATAGCGGACCCCCCACTTGTCTCAAAGCCATAGATCAAAACACGTACCATAACTTATAACGTATATACTTTATTGCTTCCAAAATACCATAGTGAGATTAGACTCAGTCCTTCATAAGCTCTTGAAACACCGACCTTCGGGTACTTTAACTCTATGTAAATATCGCATTCACTCTCGTAACAGTTAAGTTCACTCTATCAAGTGACCCAAATTTAAATTTCAACACATATGTTTCACTTGTGAATGAGATCTTCTAATAGACAGCATAAGGATCACACAATCTCAGAACACCGCAGGAGATAACCCGTCTGCTTTGCCGCAATATAACATTTATGTATACCTTCCACCGTCATACACATTACACAATCACTTAATTTTTCCTGAGTCTGAACTCATACCGCAACATGAAATTTACTTCACTCCAACTAGGAGACATGAAAAGATTCTTCACGCGCCCATAACTCGGGGCTACACATCCAACCACAATGGAAATCAAACACTTAATAGTTCATCTATCATCCATCAGACCTTCCTCGTCACTTCCAAGTCATATAGATACCTCTCGCAGTACCAACATACTCATCACATAGTTGTCAGCCATCACTTCTACTAATAGGGACAATACTGCACATATAAGTTCAAAACACTTGCTCACACAATCAGCACCTTGGTGCTCAAGCCATAGGCAAAGATCCGGCCTCAAGTCCTCTAGACCGGTCCAACATCAAACTCACAGAGATCATACCTCGCCCCTCGATCAGGGAATCACAAGCCATCAAACCATATCTAATACTGAGCGCTCATGCGCACATACGAATGCGTGGGAGGAATTTCAAGAGTTGCTTTTCAAGCTGAATCAAGGACGCACAATAAGAATTCAAGAATGTGAAGTTTTCCTAAAGGTTCTGCAGCCTCTTAAGGATAAATACAAATGTCTCCGTACCGATCCGGGAGACTCTACTAAACCTGCTCATGACTCGTGAGACCTATGTAACCTAGGCTCTATTACCAACTTGTCACAACCCAATCCCCGAACCCGGTCGTGATGGCACCTCTCGTGAAGACAAGGCCAGCCAGACCAAAATGGAACACCTTTATTAAACAGTTAATCATCATAAACAGTAATAACATATAATATAATACTCATAAATTGCGAAATTTAACGATAATAACTGCAAGAACTGTCCCGACAAAGCCCGAACTGGGGTGTCGCAAGTAATGAGCTACTACAAAATCTGCTATAGGTTTACAAAGTACAGAATCCGATACAATAGTCTGAAGAAAAATAAATGATAGAGGATAAGAGAGACAAGGGGCTACGGACGTTAAGAGCTACCTCGTAACTCCAAATCACTACCTATCCTGGAAGGAATCAGCGCTCAGGTGCGGATTCTACTATGCCTGAATCGGCACACACGGTGCAGAGAGTAATGTGAGTACTTCGACTTAGTGAGTAATAACTATAATTAATGGTTGAAAGTATGAAAACACGTAAAGGCACAAAGCAATTCCATATCAAGCAGTAAAATCACTTAAAGCAGTAAATCAATGAAGAAATCAAATGATATTCCTTTTAAAACAAGTGAAACCGATAATTTAACAGGTAAATAACAAGTAGAAATCCGCCCCTCGGGCATAGTATCAATCGCGCAGCATAGTATCAGCCCCTCGGGCTCACTCTCAGTACAGTATCAGCCCCTCGGACTCAGTATCAATCACTGAGAACAGTATCAGCCCCTTAGGCTCACTCTCATAATAGTATCAGCCCCTCGGGCTACCTAACAATCACTCATATCAGCCCCTCAGGCATAGCATCAATCACTCAGAACAATATCAGCACCTCGGGCTCACTCTCAGAATAGTATCAGCCCCTCGGGTTACCTCACAATCACTCATATCAGCCCCTCGGGCATAGCATCAATAACCTAGAACATGCTCACTGTGGGTGTGCAGACTCCGGAGGGGCCCCTAATGGCCCAAGTGTTATATCAAGCCACCTCGTGGCATCATCACTCAGCATATCCTCACATCACTCAAGCCACCGCGTGGCATATAAAGTATCTCAGGCCCTCGGACTCATATCACTCGGCCTCACATCACTCAAGCTACCGCGTGGCATAAATAGTAACTCGGGCCCTCGGCCTCATATCACTGAGCATATCCTCATATATGGCCCTCGGCCTCACTCAGTTTGGAAATCATCATAAGCCTCTTGGGCATTAGTAAAACAGTAGTTCTCAGCCCAAAACATGATGTAGAAATATCATTTAAGTTTCAAATCTGAGTAAAAGTGGTTGAGTTTGTAAAATAGTAGATATCAACAGGACTGAGTTCAAATAATAAGTCAAGCAGTGATAAAAAATCCCTGAAGGGTTCAAATAGTTGGCACGAAGCCCAAATACGGCAATCAACCCAAAACATGATGATAACAAATGAATTTCAGTCAAATATTCGGTAAAATCATCAATCGGGATGGACCAAGTCACAATCCCCAGTAGTGAAAGACCCCACGCTCATCATCCAGCGCGTATCTTGCCTCAATATAGCACTACGATGTGCAATCCGGGGTTTCAAACCCTCAGGACATCATTTACAACCATTACTCACCTCGAACTGGCTAATTCTCTAGCTCGCGACGCCTTTGCCCCTCGAATTGGCCTCCACGCGCATCGAATCTATCCAAAATCAGAACGAATACGTCACAATATGCTAAGGGAACAAAGCCCAAGTGAAAACATTCGAAAAATATCAAAAACCCCGAAATTAGCAAATCCTGAACCTCGGGCCCACGTTTTGGAATCAGGTAAAATTTATATTTTCAGAATCCTCATACCCACACGAGTCTAACCATATAAAAATTATCCAATTCTAATACCATTTGGTCCTTCAAATCCTTTACATTTTTGAAAGGTTTCACAATTTTCTTCCCAAATTCCATCCCAAATCACGAATTAAATGATGAATTCAGTGATAGATTCATGTATTCTAGCCAAATCTGAGTTAAAATCACTTATCCCGATGAATTTCTTGAAAAACCTTCGAAAAATTGCCAAAATCCGAGCTCTCTAGGTCAAAATATTAAATAAAACCCAAAACCTCGTATTTATAGGGTACCCCTCAGGTTTTAGCCTCCGCGAGCCGCACCAAATCTACCGCGGTCCGCGTAAGCCAGTGCGGTCCGCGCAAACACAACTGCGGCCGCACAGGCCTTCCTCTACAGTGACAGGCTTTAGTATTTTGGCCATAACGTTTGCTACAGATGTCCAAATTGCAATATCTTTACCTCTATGGATACTAGACACGAAGGGCTACAACTTTTATTTTTGAATCATCTCAAAATTTCTTGTGGACCAAAAGATATGAGCTTCTGAAGTTGGACCGATGATCTGCAGATCTTCATGACCGCGGCCACGGTCACTTTTACGCGCCCAACGCTAATTCTACTGCGGCCAGCGCTAAAAATTCTGCCCCCATCCATTTTCTAAGTTCCGAAATGTCTATACTCGCTCAAAACTCACCCGAAACACACCCGGAGCCATCAGACCTCAACCCAAACATACCAACACCTCCCATAACATCATTAACACCTAGTTGAGTTTTCGAATCACTCCAAGCAACATCAAAACACAAAATCAACTTCGGATTCAAGCTTAAGAACTCTTAAATTATGCTTTCGATCAAAAAGTCTATCAAATCTCGTCTGAATGACCTGAACTTTTGCATGCACATCCCAAATGACACAGCAAAACTACTGGAACTCTCGGAATTCCATTCCGACCCCTATATCAAAATCTCACCTATCGGCCGGAAAGCGTCGAAATCTCAATTTCGCCAATCCAAGCCTAAACCTTCCACGGACTTCCAAATTGCATTCCGATCACGATCCTAAGTCCCAAATCACCTAACGGAGCTAACCAAATTATAAAAATTCCCATCCGAGATCAAGTACACATAAGTCAAATTTTGGTCAAACCGTTCAAATTTTAAGCTTTCAACTGAGAATGCTCTTCCAAATTCATTCTGATTAACCTGAAACCCAACACAAACAATTTACATAAGTCATAATACACCACACAGGGCAAGTCATGCCCGAGAACTGGCGGGCGAAATGCAAAAGCTCAAAGCGACCGGTCGGGTTGTTACACTTGCTCCCTGAACCATGCTTTTTCATGGGAGGTCCCTGTGGATTTAAAAATTTTCTTGCCCCTGTTTCAGACAAATAAAATCTTGTTAGTTTGAAAATGTGGTGGTTAGTTTGTGGCATCCTTGCTGAGTGTCTGCTTCCGCCACTGCCATGCTTCATTCTGATTAGCTACTTCGGGCTAGCAAGAAGTTGTTTGACCTTTTGATTGGAACTGGACCACAAAACCTCTGCATGACCTAAATCTCTCACACTCACTTGTTGCATTGTGTTTTCATTTGAAAGTTGCTAAATCCTTGCATTTTCTCAAAATTCAAGATTCACTTGATTGCCTGAACCTCAAATATCACCATACTGCTTATTCTAAATCAAGTCAATTGTGATGTGCTTGGCCGGACTCCGCTTTGTGCAATTTAGAAGCTGGTAGTAGGCTTTGAAATCCTTTCCTTCTTGTTCAACAAGGGATAACTCGAAAGAGACCCATAAAGATAGACTCAAAGAGCAAAGTGAAATGATTTTTGACAAGAGGAACAAAGGAAAATTTTGAACACAGATGACTATATGAAGAAGAATGAGAAAAAAAAGACTTATCTGAGGGAAGCAGCCATCTCCAATGATCATGACATACATTTCGGATTGATCAGCCTAATCCGTCCAACCAATCATATTTTCAGTTCATGTCCTGTCTTCATACTTCAAAATCGGGTTTTCACTGATCTAATTTCTCTGTAAAGTCATGAGCCTCATTCGACTTGTAGTGCCCTGAAGGGTTTTCACCAACAAGCCTCTCTTATTTGTTCATCTCTCAACTCACCATCGCCTTACAGTGCCCGCGAGGGTTTTCACCAATAAGACTCTCTCATTTTAAATTTTCTCTCAGCTCACCATCGCTTTACGGTGCCCGTAAGGGTTTTCACCAATAAGACTCTCTCATTTTAAATTTTCTCTCTTGCGCCCATGAACAAAGTGTTACCCATAATGTAAATCATACCTCTATCTAGTTTGATCTGGCATCCTCAAAGATTGATCAGAAGGTCTTTCTTTGGACCGTAATGTAGGCTTTTGGACAGGGTTAGAAAGAAACGGTGGCATGAAGGCTCAAACTAACTTAAGATAAAGAGGGGTCAAAATTACAACTTTTGGAATCTGATCTTTTCAAAACCAAAACTTCTGCCCTAGTTTCTTTGGGTTCGGGAATTTTAATTTTTTTTTGATGGGACCGAACCATAAGGCTGCCTACGTATCCTTAAAAGAAATCAGGTCGAACGTAGTTCAAAAGGAAGTTGTTTGTTTTTGTTGTTTTTCTTTTCTTTTTTCTTTTTTCTTTTTTTTCTTCTTTTTTTTTCTCTTCTTTCTTTTTTCTTTTTGATTCTTCTTATTTTTCATTCATTCATTCATTTTTTTTCATTCTGTAATTCTGCTACTGATTCCAAAAGAGGGGTATGAAAGAAAATAAAAAAGGCTCAAAAGGGATAACAAGGATAAAAGTGTTTGGGTAGCGGAACAAAATGCCTTCGTCATTTCAACCTTGAACATGCCAAGTACAAAATGCGACTAAAAATAAGCAAAGGACTCATACATAGTACCTCTTGACCGTATCAGAATTGATCGACATATTTACACATTTGCCTTCTATGTTTGTTAAATACAAAACATCATTGGGCAACACTCTTATGACTATGAACGGCCCCTGTCAGTTTGGGGCGAACTTGCCTTTAGCTTCAGCCTGATGTGGAAGGATGTGTTTCAATATCATCTGGACCACTTCGAATTTCCGAGGACGCACCATTTTGTTGTATGCTCTTGCCATTCTTTTCTAATACAATTGACCAAGACATACTGCAGGCAATCTTTTCTCATCAATCAAACTCAACTACTCGAGCTGGGTTTTGACCCACTCATCATCATCAATTTCGGCTTCTGCGATGATCCGAAGGGATGAAATCACAACTTCTGCAGGTATAACTGCCTCAGTTCCATATACCAGCGAATAAGGAGTTGCACCTACTAAAGTGCGGACAGTAGTTTGATAACCCAGTAAGGCAAAAGGCAACTTTTCATGCCATTGCCTAGAACCTTACACCATCTTACGAAGTATCTTCTTTATGTTCTTGTTAGCAGCCTCAACAGCTCCATTTGCCTTGGGGCGATACGGAGTTGGAGTTCCGATACATGATCTTGAACTATTGACATACCTCTTTCATCAAATGGCTGTTGAGATTAGCAGCATTGTCTGTGATGATCACCTTGGGAATTTCGAACCGACAAATGATATTTGAATGAACAAAATCCACCACTGCCTTCTTGGTCATGGACTTAAAAGTTACAGCTTCGACCCACTTGGTAAAGTAATCAATGGCCACCAGTATAAACCTATGCCTGTTTGACGCTGCCGGCTTAATTGGTCCAATAACATCCATGCCCCAAGCAAAAAGGGCCAAGGTGTAGACATTGTGTGTAACTCAGATGGGGGAGAATGAATCAAATCACCGTGTACCTGACATTGATGACACTTGCGAACAAAACTGATACAATCCCATTCCATGGTGAGCCAATAATAACCTGCTCGAAGTATCTTCTTTGGCAAGACATACCCATTCATATGCGGCCCGCAAACTCCAGAATGCACTTTGGCCATGATAGTTGAAGCTTCTTTAGCATCTATGCACCTCAGCAGTCCTAAATCCGGAGTCCTTTTGTACAAGATTCCTCCACTCAAGAAAAATCCACTAGCCAGATGTCGAATGGTTCTCTTTTGGTCACATGTAGCATGTACTGGATATACCCTCGACCTGATGTATTCCTTGATATCGTGGAACCAAGGTTCGCCATTGATTTCCTCTTCCACCACATTACAATAAGCATGTTGATCATGAACTTGGATATGCACGGGGTCGATATAAGCCTTGTCCGGATGTTGTAAAATTGATGCCAGAGTAGCCAAGGCATCAACAATCTTATTATGAATCCTGGGAATATGTCTAAATTCAACCGACCTAAATCGTTGACAAAGATCATGCAGGCACTGCCGGTATGGTATGAGCTTCAAATCTCGAGTCACCCATTCTCCTTGAATCTGGTGAACCAACAAATCTAAATCTCCCAGAACAAGTATTTCCTGGACTCTCATGTCTATAGCTAACCTCAAACCCAGAATGCATGCTTCGTACTTAGCCATGTTGTTGGTGCAATAAAATCGAAGTTGGGCTGTTACAGGGTAGTGTTGCCCTGTTTCAGAGATAAGTACAGACCCTATTCCGACCCCTTTCATGTTAACAACTCTATCAAAGAAGAGTTTCCAACCTGGCTTTTCATCATGGTCAACCTCGTCAACACACATGACCTCTTCATCAGGAAAATAAGTCTTTAGTGGCTCATATTCATCATCTACCAGATTCTTGGCCAAGTGGTCGGCCAAGGCTTGGGCTTTCATCGTGGTCCGAGTCACGTAGATGATATCAAACTCTGTATGTAAAATTTGCCACTTTGCAAGTCTTCCCGTGGGCATAGGCTTCTGAAAGATATACTTTAGAGGATCCATGCGAGAAATGAGGTAAGTAATGTAGGACGACAGATAATACTTCAACTTTTGCGCCACCCAAGTCAAGGCGCAACATGTCCTCTCAAGCAGAGTGTACTTAACCTCATAGGGAGTGAACTTCTTACTGAGATAATAGATTGCTTTCTCTTTTTTCCCATGACGTCATATTGACTTAATACATAGCCAAAAGAATTATCCAAGACTGTCAAATAGAGAATTAAAGGTCTTCCAGGCTCTAGTGGGACCAGCACAGGTGGATTCGACAGGTACCTCTTGATCTTATCAAATGCTTCTTGACACTCGTTAGTCCACTTAACTGCAACATTCTTCTTCAGCAGCTTAAAGATCGGCTCACAGGTTGTCGTGAGTTGAGCAATAAACCTACTGATGTAATTTAACCTTCCAAGTAGGCTCATCACCTCTGTTTTGTTCTTTGGCGGCGATAACTCTTGAATGGCTTTGATCTTCGACGGATCCAACTCAATACCGCGTCTACTGACCACGAATCCCAGCAGTTTCCCAGAGGGGACACCAAATGCACATTTTGTTGGATTGAGCTTGAGGTTGTACCTGCGGAGCCTTTGGAAAAACTTCTTCAAGTCTTTATGGTCGGACTGCTTCTTTGACTTTATGATCACATCATCTACATAAACCTCAATCTCCTTGTGTATCATGTCGTGAAATATTGTGGTCATCGCCCTCATATATGTTACCTCAGCATTCTTCAGATCGAATGGCATTACCCGGTAGCAATATGTCCCCCATGGCGTGATGAACACTGTCTTTTCTACATCTTCGTCATCCATCAAGATCTGGTGATATCCCGCGTAACAATCTACAAAAGACCCAATCTCATGCTTGGCACAATTATCGATCAGAATGTGAATGTTTGGCAATGGAAAATCATCCTTTGGGCTTGCTTTGTTAAGATCACGATAATCAACACATACCCTGGTCTTACCATCTTTCTTTGGTACTGGCACAACATTGGCTAACCAAGTGAGATATCGAGTGACCCGAATGACCTTTGCAGTAAGCTGTTTTGTGGTTTCTTCTTTGATCTTCACATTCATATCAGTCTTGAACTTTCGCAACATTTGCTAAACAGGAGGGAATGCTGGATCAGTTGGCAATTTATGAACTACCAGATCAGTGCTTAGGCCTAGCATATCGTCATATGACCATGCAAAGACATCTTTGTACTCAAACAATGTTTTGATTATTTCATCCTCAACTTGCGGTTCTAAATGCACACTTATCTTGGTTTCCCTAACATCATCCTGGTCCCCTAAATTGATTGCTTCAGTTTCACTCAAATTAGGCTTTGGTTTTTTTCTCAAATTGTTTTAGCTCTTTACTGATTTCCTCAAATGCTACTTCTTCATCATATTCTATTTCATCATCATATTCTACTTCTTGGATTGTTATTTCAGGATTAGATTGGCTTTTAAGCTTCGGCTGAAAATTCTTCATGCATGTCATGTCACTGCAACCAGCATAAAAGGAACTGTACAAAAGAAAAAGAACAAAATAAAACACTATTAAGAATAACGAAAAACGGGAAATTTCATTTCATTGAAAAATAAAGTGATAGAAGGGTTTGAACATCAAAATAAGCAAAAACTAAAAATTTGGATTACAACCCTGGAATAACCCAGATAACAAAAAGGAAAACAAGGCAAACTACCAAAACTCCTTCCTGGTGGGGAGAGGAGTAGCTTCCCAATTGCTAAGCTTCACGTTTGGGCCAACGAGCTGCACATCTGTTTTACTAGAGCCTTCACCAACTTCTACCATATTGACATCTTCGAACAGACTTTGGAACCTCTTGATCAACTCTTCATCAACATCGACCACAGGTTTTGGGATTGAGGAGGTTGGAGGTTTTTCGGCCCCTGGCTTGACAAAAGACTTAGAGATGTGTGGGACGGGCTTGGGGAGCGACCATACCTTCTATTTCAGATTTTTAACCCTTTTCACGTCCTTCTCTGTGGGCATGAATCCCAAACCAAACATAACAGGATTCCCACTGGGATGCACTAGATGCATAATACCCTGTAGAGATGAGCCCAGACCCTTGTCCGGCACAAAACCATTCTTCAACATTTCATTCGCAACCATGACGGACGCGGAAGATAGCTTAGGACCCAGAATGCATTTTCCTTCAGGAATCTTCTCAACAGACACTGTTTCGAAAGATTGATAGACCCAAGGTCCCTTATCATCTTTAGCTTCGATAAACGGAACAATTGTGTCATTACGAGCTGACAGGTCCTCATCACCGTGCATAACTATTTCCTGCTTGTCCCATTCGAACTTCACCATTTGGTGCAAAGAAGATGGGACTGCCTTAGCAGCATGTATCCAGGGCCTGCCCAACAACAGATTGTATGAGACAGTCACATCTAACACTTGGAATTCCATGGTGAACTCAACTGGCCCTATCGACAATTCGAGCATTATATCTCCAACAGAATCTTTACCTCCCCCATCAAAGCCTCGAACACACACACTGTTCAAGTGGATTCTTTCGGTGCCAATCTTCAGTTTTTGCAGAGTAGACAGGGGACAAATGTTCGCACTAGAGCCATTGTCAACCAAAACCCTTGAGACGATAGAATCTTCACACTTCACCGTGAGATAAAGAGCTCGGTTGTGTTCTGTACCCTCCATAGGAATTTCATCATTTGAGAAAGTGATCTTGTTTACTTCGAAGATCTTGCTAGCTATCTTTTTCAAGTGATTCACTGTGATCTTATTAGGAACATGTGCCTCATTCAAAATTTTCATCAAGACCCTCCGATGTTCATCCGAATGTATCAACAAAGACAAAAGAGAAATCTGAGCTGGTTTTTTCCTTAACTGGTCCATAATGGAATAATCTTGCAATTTCATCTTTTTCAAGAACTCCTCAACCTCTTCCTCGGTGACCGATTTCTTTATTGGCATTTGGCTATCCTTGAATGGCTTGGCTTTCCTTAATTCCTCTGGGGTGAAACATCTCCCAGAATGAGTCAATCCTCCAGTTTCATTAACATCTTCCTCTATTTCTTTTCCTTTGTATGTCACTATCACTTGTTTGTAGTTCCATGGAATAGCCTTGGCATCGATCACTGGCAGCTGGGTCACTGGTTTAATGATGATAGGGGTGATAGGAGCCCCCTTCACAACTATGACAGGCTTACTTGGAATCCCTGGCACTACCACCTTTGAACTTTCTGGACTTGCCCTAATATCTTTTAAAGGCCCTTTTACGACCAACACCGGTGGCTTCAAATTGAGCGAGCTCGACTTTTTTGTCGCCCCTTCAACTGTCAAGGGCTTTGCTTTGGTAGAGTCTGGAGCTTTAACCAAATTACTTTCACTGGACCGAATCATCATGATGGACTTAGAAGACTTCTTGGGCTCCCCATCCTTGTGAACTATTTCAATCATATGTGTCTCTTCATGGGCTAGAAAAGGGTTTTGGTTGATGTTTGGCGCGTCTGGGCTTTGGACTACAATTTGGTTTGTATTAGTGAGCTCCTAGATTGCCCTTTTCAAATGCTAGCACTTCTCTATGTCATGCCCTGGAGCATCAGAACAATAGGTGCACCTCAGGGAATAATCGAGGTTCATTGGAGGAGGATTTGGTATCTTTGACTCAATCGTCCTCAAGACGTCCAACTGCCTTAACCTTTGAAACAGACTAGCATAGGACTCTCCAAGCGGGGTGAAAGTTTGTTTTCGTTGCTGCCTCGCTCTTCTATACTCTGGCCTTGATCGAAAATTTGAACCATTGGGGTTTTGATAGGGTTGTGGGGATGGATAGGTATTTTGTGGAGCTGGGTAGATATTTTACGGAGCTGGAGCACGCCATTGCGGGTAAGGAGGGGGTTGAGCATATGATTGTGCATGGTGAACAGGGTATTGGGATGGCCTGGTTGAGTATTGGGGGTTTCACGAGGAAAAGTAATGTTGAGGTGGATTATATGGAGCTTGGGCGTAGGTTTGAGGTCGGGGTCGAGGGTGGGTGTATTGATGAGGTGAACCCCTCTGGCCATGCCATGATCCGGAGACAAACACAGCGACATCTTCCTTCTTCTTCTTGCCTAGCAAACTTCCGGTACCACTCTGGATTGCCTGGGTGGTTGTTTTTATAGCAGAATAGCTCATGATCTTACTCGACTTGAGCCCCTGTTCCACCATTTCTCCCATCTTCACCACATCATTGAAAGACTTACCAATGGCTGAGATTAAGTGGCCATAGTAAGTGGGCTCCAGGGCTTGAAGAAATTATTTAACCATCTCGTCTTCTTCCATCGGAGGATTGACTCGTGCAGTTTGCTCCCTCCATCGGAACCCATATTCTCTAAATCTTTCACTGGGTTTCTTTTCCACCTTGGTTAGAGATAGGCGGTCTGGAACAATGTCTATATTGTATTGAAAGTGTTGGGCAAAGGCTTGAGCCATATCATCCCAGGTGTACCACCTGATGGCGTCCTGGCGGGTGTACTATTCTAAAGCTGCCCCACTCAGACTTTGGCTGAAGTATGCCATTAGTAATTCGTCTTTTCCCCCGGCGCCTCTCATTTTACTACAAAACCCTTCAGATGAGCTACAGGGTCCCCATGTCCGTCATACAAGTCAAACTTGGGCATCTTGAACCCGACAGGCAGTTAGACATCGGGGAACAAACACAAATCCTTATAGGCCACATTGACCTGGTTTCCTAACCCTTGCATATTTCTTAATGATTGATCTAGACTATGTACCTTCCTAAACATCTTTTCTTGCTCTGCGTTCTTGGGTGGTTTGTCAGTTTCAACATGAGGCTCAAATTGGGGAGTGTAAGAGTAAGGATCTGGGACTTTTAAGGTGGGCTCCGGTGCATAGTATTGGGGAATGCGGGCTCACTAGAGGATCGGTGGAGGGTAGCTTGTGGAGGGGGTACAAAAATAGGAGCAGACGTCGGAGCAGGGTACGAGGTTGTTTTGGCTGGCAGAGCATGAACAGTTTGGGCTGAAGTGCCGGGGTAGTTGTGGTAGGGGGTAAAGCCAGGTGCGTGTTGTGGGGAAAGATCAATGGTATTGGGCATCTGGGATTGAGAGAGTGGTGGAATGGAAGCAGGGTTTTCTGTGTAGTTGGTAGGGAACGAGGGTGGACGGTGTCCCTTAATCCAGGCCTGATACATTTCCGCCATCTGGTGCTTCAACCTCCGGACCTCCTCTTGCAATTCCGATTCCGACTCAACAATCTCCCTTGGTGGGTCTACAACTCCAGTGTCTGTTTTCTTGCTAGCCATGACTATTTGATGCTTTGATCGGGTGTTGTAGGGATGACTTGCCAGGATGCCAACAAACTAACCACCTTCCTAAATTTAAATAAAGGTAACAGAGGACAAAAACACAAAACCACCATGTTAGCGTTATGGCATTTATCATATGATAATATCACATTACGTGCAATGCACCTAGCAACAATTAACGGTTCTAAAATGGCTTTGAGGGTCGCAGGGTCATATGGCATCATCCCAATTTGCTCATTTCGATCCTTCCTCCTCTTTCTTTTCCAACACCTCTTATCACCTTTTTCTCTCTTTTTTTCTTTTTTTTTGATGCAAAAATGATTTGATCGAACCCAATATAGGTTGCCTACGTATCATGTCCCTCATGAATCAGACCAAGCGTAGTTCTGGAAAAGTGATGAAAAATAAAATCTTTTTGGGATTTTTCATTTAAAAACTTTTCGATGTTAAAATACAATAGGAAATACTATAAGGAAAGACCTAACATACTCAACTACACTACGACAGACCCTGACACTACCTAAAGGACTCAGTATTTCTGGACAAGACACGAAAGTAAAAGACAACATAAGACAATCTCAAAACACCTAAATAGAATGACTCATCAAGCTGCCCCTGAATGCGATGGTCCTGACTGGGATGGTCCTTGGTTATCCGTCATGCTCAAACTCTACAACATGCCTCGTAAAGAAATGCCGACACTGGGAACAAAGACCCTGGCGTGTGCCCTCGCATCTTGAAGGCCGACCCCAAACAAGGCTATGCTGCTCCACGTTTGCTGCCAATCCCGCTAACTGAGACTTTATCAACTCAAGCTTATCCCAAGGATCTTGGTCCGATGCCTCCTCAAAATTATCTGTTTGAACTGCCCGACCCCTAAGTTGTGCTGGCAATGGGGTGCTAACCCCTGGTGGGACGGACTGTAACCAAATCAGGTACTCCTGAGTACACTCGGGCCTGCCAACGTCCTCTACTAATGTATTTTTCTTCATCCTCTTTGCATTGTTCCAATATTGCACGTACTTGAATTCGTCAGCCGCCTTTTTGCTAAAATTCATGATGTGCCTCCGAAGATTCAAAGTTGGAGGCTCCTCTTGTCTTCTACCCAACTGTCGCATTACCTTAACGGGAGTGTACGTCCTGACACACTTGAGTCCTATCAGCATTAGGAAAGGCTGCATGAGGCATCCTACCAAGATATCGTCTAAAGGTAGTCAAAGGTAAGCCCACAAAACATTCCCATTTGTCCTAAAACCAAGGGACTCAATCCAAGCCATGACGCCTACTGGGTATGTAAACTTAGGAGATTTTATCCTACGCTCGATGCATACCACCCGATCCCTCAAGGCATAGTCGATAGGACAAAGTAAGGAAGCGATGTGCAAATGCTCCATCATCCACAATTGTTGCAAAAGGTTACTTCCTTCAAAATACCTGACACCTCCCCTAACCTCACTTAAAGCTCGGTACAACTCTGCTATCATCGGCACAACAGTAACGGTTTTGCGTTGCTTCTCATGAAATAGTGCCATTACCACTGACTGCAGACGGGTGCTAATGTGCCTCTCATCTAATGGAAAAACCAATAATCCCAACAAATCAAGGCTGAAAGCTTTGAGGCGACGTCTTTTCCACTTTGCCTAGGTTGTGTAGAACTCATCCCAAAAGACGTCAAAACTATCCTGTGGCCCAAATCTAGCAAACAAATAATCCAAGGATATCCAGGACTGCTCGAGGCATTTTAAATGCTTATTATCTTTCAGACCCAGGTCGCTGAGGAATCTTGTCCTAGAGTGGTCTCGGGGAAGTATCATGTCCTTGCCTATATAGCTTAAACGGGTGAGACCAGACATTTCCGCCAAGGTAGGAGTCATCTCACACTCTCCAAATTTGAAAGTCAAATTTTGCGGGTCCCAATAAGTCAGCATCGCCTCCACTAAGTCTGGGCGGGGTGTGATATCAAGAAGGGAAGTTAGGGTGCCCAATTTCTGCATTAACTCATGTTGCTCTAACGATGAAAACATTTTCCACCACTTGATCAACTTCCTAGGAATCTTTACTACCTTCAACACTTTGGATCAAATCAGCGGGTCCATACCTGAATGAAGCAAATATGGTTAGTGACTCGGGACAATACGTGACCTCACCACATTTCCTAGTGGACAAATGCAGGACACAACTTGGCTATATTTGCAAAATGGCCTAAGTGGCTGAAAGTGGCTATTAGTGCAAACTTGACAAAGTTGACCCCTAATGCATGAGAAATACTCCATTTAAAGCTTACATGACTCTAATATCCCGACAATCATGGTCTTAAAAATTACTTTGCGGAAAGAGACCCTTTTTTGCAAAAATGGCCGATGTGGCCAAATGTGGCTAGGGACGCAAACATGACATGGCCATCCTTAAAGTGATATGACACCGAGTTGTAAACTCAAGATCCTAAGACATGGGTTATTGAACCACTTTTGCGAAAATAACTCTATTTCGCAAGAATGGCCGATGTGGCCAAAAGTGACTAGACATGCAAATTTGACAGGAATGAACCTTAGAATTAAGAGGACACTTTATTGTAGACTCAAGATCCTAAGACGGGAGATAACAAACTACTTTGAGGAAATACTTCTATTTTTGCAAAAACGGCCAATGTAGCCAAATATGGCTATACATGCAAGATTTGGCTACGACCCTGTAAGCTAAGAACCTAGGACCTACTAGGAAGACTGGACCCTATGTGGGTTGCCTACGTATCCCGCCCCGGAAGACGAGAATCAGGTTCGCGTAGTTCTGGAAGATGCAACTAATTTGAAAAAAAAATTATATTTTTTGTCTTTTTGAAAAATGATGAAAAATGTAAAAACTTTTGGATTTTCCTTTTCATTTTTGAATTTTGGAAAATGTAAAAATCTTTTGGACTTTCTTTTTCTCTTTTTTTTTGAATTTTTTTTTTTGAAAAATAATGGGAAAGTATAAAATCTTTTTTTTTTGGATTTTTTATTTTCACCCTTTTTTTGATTTTTGGAAAACTATGAAAGAAAAATGTGAGTGGGCCCTACTTGCTTCATTTTTCACCTTTCTTTCCAAGACATCGGTCCATCGAATGACCTTTTACCCGCATAGATGCAACATTTAGCACATAGAATGATTAAATATCATTTTGGGCCATGGGCCCATTTTGACAAAATTTGGACAGGCTTCCTACAAAGGGACACGGTACCTGGGACCGAGACCTACTAGGTCTAAATGACATGATGCAAATGAAAATGACCTAAAGACTGACCTAAGTTTGGGGTTCACTAACAAGGCAATTCGGGGAAGCGTATGGTCGATGGTGGTTGCTCAAGCTTTCCACCCACTTTATACGTCCTACGGCCTCCCCTCCTAAATTAAGGGTGACTCAACAAAGAGTTTGTGCACGTGACGCGTGCTCCGAGACTTGTTGCAGAAAGAATTGACCGGGTAATGCATATGCTGACAGTTATAAAGCAGTAAACACATAAAGCAAAAACTGTAAACACATAAACAACTAGCAAATAACAAAATATAAAAACATAATAAAAATTAAGTAAAGCTAATGAAAAAAAAGAAAAACAAACATAAAAACCACAACCAAATATTCTAAAAGCCACCAAAATCAAGTACTAGCTCGAACCCGCAAATTCCCAGCAGAGTCGCCAGAGATGTCACACCCTTTTTTTAAGACCACACTAACCCTCTTAAATAAATAAAAAAAATTGTAAAGCTCAAAAAGGTTTTCAATTAGAAAGTGACAAAAATTCGTGCTCAAAAGGATTAACTCAGAGTCGCCACCTGATATTTGATTTCGGTGTGTCAGGTCACCGTTTTTTCTAAACATAATTTTTTTCCTTTTAAAATACTTGAGACTCCAAAACTAAATCTGCACCAGAGGTTTGGGTAAAGGGGTTCATTTGACTCGGGGAGAAGGTGTTAGGCACTCCCCAAGTCCCGTAACTTAGTTGCTGATAACTTAGGATTTTTACGTGTTTATGCCCCTACTTGCCTATGCTTTGAGTATAAATTGATACAAAATAGTCCCAAAATGCTCACAAGTTGTGCTTGATTGCAGGTTTGATCGACAAAGTGACAAAATGTCAAAGATCGGCTCAAAAAGGAGTGAAACTTGCTCAAATATCAAAGACCGAGAGAATTGAAGAAGAAAGGGCCTAGTGCGGACCGCGTAACAGTGACCGCGGCCGCACTAGGAGGTTCAGAGACATGACATATTCAGGCTTAAAGTCACGCGGCCGCGGTAGAATTTTCGCGGTCCGCGGTAAAGCTTCGCGGCGACACTCTTGCTTTGTGCGGTCCGCGTTCATAAGGTTCAGAGAAGGGCACTTGTGATCACGCGATCCGCGGTCACGACTGCGCGGACCACGCCATTTGCCATCGTAGCCGCGGTACACTTCCAAGTGGTCCGCGTCCCCCAGTTCAAGTTATCAAACAGTTGAAGTCCAAGAGCCAGTGCGGCTGCGGTCCGTTTTGTGCGGCCCGCACTGAACCCGCAGGGGTATTTTAATCCAGTTTTTCCAGCCTAATATAAATAGAACATTTTACTATTATTAGGTATCGGTTTTATCTGGGAACTAGAGACGAAAGTTGTGCTTGGTGTTGTAGCCATTTTTGGCATATTTTGCTTCCCATTAACAATAGATTATTGTAGTTTCTTCTTAGTAATTAATTAATATGTTTAGTTCTTCATCTATTTATTCAGTTTCTTCTTTAATTATGCATAGCTAAACCCATTAGCTAGGGTTGTGGCTCAACCCTAGTGTGGGTAATTGATGGGTGTTGCCATATAGGGTTAGATTGATATTGGGTGTTTGCTATTTGGGTTGATTTTATATTTTTATTCAAGAATTGGTGGTTGCAAACGCTGATTCAAGCTTAGTGGGTTTAACTCTTCTTGAGAAAGAGAGTCTATGACCCCAAAATTGACTCAACAAGAAATTGGGATGGACCCATGAGAAATGGTAGTCCCAATTAACGGGTTAAATCTCGAGAGAGTAATCACCCTACTTGAACCCTAGTTGCTTGGTCTCATTGGCCTATCCAATTGGTCTCGAGAGAGTCAATTGGGCAAAATCACTCTCTCTACCGAGAGGTGTGAGAGTGGGTGCAATTGTGCAACGGTTTCAGCATAATCCCCAAATATGTCAATCTATCCTTAGTAATATCTAGCCGTCAATTAGCCACCTAGGTGATGCTACGACCCTAGTGCTCTTCTTCCCATTAATTACAACTTAGCAATATTCTCCTAGCATAATTTAGCTTTAATCCTTAGTTTTATAATAGTGGTTATAAATACAAAAACTCAAAAAATGTTTGAAGTGACATTAGAAGCACAACCGCAACTCTAGGCTAGACAGAAAATACAACTCCACTACTAGCTCCCTATGGAAATTTGATCCTGGACCTCTATTCGGGTAAAAGCTATTGCGACCCGCTCTTCCTACCATAATGTTAGTGTCGAGTCGGCAGCGATCACTTTTTGGCACCGTTGTCGGGGAGCTTACGGTGTTGACTATCTGTTTAGTTAGTTTTGTGTTTTACTTCTGTTTCCTTCTTGTTTACTAATTTTGTTTGTGTCGATCACTATCAGGTACAGTGGCTCTTAATTCAAATGACCCTCTCGGCAATGTGATAGCGGGGGAGGAGGTAGAGGATCTAGAACAAGATGAGGTCTTACCTCAAGTTCCATGGAGAGGCCGAAATGCCAATATAAATGCAAATGAGAACAACAATATTCCAGACCCTCCTTTGGCACTGCCGAGAGTGGCTCCCAAAGTTCTACCAAATCAAGGATATGCCAGTGCTATTGTTCCTCCCCGAATCCGGGCGGGGAACTTTCAAATCACAAATGTTATGTTGACCTTACTCGAGCAAAGAGGGTATTTCACGGGTGCCTCCAATCAAAATGCGTACAATCACTTAAAGGGGTTCGTGGATACATGCTAGGGTAGCAAGGAGACAAACATGTCCGAGGATGCGTTGAGATTGATGCTTTTCTAGTTCTCTCTTCGTGGTAAAGCATTGGATTGGTTAGAAAGGCTCCCCAATCATTCTATTACAACATGGGATGAACTGGCGGACAAATTTATTTCCAAGTTCTTTTCTCCAAGTCATATGGCAGCTCTTCGAGATGAAATTCTAGCTTTCAAGCAAGAGCCAACGGAACCTTTGCACGAGATATGGGAAAGATATAGAACAATGGTGAAAGATTGCCCTAATAACAACATGATCGAGGCTGTGATTCAACAAACCTTTTATCGGAGCATCAACACCATGAATCAATGCATTGTGAACCAATTGGCCGGAGGGAACTTTATGAAACTTTCTTACTAAGAGGCATGTGATGTACTTGATGAAATGGCCGACACCTCTTAGGCATGGCAAAACCGAGCAAATGTGCCCCAAGGTGACCCCACGGTCATCCATTTGCACAAGGAATTGCATGATCATGGCCAAGCCATCACCGAGCTTACAACAACTATGAATCAATTGGCAAAGGCGCAATTGCAACAAGTCCAAAATTCGTGCCAAGTCAATGCAATGGAAGGTGTTTCTATGTTGAAAAGGAGGCAAACAAGACAACAACCTCAAGGTAATTGTGAACAATATGACATGTTGGTGGTTATTCAAATGAGTGCTATGATGATCAAAGCGAAGAGGTCCAATATGTCAATAACTACCAAGGGAATAGAGGCAACTCTTCGAATCAACAATGGCGTCCTCCAGGAAATTGGAACAATCAACACCAAGGCGGAGGTAATTGGAATAACAACAACCAAAACAACAATTGGGTTAATCAAAGAAACCAAGGAAATTGGAATGTCAATAAAAATAATTGGGGCAACAACAACAATCAAGGAGGGTGGAACAATAACGGGAACCAAGGCAAACGAGGGCAAGGCTTTCAAAGACCCCCCATGTACCAACAACCGAACAATCCACCCCCTTTCCTTATCAAGGTCCGAGTTCATCCGGAAGTGATATAGGAAGAATTGAAAGCATGTTCGAGCAAATGATGAAAAAGAACCAAGATTCTGAGGCCCAATTAGCTTCGCATAACACATCTATCCGGAATTTGGAGGTGAAATTAGGCCAAATCTCTCAAGCATTGAATACTCATCCCAAGGGTGCTCTACCAAGTGATACAGTGGTGAATCCGAAGGGTGGGAATAATAATCATGTGATGGCAGTTACAACAAGAAGTGAGAGAGGCGGTGATGTGAATGCCTCGATGCAAAAACAAGCTATGGATGAAGATGTTGAGTTGCGGGATGATGATGTACTTTTGATTGTTGATGATATGGTTAATAAAAATGTGAACAATGATGTGCGGATTGATATTGATGATGAAGCCGAGGTGGAGACTCAAGATACCATAAACCCGTCTAGGGAACACGTGATTGACATTGTACAAAAGGCCAAGGCACCTTTGCCTAGGCCACCTCCACCTTATCCTCAACGGTTAGCAAAGCAAAAGAGTGACAATCAATTCAAAAAATTTATTGACATGATGAAAAGCCTCACAATCAATGTCCCTTTGGTTGAGGCACTTGAGCAAATGCCGGGGTATGCGAAGTTCATGAAAGATTTGGTTACAAAGAAGAGGTCGATGGAGTGTGAAAATATTAAGATGTCTCATAAAGTGAGTGCCATAGTGCATTCAATGGCACCCAAGCTTGAGGATCCCGGAGCTTTTACTATCCCTTGTACTATCGGAAGTGCGGATTTTGCTAAGGCCCTTTGTGACTTGGGGGCTAGTATTAATTTGATGTCGTACTCGGTCTTCAAAACTTTTGGAATTGGGCAACCTCGACCTACCTCAATGAGACATCAAATGGCGGATCGATCGATGAACCGACCCTTGGGCATAATTTATGATGTTCTTGTCCGTGTTGATAAATTCATATTGCCGGCCGACTTTGTCATATTAGATTGTGAGGTGGACTTTGAAGTGCCGATTATTCTTGGTAGGCCTTTCCTAGCTACGAGGAAGGCATTGGTTGATGTTGAAGCGGGTGAGTTGACATTCTGAGTGGGAGATGAGAAGGTGGTATTCCATGTTTGCAAATCAATGAGACTACCCAATAGCACGGAGGTGTGTTCATTTGTGGACATTGTCACAGTTGTGATAGTGGATGACACAAGTTCCATGATCAATGTTGAAGATCCTCTTGAGGTCGTGCTTCTTAATATGGATGTCAATGATGTTGCTAGTAGAGTGGAGTGCGTGAATGCATTGCACGGTATGGGTTCATATTCTTATGAGCCTAGAAGGCTATCTTTGGATCTTGAAAACCGCAAAACTCCACTAACAAATCCATCGATTGAGGAGCCACCGGTGTTGGAGTTGAAGCCACTTCCTCCACACCTCAGGTATGAATTCTTGGGTTCAAATTCTACTTTACCTGTTATTCTTTCTTCTTGCCTTACTAACATGCAGGTTGAGGCCACCTTGGCGGTTCTTCAAAAGCGAAAAAGGGCAATCGGATGGACTCTAGCTGATATTCGGGGTATAAGCCCCGCCTTTTGCATGCATAAAATCATATTGGAGGAGGATGTGATGCCTTCACTTGAGCATCAAAGAAGACTAAATAAGGCTATGCAAGAAGTAGTAAATAAAGAGGTTATCAAGTGGCTTGATGCCGGTGTGGTTTATCCCATTTCTGACAGTTCATGGACTTCTCCGGTGCAATGTGTACCGAAGAAAGGTGGAATGACTGTGGTGACCAATGACAACAATGAGCTTATTCCGACTCAGACAGTGACGGGTTGGAGAGTTTGTACGGATTACCGGAAGCTTAACAAGGTGACTAGAAAAGATCATTTCACGTTGTCGTTCCTTGACTAAATACTTGATCGTCTTGCGGGCCGGGCTTTCTATTGCTTTCTGGATGGTTACTCGGGGTACAATCAAATTCTAATTGCCCCAGAAGACCAAGAGAAGACCACCTTTACATGTCCTTATGGCACATTCGCTTTCTCTAGAATGCCATTTGGATTATGTAATGCTCCGGCGACCTTCCAACGTTGCATGATGGCTATTTTCACCGACATGGTGGAGGATATCTTGGAGGTCTTCATGGATGATTTCAGCGTGGTTGGGGATTCTTTTGAGGAATGATTGGTAAACTTGGATAGAGTGTTGGCTCGGTGTGAAGATACCAACCTTGTTCTAAATTGGGAAAAGTGCCATTTTATGGTAGAAGAAGGTATAGTGTTGGGTCACAAGATCTCGAAGCAAGGAATTGAAGTTGATAAGGCCAAGATCGAGATTATTTCAAGGCTTCCTCTCCCTACTTCTGTCAAAGGGGTGAGGAGTTTTCTGGGGCATGCGGGTTTCTACCGGAGGTTCATCAAAGATTTTTCTAAGGTAGTTAACCCGTTGTGCAAATTGCTAGAAAAAGATGCCAAGTTTGTTTTCGATGAGAAGTGCATGGAGGCTTTTGAGCTCCTTAAACAAAATATGACAACTACCCTCATCATCACCGCACCAAATTGGAGCTTACCATTTGAGCTCATGTGCGATGCTAGTGACATTGCGGTGGGGGCGGTTTTAGGCCAAAGGATCAACAAGATATTCCATCTGGTGTACTACTCAAGCAAGAACATGAATGAGGCTCAAAGGAACTACACAGTCACCGAAAAGGAGTTATTGGCTATTGTTTTTGCTATGGAAAAGTTCTGTCCTTACCTTATGGGGGCCAAAGTTATTGTGCACACCGACCATGCCGCCCTTAGGTATTTGATGACCAAGAAAGATTCAAAGGCAAGATTGATAAGATGGGTTCTTCTTCTTCGAGAGTTTGATTTAGAAATTGTTGATCGGAAGGGTAGTGAGAATCAAGTGGCGGACCACTTGTCCCGTTTGGAGGAGGAGGGCAGGCCTTGTGACGGCCTTGAGATCAATGATACATTTCCCGACGAGCAACTCCTTGCGGTGTCAATGAGTGGATTGCCGTAGTTTTCTAATGTTGCCAACTACCTTGTAACCGGAATAATCTCGTGTGAGCTCTCTTCTAACCAAAGGAAAAAGCTCAAGCGGGATAGTTTGGATTTCTATTGGGATGAGCCATACTTGTTCAAGATTTGCACGGATGGTGTGATTCGTAGATGTGTTCCGGAGGAGGAACAATTGAGTATCCTAGAGGCTTGCCATTCTTCACCCTATGGTGGCCATCATGGCGGGGCGAGGACGGCCTCAAAGGTACTCAGTTGCGGATTTTATTGGCCTACCTTGTTTAAAGATGCCGGTGATGTGGTCAAAAGATGTGATGAATGCCAACGAGCCAGCGGAATTTCAAAAAAGGGGTGAGATGCCCCTCAATACGATTCTCGAGGTAGATATTTTTGATGTTTGGGGCCTCGACTTCATGGGTCCTTTTGTGAGCTCTTATGGAAACACTTACATTCTTGTGGCAGTAGATTATGTCTCCAAGTGGGTTGAAGCTGTGGCTTTACCCAACAATGAAGACCGGAGTATTGTGGCATCTCTCAAAAAGAGTATCTTCACGAGGTTTGGCACTCCCCGTGCTATCATTAGTGACGGGGGATCTCACTTTTACAACAAGGCTTTTGATTCATTTCTTGCCAAATATGGAGTTAATCGCAAAGTGACAACCCCCTATCATCCTCAAGCTAGCGGTCAAGTGGAAGTCTCCAACCGAGAAATTAAGAGTATCTTGTCTAAAACTGTCAATGCTAATAGGACCGATTGGTCGAAAAAATTGGATGATGCTTTTTGGGCCTATCGGACAGCTTACAAGACCCCAATTGGTATGTCTCCGTACCGGTTGGTTTTTGGGAAAGCTTGCCATCTTCCGGTGGAATTGAGCACAAGGCTATGTGGGCCTTGAGGAAGTTGAACTTAGAATGGGATGTTGCTGCAAATCTGAGGGTTGAACAACTTAATGAGCTCGATAAGTTTAGATTACATGCATACTCCAGCTCGTCCTTGTACAAGGACAAAATGAAGTACCTTCACGACAAATATGCTCGGGGCAAGGAGTTCAAAGTTGGGGATATGGTTCTCTTGTTTAATTCCCGGCTACGTCTATTTCCGGGTAAGCTCAAGTCAAAATGGAGTGGGCCATTTGAAATTGTGTTCGTGACCCCATTTGGTGCTCTTGATCTAAAAAACAAAAATGGTGAAGTCTTCAGAGTTAACGGCCACCGGGTCAAGCATTATCTTGGAAAGTTCGATGGCAGCCACGTAGTGGCACTTCTTCATCTAAAGTGATGTGGTGGTAACATGCATCGTGCCGCAACGTTAAATCAGGCGCTTCTTGGGAGGCAACCCATGTCTTTTTTTTTCTTTCTCTTTGATTTTCTTTGTAGCTTAGGAATTTTTGAGCTAATTGTTTGTGAGATGTTGTAGGGATTGTGTTGAAGCAGTGCAAAACAAAGTATGAAAATTGCATAGTCTCTGAAGTTGCCAGTACGGCCGTGGTGCACTTTGCGCGGTCCGCACCGGCATGAGTTTAGAAGGGGACTCTCTGAAGTTCATCACCGCACCGCGGTCAAGTTAGTGCGGTCCGCAGAGGACTTACGCGGCCGCGTTCCACTTGTGTGTGGTCCGCGTTGGGTGATTACTGAAGGGTCACACAAATATACCCAGTGCGGTCCGCGGTCGCTTTTGTGTGACCGCACTGGTAGGTGAGTACGGGTCCAACTGGGTATCTATAAATAGAGACCAAGGGTCTCATTTTACCCTTTTCACAATTTGAAAACCCAGAACCCTAATTCTACTGTTCATCCTTTGCCAAGACTGAAATTATTGCTTGTTTGGATAGATTGCATTCATTCTTCCTAATCCTGGTAACATTTCATGCATTCATGATTAATTACTTTCTTATTTTTATTTTATTTGCTTGCCAGTAGTCTGTAACTTCTTTTTTTTCATTATTTTCTTCGAATTTGTTAGTCTAGGGTAACTTTCATGTTAGTTTAAAGTAACTAAGGATTGGGTACCTGAGTAAGGACAAGTAGGGGTAAAAATTTGAACAAAAATAGAAGAAAACATGCAACCCTAGCTTAGTCCTTGAAATTGACCCAGTGCGATCCGCGGTCGTCTTAGCGCAGTCCGCGGTGCCCTAATGCGGTCTGCGTTATTCTTCCACGCGGTCCGCGATGCTTGATTGACTGAGGAATAACTTGTGTCCAGCGCGGCCGCGGTAACTTTTGTGTGGTCCGCGCTGGCCCAACGCGGTCGCGTACCCGTTTTACGCGGACCGCGATGCTTTGATTCAGAGAAGGACTTTAGTTGGTACTTGATCAATGCGGACCGCGGTAGCCTTTGCATGGTCCGCAGTACCCCCAACGCGACCGCGCTTACTTGTGCGCGGGCCGCGGTGACTGGTCTACAGCAGTGTCTGCAACAATTTTGTTTGCTGTCTGCAACTTTAATTCATTCACCTGTTTCACTGCCTGTGCTTCAACTAACAATGTTAGATGCATTTTCTTGCAGACAATGGTAAAACAACGAGGAAGAGGTGCCAAACAGCCCGGCCGAGGTGACTTCTCCTGGGGAGGATAAGGGAAACAAGTTAAACTCACTCCTCGACCTAAACTGAAAACAAGGAAACAAGTTGTTATAGATGACCAATCGGGGAGTGAGTACGTACCCTCTCAAGACCTCTCTTCTGACTCAAGGCCAGCTCCTGCAGTCCCAGCTTCACATACTGCCCAAGCCCCACAATGTGTACCTTCTGAGTCGTCTGATGGCTTAACAGTAGGCAGCGGTGAATACTCCACCTCCCCCACAACTTCAGTATCTGGGGAGAGTGCAGAAGGTGGGACTAATAGTGATAATGAGGTACAGGACAGTGGTGTGCCCCAGGTTGGGGGTGTTGAATGAACTAGAAAACCTGAAGTTTGGGAAGATCGATTTGTCAGCCAGGTGGCGTTCCACAAGTTTAGGGAATGGTGGCCATTACGGAAGTTGATTCTTGAGAGAAGCTTCATTGACAAAGGACCTTCTTCCCCTACACCCCAATGTGCATAGATAGTTTCAGGCTCGAGTGGGTTGGAAGTTCTTAAAAGACAATTGTTTGAAGGCGAATGAGCATATGGTCAAGGAATTTTACAGCAATGTGGCCCATATCTTGAAGGACACTAAGGTGACCAAGGTGAGAAACAAAAATGTGGTATTCACCGGGAGGGCACTGAATGAATACTTGGGGTTCATTGATGAAGATGAGTCCCTTTACAATGAAAAGTTAGCAATGGGCGAGGAGGTTCGTCTGTGGTTAGCTTCATACCTAGCAATCCCGGGTACGGTTCCAGAGTGGTTATAAGTAGGGGCCAAAATACTTTCGGAGAACTTTCAACTTCGAGGCTAGAGGGTGGTTGACCTTTGTGTGCAGTCGGCTCGACCCGACCACCCATGATCAGACTATTTCACTTGCCCGGGTGGTTCTTATTGCTTCTATTATGGCAGGCTATCCTATCAATGCGGACAATGTGATGTCCCGTACCATTTCTGCAGTGGGGGTTGAGCATGACCGGAACTACCTTTTTCCCAGCACCCTCACAATGTATTTCCGGGACTTGGAGGTGGAGAAGAGACCGTTTGACGTCAAGGTCAAACATGTGGCTCTGTTCCCTTGGTACAGTTTGAAGGGGTCAGATAACCCCAAAGACAAAAATTACAAGCCGCCTGCTTCTACCCCAGCTTGCCAGTCTGAGGAGCCAGTTACGGTAGAGTCTTCTGTTGATCCCTCCACAGAGCCTTCCACCATGCCTGCTGCCACCACTGTTGATGATTTGCCTCCAGGACCCTCCTCTTCTACTGGCCCCAGTACTTCAGCAGGCCCGGGAGTTTCTTCTTCCCAGACTCATCCTTTCACGGTCCATCAGTTGAGCCATCACTAGCCAGTTTGAACAACTGGATATCAGCTGCGACATCCAAGTTGTCTACATTGTTTGCTATAGTTGAGGCCACTCAGCACCTTCCACTACTCAGATTCCTCAGTCCATTGAGGATACACTGAAAAAGCTCCTAGACAATCAGGAGAAGATTATGAGGACTCAGGACGCCTTGACTAAGGCAGTGGATTCACATGGCAAGGCTTTGAGGGAGCTTGCCAAGGAGCACAAGAAGATGAGGAAGTCAAAGGCTTCCAAAGAGTTGGTGAGAGTGCTAAGGACTGATGTGGACAAGCTATTGCCAGACCAGATACCTTTAGACTTGCTATTCGGGGATCCAACCCCAGTAGCAACACCAGTGCCACAACCACAGCAGGAGCAGGAGCAGGAGCAGGCACCCAGGCCTCCAAGGAAGAAGAGGAAGCTCCCCAGTTCAGTTGGTACAATTATTGAGCTAGCAGACCCACAGGAGACCCCCTCTAGTGATGCACCTATCATCCAGCCGGTCCAGGAGCAGGCCCCAGTCCCAGCAGCTGAGCAGCAGGAGATCGGGAACTAGTTTGAGGTTCCCGTACATACAGAGGACTTGGGGACCGCTGATGATCCCATGCAGACGGACCAGGCCTAGGGAGCTCCTATATCATTTACTTTGTTTTTGATGCTATTTGATAGTTGGAATTGAGGACAATGCCAACTTTTATTCGTGGGGGTGCACCCTACTTTTATCTAGATGACTGTATATATTGATTCTTAGTTTATGTTTTTGTTAATATTTTTTATTATTTTGGGCTATATATAACTTTACATTTCTGTATGTATTCATCTCCGTTGTATATTCTACTTCCATATTGTACATATTCATTCTATTTTCTATTTTCGCAAAAAAATTTCGTTTTTAGCTTTGTAGTTAGGCTCGTAGCCTCTTGTTTTGTTATTGACGCCTCCAATAAGCCCTTGGTTTTCTTAATGCCACGATTCTTTCCAAGGGTGGAGTATTGTGCGAACCGAGTGGCTCTTCCCAATGATAGATGGTGTGACTACCTTCTTAAGGGTTTGAGTCCGTTTCTTTGATTTTTCTTTTGTTTTTGTTAGTTGTAGTTAAAGGTACCTCAAGCAAAGCTTCACTTGGGCATAGCACATTTGCCTTTGATCCCATGGTCAAAGACATAATGTTGTGTTCAGGATTGTGAAAGACGTGGCTTTGAGACTCTTGCGTTGACCAAACAATCATCATGTGGTCTTTTTGGACCATTGTGTGCTTGAATCGTAACTAAGGTCATGGTGGGCCCTCGACTCGATGTCTTTAGCAATCCCCTAGCATGTGTGGTAAGGAATCGAAATGTGAGTCCAAGTCCCGAGCCAATGGTCTAGAACTTACCCTGAATGTTTATTGAGGCGAAATCCTAGGTGAAATTTGACTTGAGAAGTGATTATAGGCTCTCGTTGATCCAAATGTTAAATTGAACAATTCCATAGCCTACCAATGAGATGATCCCTAGTTAACCCTTTTGAGCCTTAAACCTTTTTCTTTCAAGAGTCAATGCTACAAGCCTATACCCGTTCTAAATGGTTACCCTCTCTTGGCACCCAAATCTTCCCTTGAGTAATGGCAAATATCCAAGTTTGGGGGGAGAGACAAGAAAGGAAGCAAAGTGGCAAAAAGGTACAAAAGCAAAAGAAAAGGAAGGCAATGAAAAAGCAAGAAAAGAAAAAGACAAAAAGAAAGTCCAATGTGAACAAGAATAAAAAAAGGGACTCAAGGAAAACAAAAGTGAAAAAGGTGTGTGGAAAAAGTAGAAAAAGGAGAAATGTTTTGAATTGTATAAGAAAGAGTGACAATGTGTCTTTCTAACCCTTTGTAAAGAAGTGAAATACTCAAAAGAGTCAAGAGAGTTGTGCCAAAATGAATCAAAAGAAATGCTTAAGGGAAGATTGAACCCACTTGAATAAAAATATGTCCTACCCTACCTAAAAGCCTTCACAATGACTCCACAAAAGACCTATTTGATCTCGAGTTGAAGGGAGCTTACATTAGTGGATACTTACATAAGGGGCAAGCATATGGTACTTAGAGCCGGACTTGTGACCTTCTTCTTGAGAGAGATGAGCGAAATTCCATTAACCTCCGTTTGTGTGTCAATACTTAAAAGGTGAGGTTTGCTTAGGGAGAGTTGAGGATGTGAGAGTTTAGGTTCCACAATGACCAAAGTAAGTAAAAAGCTCTTTGATGAAATGTGTCAACTCTTGATGCTCTTGTGTCACACTTGATCCATAGTTTTCAAAGTTTTAAATGTGTTAATGATGCATTCGTATTGAAGGCAATTGTTAGTCCCAATTGATGCTTGTTGAGGTTATTTCAGGATAGCTGGAATTACTTGGACGTTCCTTTAAGTGGTGGGTTTTATTTTGTTTGCTTGAGGACAAGCAAAGGCTTAAGTTTGGGGGAGTTGATAACTTAGGATTTTTACGTGTTTATGCCCCTACTTGCCTATGCTTTGAGTATAAATTGATACAAAATAGTCCCAAAATGCTCAAGAGTTGTGCTTGATTGCAGGTTTGATTGACAAAGGGACAAAATGTCAAAGATCGGCTCAAAAAGGAGTGAAACTTGCTCAAGTATCAAAGACCGAGAGAATTGAAGAAGAAAGGGCCTAGTGCGGACCGCGTAACAGTGACCGCGGCCACACTAGGAGGTTCAGAGACATGACACATTCAGGCTTAAAGTGACGCGGCCGTGGTAGGATTTTTGCGGTCCACGGTGAAGCTTCGCGGCCGCACTCCTGCTTTGTGTGGTCCGCGTTCATAAGGTTCAGAGAAGGGCACTTGTGAACACGCGATCCGCGGTCATGACTGCGCGGACCGCGCCAGTTGCCATCGCGGCCGCGGTACACTTCCAAGCGGTCCGCGTCCCTCAGTTCAAGTTATCAAACAGTTGAAGTCCAAGAGCCAGTGCAGCTGCGGTCCATTTTGTGCGGCCCGCACTGAACCCGCAGGGGTATTTTTGTCCAGTTTTTCCAGCCTAGTATAAATAGAACATTTTACTATTATTAGGTATCGGTTTTATCTGGGAACTAGAGACGAAAGCTGCGCTTGGTGTTGTAGCCATTTTGGCATATTTTGCTTCCCATTAACAATAGATTATTGTAGTTTCTTCTTAGTAATTAATTAATATGTTTAGTTCTTCATCTATTTCTTCATTTTCTTCTTTAATTATGTGTAGCTAAACCCATTAGCTAGGGCTGTGGCTCAACCCTAGTATGGGTAACTGATGGGTGTTGCCATCTAGGGTTAGATTGATATTGGGTGTTTGCTATTTAGGTTGATTTTATGTTTTTATTCAAGAATTGGTGGTTGCAAATGCTAATTCAAACTTAGTGGGTTTAACTCTTCTTGAGAAAGAGAGTCTATGACCCCAAAATTGACTCAACAAGAAATTGGGATGGACCCATGAGAAATGGTAGTCCCAATTAACAGGTTAAATCTCGAGAGAGTAATCACCCAACTTGAACCCTAGTTGCTTGGTCTCATTGGCCTATCCAATTGGTTTCGAGAGAGTCAATTGGGCAAGATCACTCTCTCTACCGAGAGGTGTGAGAGTGGGTGCAATTGTGCAACGGTTTCAGCATAATCCCCGAATATGTCAATCTATCCTTAGTAACATCTACCCGTCAATTAGCCACCTAGGTGATGCTACGACCCTAGTGCTCTTCTTCCCATTATTACAATTTAGCAATATTCTCCTAGCATAATTTAGCTTTAATCCTTAGTTTTATAATAGTGGTTATAAATACAAAAACTCAAAAAATGTTTGAAGTGACATTAGAAGCACAACCGCAACTCTAGGCTAGATAGAAAATACAACTCCACTACTAGCTCCCTGTGAAAATTCGATCCCGGACCTCTATTCGGGTAAAAGCTATTATGACCCGCTCTTCCTACCATAGTGTAGTGTCGAGTCGGCAGCGATCAGTTGCGTATCCAATTTAGTTGGATTTTAAAATATTCAAGTTGAGGTAAAATCCCGTAAAAGCAAAATAAACACACATGAGGCTCGAGGTTGTCCCCACCTAATGAAAATAAAAATAAAAATACTACGAGTTCTATTATCGACCTCCAAATACAAATACTTCGGTGCATACCCCAGAATAAATATATATAAATCCTTCAGGGCATTCCCCGGATAAATTTAACTAAGGGAATGACTTCTCGCCTCGAGACCAACAAAAATCCTAAAGCTTACCTACCCAAATGTGGTCGGCCTAAACATGCTCCTAACGAACAATATCATCAATAAAGAAAATAAAAGGAACTAAATAAAATAACTAAGTAAAAGAACAATTCAATTCATGCTCATATTTTGTTTTTAACTTTTCATTTTTATTAGGCCAAGCCCGATACCTAAAGCATGGAACAAATTAATTGTCAATGGGCTCTGACCTTTCTACCACTCCCCATGGCCATTTGCACTCAAAAAGCGAAGCTATTATGAAGTCTCAGAGCAACTAGGCAAACAAATAGGAAGAACTATGTACGAAAGATAAAATAAAGTAAAGAAATGATGAATTGAAGCACGATGAGGGCCTTCCAAACTCCAGCTAACCCACCCTTATATTCTGTTTCTTGACATCTGAACCTCTAAATTCCATGTGATATTAAAACTTTAAAAACACTTGGATATTAGTTCAGATCTCAAAGACGGTTGGGCAGAGGAGTTAAGACAACTAAACAATTAGATATAGTGTCAACAATGGAGCAAATATTTTAACAATATACACCTAGGAAAATGAAATGATCTTGACACATCAGTTAACATGATACTCAAGGAATCACTTTCGACATCTAACCGTTTTCCAGTTATGCATTTACACACTTTTTAAATTGATGACCATAACTAAAACAGTTCAAATCTTCCCGATGCATTTTCTCAAAAACATAAGCATGATCTATGGGATTCAACAACGAGAGTGACAAAATTTGAACATCTAACACAAATTAACAGCAATTATAACTGAATAAGACGTGGGGTTCTGAACATCAGCTTGCAGCATATGAAAGTCAAATATGAGATCGACACTTCGAGCTATCAGAGTCAAGATGAACGATGTAAATATCAGTGTTACGATAGTTCAACAGAGAGGATTCAAACGAAAGAAACGCACGGAAAACTGATAACATATGGCAATACGCTTAAATCCACAAAGAAGGCAGCTAACACCATATTAAAAGTGAAAATAACCTCTGAACTTACAAATAAATACATCTCGCTTGAAGACCATCAACTCATCACGTTTAATTACATACAAGTTGGCATACAGGATCAAAATCGCTCATCGTCATTTACACATTCAATTGCATAGGAAGCACAGAAGAGAAAACACTCTGATATAGTTCAAGAAGGAGCAGATTCGACTTGATCATCTTACTTAAACTAAACAGAACTCAAATTCACACCAATCAACTACCCAGGCTCTTATTGTACTTCAATCAATCATAAAATGAAAGTAAAAGAATCAGAAATGAACCTGAACTGAAAATTTTCAATTACTTCGACTTTGAATGTTCAGACAAAGAAATCTAGCAATGAAATGGAATCGAGCAAGTACAGTGGCTAGACTGGACCAAGAATCACGACCTTAAACCTCGGACGACACCTCGAATCTCAAACCAGATGCAAACCTCGAACCTAAACTTTAATCGAATTCCACGTTTGAAGCAAAATCCAGAAAAAAATGAATTAAGATCTTTTATATGTTTCTGATTTTCTGAGTTAGAAACAAAATTTGAAAGAAACTCAAGCTCTTTTTTTTTTGAATTTTTGAAAGAAAGAAAATTGAAAAAAAAATCCCAATGAAAGAAAGAACCCTAATTTTTCTCCATCTCCAATCTTTCTTGAAATGTTTTTCCGAAATCTCTGCCCAAAACCTCAATATATAACTCTCTCTCGATGCTTCTCCTTCTTCAGCAAGAAATCATGTGGGGCCACAAAATCAAATCCGGAAATCCTCTTTTACAAACAAAAATCGGAAAAATGAAAACTTTGGACAAAAATCTTCATCCAATGGTTCCCATTCTTCCAAAATTTATTCAAGGGTTCAGATTTGCTTCAAAAAAAACAAAAAGAATGAAGAGAGGCGTGAATCGGTTTAAAGAATCATGAGATTTGTACGAGTAGGTGACGTGGAAGAAGGAGATGAGAGGAGGGGGGACCATGGGGGATCATATGAGGCGAGTTTGGGTGAGTGACTCGTCCGATTTCGGTGAGTCTTGATCGGCAGAGGACTGCGGCTGTTTGGTTTCAAGATAGGTTTAGGGTTTGGTAAATATTTAGGTTTTATATGGTATGGGATGAGATTTTGGTCGTGGGATTAAAAGGGATGAAGGGCTAGGATTTAGAGGGGAGTGGGGCAGGTTACTAGGTTGATCCGGCGGGTCAAAGGGAAATTGGGCTCAAGGGATCTGGGTTGAGTTGGTGGGCTAAGGTTGGGATCCGAAATTGGGCCTACAAATTGGCGTTTTAACTCTTTTAAACCATAAATAGATAAAACTTGAACCTTTCTTTTAAAATGATTTAAAATTAATTATGATTAATTAAAGTAAAATATGTCATACTATGAAACTATATATTTAATTTAAATATCATTTTTATATAAATTATTATATTCAAAAATAAAAGTAAAAATATATTGAAACAAAAAGATATCGCTATAAAATACTAATGGCCTTAAGTTAAAAATAAGGAAATATATAATGAAACTATTTTTGTATTTTTTTCAATTTTTGTGCCTTTAAAAATAGAACTAAAATTAATAATAAAGTGAAATCACATAGAAATAAGCTCAAGTAATATTCTAAAAATACTATGACTATTAAGGGTAATTCTAATGCGCGGGTCAAAAATTACATGTCTACAACTATTATTATCATCCTAGTGTTTATTATCTTCAGCTACGATTTACCCCTTCATCTTTGATTGATTTGTCCAAAAGAGTTTAACATCTTTTGAGTCAAACAATTTGGCACCGTCTGTGGGAATTTCCATAGCTGTAATCATAGTTCTCATCTAGGTTCTTGAAAGTGATGATTACTGTTTTTCAAACCTCATAAAAACCAACAATGGTGGAGAAAAAAGTGAGACTGAAGATGATAGCAAATGTCTCAAACAACCTCCTGAACTCCTTCAACGAAGCCGGTAGAGAAGACACCGAGAATACAACACCAGGGGTTACATTGAAGGGGGAGATCTCACCTTCTCGGATCTAACGGTCTTACGCGAAAGGCGAGCCTCCACGTCCACGGCGGGAGAAACACCACCAGAAGTCAAAAAGCTGCTAGAGGAATGGTTGACAAATGCTCTGAGCAACATACTCGAAAAAGCCCCTCAAGGAAATGTCGAAAGCTTACCACCTACAAAAATCACAGCTACCATCAACGAACCAAGCACTGCACGAACAGGCAACACCCGCACTGTTGCTGATGCAGGTGGCGATGTGCTCCTAGCCATCTTGAAGAAAATGGAAGAGATGGAAAACGAGAACAAGACGCTCCGTGATCAAATGAAGGAGCATCAGGAAAGAGTTGACAAATTACCAGGTGCCCCTAAGCTATTGTGAAAACACGATGTGGGCCGATTCGTCGAACAGCCATACAACGACGAGGCTACCCCTTATCCTTTCCCAAAAACCTTTAAAATGCCGCCATGCTTGAAAATATACGACGGGACCACGGACCCAGAGGATCATCTAATCCATTATGTTACTGCGGTAAAGGGCAACGATCTGTGCTGCTAAAAAAGTTCGGTAAAACTTTGGCAGGGGGAGCATTGACATGGTACTCCCAGCTACCGACATGATCAATATCAACGTTTGAAGAGATGGCGGATAAATTCGCCACCGTTCATGCTGGGGCGAAGAAGGCTGAAGCTAGGGTCAACGATATCTTTGCCGTTAGACAAACGACGGGCGAGGGACTTCGGGATTTCTTGGCCCGATTCAACAGAGTAGGGATGAGCCTACCAGACATGTCAAAGGGATGGCAGTAGCAGCCTTTCAAAATGGGTTAAATGGGAGCGGATCAAAAGTGACCAAAAAACTACTCAGTAGACTCATGAAGTATCCCCCTACCACATGGGAAGAAATTCACAATGCCTACTGTACCGAGGTAAGGGCAGACGAGGATGACCTGAACGGGCCGCTTTAGCGGTTAACATCGGTCCAAACTGAGACAAGGAGATATCGACGCAATGATGGGCGAAGAAGTAAACCACTACACTTCAACCAAGAAAGGCATCAGCCCTATATTCGAACATCCAATGCGCCCCCTCCACGACATGTGGAGGCCGTGCCACGGCACATTGCGCCCCTCCAAAATGAAAGAGGTATTCCTCCACTACTATCTGCTCATAATTTCTATGTTTCCCATTCATAGATAGTGCGCTAGAGAAGCTGGGCACAAAGGTACAATGGCCGCAAAAATGAAATCGGACCCAAGCACCAGGAAGTAAATGTCCTCTGCGAATTCCACCAAGAAAGAGGACATAAGATCGAAGATTGCATAGGTCTATGGCAAGAAGTAGTCAGGATGCTGAACCAGGGGTATCTGAAAGAACTGCTGAGCGACAAAGGAAGAGCCAACTTCGCCCAAGGACGTGACCATCTCAAGGACCTCCAAAGCCACCATCACCAGCACGCACCATACAGATGATCATTGGCAGTGGCGACGACGCGGTAATCAACCACGTGAAGTTCATCACCACCCATAAACTCAAACGAACGGTCACCCACGAACGGTCACCCACGAACGGTATGACGACTTCGAAGAAAGTATCATCTTCGATAAGTCAGATTCCAACGGTTTGCCTTTCCATCACTATGATGCTTTGGTTATAACTTTACGCATTGCTGATACAGATGTAAAAAGAATCATGGTAGATGAAGGAAGCGGCGTGTGTATTGTTCACCCGCGAGTTCTCATGCAAATGAGGCTTGAGGAAAAAATAATATCGTGTTGCATAACACTAACGGGTTTTAACAATGCAGTAGAGCAGACATCCAGAGAAATAGTGCTGCCTGTCCTAGCTGGGGGAGTCACGCTGGAAACAATATTCCACGTCATAAACCAGGAAACAACCTATAATGCCATCATAGGACGACCATGGATACACGCCATGCAAGCCGTCCCCTCAAGTTTCTATCAAGTGATCAAGTTTCCTACCCTATGGGGGATATTCAGCATCCAAGGCGAGCCACGCACCGCCCAGGAATGCTATCGGATCGCCCAAGATTGCATGCACACCAAATAGCTAAATGGCGCAAGCGCGGAGGCGTAACAATCAGCCATGTCGGGAACTAAACCCGACCCACCAACAGAGGCCATCAAAGACCCAGATATCATAGAAGCCTACAAGGCAACTATAGAGGATCTTGACCCAGTCCAATTGGACAATGCTGACGACACAAAAAAGGCTTACATAGGGCACAACCTCTCAGAGTCAGGTAAGTATCGTGAATTTTTAACTAACAATGCTAATTTGTTCTCCTTCTCCCATTCAGATATGCCTGGAATCCCAAAGTACATCGCCACTCACAGACTGAATGTCGACCCACTCTATCCGCCGATACGGCAAATGAGGAGAAAGTTCAATGTTGCGATCAATGAGGCAGTCAACGAAGAGGTGGATAAATTACTCGCCAACAGGTCCATCAGAGAATCGAAATACCCCTAATGGGTCGCCAATGTGGTCATGGTCAAAAAGAAGAATGGGAAATAGCGAACGTGTGTGGACTTTATCGATCTAAACAAAGCATGCCCAAAAGATTCCTTCCCATTACCCCACATTGACCAACTGATCGATGCGACAGCGGGGCACAAATTGCTGAGTGTCTTGGATGCCTACTCCGGTTACAACCAAATTCTAATGGCTGAAGAGGATCAAGAAAAGATGACTTTCATCACTCATCAAGGAACTTACTGCTATAAAGTAATGTCGTTCGGACTCAAGAATGCAGGGGCCACGTACCATAGGTTGGTCACCAAAATGTTCAAAGAGCAGCTCGGCAAGACCATGAAGGTCTATATTGATGATATGCTAGTAAAATCGACAAAGAAGGAATATCACATTAGCCATTTGAAAGAAGCCTTTGAGATATTGAGGTAGTACGGGTGAAGTTGAATCCAGAGAAGTGCGCCTTCGGCATGGACTCAGGAAAATTCCTAGGTTTCCTCGTGTCGCGGAGAGGAATTGAAGTCAACCCAGATCAAATCAAAGCCATCGATGCGATACCATAGGTAATGACCAGCAAAAAGCAAGTGCAAAAACTAACAGGGAAAATAGCTGTCTTATCAAGGTTCATTTCACGATCCTCGGATAGATGCCACAAATTCTTCAACGTGCTGAGAAAAGACCACGGGCTGCAATAGAACGCGGAATGTGTCGATGCCCTGAGGAAACTAAAGGCGTATCAGTCTTCGCCGCCACTACTCGTCAAAGCGAATCCAGGCGAGTGTCTGCTTGTGTATTTGGCATTTTCTGAAGTTACGGTGAGTGCAGTCTTGGTCCGTGAAAATAAAGGTACGCAATCTCCGATTTATTATATCAGCAAAACTTTAATCGATGCTGAGACAAGGTACCCTCACCTTGAAAAGCTAGCTCTAGCACTGGTCGTGGCTTCACGGAAGCTTAGACCGTATTTTCAATGACAACCCATAAAAGTAGTAACGACCTTCCCCCTAAGGGGTATCCTGCACAAACCCGAACTATCAGGTAGACTCGCCAAATGGTCCATAGAATTAAGAGAGCACGATATAATATACCAACCGCGAACTGCCATTAAGTCGCAAGTGCTCGCAGACTTCGTCGCTGATTTTAGCACGGAGATATTGCCCGAGGCAGAACAAGAAGCGCTCCGCGCCTCTACACATACCGACCTCTAGGTCCTCTACACTAATGGTGCCTCCAGTGCCTCGGGATCGGAACTAGGACTCGTCCTCGAGGTCCCTACGGGTGAAGTGATTCGCTAGTCCATACGATGCCCCGAGATGACTAACAACGAGGCCGAATATGAAGCTGTGATTGCAGGTTTGAAGTTAGCCCTCAAATACGGCGCTCGGCGACTCATACTCCACTGCGACTCCCAACTCGTGGTGAACCAGGTCACCGGGACTTTCCAAATCAAATAGCAGAGGCTACAAAGATACCAGTCAGAAATCGATGAACTACTTCCAGAGTTCGATGAGTGCCGTCTTGACCAAATACACAGGGCGCAAAATATCAAAACAGATGGCCTTGCTAAACTGGCTGCGGCCACCAAGAATATCAACAAAGAGAACGTGGTCACACTCCTTCATTCCGCAATCAACCACGTCGAGGTACATTCTATAAACTTAACTTGGGACTGGCATAACTGCTTCGTAACCTATTTGCAGGATGGAACGCTTCCACAAGACAAAAAGGAAGCCAAAAAACTCCCGGTACAGGCAGCCCGATACAGCCTAATAAATAATGATCTCTACAAAAGAAAGTTCGGCGGTCCTCTAGCCAAATGTCTTGGACCACATCAAACAAGACGAGTAATAGAAGAAGTACATGAAGGACACTACGACGCCCACACGGGAAACCGTGCCCCCATTCGATGACTCATACGTGCCGATTACTACTGGCCTACCATGAAAAAAAAGTCGCGGACTATGTCCGAAGATGCGAGCAATGTCAAAAGTACGCCCCCATGATATATCAAGCAGGAGAACTCCTCCATTCCATCACTTCGCCATGGCCATTCATAAAATGGGGAATGGATATTGTTGGCCACCTCCCAGCAGGATAAGGTAAGGTACGCTTCCTTTTGGTTTTAACTGACTACTTCTCTAAATGGGTGGAAGCAGGTGCATACACTCAGATACGTGAGCAGGAGGTCATTGTCTTCATATGGAAAAATATTATATGCCGTTTCGGCATCTCCAAGGAAATCAACTGCGACAACGGACCTCAATTCATAGGAAAAAGAACGACCGAGTTTTTCGAAAAGTGGCACATCAAACGAATACTCTCCACGCCATATCATCCTGCCGCCAATGGCCAAGTCGAATCCTCCAACAAAGTAATATTGAACATATTGAAAAAGAAGCTTGAGAAAGCCAAAGGGCTATGTCCTGAACTACTACCTAAAGTATTATGGGCATATCGCACTACGCCGAAATCCAGCACAGGAGAAACACCATACTCACTGGTCTATAGGACCGACGCAGTTATACCTGTCAAAGTCGAGGAGCCCAGCTTGAGATACTCTAACGAGAGCGGAACAGGCAACGACAAAAGTAGGCTACAAGATCTGGATGAAGTTGAAGAACGAAGAGACATGGACCATGTAAGAATGGTAGCCCAGAAGCAGCAAGTAGAGAGATACTACAACAAGAGAGCCAAGGTGCGACCACTCAAAATTGGCGACTACGTCCTTAAGGCCAAGACACAAGCATCAAAGGACCCTAATGAAGGAAAATTGGGAACAAACTGGAATGGACCATATACGATAGTAGAAACAATGGAGGGAAAACTGCTTCAAAACAACTGGAACATTGCTCACCTCAAGTACTTCCACTTCTAAAAGAAGGCGCCACCTAAGCCGTACTCTTTTTTCCTTACCCGGGTTTTGTCCCAATCAGGTTTTTCTGGGAAGGTTTTTAACGAGGCGGCGAGGGGAACGCTCTATGGATCGACGTGCTGTTCATTACCTCGACCCGTCAGTGTGATCTCCGGATCGAAGCAATGAAGGGACTACATATAGATAATCAAAATTGCCATTATATGTATGGAATCAAATCGCCATTGTATGCATGGAATCAAATCGCCATTATATGTACGGAATCGTATCTCCATTGTATGTATAGAATCAAATCTCCACTAGTCGACATGCAGTGTCTTCCTATGGGAATACAACCATCGATAAAACATGAGTTTTACCTCATTCGAACGGGCCTCCATTAATCGACAGGTTCCTACAGGAATCACGACAGGATTCTACTTCGATGACAGTCGAAGCAACATCATTATGGACAAGGCCATCGACAAAAATATGAGTTCGACCTCGTTCGAACCACGACGGGATAGTACTTCGACGACAGTCGAAGCAACATCCTTATGGCCAAGGCCATCGACAAAAATATGAGTTCGACCTCATTCAAACTTCGACGGGATACTACTTCGATGACAGTCGAAGCAACGTCCCAATGGCCAAGCCACTGACGAAGACATTAGTTCGACCTCGTTCGAACAATGACGGGATACTACTTCGACGGCAGTCGAAGCAACATCCTTATGGCCAAGGCCATCGACAAAAATATGAGTTCGACCTCGTTCGAACTACGACGTGATACTACTTCGATGACAGCCGAAGCAATATCCCAATGGCCAAGGCCACCGACGAAGACATTAGTTTGACCTCGTTTGAACCACGACGGGATACTACTTCGATGACAGTCGAAGCAATATCCTTATGGCCAAGGCCATCAATAAAAATATGAGTTCGACCTCGTTCGAACTACGACGGGATACTACTTTGACGATAGTCGAAACAACATCCTTATGGCCAAGGCCATCGACAAAAATATGAGTTCGACCTTGTTCGAACTACGACAGGATTCCACTTCGACTAAAGTCGAAGAAACATCCTTGTGGCCAAGGCCATCGACAAAAATATGAGTTTGACCTCGTTCTAACTACGACGGGATACTACTTCGACGACAGTCGAAGCAACATCTTTATGGCCAAGGCGATCGACAAAAATATGAGTTCGACCTCGTCCAAACTACGATAGGATTCCACTTTGATGACAATCAAAGAAACATCCCAATGGCCAAGGCCATCGACAAAAATATGAGTTCGACCTCGTTCGAACTACAACGTGATACTACTTCGACGACAGTCGAAGCAACATCCCAATGGCCAAGGCCACCGACGAAAATATTAGTTTGACCTCGGTCGAACCACAAGGCAATTCTACTTCGACGATAATCGAAGCAGCATCCCAATAGCCACGGGCGCGAATGTCATGCAATAAACAAAAGAGAATGACAAACAAACAAACTGATAAAAGTAAAGTTTACATTGCAACAAAATATCATTTACATTTGCCCCTACGAATAGACCCTAGCACGGCCCGTGCCAAAAATTCCTAAGCAAAAAGTGAAATACAAACCAAGACTACACATCATCCCCAGCGGGGTAAGCATCTTTATACCACAAATCCGAAGCAAGGTGATTTACATCATCAGAATTGACACCTTCCCCGTCAGGAGTGAGGGGTTCGTATCCACATGACTCCCGGGTTGCACGCGCTTTGACATGCACCGCCTGAACCTCCACCTCTGTTGCCCTGCCCGCGGCATGAAAAGACTTATACACATCGAGACGAGCCTCTGCATGGACCCACAATTCATATAAGCGATGAGGCGAGCCCTGATCGGCTGAGGCACGAGATGTGGAAGGCTGAGAACATCGATTTGCCTCCTCCGTCCCCAACGAAGCCATTTGCCCTCGCAATGCGATCAACTCCATCTCTAGCTCCCTAACACGCCCTTCAAGCCCTACGATTTGATGACTGGAGGCTTCCCTCTCCCCAATAAGTTCTGACCTAGAAATGCAGAGGGCATCCTCCAATGATACCAACTCAGAAATAGTGGCTGCCAACTTATCAGTGCTGGCGTTCAGCTCGCCCTTGAGCCCGTCGACCTCCACCACCTTAGCATTTAACTCGGCAGTCTAGCCGGCCACCTTCAGCTGTAAGTCAGCTTTCTCAGCCATTACCCCCATGCTCAACTTGAGCTCGTCCTCCTTCGCCTTAAGGAAGGCCTCCAGTTTGCTATTACGGGCGATAGCCCTCACAAGCTCCTTGCCTCTCTCCTTCAGCTCCTCTATCCTATGCTCCAATTGGTCCTCCCGCTTCTTAAGTCCCTCGCGAAACACCTGGAATTCAGTATCCTGCTGATAGATGTCAGACATCGCCCGATGTTTAGCACGGTACTGATGATACTTCGACGACATCTTCTTATAGAGGCCCATCCTTTTCCGTTTATGACGTTCTCTCTCCACCTCCAGGATGAAGGTATGACAAAGGAGAAGGGCAGAGTTAGAAAACAAAATATACAACGCATATTGTCACACCAACCCCACGACAAAAAGTGAAGAAAAGGGAACCTACCTGCAGAGCCATACCGGCGACCTTCTGAGATAACTCTGCGTCGCTCATCACTCCAAGTGTCTCGCTTTCAGGAGCGGCACATAGAGGAGCAAGGGCCGATGCAACCTACTCGCTGTTCAGAAGCAAGTTGTAGCTCCCCGGGATTACCACATGATGGTCAGACCCGTCTATCCTCACCTTCACATGGGTATGGCGACCCAAAAATTCACCGACATCCTCCGGGGCGATATCCGAACCCGATCCATCACCCTCGACACGAGGTCCTCCAATATTGGATGACGCGCCACCTTCAACGGAGCGCACTGAACCGGCTCCTGGGCTGACTCGTTCCATTCGGGGAGACCTCCCCGACAAAATGGCATCGGCCATGAATACAGGCACCGGGGCAGTCTGGGATGCTTCGCTTCCGTCGGCATCAGTAGCCACACCCTTTCCCAGCTCCAACCTTCTCCTTTTCCTCTCTAATGGGTTGTCACCGTTAGAAGATTCATCAACGGGATATGAGACCGGTGCCAATGAGGCTTCTTCCCTCGTGGCCACGGTTCGAGACAAATGCCCCTATTGAGGAAGTTGAGGACGGATTTCCTGAACAGACTCTAACAAAATGAATCGCGTGTCCGCAGTAGCAATGGCTTGTCTAAAAGCAGGAACTGGTACCCTCCGCCTAGAAGCTCCCTGACCTGTCATTACAAAGGGTCATACAGTTAAGCAGGGTCGCATGGCCTATGAGTTAATAGAGAAAACGTTTACTTGAGGAAACCCTAGGGCCATAACGTTACACGAAGGTAGACCAAGTCCGAGTTCCCTCCGTGTGGGGCAACAGGCGAGCTACCCAGTTCTTGAGACCCACAATGGGGCGAGGCGGGCGGCCCATAACTACAGAATGACGAGTGAGCAAAAGTTACAATAATTAAAGAAAACTGGGGGACATAATGAATGACGGTACTTACGAGTTCTATTCCATCGCTCCAAAAATCTGGCGGGGTCAGAAACGACATGTTCGGTCTTGATAAAGAAGTACTTGTGCCAAAACTTACGGCTCGCCCGGTCATCCGTCCCGACCACCAGCCCTTTTGTACCACAAAGCCTCAAATGCACCATGGTACCCCTAAGGAAACCAGGCGTGAATAAGTGCAAAAGATGATGGACAGAGACGTCACATTCCACCAACTCTGCATACTTAGTCAGTAGCAGAAGCACCTTGAGCGTGTACGGTGAAAGCTGAGCCGGGCAAACATGGTAAAATCTATAAAATTCTTCCGCTAGAGGTAAGAGAGGAAGGGTGTAGCCGATCACAAAAGGATATTCGTAGAAGGCACAGTACCTAGGCCTGTGGACGTCAACGTAATCCTCCCCCACCAAAATCATCTCCACGTGGGCAGGAATACCATACTTTATGCGGAGGGTATCAAGGTGAGCCTGTTTCATCTCAGAAAGTACGGGGTTCGGAGTAGGGGGCGGATCTTTGAGGAAGTCACTCCGGGATAGGGGATGCCTCGGTAGTAGCGCTTCCACTATAAGAGGAATATCACCTTCTTCTATCTCCACTCTCCGCTGCCAGAAAGGGGCGATATGGTTGACGGAGCAACCTCAGGAACCTCTTCATTAGTACGACGAGACCTTGGCATATTTCGTTTAAAAGGAATAGCTACACAAAGGGAGTGAAAAAGAAGAAGCTTCCGGCCAGGAATGGAAACAAGAAGGTGTAAGAGCAAATGAAGAAGATTGAAGAGTTATCAAGAGAGAGTGGCTAATGTTTTTCAAAAAACCGAACCCTTCATCTATTTATAGGATTGGGTGGTTCCAGAATCGAGGCGGCGGGTTTCAAATTGGCGCAAGAATCAAAGCGCCAAAACTGTCAGTCTGCGCCTTGAAAATCCGCGTAATGATAACGTACGTAAAAGCTGACATCACCTTCGAGTGGCGTGTACTCTTTGGTGCTCCACCCAACATGATAGCCACCCCTCGATTGGCCATGTCGTAACATCTCAACGGGTGAAATTCCTCCCAAGGAAGGCATAGAGTCCGCTCATCGAGGACGTATCCGATCGCGACCTCGACGAGCGGAGGGACTAACTGTATGGGTCCAAATTTGATCGACCACGACCTATGGTAAGCACGACAGACGATCGAGCACCCACGAGTCGACACCCAGAGGGATACGACCCTGTGGTAAAAGGAGAGATGCTACGGCATCGACAGTAGAATCAGCACATTAGGAGACCTAAGGAATATTCTTTAGATTTTTCTTAACCTGTCGTTTCTGCGATTGGAGGAAACTCCTCAGTATATAAGAGGGATGAAAGCCTTGTAAAGAAAGGGAGGACATTTGGTAAAAATTATTAACCCTGAATGAAAATTGACAACTCTCTTCTCTCTATTATTATCATCCTAGTGTTTATTATCTTCAGCTACGATTTACCCCTTCATCTTTGATTGATTTGTACAAAAGAGTTTGATAACTTTTGAGTCAAATAGTGTGGACGTAACTAAAGGAGGTTTTTAATCAGAGAAATACTAAAGCAAATAATAATCTTGGTTTGGATGATTAATGATGACCATTTTGGTTAGCTATGTTTAATTCTTGTGATGATCTTTAATTTAGGACATATGCTTTAACACATTGCTGCCTCTGCTCCCAACTTTCCTTTCTTTTACAATGATAATGATTAGCATAGCAGAAACGGAGCAAGATCTAGGATTTCAATTTTATGGGTCTAAATAAACGACGATTTTAACAGTTACTACTGAGCTCAAAATTTAAATAACAGATCTGTTCTTCTCTTGATCCATATGAATTACACCATTGTTGATCCAATGGCCAATAAATAGCTCTTTCGTCTGAGTACGCTTTCACGTACAACCTCTTTTCCTATTATATCCGGAACATGTACTCAAGGTTCTAAACCTCCGGTGAGTGACTATAAACGATTATGTCATTGAGGTTTTCCACTACAAACTGATATATCTGTACATACTTAATAATTTTTTTAATACAAATACAATGTTTGAGAAAAAGCTAATGGGTTCCACAATGCCCCCAACCAATAAGCTTGATATGATAACTTAAAAATAGAGCAAAGTAAATAACCCTACTATAACCACTTAAATAAATTATTTACGGTTTCGTAAAATATATATATATATATATATATATATATATATATATATATATATATATATATATATATATATATATTATTTTGTCATCACAAATAACTTAAATCTTTTTCAGATATGTGATTAAACGAGCAAAAACTAGTTAGGAGCATTAAGGTCTTGGACGAAATAAAATGCCTCGATCCCAGTATTTAGGAGTGTACAAAGGAAACCGACAAATCGCACCAATTCGATAATCCGAGTCAAACCGAGAAAAAAAATCCGATTATGGTTTGATTTGATTTGGTTTGGTGTTGGAAAAAAAACCCGACCATAATTGGTTTGGTTTGGTTTTAACTAAAGAAAGTCAAACCGAAACTAAACTAATCCGACATTATATATATAAAATTTTTAGATATATTTAATATAAACATATACTTATTGTGATGTAATTTATAAATATTTCTTTAACTTTTTCATAATTTTATCTTTTAAGGTATTATTTCAATATTGGACTTAGAACTTTTGAATGTTCCAATAAGTTGTATAACTATTAATATTAGTAACTTAAATAATGCTAACAAAAGCCCAAACCAAAATCGAATCAGTATTAATGCTAACAAAAGATATTCAATTCAATACTACGAACGGCAATATATTGAATATCTATTTTTTGTTTTGCAATAATTTAGATAAAAATGTATAACTGTTATAAATATATTATATTATGGATGTTCATTTAGTACTCCGTTGTAAATAAGCTTCCTGAAGAAGCTTATCCATATGGGACTCCACCGTAAATATGTTTATCTATTTAGTACTATATTGGAAATAAGCTTCCTGAAGAAGCTTATCACTTCGGTACCCGGTTATGGATAAACATTACCCCCAGTAGAAGTTTATCCATATCGGGTATAATAAGCTTATCTTTTCAGTACCCAGTTATGGATAAACATTACCCCCGGTAGAAGATTATCCATACCGGGTATAATAAGCTTATCCATTCAGTACTCCGTTATGGATAAATATTGCTCTCAGTAGAAGATTATCTATATCTGGTACAGCAACAACTTACACAGCAGCTTGTAGCAGCTTGTAGTAGCAGCTTGTAGTAGCAGCTTACACAGCAGCTTATAGTAGCTTACACTGCAGCTTGTAGTAGCAGCTTACACAGCAGCTTGTAGTAGCAGCTTACAGAGCAGCTTCCTTTCTTCTATAAATAGAAGAGATTTCAGTTCATTATGTACATCAGTTTGAATTCGAATAATATATCAGTTTCTCTCTATACTTGTCTTTACTTTATAGTCTTTATTTCATAACACGTTATCAGCACGAAGCTCTACCATCTCGAGCAAATATTTTGAAAGTATCTGAGGTAAGAACTTTCTTTTCCTAAATAATGTCAAATCTTTCTAAACTTGAATTTGTAGCCCTAGATATATCGGGCAAAAGCTACATGTCTTGGGTGCTTGATGCTGAAATTCATCTTGATGCGATGGGTCTGGCAGACACCATCAAGGATAAAAATCAGGCATCAAACCAAGACCGTGCCAAAGCAATGATATTCCTACGCCATCACCTTGATGAGGGCCTGAAAATGGAATATCTCACTATTAAAGATCCAGTCATACTGTGGAATAATTTGAAAGATAGATATGACCACCTGAAGATGGTCGTTCTTCCACAGGCACGTTATGATTGGACTCATCTAAGGCTACAAGATTTTAAATCTATCAGTGAGTATAATTCTGCTATGTTCAGAATTATTTCCCAATTAAAATTATGTGGTGATAATATTACTGATCATGATATGTTGGAGAAAATTTTCACCACTTTTCATGCCTCGAATATGCTCCTGCAGCAGCAATATCGAGAGATGGGATTTAAAAAGTATTCTGAACTTATCTCACATCTTCTTATAGCAGAGAAACATAATGGGCTATTAATGAAAAATCATGAAAGTCGACCTATTGGTTCTTATCCATTCCCTGAAGTGAATGAGACGAACTTCCACCAAGCTAAACGTGGAAGAGGTCATGGCCCCAGTCGTGGTCATGACCGTGGTCGGGGAAGAAACCCCAATCATGGTAATAGTAATGCACCAAAGAAGCCTTCTCACCACTAGCAGTGGAAAAGGAAGGAACAAAAACATGAAGCGGTGCAAGCGCCAAATGTAGAAAATGCATGCTATAGATGTGGAGGAAAAGGGCACTGGTCACGTACTTGTCGTACGCCAAAGCACCTGGTTGAGCTTTATCAAGCCTCCCTGAAGAAGACAGAGAAAAATGCTGAAGCAAATTTTATTTCTGAAGATAATTTAGACTTCATGCATTTGGATGTAGCTGATTACTTTGCACTCCCAGAAGGAGAAACAAGTCATGTAATCGGTGGTGAATCTATAGAAATGTAAATATTTTAGTTTTTGTTATTTGTAATAGATAGTATGGTTATGTAATTGTTGTACATAAAGAAAAATTATGATTTGATAATGATGTTTACTATAATATATCTTATTTATGTCATTTTAAAGAATATGGATAATATTATTAGATCAACTTAAACTCTAGCAGAGTTTGCAAGAAATATACAACCACCAGAAGTAGTTATATTTCATATATCTCATTGTAATTATATTTTATTAACCACCAGAACTGGTATATGTCTATGATCACCAGAAGTGATAATTTAGGCTTTCTATAGTTACAATTGAAGATAAGCTACATAAATATTCTCTATATTAAATGCACGCCTCGATTTGCTCCTGAAGTAGTAAATATTTTAAAAGAGGTTGAGGCATCACAATTTGATGTGATTAATGTGCATTCAGATAATTATAGTTAGATAAGCTACATAAATATTCTCTATATTAAATGCACGCCTCGATTTGCTCCTGAAGTAGTAAATATTTTAAAAGAGGTTGAGGCATCACAATTTGATGTGATTAATGCGCATTCAGATAATTATGTTCGATTTCCTGAAGGATGAGAACTTTTGATAATATTAATCCATTCCCTGAAGTGAATGTGACAATACTAATAAGTCGGGTAAATATGAACGCGCTCTTGATGTGAATACATTACAATTCACCTCCAGAAGAATTAATATAATTGAGAGAATATATACTCAATATTTCGTATTTTAAATTTGCTCCTGAAGAAGTAACACAGTTGAAATTGCCTCCTGAAGTGGAAAAATATTATGAAGAAGAGTTTTCGTGTGCTTAAACAATTGTTTTACATTGTTTATTTGATTGTGATTTTCTCTCATGACACCAGCAGTGTCTGAGCAATATTTGATAGTACAAAATGTATCAATAACTCCTGAAGAGCTAAATGTTTGCCTAAAGAATACATGACACCAGTAGTGCCAGATAAATATTAGATTGTGGATAATAAATTAAGGCTCTCAAAGAGCTTATATACAAATATGTCATTCATATTATATGATTATGGTCAAAACATATGTTGTAGTAAACCTGAAGTTTACTAATACAAATGGCTATCATAGTGAGACTACAAATGATTGGAAGATTGATAATCTTCATGTTTCCACAATCATAGGGGGTAAAATAATATGTATGTGAGAAGTTACCCGCCTTATTCTTTAATTTGTACTATATCATGTATCACAGTAAACTAGAAGTTTACTAAAGCAAAAGTTTATGCCATAGTAAACCAGAAGTTTACTAAGAGATAGCACATGACATGATAAACTTGAAGTTTTCATTTGCCATTTTTAAATGAGCTATTTGAAAATTCAGATAAGCATAGACTAAAGAACTAGAAGATTCTTCAGGAATTCTCATGTGTTGTTTGTTCTCATAATGAATTGATTATACCAGCTAAAGTTGGGACTAAGACCCCTGATTCTGAAATATATAAAAGGTGAATATGGGCCCGTTCACCTATCATGTGAACCACTTATAGGTGCATATATGAGATGGTTACATGTGTAATTATTGTCAACCTGCAGTTTGGCATTTGGAATTGCTTTTCTCGATTAAGAGCATAATTTTCAGATTATGAAATCAAGACAGTTCATCTTGATAATGTTGGTTTATATCCAAGCTGGTTTAGCATTGAATACCTCCTATTAATGTCTAAACCATTGCTTATGAGAACAAAACTTCATGTGTTGGTCTAAAATTTTCTAAATTGCATATAGCAGCATTTGTATGCTGTCAACAATATATAATAAGTCCTCCCTTCACAATTGGTTTAGGATCAGAAACCAAATATTTTTACTATCTTTTGTTGTGTGGTATGTAATTAATTTCTCTACCATAATACACAAAGATATGTTTTCCAAAGATGATTGAGGATATATGTTAGTTTTTCTAACATTTGAGGGATGGAATAAACAGTTGAAAAATATGTTATATGAATCGAATTATCATGATCCTCACTTAGAAGATAATTCAAGTCGAATGCCAGAAGCATTTGCTGATCCAAAATTAAATATCATATTTCAGCTGCAAATGCTCCTATTAAAATTAAATTCCCTGAAGGATAGAGTTTACTGTACACATGAAGCGTGGTAGACCAATCGGTTACAAAGGTAACAATCCTTGAAAAATAGTAGGAGCTAATGATCGAAATGATCATAATGAGGAGGAAATAAGCTCTAGAAGAGCCCACGACATAACATTTCATGAAACTCCCGAAAAAGTTCAGGTACCTGAAAATAAAGAAAGTGATGAGATCTCCACAAGTTATGTCGCTTCGGAACTGACACAAAATGATCGTCGACGATACATTTAATACAATATAGTGCACAATATTGTAAACGATTGTGAGGATCGGACTAGCAGTCCAGACACTTGAAGATGTCATACCATTTAGATACAAGTCTTAACCTATATGACTTATTTGGCTAAATCTATATGAAGATCCTTGAAGGATTGAAAATGCCTGAAGCATATAATTCAAAGTCTTTAGAAATGTACTCGATCAAATTATAAAGATCTTTGTACGGTTTAAAGCAATCTGTGCGCGTGTGATATAATCGCCTCAGTAAATATTTGCTGAAAGAAAGTTACATAAATTATGTTATTTGGCCATGTATTTTTATAAAGAAAATGTCATCAAAATTTGTTACACTTGTTGTTTATGTTGGTGACATAAATCTTATTGGAACTCCGGAAGAGCTCCAAGAGGGTCTTAAAAATACTTTTACATGGACAAAGTGTACCCATTAAGTACACCAATGAATATTCAATCACTTGAAGTGAATAAGGATCCGTTCCAACCTCTAGAAGAGGATGAGGAGCTCCTTGGTCCTGAAATACTCTATCTCGGTGTAGATGGTGCACTTATTTATCTTGCTAATGCTAACAAAAGTGGTGCAGATCGTATTGGTAATGCAGATGCAGGTTATTTATCCGATACCCATAAAACTTGATTTCAAACCGGCAAGCAAGGAGTGCATATGATTGAGATCAGTGATTCATTCGAGAAATATGTGGGTTGGAATGTGATAAAAGACCCACAATATTATACGGAGACAATGTTTCATGCATAGCACTATTAAAGGGAGGATTTATAAAAGGAGATAGAACGAAGAAGATTTCACCAGAATTATTCTACACACACGATCTTCAGAAAAGTGGTGACATTGATGTGCAACAAATCCGTTCAAGTGATAATCCAACAGATTTATTCACTAAATCTTTGCCAACTTCAACTTTTGAGAAGATGGTATACAAGATTGGAATGCGGAGACTCAAATATTTGAAACAGGGTTTTCATCAGGGGGAGTAAAATACGCGATGCACTCTTTTTCCCTTACTAAGGTTTTTCCCATGGGGTTTTCCTTATAAGGTTTTTAATGAGGCACCTAGCAATGCGTCTTACTAAATATGTGTACTCTTTTTCCTTCACTGAGTTTTTTTTTCCCACGTGGTTTTTCCTAGTAAGGTTTTAATGAGGCACATTATCTTTTAATGAACATCCAAGGGGGAGTGTTATAAATATATTATATTATGGATGTTCATTTAGTACTCCGTTGTAAATAAGCTTCCTGAAGAAGCTTATCCATATGGGACTCCGCCGTAAATATGTTTATCTATTTAGTACTATATTGGAAATAAGTTTCCTGAAGAAGCTTATCACTTCGGTACCCGGTTATGGATAAACATTACCCACAGTAGAAGTTTATCCATATCGGGTATAATAAGCTTATCTTTTCAGTACCCAGTTATGGATAAACATTACCCCCGATAGAAGATCATCCATACCGAGTATAATAAGTTTATCCATTCAGTACTCCGTTATGGATAAATATTGCTCTCAGTAGAAGATTATCCATATCTGGTACAGCAACAGCTTACACAGCAGCTTGTAGCAGCTTACACAGCAGCTTGTAGTAGCAGCTTACACAGCATTTTGTAGTAGCAGCTTACAGAGCAGCTTCCTTTCTTCTATAAATAGAAGAGATTTCAGTTCATTATGTACATCAGTTTGAATTCGAATAATATATCAGTCTCTCTCTATACTTGTCTTTACTTTATAGTCTTTATTTCATAACAATAACCTATTTTTATTTTTTCTTTAACGTTTAGTCATATAATTAATACTCCCTTATTAGTCTACTGATTTTAGCATGACTTAGTACTTTTAGATTATGTTTATTTTATTATGATTTTTTAATTAGCAATATTTATATTATATAATTTTATTGTCTTTATTGTTGAATATTTTAGGATAATGCCATAACACATCTCATTATTTTCTTGGAAAATACCTTATAAAGTTGTTTCTTACTAGGATTAAAGAAATATTTTGAGCACAAGTTATATGTTTTGTGCTACGAAGATTTTACCGGAAAAAACCTAAATAACCTGAAAACCCGAGATTGAAAAACCCGAGTTTTATTGGTTTGGTTTAGTCTTTAGATTTAATAACCTGATACAATTGGTTGGTTTGGTAATTACAAAATCCGAACCAACCCAATTTATGTACACTCCTGTCAGTATCTAATTAGTCTTGACCTTCACTTGGAAATTATTCATGTTAATGTTTGTACGTGGTTAATATCAGTGGCGGACCCATGATTTTTATCAAGCGGGTTCAAAAAAAAACATTAGAGGTCATATGTGACTAGCTGGTTTCGAACTTAGGACCATGTGGAAAATTTGAACCCTCTTTACCAACAAGCTAGACATTTTACTTGTTTTAAGTGGGTTCAAAATTATATTTATACCATTACTTGTCTGAAAACAGCAAAAATATACCTATATATACAGTGTTATTTTTCGATGAAGCGGGTTCACATGAACCCACTTGACTCCACGTGGGTCCGCCCCTGGTTAATATAATCCCAGGACCTCAAGGTCTCTTCCCAGCTCCCTATTTCTGCAGTATGTACTCATATAAATGTTGTAATCATCTCGTGTCAAATTTTAGATTGGTTTTACGATTCAAGAAAATTGTATGTATCGTCTTTTATCATAGCGGAATTTTCTCGAAGGATTGGTAATCTGATAATATAATTAGCATATCTACGGAACCTCATAAATCTTGTGTCCGTCTTTCTTCTCCATATTAATATGAGGTGAATTATACAAATGGTTATATAATTATGACTTTTTTTTACAAAATCACAAAACTACGTTTTTCATACAAAAATTATAAAATTTTTACTAACTCACACAAAAATTATAGTGAGCGAAAAATATAACTTTTCAGTACTATTTTCTTATTCTATCATTTTCTATTTTTATTTTTAGCGCAATAAATAATAATTCAATTGAAATAGGAATGACCCAATCCGATGTAACCCCCTGACCCTATAGCATTATATATAAATTAAAATAATACTAAAATTGAATCTTTCAAAACACATACTTCTATCTCTTATTTTTCATTTCAAGATATTCAATCAGATTGATAACATTTTTGTTTTAAGTGCTCTCTAATTATACTTTTTCTTTCTTTCTTTCTTTTTTTTTGTCAGAATCTCATGTATTCCAAACTAAGTTTTTTGCGAGGAAATGATTCACTTTTAGTATTATTTTAATTTATGCAAATGGGAATTGGGTCATTCCTATTTTAAGGAAAAAATATAAAATTGACCGATCGGCTGAAATTAATTGCATTCGTTAGCCAAAAAATATGTAGAATATATATATTAAACACACACATATTTTATCGGCTATTATATTTTAGAGCGGCTAAATATACATTATTTTATTTTAATTGGATTATTATATATTAAACTGAAAATAGAAAACAAAAAAAACCTAGAATAAAAAAAGTACTGGAAAATTATTTTTCGGTCACTATAATTTTTGTGTGAATTAGTAAAATTAGTTTTATAGTTTTTATGTGAGAAAACAAAGTCATATGACTTTCATGAAATAATGAAGTCATAATTCTATAACTATTTGTGAAATTTACCCTATTACAATTAATATGTGATTGGTAAATTGTATGCCTTCTACTGCATGCGTGTGTTATAATGTTTCCAATGGGGAAAAAAAAAAACTATAGGGAAAAAACTAGCGTATTGCATTTGAGTTTCCACAAGAGAGAAATCAAATCATGCATGCGCTACGTCATTATATGGTAGCAATTGATTAGATAATCTTTATGGAACACTGTATGGAAGTCCACTAATTTATGATAGGGTCTTTGAAATATGCAAAGTGAGAATATAAAGTATCATCTTATGCTAATGTCATAGTCATATAATTCGTGTTTTAAATATGGATATGCAAAAATTAATCATCTTATGCTCTGTCATAGTCATATAATTCGTGTTTTAAATATGGATATGCAAAAAATATTCAGAACTACTCCCTTTGTTCACTTTTACTTGACATATATACTAAAAATAGATTTTCCGTTTTACTTGTTACTTTATGCATATCAAGAGAAGATAAAAAAATTCTTGTTATACTCACAGTATTTATTACTCATTTTAAATTATTTTCTCAAATCCAATAAAATAAGAATCAATTAATATGGGTATCATAATAAATTATGTAATTCATTTATTATTTCTTAAGGGGCATGAAAAATCAAAACGCGTCGTTATTTCTTGTACGAAATTGAATCTTCATGAAAGCAACAACAAATTGATATATCACATAAAATATGTTCCTTAGAAAAGGAACTATTAGTAAAAGTTCCTTGAGATTTGACTAATTGACAATACTCTAGAACGTTAAAAGCTCTAAAAATAATAGTTTGTTTGGCCAAGTTTTTTCTTTGGGTCAAAAGTGCTTTTTTGGCAGTATTTTTGGCCAAAAATTGAGGTGTTTGGCCAAGTTTTTAGTAGGAAAAAAATTATTTTTGAGGAGAAGTAGAAAAAAGTAGCTTCTCTCCAAAAGCACTTTTCTGAAAAGCATTTTTGAGAAAAATATACTCTTTTGGCCAAAAATTGAGGTGTTTGGCCAAGTTTTTGGTAGGAAAAAAAGTGTTTTTGAGGAGAAGTAGAAAAAAATAGCTTCTCTCCAAAAACACTTTTCTGAGAAGCATTTTTGAGAAAAATACACTTAGAAGCAGTTTTCAAAAGCTTGGTTAAACAACAATTACTGCTTAAAAGTGTTTTTCTAATTAATTAGCCAAATACAAACTATTTCTCACTAAAAATACTTTAAAAAAAGATATTTTTAAAAAAAACACTTCTCAAAATAAGTTACTTTTAGAAGTTTGGGTAAACGACTTATATAAGTCATGGGTCAATTAGGGTCTTTAATTTGACAGCAAAGTATCTACCCAACATAAATCTGACATTCAAACGGATAACACATGACTTATTACAAGCCTTAATGATGGCTGGTGGAGGATTCTAAGTTTAGGCTTCGGTCGTATAACCATCTTATTTGTCTATGACAAGATTTTATGGCTTGTGGGTAGGAGTGATAAATGGGCAGATCGAGTCGGGTCGGATATAGTTCGGATCAAAATGGATAATGAAAAAACGGATTAATTATTCGACTTGACCCATATTTAATACGGATAAAAAAATAGGTTAACCGGTGGATAATGGGCTATCCATATTATGCATGACTTATTGTATATGATCACTTTTGGGAGAATTCTTAGTCTCCCTAACTTGAGGAACCCCCAATTTGAGGCTTCACAAATGTAAAAGTTAGACTCATTGGTTATCCATTTTCTAAATGGATAATATGGTTCTTATCCATATTTGACCCGTTTTTAAAAAGTTCATTATCCAACCCATTTTTAGTGGATAATATGGGTGGTTAATTGTTTTCTTTGAACCATTTTACCACCCTACTTGTGGGTCCAGATATATGTATAGGCACTTCCGCTGTAAGCTCCATTAAATCAATTGGTTAAAATTCATTATTCCAGATGATTCGTTCTAATTCATAAGCCCGTTAATCATGAAATTATGAAGGATGCCTTATATATATCTCTCCCGTGATGCGCATGCATATGAATTATGATGAGTCAACTAAAAAATTTCATGCTTTAAACGCTTAATCAAAAGTGCTTTTCTGTGTAATAAATGTTTACCTGTAAATGCTACTATGCCGGTACGTAATTGTAGCCCGAGGAGAAGCGAAGCCTCTGGTGGCAAAGGCCAATAGGTCATCTGAAACAGTGTTTTAAAAGGCGCGAGCGTAAGACGAGGCGTTTTGCATATGCTTTAGCGGCGCGTAAGCCCCATTGTATTCAATTTTTAATATTTTATAAAATAATATAGTTTATTAAATAGGTAAAATAGCATAAAATTTTGGAAAAAAACTATAAATAAGTGAAATATATAATTAATACCATATTATCTAATAAAATTATATAGAAGCCCCAAATAAAGTGAAATTACATATAAATCCCAAATAATTATATATAAGTGAAATCCCATATTATCTAATGAAATTATAAATCCCAAATAAATAAGTGAAATTATATATAAATCTAATCAATATATATAAAAGCACGCATACATATAATCCCATATTATATTTTGAAAGAGAGCAAGAGAAGCACTGAACTTAAAAAACTAATTACATACATATTTACAAACTAACAGTGAAATATAAAAAGAGAGGAAAGTAATGAGTTCAAAATAATAAAGTTTTTACATGGTGGAAAGAACAAACCTGTTGAATTTGACTTACCGAGAAGAATGAAGTTTTCTGTTGCCAAAAAAAGTGATAAATTGTTGCTCTTGATAGCGGCAGACTAGCGGAAAGAATTGTGACAGAGTTCTAATTTAGGGCTTTTAGCAATATTAAAAAGTTTACTTTAAAATTTAATATTTTTAATTCCTTTTTAAAAAGATATCTCTTGGGCTTACGCCTCAATCAAAAAACTCGCCCGGGCGTACGCCTTACGGGATTTTCGCCCCCCACCATCGCCCCGGGGCGTTTTTGGTACGCCTCGCCCCAAGGCCCGTCCCATGAACGCCTTTTAAAACAATGATCTGAAACAACAACAACTGGATTACATGAATGACATTGGATTCTCCGCATGACTCATAGGTAAACTTTTAAATTAACTTATTTTGTTCTTCGAGCAAAACTCTTGACTTTTGAATTTGAAGGTATGCTCATAGCCCATAGGGGCAGGGGTCAAAAGTTCAAACCACTCGCTTTCCAGACAATTATTGAGTGTGATTTCCAGACAATTATGATCTCTCAGTTCCGAACAAATATTAAATATTGAACCATAATTTTAAAATTAAAGTGCAACGGAATTCATTCTTTCTCACCGTAACAATCAAAGGAATTGGAATAATAATAATAATAATAATAATAATAATAATAATAATAGTAATAATAATAATAATAATAATAAATAAATAAATAAATCAGCGTTCCTAAAGAGGAAGATCCAAATCCATAAGATTTTCCAACTCAACATTTGAGTTATGCATTCCCCCAAATTTGTCTGCTTCTATGAGAACGATGCAATGAAAAAAAAGGACCACGAAATCCAAATTCACACAGCTGCCTTGTCTCCAAGGGCACGTTAACTTTATTCTCAGCCTCAGAATTTTTTAATCGCATTAACCACGAATTTTATGAAAATGAATAAATTTATTTGCTTTAATTCTAGGATAGCGTGATAGATATCACGTATTAGTAATTCGCCTCTAGCTCCATCCCTGATTACAGTATACCCTGCCACCCCATTTCCTTGCATCTTTGACTTGCAAACGAAAATATCAATGCATGATCTTGTTCTTCATAAAAGAAAATCCTGATGCATGATCCTGTTCTTTATCGAAGAACTTCCACAAAATGAACCTCGTTTTCTTTATTGTTTTTTATGTCCAACAATTACTTAATTTTTGCTAAAGATTTTAAAGAACATATAACAAGTTAAAAGTAGTTTTTGGATGATTGATTGTCATCAATCCAAGGTTAAGATCGCAACAAAGAATGAATGTGTATACGACAAAATCGGAGGGGCCAATTTCTCGTTGTTAAGGCATCTTGGAAGATCACCTCGAAGGCTCGAGACCACGGACCGAGTACCCTCCCTCGAGGGTCGTCGACACTCGAACTCAGGATAACAACGGCCTCGGTAATGATAGAAATGGGAAGCTCCCTAAGCGACGGCTAGGACTGACAGAGCCTAGTGGACTACTCTAAGAACCGAATCAGGGTGTCATCTAGTTGTCACATCTCCGTATCTTTGTAATTAATGATTGTTATACTACGATGAGATTTCCCTCCTATATAAAGGGGATCCTTGTCACTTTGTAGGTAGTTGTTGCTCCAATTGCTCCACACGAAATATACAAGAACATTCTATTTGCTCTCTAACACATCCTCTTGATATTATTGCTTTCCTTTATTATCTTCATAATTGTTCATCATTTATTCCTTATCACTGGCCATAAAGAGCCCCCATTAATTTTATTATAACTGTTAGTCATATTTCGACTACCTTCGATAGCTCCCAGTCGAGCTCCGGAATCGACCTCGAGGCCCCGAATCGACAAGCTCGAGACCCCGACAACTGACCTATTGGTTTGGTTATCACTTCGTTCCTTGCTCTTATTTCGATTCTAAATCTCGCATACATAACATCAACTGCTTAACAACCAGCATAAAGATAGATCACGTATTTTTAGAGTCCATAATCAAATTTAATTGTTATTATCATTTTCACGATAAACAGTTTGGCACCCACCGTGGGGCTAAAAATAATAGTAATTATTTTCTTGCTGGTTTTACTACATAACGTAAGTTATCTTTCACGCTTCTTCTTGTCCAAGATCTTCGATTTCACATCGAAATGTCTAACTCGGTAAATGGAGGTGAAAACAACAATCTTGAGGACCACGGGGAAAATGGTGTGGATGTTCCAGGCATTGGAGTGCCATCACAAAACCTTGGGAATGCACCAGAACCAGTCCCCATGGACGCGGTCTCATGCGACGCCCAGTGCATCGACTTAAGCTCCCACACTGACAGGAGCGTGCACCAAGGGGATCAACAAGATGCTCAGAAAACCCCAACTAGGGAAGAACGAGAGGTTAGCCTTCATGTTATTTTTGAAATGTTACAGGCACAACAGCTGGCTATTGCTCAGCTGCAAAGTCACCAGAAAACTCCTAGTACGGTAACACCGGGGACAGCTCCCCCGGCCGAACAGGCACTGGAGAGATCGAGCAATAACGGATCGATGACCGATCCCGCCATCGTAAAAATGCTCGAGGACCTCACCAGAAGGATCAAATCGGGCGAGAAAATGATAGAAGCCAACGACAAAAAGGTCGAGACTTACAACTCTAGGGTCGACCAAATTCCAGGAGCGCCCTCGGTCTTGAAAGTTGTGGATTCGAAGAAGTTCATACAAAGGTCGTTCCCAGAGGAAGCGGCCCCGAAACCCATCCCAAAGAAGTTCAGAATGCCAGAACTCCCAAAATACAATGGGACCTCAGACCCCAATGAGCACATTGCTGCTTACACTTGCGCAGTGAAGGGCAACGACATAAAGGACGATGAGATCGAGTCCGTCTTACTGAAGAAGTTCAGGGAAACACTCTCGAAGGGGGCCACGATGTGGTATCACAACCTAGCTCCCAACTCCATAAACTCATTTTCCATGATGGCAGACTCCTTCATAAAGGCACATGCTGGTGCCATCAAAGTAGCAACAAGGAAATCTGACGTGTTCAAGATCAAGCAAAGGGAGAACGAAATGCTGCGAGAGTTTGTATCTCGCCTCCAAACGGAGCGAATGGAACTACCGTCGGTCTCTGATGACTGGGTGGTGCAAGCCTTCACTCAAGGTCTGAATGAACGAAGCTCGGTGGCTTCAAAGCAGCTGAAAGAGAACCTGGTCGAATATCCCGCCGTGACCTGGTCGAACATCCACAACCGATACCAGTCAAAAATCAGGGTCGAGGATGACCAGTTGGGAGCCCCATCGGGCGTAGTATACCTAAGCAGGCTCTTGGCGAAGGAGCCAAAGCCAAACAAATAAAGATATCAACCATATACTGAAGATAGACGGAATGCCCCAAGGCGCAACCTACCTCGTAACGATCGAAGGATAGACCGAGGACAGAATCCTCGGGGACCACCAACAGAGTCGAGTTTGATAGGAACGCGAGGCCAACGGAGGCACCTTGCTTATCAGAGTACAACTTCAACGTCGATGTGTCAGACATCGTGTTCGCCATCAGTAAAATCAGAGATGTCAGGTGGCCCAGGCTTATACAATCGGATCCTTCACAAAGGAATCATAACTTGGTGTGTGAATTTCATAACATGCACGGCCACAGAACCGAGGATTGCCACCAACTCCGAGAGGAAGTAGCCAGACTGCTCAATAAAGGTCACCTCCGAGAATTCTTAAGCGACCATGCCAAAAATCAGTTCCAAGAAAGAGAGGCGGCCAGAAATAACGAAACAAATGAGCCACAACACGTCATCCATATGAATTTAGGAGGCATCGATACCCCGCAGGAACCCGTGATGAGAGACAAAAATATCCATCACTAGAGAAAAGTGAACCCGAGGGTATATACCCGAGGATGCCTTCACATTCAGCGAAGAGGAGACCGAGACCTTGTCTCAACCCCAAAATAACGCACTGGTAATCTCTTTCCTTGTAAATTCGTTTCAAATAAAACGTGTACTCGTGGATCCAGGTAGCTCGGCCAACATTATCAGGTCGAGGGTGGTAGAGCAGCTCGGACTGCTTGACCAAATCGTGCCTGCCACTCGAGTCCTCAATGGATTCAACATGGCAAGTGAAACAACGAAAGGAGAAATCACTCTCCCAGTCAATGTTGCCGGCACGACCCAGAATGCTAAATTCCATGTCATCGATGGAGACATGAGATACAACGCCTTGCTCGGAAGGCCGTTGATACACTGCATGAGAGCAGTACCATCCACCCTCCATCAAATGATGAAATTCCCGACAAAGGATTGGATAAAAACCATTTACAGGGAGCAGCATGCAGCAAAGGAAATGTTCGCGGTGTATGACGTAGCGCCGGTGCCAGTACCTCCTGTCACACCTCCTTTTTCCGTCCCCGCGAGGGGTGAAGGAGTTTTTTCCAATTAAAGGACAATCAAAACGGGATGTATTTATTTATTCAGAGTCGCCATTTGGGATATTTAGGGTGTCCCAAGTCACCAATTTTAATCCTGAATCGAGGAAAAGAATGACTCTGTATTACAGTCTGCGAACCAGAAATCCGGATAAGGAATTCTGTTAACCCGGGAGAAGGTGTTAGGCATTCCTGAGTTCCGTGGTTCTAGCACGGTCGCTCAACTGTTATATTCGGCTTGTTTATATGATTTTATACAATTATGAGCTCATGTGCAAATTTTAACTCTTTACCGCTTTTATTATATTTTTAAAGGAATGTGAACATCGTTTAAAAAACATGTCCTTGGATTGCGTCACATGAAATGCACCTGCAATCCGGAACATATTTTTATTCAATGTTTTGGGATTTGGATTTGGGTCGCATGAAATGCACACCCGAGTTTAAGAAGGTAAGATTATTAAAATGTGTGCCTAAAGCGATTAGCGTATTATTGTTTCTGGGTAAGACCGTGAAATTTTGCTAAACGGTCCATCCCGAAGTCTAAGCAATTTTAAAACAAATATTTACCGAGGGCCCCGCAATTGGTGCGTTTTATTGGGCGAGGCTCATCTCATTTATTTTTAAAGGACAATCCTAAAATGCCTACATTTTTCTCTATTAAATTTGTCTCTACAAAATTAAAGAGAAAATGTCTTAATTTATTTACATGCTTGAGTTGTTATAGTTGGGTTTCGAATATGATTCATAAAATCTGAAAATGATGCAAACAGGACAGTCTGTTGTCAATGCGGGCTCAGGCCCAACGTGTATGGCATAAAACTAGACCTGGGTCATCTTATTCACATGTTACTACCTAGTTACATTATACTAGGCATGTTTACAGTTTGTCAAATTAAAAAAAACTTAGCAATCTAATTTTAATTCTAGACCATTTACATGCTGAAATTAACCAATAGTATTTAACTAAACAATATTCCTATAAGTTCCGAAATGATTTATTCGTTTGATGAACTAACGTGCTTTTTGAGACATGGTAATCATCCAACAATAACGAATTAACTAGACGGAGTTACTACACCATTTATTTATTTTTTAGTCAATATATAGATAGTTCGTCCGTTAAGCTATCGTCAGATGTTCCACTATATATATTAAACAGCTACATGATTCTGATTAGAGTAAGCTAAATAATTCATATATACAAATAAAATTCAGAATATAATTAAAATAAATTTAGAACTTCAACTCTTCATTTTCGTATTCATGCTTCATGTTTCAGTTTACAATAACCAGCGTGTCAGTTGTGTACCTGATATTGGAAGCAAAAGAAAAGGGAGATCAGCAGAAATTCAGTAGCATACAACAACAACAACAACACCCAGCAACCAGTAACAACCAGCAACGAGAAACCAGTGACAGATTTTAAAATCAAGATAAAAATCCAGAAACACTGACAACAATCAACGGACAGAACCCAAGGGAATCTTTTCAGATTTGAAAGACTAATTAATGTTCAACCCTTAATTTCTGAATCCGTATCTCAGAATATTTAAATTGTATATCAGGTGTATACTACTCTCTCTTTTAATTTCCAGAATGCTTTTATTTGTATTTTTTGGAAGTCTTAATATTTTCAGAATTTTTCTCTCTCTTAAATATTCAGCTCCCCTTTTTTCTCTCTCTCTCACTCTATCTTCTTTCTGTCCTCCTAAAATCTGATCAAGTCTATCTTATTTATCTCTCATCCTCAACCCTTTAATCAATTAACAAAACAACCACTTTCTCTTACCAAACCCACTACTACATAAAAAATACAATTATTATTTATTTAAACAACTCTTCTTGAGCCCCGCAATCCCACTATGTCTTGTTCCCCATTTTTGATTAAACAAGTACATTATTCCCCACCATTATGTCTTGTCCCCCCATTATTGATTATTTTAATATTATTTTAATCTTAATGGACAGAGCACTCAAAATAAATAATTGTTCAGAATTTTAATTCCAAAAATAATCCTCTGACCTTACAGAAATTACCCTTTTGACCCTGAAAACACTGTAATTTACCAATCTACCCCGTCAGCTATAACAAGTTCAGCTAATCAATTCTAACCAAAATATAGCAGCTATAACCAATTCCTAATAAGATTTTATGAACAAACTCAAACTATATGATGAACAACAAAGAAACAACTAGAATTATTTTGATTGAACAATCTTTAAACAACAAATCTACTTTCAGATTCAACAACAATAACAAATAAGTATATTCAAATCATGAGCTCAAATTCAAATTAAACTTAAACAAAATAAATAAACAGATTCAAATCACTAAACTAAAATAATCAATTGATCTTCAAATTAAATCCAACAAAATACAACAAAGATACATGATTCAAACTAAATCAAAAAATTAAAAACCAAAACATAAACTCACATTAAATCACTGAATTAAAAACGAACTTCAAACAAAATGAACACGAATTAAACCTATATTAAACAACAAACACGACAGATTCAAATGATTTAAACTAACACTTTTCTATATTAAAACTAAATCCTTTTAAATTAATAAAACAAACTGGAAAAAAAATTAATTAAACTTCATTTAAATCAAACAATATTATAATTAAACTAGCAATTTCTACAAAAATAAACAAAGAAAAATGAAACAAACTGAAGAAAATAACAAAACGATAAGCATGAAATTAATATCGAACATATCTAATGTTAGATCCGAAAATATCAAACAAATTACGCACAAAAATGAAACTTAAACCAACTAACCGGATCGGAACGATGATGAACTCGAACGAAAACAAATCTGCCTGGAAACAAATATCGCACCAAAATAACTCGACGACGAAGACGATCCGAATAAGAAGTAACTGAAGGTCAGCTGGACGTGAAGCAGAAGACGCAGCCACGCAGCAGTGAAGCAGTAGCAGCTGCTACTACTGAACATTGGAGCTTGGCTGAAGTAGAAGCTCGTCGAGGCAGCTGGAAGTCGACTGGGCAGTGTCGACTAGGTTGGACAAAGAAGAAAGCAGCAACGCAGCCGCAGCGATGGAGAAAAAGAAGGAGACGCGACCATGGCAGAAGGAAGAGAAGCAGCAGCGTCGGGGTGGAGCTGGGTTTCGACGAAGGTTTTCCGGCAACGTGACGACGACAAATAAGGTGAAGACGAAGAAGATGAAGATGGGGCAGCCATGGAAGCTGCTTCACGTCGTCCATGGCCGAGCTTCGAGGGTGTTGGAGAAGATAAAGCTGAAAGGGAGGTCGTTCATGGCGTGGGCTTCGTGGGTGTTGGAGGACGATGGTGGACTGCTGGTGGATGATGTGTGAGGAGAGCAGGAACAACGAGGGAAGCCATGGGAGGGGAGCTTGGGGTGTTTTTTGGAGAAGAAGAAGATGAGGAAGGGGGGCGGAGGCGGATGGTTAGGGTTTTTTAGGTTAGGGAAATGAAAAAATGAGAAAATGAAGAAAAGGGGTTGGGCGGATAGTTTATTATGGGGCGGACCGGGTCGACCCGTCTTGAAATGGACCGGGTCATGGGGAAGGTTGGTATTTTTTGGGCCTGTGGTTTGAAATTTGGAGAAGAGGCCCAATTCCGATTTTCTTTATATTTTTTGCTCTATTTTCTTCTACTTTCTAATTAATAAAACTAAAATTCTAAATTAAGTTATAAACTAAATTAACTTATCAAAAATACTAATTAATTCCAAATAACTATTATCGCACATTTAAATAGCAATTAACGTTAAAATCGCACAATTTAGACGTTAAATGCTAAAAATGCAACGTACATTATTTTTTATGATTTTCTCATTTTTGTAAAACAAACTTAAATAAATACTAAATGAAAATGCGACATATTTTATATTTTTATTAATTTAAACAAATAAACATGCACAGACAAAAATACAAATAATTATACAAAAATACCACAAAAATTCAAAAATTGCACACCAAGGAAAAATCGTTTTATTTTGAATTTTTTGGGAGTAATTCTTTCATAGGGCAAAAATCACGTGCTTACAGCTGGTATTTTATTATGCATTTTTATGATACTAATATATCGGCTCCTGTTGCTTTTTTGAGCCGAGGGTCTCCTGGAAACAGCCTCTCTACCCTTCGGGGAAGGGGTAAGGTCTTCCTACATATCCTGGGCTAAACAGGAATCAGGTCAATGTAGTTCGGGAAGTTTTGGTAGCTGGGACTACCATGGGACTGCAATGTTACTGCTGTTACTATTGCTGCATGTTGTTATTACTACTTACTGATCTCCTTATTACACCGTGCTTAAAAGAAAAATCAAGAAGTTAGGCTAGACTGCGGATTACAAGATCACATCTATCTTCCATTTGTTCTTGATGCCTTGCTTTCTTGTCGGCTTGTGTTTCTTTCGGTGTTTTTCTTCCGAGAACTTGGGGGTGACACTGGCCTTTTGCTTTTCTGAATACCAGTTTTCATCATTTTGCTCGGTCTACTGGGGATATAGCTTCCTTCATTAAGCTTTTCGGTGGTTCCTCTGGGGATACGACTCTCTTCATCAAAATTTGTTATGCCGGGGATTTTTGTGGTAACCTTTTGCCTTCCGGTGGGTTACTGATTTCCAGACCTGAAGTATAAGACTGAAAAGTATTCCTCTCGTTATACAGGTGGGCGCCTGAATGCAAAAATATGAAATGTATTCCCTCGTTATACTGGTGGGCGCCTAGGACATGAAATGAAAAACAGAAATGTATGCCCTCATTATACTGGTGGGCGACCTAGGACATGAAATAAATAAAAAATGTATTCCCGCATTATACTGGTGGGCGCCTAGGACATGAAATGAAAACAGAAATGTATACCCGCATTATACTGGTGGGCGACCTAGAACATGAAATGAAAATAGAAATGTATGCCCGCATTATATTGGTGGGCGACCTAGGACATGAAATGAAAAACAGAAATGTATTCCCACATTATACTGGTGGGCGCCTAGGACATGAAATGAAAACAGAAATGTATGCCCGCATTATACTGGTGGGCGACCTAGGACATGAAATGAAAAACAGAAATGTATTCCCGCATTATACTGGTGGGCGCCTAGGACATGAAATGAAAACAGAAATGTATGCCCGCATTATACTGGTGGGCGACCTAGGACATGAAATGAAAAACAGAAATGTATTCCCGCATTATACTGGTGGGCGCCTAGGACATGAAATAAAAACAGAAATGTATGCCCGCATTATACTGGTGGGCGACCTAGGACATGAAATGAAAAAACAGAAATGTATTCCCTCATTATACTGGTGGGCGCCTAGGACATGAAATGAAAACAGAAATGTATACCCGCATTATACTGGTGGGCGACCTAGAACATGAAATGAAAACAGAAATGTATGCCCGCATTATACTGGTGGGCGACCTAGGACATGAAATGAAAAACAGAAATGTATTCCCGCATTATACTAGTGGGCGCCTAGGACATGAAATGAAAACAGAAATGTATGCCCGCATTATACTGGTGGGCGACCTAGGACATGAAATGAAAAACAGAAATGTATGCCCGCATTATACTGGTGGGCGACCTAGGACATGAAATGAAAAACAGAAATGTATTCCCGCATTATACTGGTGGGCGACCTAGGACATGAAATAAAAACAGAAATGTATTCCCGCATTATACTGGTGGGCGCCTAGGACATGAAATGAAAAACAGAAATGTATGCCCGCATTATACTGGTGGGCGACCTAGGACATGAAATGAAAAACAAAAATGTATTCCCGCATTATACTGGTGGGCGCCTAGGACATGAAATGAAAACAGAAATGTATACCCGCATTATACTGGTGGGCGACCTAGAACATGAAATGAAAACAGAAATGTTTGCCCGCATTATACTGGTGGGCGACCTAGGACATGAAATGAAAAACAGAAATGTATTCCCGCGTTATACTGGTGGGAGCCTTGGACATGAAATGAAAACAGAAATGTATGCCCGCATTATACTGGTGGGCGACATAGGACATGAAATGAAAAACAGAAATGTATGCCCGCATTATACTGGTGGGCGACCTAGGACATGAAATGAAAAACAGAAATGTATTCCCGCATTATACTGGTGGGCGCCTAGGACATGAAATGAAAACAGAAATGTATGTCCGCATTATACTGGTGGGCGACCTAGGACATGAAATGAAAAACAGAAATAAATTCCCGCATTATACTGGTGGGCGCCTAGGACATGAAATGAAAACAGAAATGTATGCCCGCATTATACTTGTGGGCGACCTAGGACATGAAATGAAAAACAGAAATGTATTCCCGCATTATACTGGTGGGCGCCTAGGACATGAAATGAAAAAACAAAGATGTTTTCCCTTGTTATACAGGTGGGCGCCTAATTTGTAAAGACATGAAATGTATTCTCTTGTTATATAGGTGGGCGCCTAATTTATAAAAACAAAGATGTATTCCCTTTTATACAGGTGGGCGCCTAATTTGTAAATACATGAAATGTATTCCCTTGTTATACAGGTGGGCGCCTAATTTGTAAAGACATGAAATGTATTCGCTTGTTATAAATGTGGGCACCTAATTTGTAAAGACATGAAATGTATTCCCTTGTTATACAGGTGGGCGCCTAATTGGTAAAGATATAAAATGTATTCCCTTGTTATACATGTGGGCGTCTAATGGTAAAGACATGAAATGTATTCCTTTGTTATACAGGTGGGCGCCTAATTTGTAAAGACATGAAAATATATATTTTGGCAATGTTTATACAAGAAGGACCACTCGGGTCGAAATAAATTAAATGTCCTTTTGAGGAAGGATTAATTCAATATCCTATTCGAGGGCAGGACAAACCCATCATATCCTGTTCGAGGGCGGACGAACCCAAAATATCCTATTCGAGGGCGGACGAACCCAAAATATCCTATTCGAGGGCGGATGAACCCAAAATATCCTATTCGAGGGCGGATGAACCCAAAATATCCTATTCGAGGGCGGATGAACCCAAAGTATCCTATTCGAGGGCGGATGAACCCAAAATATCCTATTCGAGGGCGGATGAACCCAAAGTATCCTATTCGAGGGCGGATGAACCCAAAGTATCCTATTCGAGGGCGGATGAACCCAAAGTATCCTATTCGAGGGCGGATGAACCCAAAGTATCCTATTCGAGGGCGGATGAACCCAAAGTATCCTATTCGAGGGCGGATGAACCCAAAGTATCCTATTCGAGGGCGGATGAACCCAAAATATCCTATTCGAGGGCGGATGAACCCAAAATATCCTATTCGAGGGCGGATGAACCCAAAATATCCTATTCGAGGGCGGACGAACCCAAAATATCCTATTCGAGGGCGGACGAACCCAAAATATCCTATTCGAGGGCGGACATGAACCCAAAATATCCTATTCGAGGGCGGATGAACCCAAAATATCCTATTCGAGGGCGGATGAACCCAAAATATCCTATTAGAGGGCGGATGAACCCAAAATATCCTATTCGAGGGCAGATGAACCCAAAATATCATATTCGATGGCGGATGAACCCAAAATATCCTCAAAACTTGAAAATGTCTTACCTCAAAACTTGTTGGGGATTATTTTGCTGGGGATGAATTTTCCTTTTCTTCCTTCCCCACTCTGGGTTGTTCGACCCTCTTGAAACTTGGTCGAAACTCTGTCGAGGATGCTTCTACATCTCGATGATCTGCTGGGGATAACACTGCGAACCGCTGAGTAACATTGCTGGGGATAACACTACTGAGGATAACTCAGCTGAGTAAAATATGTTATCTTACTCCTTCCAAAACTACTTCCTTTTAAATAGGATGTTTCATTCCTCTGCAAACTGTTTCCTTTTGCAAAACTGGTTTTTTTTTCTTTGTTTTGCTAGTTTCTTCCTTCGAAGACTACCTCCCTTAAGACTCTTTTTAACTTTCCCCGAGAAAACCGCTGAGGATACCAATTTTTTTCACCAAGCTTGTGTTAGACTTCTCGAAAATTTTCGAAATGAACGAAAATTTTCTGCCCCAGTTTGACAATCTTTCTTGCGGCGCATCTTTCTATCATCGGCAGCATTCCCTGTCCCTACTTCAAATCAAAGAAAATTTGGTCAGTTTAAAACATGGCGGTTGGTTGTGATACTCCTGCTGGGGATGCCATCAACCATTCTCCATCTATGCGTTGTCTGTCCATCTTAAAGTTTGGGTTGATACCTTCCACCCTTCTTGACGATTCATTATTCCCAAACCTCTTAACTATTTTCCCGATCTCCTTATCTGACCCTACGCATTTCATGACAGCCGACGTAACTTGAAGATCGCGCATGTTCATTGAGATGATCTGTTCGGGATAACACTCCAAATCTCTATTTATTCGTGTCACTGAAAGCAACCTTTTCTGTTGGGGATATCCCTCTTCTTTTGTGGCATAGCAAGTGAAACTTGGCATTTCCCCGACCTTTTAGTCTCATATGAATTTCCCAAATCATGCACATTGCTCTCCGCGTTGATCTTTCTTGATTTAGACCATTTGGATTTTCTAATCGGATCTGGTTTTGCATAATTGGAAAGCTGATGGCAGATTTTGAAGTCATTTCTCACTTGTTCTGACCAAACAGGCTCTACTGGGGAATTTTCTAAGAAAGGAGAAAGATAAACAAAAAGGGAACCGAATAAAAGACAAAGGAAAAAGATGACTCTTTAACAAGAGAAACTATAAATAAAAGCCTATCAAACGCAGATACCGACTCTAATAATCATGACATGCACATGTGGCCTATCCTCTGCCGTCAATCATCTTTCAAGATCTTCCCTTGGCAATTCCCCATCTAATTCTTAATCTTATTCGACTTGTAGTGCCCGAAGGGTTTTCACTATCAATCCTCTCTCATTTTGGTTTTCTCTCAGCTTTCATCGCCTTATGGTGTCCGTAAAAATTTTCACCGATAAGACTCTCTCATTTGTATCACTTTCCAGCTGGGAATTTGGAGTGTTGCCGATATGACTCTTTCCGCTGGGGATTATTTTCGGCTATCAATTCATGTCCAATCCATGATCCTTTTCTCTGTTGGGAATCGGGGTGCTATCCCCGACTTCCGTTTGTATGACTTGGCATCTTTCGAAGATTGGTCAAAAGGTCTTTCTTTGGACCGTAATGTGGGGTTTTGGATAGGGATAGAAATAAAGGGTATTAAAGGCTCAAAAACAAAATAAATTTGGGGTTCACAATTACAACCTTCGGAACCATATTTTCTTACAACAAACGCAACTCTTGACCCAGAGTCTAGCTTGGGGATTTTTATTTTTTGTTATATTATTTTGCACTATGCACACTATGCACATTACGCACATTATGCACCCTATGACCGAGTCGTAAAGCGCCTACGTATCTTCCTTGAGGAATCAGGTCAAACGTAGTTCCCAATTCCTTTGTTTTCTTCTGACTTTCTTTTGTTTTTGTTATCGTTTTTTTTTCTTTTCATTTTTTTCTCTTTTGTTTTTTTTTTGTTTTGTTTTTGTTGCTTTCTTTTCCTTTTTTTTCTTCTTTTCTCTCATTTTTTTCATGTTTGTGTTTCTAACCTGTTGTTACCGATTCCGAACGAGGGGTATGAAAAGAAAAATAAATAAGGCTCAAAAGGGGTAACGAAGGATAAAGTGTTTAGGTAGCAGAACAGAATGCCTTCGTCATTCCAGTCTTTAAAACATGCCAAGTGCAAACAACACAATTAAACAAAGATTTGTAGCCTCTTCTGATGGTGTTGGACTTGACAAGTATATTCACACGTTTGCTTTTTCATTTGTCATCTCTGAAGCACCGTTGGGCAACACTCTCACTCTCGACCATCATGTCAATTTGGCGAATCCTGCTTTTAACAGTTTTCTTTATGTTTTACTTGCCTCAGTTCCACATGACTCGAGCTCTGAATAATCTCAAACCGTCCTTTTTTCCTTTAAGTGTTCCGATCACCTCTCAATGGTTTTATTATTAACTTTTAAGATTAGGCTCAAACTGTGTGCGCATGTCATGTCACTAGAATCGGCGCTGAACAAAATGCTAAAAGAACTAAACAAAAAGATGACTGGAAATAATAAAAGACCGGATTTTGCATTAGACTAACGGTGAAATGGTTTGAATAACAAAACAAACAAAACAAACCAGGATAAAATCCTAAAACAACCTGGACAAAACTAAACAGACCGCTATGACAAGATAAGAAAGATAAGAAGGTTTGACACAAGACAACATCCGTATTACAATCCTAAGAATAACCCGGACAACAGAAATGACAACAAAATAAGTCACCAAAAGCTTCTTTCTTGCTAACCAAGGAACGGAGCGTCCTCCCACTTTGTCAAAACTGGCATCTTAGTCGCTGAGCCTCACATCAGTATTGCCCAGACCATTGCCAACTTCAATATCATCAACCTTAGCCAACAAGTCCCCAATAGGATTCGAGTGCTTCTGTCATCAGGCCTGATCCCCGCAAAGTGTGCTTCTGGATCTTGTATTTCTGGCTTACCACAAACCAACCACCTTAACTTTCTTTGTGATTCAAAACAAAACAGGTTAGAATGGACTCAGTCGGTCCTCATTATTAATAACATCTTTTTCCCTTTTTTTTTTCATTTTCTTTCTTTTTTTCGATTTTTTTTCCATTTTTTTTTCTCTTTTTTTTTTGTTGTGGTCGAATCTTATAGAGATTGCCTACGTATCATGACCCCGCATGAATCAGACCTTGCGTAGTTCGGACACATAAAAAGTAAACCACAATAAAACATTTTTGGAATTATTTAAAGACGAACAACAGGCTCGAAAGTCAAACGGCCCACATTTTCTAATCCAAAGAAATACAAATGCAAGCAAAATAAAAATGACAGATTCCTCCCCTTATATGTCGATTTTGACCAAACGGCTATTTTTGCAAACATGGCCCCTTCCCAATTTCAAATGAATTTTGAGGCCGGGAAGATTATTTTATGACATTTCACAAACTTGTCCGTTCTTTTACAAAAATAGCCTTTCGACAACTGAAAGATACTCTAAGGCTATTTCGGCAAGAACGGTTTAAGACACTGTCGTAGCTGGCTTGACTTATTTTAACTAAAAATCCAAACGGTATTCACCTGGCCGCTGACTTTTTTTTTTCCATTACAATAAAACCTGGTGTTGTAAACACGGCCCTTCAGCGTCTCGGGGACGAAGATTTTTAAGGCTGTGTGGGTCAACTGGACCAAATCTAAAACAATGACCCAAAGGTGGTTGTTTATGCAAAGTCAGCCCTCCAGCGTCCCTTTCGGGAACATTCGGCTATTTTTGACAAAAACAGCATCACCCGACTTATTTATGACTCTTTTTATCGTTTTTCAAAATAGAAAACTCAATATTGCAAACACGGCCTTTCAACGCCTCGGGGACGAAGATTTTTAAGGTTGTGTGGGTCAACTGGACCGAATCTTAAACATGACCCAAAAGGTGGCTGTTTATGAAAAGTCAGCCTTCCGGCGTCCCTTTCGGGAACATTCGGCTATGTCTTGACAAAACAACGTCACCCGACTTCTTTATGATGAAATTAAAATTTACCATATATATATATATTGCTATTTTTTGCAAAAGGGGAGGTTGGACATCACCCGACTTATTTATGACAAATTAAAATTTTGACATGTTTTTTTTTGTTTATTTATTTATTTTTGGTTATTTTAGCAAAAGGGGAGGTTGGACCCGATGAGGGTTGCCTACGTATCTCACCTCCGGTGAGAATCAAACCCGCGTAGTTCGGGCCATCATGAATAAAGTAAATAAACTAACTTTTTTAATTATTATTTATTTTTTGAAGGAAAGACTTATAAAGAAGAAAGGGAGCATTTTTGCAAAGACGGATTTCTAAAGAAAAAAGATTTTAATTAATTTTTTTTTTGAATTTTGAAAGAAAAACTTCTAAAGAAGAAAGAAAATATTTTTAGAATTTTACTTTTAATGAAAGATATGCTTACAAAAATATTTTTGAATTTTGAATTTTCTTTTCAATTAAAAAGACTTTCTAAAGAAATCAATAATGGAAAATAAAGATATATATTTTTTGCAAGACATATCTATTTTGGAATTTTACTTTGAATTTTCTTGGCAAGACAAATACTTTTTGCAACAAATAAAGATATATATATATATTTTGGAAATAAAGAAAAATATATATATATATTTTGGAAATAAAGAAAAATACTTTTTGGATTTTATATATATATATACATATTTTTTTTTGCAACAAATAATAAAACCACGTTCAACGGCACGACTCTTTTTACTTTTATTTTTGGCATTTTCATAAACAAATAAATAAATTAAAAAAATCATTTTAAAAACAAGACTCTTTTTCATTTTCATTTTTTTTTCTCATTTTCTCAAAATTTTGGCAGAGTTTTGACAGTATTTGGGCATTGGATTTTTTCAAAAATAAACAATCAATTCCCTACCCACTATTTCTTTTTTTTCTTTTTTTTTTCAATTTCTCTCTTTCCTCAAAATATTCAAAAGCCGGTCAACACACAAGTCTGAATCAAATAAATGCACAAGTAGAAGCAAGTAAGATGCATCAGGATGGTCATTTTCATTTTTTGGTACACCTGTCCTAGACAGACCCAACCCCTGTGTTGAGCCTCCAAAGTCAAATGCACGTGATGCAAACAAACGTTCCTACTAGGGATCCGGCATGAAGCTGAGTTATTCTAAGTTCATAACCTGGGTATTTGTTCTAGACTGTGTACCCGAGCGGACAACTCGAGTCGAGGAGGGGGCTACGTACCGGGGACCCGCGGGATCGTTCCGGCTTTGTAACTTATCCGGCCTCTTTCTTATTTCAGGTATTGACACTAACAGAATAGGGAGTCTCGACCAGCGAGCTTCTCCCCGGAGGTAAGAAGAGAAGGGTTTCGGCACAGTTTATATACAGTTCACATAATATCAAAGCGGTAAAGGCAATCAATTAGCACATTAGGCATATATCATGTAATAAAATCAGATAAAACCAAATATAACAATTTATCTAAGCTCGAATTTCTAACCCTGAAACAGTGGTTCTGGGTTACGTCCCCAGGAGAGTCGCCAGAGCTGTCACACCTCCTTTTTCCGTCCCCGCGAGGGGTGAAGGAGTTTTTTCCAATTAAAGGACAATCAAAACGGGATTTATTTATTTATTCAGAGTCGCCATTTGGGAGATTTAGGGTGTCCCAAGTCATCAATTTTAATCCCGAATCGAGGAAAAGAATGACTCTGTATTACAGTCTGCGAACCAGAAATCCGGATAAGTAATTTTGTTAACCCGGGAGAAGGTGTTAGGCATTCCCGAGTTCCGTGGTTCTAGCACGGTCGCTCAACTGTCATATTCGGCTTGTTTATATGATTTTATACAATTATGAGCTCATCTGCAAATTTTAACTCTTTACCGCTTTTATTATATTTTTAAAGGAATGTGAACATCGTTTAAAAAACATGTCCTTGGATTGCGTCACATGAAATGCACCCGCAATCCGGAACATATTTTTATTCAATGTTTTGGGATTTGGATTTGGGTCGCATGAAATGCACACCCGAGTTTAAGAAGGTAAGATTATTAAAATGCGTGCCTAAAGCGATTAGCGTATTATTATTTCTGGGTAAGACCGTGAAATTTTGCTAAACGGTCCATCCCGAAGTCTAAGCAATTTTAAAACAAATATTTACCGAGGGCCCGCAATTGGTGCGCTTTATTGGGCGAGGCTCATCTCATTTATTTTTAAAGGACAATCCTAAAATGCCTACATTTTTCTCTATTAAATTTGTCTCTACAAAATGAAAGAGAAAATGTCTTAATTTATTTACATGCTTGAGTTGTTATAGTTGGGTTTCGAATATGATTCATAAAATCTGAAAATGATGCAAACAGGACAGTCCGTTGCCAATGCGGGCCCAGGCCCAACGTGTATGGCATAAAACTAGACCTGGGCCATCTTATTCACATGTTACTACCTAGTTACATTATACTAGGCATGTTTACAGTTTGTCAAATTAAAAAAAACTTAGCAATCTAATTTTAATTCTAGACCATTTACATGCTGAAATTAACCAATAGTATTTAACTAAACAATATTCCTATAAGTTCCGAAATGATTTATTCGTTTGATGAACTAACGTGCTTTTTGAGACATGGTAATCATCCAACAATAACGAATTAACTAGACGGAGTTACTACACCATTTATTTATTTTTTAGTCAATATATAGATAGTTCGTCCGTTAAGCTATCGTCAGATGTTCCACTATATATATTAAACAGCTACATGATTCTGATTAGAGTAAGCTAAATAATTCATATATACAAATAAAATTCAGAATATAATTAAAATAAATTTAGAACTTCAACTCTTCATTTTCGTATTCATGCTTCATGTTTCAGTTTACAATAACCAGCGTGTCAGTTGTGTACCTGATATTGGAAGCAAAAGAAAAGGGAGATCAGCAGAAATTCAGTAGCATACAACAACAACAACACCCAGCAACCAGTAACAACCAGCAACGAGAAACCAGTGACAGATTTTAAAATCAAGATAAAAATCCAGAAACACCGACAACAATCAACGGACAGAAGCCAAGGGAATCTTTTCAGATTTGAAAGACTAATTAATGTTCAACCCTTAATTTCTGAATCCGTATCTCAGAATATTTAAATTGTATATCAGGTGTATACTTCTCTCTCTTTTAATTTCCAGAATGCTTTTATTTGTATTTTTTGGAAGTCTTAATATTTTCGGAATTTTTCTCTCTCTTAAATATTCAGCTCCCCTTTTTTTTCTCTCTCTCTATCTTCTTTCTGTCCTCCTAAAATCTGATCAAGTCTATCTTATTTATCTCTCATCCTCAACCCTTTAATCAATTAATAAAACAACCACTTTCTCTTACTAAACTCACTACTACATAAAAAATACAATTATTATTTATTTAAACAACTCTTCTTGAGCCCCGCAATCCCACTATGTCTTGTTCCCCATTTTTGATTAAACAAGTACATTATTCCCCACCATTATGTCTTGTCCCCCCATTATTGATTATTTTAATATTATTTAAATCTTAATTTACAGAGCACTCAAAATAAATAATTGTTCAAAATTTTAATTCCAAAAATAACCCTCTGACCTTACTGAAATTACCCTTTTAACCCTGAAAACACTATAATTTACCAATCTACCCTGTCAGCTATAACAAGTTCAGCTAATCAATTCTAACCAAAATATAGCAGCTTTAACCAATTCCTAATCAGATTTTATGAACAAACTCAAACTATATGATGAACAACAAAGAAACAACTAGAATTATTTTGATTGAACAATCTTTAAACAACAAATCTACTTTCAGATTCAACAACAATAACAAATAAGTATATTCAAATCATGAGCTCAAATTCAAATTAAACTTAAACAAAATAAATAAACAGATTCAAATCACTAAACTCAAATAATCAATTGATTTTCAAATTAAATCCAACAAAATACAACAAAGATACATGATTCAAACTAAATCAAAAAATTAAAAACCAAAACATAAACTCACATTAAATCACTGAATTAAAAACGAACTTCAAATAAAATGAACACGAATTAAATCTATATTAAACAACAAACATGACGGATTCAAATGATTTAAACTAACACTTTTCTATATTAAAACTAAATCCTTTTAAATTAATAAAACAAACTGAAAAAAAATAATTAATTGAACTTCAATTTAAATCTAACAATATTATAATTAAACTAACAATTTCTACAAAAATAAACAAAGAAAAATGAAACAAACTGAAGAAAATAACAAAACGATAAGCATGAAATTAATATCGAACATATCTAATTTTAGATCCGAAAATATCAAACAAATTACGGACAAAAATGAAACTTAAACCAACTAACCGTGTCGGAACGATGATGAACTCGAACGAAAACAAATCTGCCCGGAAACAAATATCGCACCAAAATAACTCGACGACGAAGACGATCCGAATAAGAAGAAACTGAAGGTCAGCTGGACGTGAAGCAGAAGACGCAGCCACGTAGCAGTGAAGCAGTAGCAGCTGCTACTGCTGAACATTGGAGCTTGACTGAAGCAGAAGCTCGTCGAGGCAGCTGGAAGTCGACTGGGCAGTGTCGACTAGGTTGGACAAAGAAGAAAGCAGCCCTCAAAATCTCAAAATCTCGGGGTCTGGCATCAAAATCTCAAAAAATGCACGACCTTAGGGTCGGAATCTCTGAAATTATAAGCCCTCAATGCGGCAGTACAAAATTTACAAGTAACGAGTCATGACTCATTTCCGTAATAGGTCATGATGGCACCCAACACCGTTGTCAGGCAAGCCAACGTGGAAGTATTAGTGAATTCTTATTTTACTTACCCAAAACAGTTACAATATTTTTCTTAATTTGCAATTAAAAGCAGGTGATAATATACAACATTCAATAATAATTATACAATCCAAAAGAAACGTCTACTAATGTGTGTGCCAAGACCTGGTGTCACAAGCTATGGGAAACTAGTAGAATATATAAAATAATACATCTATCCTACTGTCTGAAACAGAATAGACAGTCAAAACTAAGGAAGACTCCATCCAGCTGCTGATCGGCACAGGAAGGGAAAGCAACTCACCGTAGAAGTCTCGGACTATGATCAGGGACGCGCACTGGTCTGATAGTCAGATGAACCTGCCTCAGAGCCTGTACAATTAAGTACAGAAACGTAGCATGAGTACATAAACAATATGTACCCAGTAAGTATCCCGTCTAATCTCGAAGAAGTAGAGATGAGAGGTCGACTTGATACCTACTAGGGCCAAATAATATAATATGATGTTATGCCAGGCATGATGGTCACAATATATAACAGTTGAAATAAGTATTTCTAAGTTATGTCATTTTAATACCCCAGTTAATCCTTTACAATTTAAACCATGTAATAGGCAGTTCATCAATAATAAATTCACATAAATATCATGCGCACGTTATGCCGAGGTCGACGGCCCAATCCAACATAAAAGAAACTGTGCACTGCCAGAGGGTTGAATGACGCGAACAATAGATGCATCTATTTCTACCGAGGCGATCGGCCTGATCCACAAATATTAATTATCAACAGAAAAATACAAGAAGTCACATTTATTCAAATAAACTCATACAAGTGTTCAACACAACATATGTTCACTTATGTTCATTTCCAATTCTCTAGCATATCCTAAATGATCACACAAGCAAGAAGACATATAACATTTGCAAATATAGCATGACACGGGTCCTAAACTACCCGGACAATTAACATGATAGTAGCTATGCACGGACTCTCGTCACCTAGTGCGTACGTAGCCCCCACATTTAGTAGCAAATTATACAATTATTACTCCTATGGGGATAATTCCCTCTTATAAGGTTAGAAAGGAGACTCACCTCCCTCCAAAATGCACTTCCAATACCAAGAACGAGCCCGAACTCTCAATTTGGAGCCGAACGATCCAAAACTAGTTAAATGGGATAAAAACTAATCAATACAAGCTCATAAGATCACATCCTAACTATTAAAGCAATTTCCCAACCTTAAACACAAGTTTCCTAAAATCCGACCCCGGGCCCACGTGCCCAAATTCTGAAATTTTTTCGAAGGAAGTTGTTCTTTGTAACCTAAGGATCAATAATATATGATTTCTACTTCGCTTCATAACCAATTTCGTGGAAAAATCTAAGTTTTATCAAAACCCTAGGTTTTGCTCTAACCCCATGATTTTACCTTAATCCTAGTGTTTAATCTACCTAAGACACAAGTATTAAACTAGGAATAGGTGGGATAAACTTACCTCAAGATGCTAGGTGAAAGTCTTCTCTCAAAAGCTCCAAAATCGCCCAATGGAGGAGTGAAAAGTGGCAAAAATGACTTAGAACCCGTATTAAATGAAGCTCACTGCTTCAGCGATTTCCGCATCTGCGGCCAGGGGACCGCATCTGCGGTCCCGCTTCTGTGAGGAAGAGACCGCATTTACGGAATTGGCCAAGCGTGCTGGGACCGTTGCGTTCTTGAAGCCACTTCTGCGGAGCCACTTCTGCGGCTTGGGAGCCGCTTCTATGGTCTCACACCTGTGGCTGACCAACCGCAGGTGCGGTTATGACAGAAGCAAATGCTTCAGCTCTTCTTAACCTTTCCAACTTCACTCGAGCCTCGTCCGATTGACGCTCGGGGCTCTCGGGCTCCGCCCGAACATACCGACAAGTCTAGAATCATGAAACGGGCCTGCTCGAATCTTCAGAACGCCCGAAACAACGCTAAATCTGAGAATCACCCCCTAAAACCAATTGAATCAAATTTATGAACTTCAAGTTCTTAATTATCCTCTAACGAGCCGAAACACACTTAAACTACTTGAATTGACACCAAATTTTGTGGGCATTAAATGTTATATTGGACCTGTACCAGGCTCCGGAACCAATATACGAGCCCGATACCCATGTGATCAATCATTATTTCGTTTCTTTAAATCCTTAGAATTTAAGTTTAACAATTTCTAATAAAAATTCATTACTTGGCCTAAGGACCTCGGAATTCAAATCCGGGCATACGCCTAGGTCCCATATTTTCCTACGGACCCTCTAGGACCATCAAAACACGAATCCGGGTCCGTTGGCTAAAAATGATGACTAAAGTAAATCTTAGCCTTTTAAGAAAATATTAAGGATTCAGATGAGCATGTTTCAACCCAATTTCTTCCAATTGCCGAACCAACCATCCCCTCGGGTCGTAAATTAGTTAAAGCAAGCGCGGGAAGTTTTATTTAGGGGTACAGGGTTCTAAAAAGCAAAACGACCAGTCGGGTTGTTACATAACGGCTTCCGAGCCAAGGTACCCTTGATGACTCGGGGACTGTCGTCGATCACCATTCATTTAAAAACCCAAGGCCATAAGACCCCGAGTGGGCAGACTCGGTCTCGTAAGACCTACATAAGGCAACAGCTATATCTGCAAGACCTCAAGCAAAGCATGAACCACACTTGTACCAAGTGAAAATATCTTTAAGACCTCAAGAAAGGCATGAACAATACTTGTACCAAGTAACCAAAACTGTAAAACCTCAACGGCATGTGAAACTTGTAAGACCTTACTAAAGGCATAAACCCGATCTCAAAGTTTCGACTATATATCAAACTTGTAAAACCCCTAAAGAGGCATACCCTCGATATAGATGCCAAAACTACTTCACTCGGGACTTAAAAGCCCCGACCGAACACAAGCGACTCCGGTCACACGGATGTACCAGCCAAACTAACGCGACTCGGGGACGCCCGACCGTCGCTACAAAATCACAGGCCTTCAATTACTTCAAATCTACTTCGAAAAGAACCGGTTAAACAGGCTACCCTCGATACAGGTAAAAGAGCTTCTACCATGTCAGCTCCTAAACATCGGCTTCGAGATACTCAGCCTCCAAGCCAAACCTCCCGAGGTGCTCGATCATCGCCATATAATGATTCGCAATCGAGGTTTTTTATTAAGCCATCGAAGAGTCGGGCAAACAGTATTCCAAAAAATCCTTATCGAGGGAAAAATAAAGCCCACATAAATGGTCGCATCGACCAAACGCATAAGAGCCATTATCGCCAGCCTAATGAGCCTCAGGGCCACACACATAAAAGGTCGCTTCGACCCAAGGTGTAAGAGTCATTATCGTCAGCCCATACAAAACTTGAGGGTCGAATGAGCTCGAGTCGTAACCTGATTCAGAGACTGAAGCCAAAATGGTTAATTAAATATTCCTAAGAGTAAGGCGTAAGATCCATTGTCTCCAGCCCATACTAAAAAAGGCCGCATCGGCCCAAGGCGTAAGAGCCATTGTCGCCAGCCCACATAAAAGGTCACATCAACCAAGCGCGTAAGAGCCTACTGTCATACCTCCTTTTTCTACCTACCCGCAAGGCCGTGTAAAGGAGTTTTTCCAATTAAAGGACAATCAGAACGAGATTTAATATTATTATTCAGAGTCGCCACTTGAGAGATTAATGGTGTCCCAAGTCACCGGTTGTATCCCAAAACGAGGAAACGTATGACTCTGTTAACAGTCCGCGAACCAGAAATCTAAGTAAGGAATTCTGTTAACCCAGGAGAAGGTGTTAGGCATTCCCGGGTTCCGTGGTTCTAGCACGGTCGCTCAACTGTTGTATTTCATTTTATCTGATTTCAGAACATGTTCTTGCTTATGGGTTTTTTAATTTCGAACCGCTTTTATTATTATTATGAGAATTGCAATGTCGTGAAAACGTGTCTCGAACCACGTTACAATCAATGCACCCGTGGTCGTTGACACATTTCGACTCCGTTGAGATTTGGATTTGGGTCGCATCAATGCGCACCCGGGTTTAAGAATGTAATATTATTAAACTAATGCGCCTAAAGCCATTAAGAATTTGAAACTTTGCGAGGGCCATGGAATTTTGCTAAATGACACACCTCGAATTCTAGGGAGTCGTAACTATGTCACGCAAACATGTACCTGGATTCATACTCATATCCGAGCAACTCATATACTTATATCCGATCAATGAATGTTCCGTCACCATGTTTACTAATCACACGATATTTTCAGTATGGGAAAGGAACGCCTTGCCCAAAAGGAATGCCTAAGATGATAAGCTTTTAGTTCAAATTTTCAGAAACCACAAAATGATCTAAACCAACAAAATGATACTCGTACACCATTAGGATTTGAGTGTCAAACCACATCAACAAATAAGTAGAAGTTACATGATCGGTGTGCATTCTTTCAATTGAACGATTAAAGACCAAATCCAATGTGGACATCTGCTCGTGCTACTTTTAGTAAATTATATGGAAACCAACACGTAGGATATTTACAACTACAAGGAGTAGATAAACCATGGAAAGAGGTCTGAAAACAGATTAAACTTGGCATTAGCATGCAATGAGAGGAAATAATTGAACCTCAGCAATTACAGCAACTATATCAAAAAAATCGAGCAGTGAATAATTCTCAAACAAAACATTCAATGATGGCTAGGCTGTTCTTCACGTCGGTTTTCGCTGGGAAAAATGAAGAAAGGTGGGGGAATTGAAGTAGGTGACGCAGGGTGGTGGTAGGGATTGCTGATGCGCAGCCTTTTTCTCGCAGCTTCTTAAACGAAGAAGCCTTCTTCGTTTGTCAACAAAGAGATCCGATGGAGGGGTCGTTTTCGGCGCAGCCCTTTGCTTTCCAGCTTTTTTCTTTCTTTCAGTGTTCCCCTTCTTTCATGCGCAGCTTTTTTTCATCTTTTGTTCATCCCCCCCTTTAGTTTTAGGCTTTGTTTCATATATATAGGTCTAGGTTAGTGGTAGGGTTTTAGGTTAAGGGGTATGGGCCTAGGAATTATGGGCTTGGCAATTGTGGGCTAGGTCCAAAATTAGGCCTAAAGATGGGTTGCTCGAGCCCAAGCTCTATTCTTTTGCCGCGAATGAGATTAAAATACGCGCCCATTTGTTAATTATTCCTACTATTCAAATAATTATTAAAATAAAACTAACCATTAAAACAAATCTATTTTTGGTATTTTCAAAATATCATATTAAAATAAAAATATGATACTATTGTTGTATATATTTTTTAAGATTTGTTTTTAATAAAAATGACTACAAAACATTAATGAACCTATTTTTGTGATTTTGTTTTCTTGTAATAAAATAGAGTAAGAGAGTCAAAATTACTTAAAATATCTATATTATGCCTAAATTAAATATTTTACGCTAATATATGAAAGATCTTGGGGAGGGTCAAAAATCACATGTCTACAGGTGTCACCAGTCATGAGCATCTATCATAATAAGACTGACTAGACAGGTTTTTGACCCGACCCTTATTTGGAGAGACTAAGACTAAGAGAGAAGGGAGTGTGACCGAGCCCTGGTATCTGGGCTGCCTACATATCCTTGGCTATAAAGGAATCAGGCCATGTGTAGTTCAGAGATGAGTGAGATGATGGAGTATGCCGAGGTGGAGATCCGGTCGAGGTGTCGTTCCGTCGAGGTTCCATTCCGTCGAGGTTCCGGTCTGCGGTCCCTGTTATTACATCAAAAATCGAAAGATGAAAAAGACTAGCTAAGCCTATCGACTACGAGCTACAAGATTCCTATCTATAAGTCTTCTAAAGCTTGATCTTGAGTCTTGAATGGTTCTTCATGTAGACTTTAGATTTGAACCTTGACACTTGTTAGCTGCAGGTGCTGGCTCGTTCTTCTACAGCTTTTGGGTCAGGACCGGACATGTAGTGCTTGTGACTTCGGCCATGTTTTGAGCAGCTCACATCCTTCATCAACTTCTGAATTGCATTCTGAATTGAATTCCCTTTTTTTTCAGGTGGGCGCCTGATTGCTGAACCTGAACTGTCTTCCCTTGTTACTTGACACTATTTTCCCTTACACTTTGAACCATTTTCCCTAAAACTCGAACTGTCTTCCTTCGAAACTGTTTTCCCTAGAAACTTGAGTTGTTTTCCCTTGTTCTCCAGGTGAGCGCCTGATTACAACAAAATAGACAAAACAAAGAAATTTTCTGCCCCAGTTTGCACTAGGAAGATTTGTGAGTTGTTAGCAAAATCGTAAACCACATGTATTATTAATGCAATGATGAAATTAAACTAAAGAATAGACTAGGAGGAAAACTGTAAACTAAGCTTGACTAAAGTAAAAACTGACCCTATTCTCCAGGCGGGGCTCCCTGACTGCTAACTTGAAATGTATTCCCTGCTTTCCAGGCGGGCTCCTGACTGCTGAACTCTGTTATACAGGCGGGCTCCTGATTTCCGAAACTTGAATTGTATGTCTCTATACTCCAGGCGGACCCTGACTTCTGAAATTTGAAATGTATTCCTCTATTATCCAGGCAGGTTCCTGATTTCCGAAACTTGAATTGTATACCTCTGTTCTTCAGGTGGGTTCCCGACTTCAAAAGACAAAGAAATCGATTGAGAACTAAAAATTTGAATTGTATCACCTCTGTTCTTTAGGCGGGCTCCTGATTGCTGAAACTTGAATTGTATGTCTCTATTCTCTAGGCGGACCCCTGACTTCCGAAACTTGAAATTGAATGTATTCCTCTGTTATTCAGGCGGGCTCCTGACTACTGAACTTGAAATTGAAATGTATTCCTCTATTATCCAGGCGGGCTCCTGACTTCATAAAAATAAACGAACCAAGAAAACTTTCTGCCCCAGTTTGGAAACTGGGTATATGTTACTGGATATTAATAAGAATTTGACTAAAACTTGACTTGAAATACCTCTGTTATACAGGCGGGCTCCTGATTTCCGAAACTTGAATTGTATACCTTTGTTCTTCAGGCGGGCTCCTGACTTCGACTACTTAAAAATTTAATACCTCCATTCTCCAGGCGGGCTCCTGACTTCGACTACAACTTGAATTGCATGTCTCTATTCTCCAGGCGGACTCCTAACTTCTCTTGTTTTTCCCTCATGGAGGATTCCTCTTGCACAAACAACTTTTTTGCCCCTGTTTCAATCCAAGAAAAATCTTGTTAGTTTAAAATGTGGTGGTTGGTTTGTGGTCTTGACTTTGAGGGCGATTGCTCCTTCACTTCCCATGATAACTGATTTCCACTCGAGGACCTTGTTTTCTTATGGACTAACCACTTTCTCTGTCATCCTTATCACAGAAAATACCCCTTCTTCGTTCAGACCCAATTCCCTTTATCCGTTGCATTGCTCATGAACTTACATTTACCAACCTTTGTGTTTCACGGAGAATACCTTTGATTCATTCACCTAACATCCTCCATCTGTTGCATCGTGCTCTTGTGTTGACATGTACTGCACCTTTGTGTTTCTCATGAATTCCAAAGCACGTTAATTTCCATCCACTTAGTGCGCATGCTGTTCTTCCTGACTTAAATCACTGGCCTTGGCCTTGAAGTCTATTGTTTCCTCACTTGTCATGATAACTTTGATTTTTACTTGGAAAACCTCGCTTGTCACTGGTTAAACACTTTCTTTGTTGACCTCATCACAGATAATACCTTTGACCCGTTCACCCAACATCCTCCATCTGTTGCACTGTTCGCGAATTGAAATATACCAAACCTTTGTGTTTCTCATGGACCCCAAAGCATGTTGATTTCTACCAACTCAGTGCGCTTATTATTCTTTCCCGACTATTGATACTGATGTGCTGGCCAGATCCCATTTTGTACAATTGGAAAGCTGGTGGCAGATTTTGAAGTCATTTCTCCTTATTTTGACCAAACAAACTCAGGAAGAGGAAGTAAACAAGACAAAAGGAACAGAGTAAAGGACAAAGGAAAGAGGTGATTCCTAACAAGAAAACTACAAAGTAGAAACCTATCATATGTGGATACCAACTCTAATGACCATGACATGCACCTGTAGACTATTCTGTTGAGCAAGTTCGATGTTCAACTCCTGTTATACCTCTAAACCGTGAAACTGGGCTTCAATGCTCCGATCATCCAATCTGATTCACAATCCTTATTCGACTTGTAATGCCCGAAGGGTTTTCACCATCAAGCCTCTCTCATTTTGTTCTTTTTCTCGACTTATCGTTGCCTTACGGTGCCTGCAAGGGTTTTCACCAATAAGACTCTCTCATTTTTTATTTCTCTCAGCTATCGTCACCTTACGGTGCCCGTAAGGTTTTCACCAATAAGACTCTCTCATTTTGTTTTTCCTGCTTGAACCAGAGTGCTGCCCCTGACATGAATTACCTTTACCTGCTCGACTTGGCATTTCTCAAAGACTGATCAGAAGGTCTTTCTTTGGATCGTAATGTGAGCTTTTGGACAGGGTTAGAAGGAAAGAGTATAAAAGACTCAAAACAACTTTAATGGGTTAAAGTTACAACTTTCGGAATCAGATTTCTTACAACAACCACAACTTCTGCCCCAGTTTCTTGCTCGAGGACTTTTTGGATTTTTTTTTTTATGAGACCGAACCATGAGGCTGCCTACGTATCCTTAAAAGGAATCAGGTCAAACGTAGTTCATGACATAGGAATTACTTTGTTGTTGTGATTTTCTCTTTTCTCTTTCTTTTCTTTCTCTTTCTTTTCTCTTTTTGTTGTTTTCCTTCTTTTTTCTTTCTTTTTTTTCTTTTTGCTTTTCTCTTTTCTTTTCTTTTCTTTCTCTTTCTTTTCTCTTTTCATTTTTCTTCTCCTTTTCCTTTCTTGTTGATTCTTTCTTTTTCTTTTCACTTTCTTATCCTCCGCACTTGCGTTTCTAAATTGTGTCATTGATCCCGAAAGAGGGGTATGAAAGAAAAATAAATAAGGCTCAAAATAGGTGATGAGGGATAAAGTGTTTAGATAGCAGAACAAAATGTCTTCGTCATTCCAACCCTCAAAACATGCCAAGTAGAAACAACACAATTAAACAAACCAAGGAAAACATTTATAACATCTTTTGGTTGTGCCAGACTTGATGACCGCACCCACACATTCGCCTTCTACATTTGTTATATCCAAAGCACCATTGGACAACACTCCCACTCTCATTACCACGTACGGCCCCCTACAAATTGGGGCAAACTTGCTTTTATATTCAAATTGATGCGGCATGATGCATTTCAATAGGGGTTCTTTATGTTCTATCTGCCCCAGTTTCACACAATTCGGGCTTGAAGTGATCTCAAAATGCCTTTATTTATCTCCCTTAAATGTCCCTACATCTTCAACATTGTTTCATTACTTCATGACTAAATTAACTTCTTAAGACCAGGCCGAGCATTACGCGTACATGTCGTGTCACTAGAGTCAATCAGGAAAAGAAATATAAAAGAAAAGAGAACCAAATGAAAATGACTGGAAATTACAGAAAACAGAAAATTGCATTAGACAGATGGTGAAAGGGTTTGAACAACAAAACAAACAAACTAAACTGGGGACACAAACCTAGAACAAACCTAGACAACACTAGACGGGATACTATGACTAAACAAACTAGGCAAAATAAAAGGATAGAAGGGTTTGAGCCACAAGACAATGTCTGGATTACAACCCTGAAAATAACCCGGACAGCAGAAATGACAGCAACATGGACCACCAAAGCTCCTCCCCGTCTGACCTAGGAATGGAGCGTCTTTCCAATTACCAAGTACATCATCTTAGCCACTAAATTCTGCGTAACCAACATTAGGAACTTTACAAACTTTCATCACATCGTCCTCAACAAGTTGTTTTTGGGCCTCCGAGGCTCTCAGAGAATCCTCATATTCCTTTTCAAAACAAATCATACCCACCATATCTACCTTATTATGCGCAGGCGATGGATTTTGGCTGGTGTCCGGTGCATCCGGATTTTGTACGATGATGTTACCTGCGTTAATAAGCTCCTGAATTGCTTTCTTCAGCCTCCAGCACTTTTCTGTGTCATGCCCCAGAGCATCTGAGCAATATGCACACTTTAGAGAAAAATCACATTTCAGAGGGTTCGGCATTTTTATCTGAATCGGCTTCAACATGCCTACTTGCTTCAACTTATGGAACAGACTAGTATATGACTCTCCAATAGGGGTGAAAGCCTTTTCTCGTTTCAGCAACTTCTCGTTCCTAAACGCCTGATTTGGCCTAAAACCTGACCTAGGGAGTTTCTGGTATGCTCGTGGGGGTGGATAAGCATGTTGCGGAGCTGGGTATTTGGAAAATGAAGTTTGTCTTTGGGAGTCCCATGGAGAGAAGTAACGTTGGGGAGGGTTATCCGGTGCCCGAGGATATTCACAGGTATGATATCGGGGTTGGAAATATTGATCAGGAGAGCCCTTTGGATCATCTTTTCTGTTTCTCTTTCTCCCTTCCGAGCTTACCAAGATGTCCTGAATGTCTTTCAAGCAACTCCTTATTTTTCCCGACTTGATTCCCTTTCCTACTAACTCTCCCATTCTTAACTCATCATCGAAAGGTCTGCCCATGGCCGGGATCAAATGATTGAAGTAGGAGGGCCCCTGGGCTTGTATGAAAAGTTTGACCATCTCTTTCTCATCAATCGGGGTATTGATTCGAGTAGGTTGTTCCCTCCATCTGAGCTCAAACTCTCTAAAGCTTTCCCCTGGCTTCTTTTCCATCCCAGACAAGGAGGAATGGTCCACGGACGGTTCTTTCAGCTTCATGGATTCCCCGTCTGTCCCTTCTCTTTCTGTGAACCTTCCATTTTCAACACGAGGCTTATCTTGCGGCCATTGTTTGTGCAATTTAGGACCCTTATGAGTGACCTCGGAGGGGTAATATTGGGCATCATAAGCTCTGGGTAAGTGTTCTTTGCCGAGCATAGTGGATGTGACCTGAAGGCACCTTTGGGAAAAGATAGTTGGATGATGAGTGATGGAGTTACCGGAGTGGTTGGGAAAGCTGTTATAAGTAGGTAGAGATGGGGAGTATGGGGGATCATCCGGCATTGTGTTTGGGGTTTGGGTAAGGACAGAGCCCAGGAAGCTAGACGGTGGTGGGGGTGGTGCTTTCCCAGTCATCCATGCCCGATACATGTCTGCCACATGCTGTCTCAACATTTTAACCTCTTCCACCAACTCGTCGACCTGTTCAACCGGCTGCTTTTGGGTATTGGTACCAACCCACTTGGTTCTGTTGTTTTCTGCCATTATATTTTGTGTTGGAAGGGGCGTTACCTTAGAACCACAAACCAACCACCTTTCTCACGTGACATGCCAAAATGAAACCATCATGTTAGCGTTAGGGCATTTAACACATTGGTAATCGCACATTTGGGGAATGAATGCACCTAAGCAATTGACAATTTCTATTATGCATTTGCTCGGCTACTTGCGTCATCCCGGCCTTTTCCCTATTTCTAATTGCAAAATTTCTTTCTTTTCTTTTCTCTTGTTCTTTTTTTCTTTCTCTTCTCTTTTTTTTCTTTGTTTTTTTCGTTCCTGCCTTTGCTTTCTTTTGTTCTTATTCTCTCATTCCCTCCTATTTTGCCGCTGTCCCTTTCTTTTGGTTTCTGTTTTCCATCATCTGTTATTCTTTCCTCTCCTGTTTTTCCCCTTTCTCAGCTCCTCTCTTTTCTCTTTTTTTTTATTCTGACCTCTTTTGCCGTGATTTTCTTGGCTTTCTCATTTTCTCGCTCTTTTGTTTCTTTTCTGTGTTTCTTTCATTTTCTTCCATCACTCTTTTTGCTTTTTCTCTTAAGGTTATGGTCGAATCCGATGAGGATTGCCTACGTATCGTGACCCCGCACGAATCAGACCGAGCGTAGTTCGTGCAAATAAAAGGTAAACAACAATAAAACATTTTTGGAATTTTCATAATAAAACAAACTTGATTACAAAGGTATTTTTAAAAAAAAAACTGACCCTACTAACAGACTTTGACGAAAAGACGACCTACAGACATTAAAATCAAACATACTTCATACTTTAATCAAAAGAATTACGAACTCAAAAACCAACAGCCAAATTCTTTTCCCTATTTGCCAATTTTAACCAAATGACTGTTTTGCAGACGTGGCCCCTTCCCAATTTCACATGAATTTTGAGAGGATTATTTTATAACACTTCACAAACTTGTCCATTCTTTTACGAGAATAGCCTTTTGACAACTGAAAGATACTCTAGGTCTATTTTGGCAAGAACGGTTTAAGACGCCGCTGAAACTGGATCGGCTTATTTTGACCAAAATCCAAACGGTATTCACTTGACCAATGACTCTTTCTCTTGTTTTTCAAATTAAAATAAAAGACCTGGTTTTGCAAACACGGCCTTTCAGTACCACGGGGACGAAGATTTTAAGGTTGTGTGGGTCAATCGGCTAAAATCTAAAAAGTGACTCAAAAGGTGGCTGTTTATGCAAAGTCAGCCTTCTGGCGTCCCTTTTGGGAACGTTCGGCTGTATTGACAAAAGTGGCATCACCCGATTTATTTATGACACAAAAAATAAAAATTTTGACATTTTTTTGGCTATTTTTGCAAAGGGAAGGTTGGACCCGATGAGGGTTGCCTACGTATCTCACGCCCTGTGAGAATCAAACCTGCGTAGTTCAGGCGAATTAACCGAACCATTTTAAAACAAGACTCTTTTTGATTTTCATTTTTTCACGACAAGACAAAATAACGACTCTTTCTTTTTCAACAAACAATAAAACAACCTGTTTTTCCAAACTAAAATAAAGACTCTTTTCCATTTCCTTTTTTCAACAAATAACTGTCCGAAAATAAAAGACTCTTTTTCCTATTTTCTTTTTTCGTTTTCTCAAAATTTTGGCAGAGTTTTGGCAGTACCTGGTCATTGATTCAATTAACTCCTTAACTGTTATTTCTCTCTTTTTCTCTCTCTTTTTTTTTCCGACTTTTCAACATTCCCGAGTTTCAGAGAACCGGTCAGCATGCAGGTTAGAAACAAATATATGTAGTAAGTAGGGTGGATCATGATGGTCCTTTCATTTCAGGTTGCTAGCCCTAGACGGACCCAACCCCTATGTTGAGTCCCCTAAGTCAAATGCAGCATGATGCAAATAATCGTTCCTACTAGGGATCCGGCATGAAGTCACGTTATTCTATGTTCAAAACCTGGGTCGGTGTTCTAGACTGTATACCCGAGCGGACAACTCAAGTCGAGGAGGAGGCAACTTACCGGGAACCAAAAGGCCATCCGGCTTCGTAACTTGTCCGGCCTCTTTCTTATTTCAAGGTATGACACTAACAGAATAGGGAGTCTCAACCAGTAAGCACACCCCCGGAGGTGAAGAGAGAAGGGCGTCGACACAGTTTATATACAGTTTAGATAATATCAAAGCGGTAACATTTAGCATATTCAGCACAAAGCATGTAGGAAAATCAGATACAACCAAATACAACAATTTATCTAAGCTCGAATTCTGAACCCTGAACCAGAGATTCTGGGTTCGGTCCCCAGCAGAGCCGCCAGACCTGTCACACCTCCTTTTTCTACCTACCCGCAAGGGCGTGTAAAGGAGTTTTTCCAATTAAAGGACAATCGGAACGGGATTTAATATTATTATTCAGAGTCGCCACTTGAGAGATTAATGGTGTCCCAAGTCACCGGTTGTATACTAAACCGAGTAAACGTATGACTCTGTTAACAGTTCGCGAACCAGAAATCTGAGTAAGGAATTCTGTTAACCCGGGAGAAGGTGTTAGGCATTCCCGGGTTCCGTGGTTCTAGCACGGTCGCTCAACTGTTGTATTTGATTTTATCTGATTTCAGAACATGTTCTTGCTTATGGGTTTTTTAATTTCGAACCGCTTTTATTATTATTATGAGAATTGCAATGTCGTGAAAACGTGTCTCGAACCACGTTACAATCAATGCACCCGTGGTCGTTGACACATTTCGACTCCGTTGAGATTTGGATTTGGGTCGCATCAATGCGCACCCCGGTTTAAGAATGTAATATTATTAAACTAATGCGCCTAAAGCCATTACGAATTTAAAACTTTGCAAGGGCCATGTAATTTTGCTAAATAGCACACCTCGAATTCTAGGGAGTCGTAACTATATCACGCAAACATGTACCTGGATTCATACTCATATCCGAGCAACTCATATACTTATATCCGATCAATGAATATTCCGTCACCACGTTTACTAATCACACGATATTTTCAGTATGGGAAAGGAACGCCTTGCCCAAAAGGAATGTCTAAGATGATAAGCTTTTAGTTCAAATTTTCAGAAACCACAAAATGATCTAAACCAACAAAATGATACTCGTACACCATTAGGATTCGAGTGTCAAACCACATCAACAAATAAGTAGAAGTTACATGATCGGTGTGCATTCTTTCAATTGAACGATTAAAGACCAAATCCAATGTGGACATCTGCTGGTGCTACTTTTAGTAAATTATATGGAAACCAACACGTAGGATATTTACAACTACAAGGAGCAGATAAACCATGGAAAGAGGTCTGAAAACAGATTAAACTTGGCATTAGCATGCAATGAGAGGAAATAATTGAACCTCAGCAATTACAGCAACTATATCAAAAAAATCGAGTAGTGAATAATTCTCAAACAAAACATTCAACGAACCTCTGAACAAGAGTAGTAGGACCTCGACCAGAAAACTCGAACAGTAGCTAGCGACGACGAACTCGAAACGGACTCCATCGACTCCAATCTTTTCATAATCTTTCTATCCAAAACTTTTGTTTCTGGTTTTGTATTGGTACGTGCTGTGGAGGTCGCCATTCATGGCATTTTTTTATTTGGCCAGATCTGTCGCCAAACCGCTAACGATGACATAGGGCGAGAGAGACGAAGAGTGAGGTTGTTTTGACCATGGCTGGTCGCAGCAATCAGCGATAGCCACAACTGAAGGAGGAGAGGGTGCGTTGTCGATGGTCACTCCGCCATAAATGACGACAACACAGCAGCGGCACAAAAAGAAGAGAGGGAAGGACGTTAGAGATAGATGAATCTGGTTGCTAGCTTTCGATGATGGCTAGGCTGTTCTTCACGTTGGTTTTCGCTAGGAAAAATGAAGAAAGGTGGGGGAATTGAAGCAGGTGACGCGGGGTGGTGGTAGGGATTGCTGATGCGCAGCCTTTTTCTCGCAGCTTCTTAAACGAAGAAGCCTTCTTCGTTTGTCAACAAAGAGATCCGATGGGGGGGGTCGTTTTCGGCGCAGCCCTTTGCTTTCCAGCTTTTTTCTTTCTTTCAGTGTTCCCCTTCTTTCATGCGCAGCTTTTTTTCATCTTTTGTTCATCCCCCCCTTTAGTTTTAGGCTTTGTTTCATATATATAGGTCTAGGTTAGTGGTAGGGTTTTAGGTTAAGGGGTATGGGCCTAGGAATTATGGGTTTGGCAATTGTGGGCTAGGTCCAAAATTAGGCCTAAAGATGGGTTGCTCGAGCCCAAGCTCTATTCTTTTGCCGCGAATGAGATTAAAAATACGCGTCCATTTGTTAATTATTCCTATTATTCAAATAATTATTAAAATAAAACTAACCATTAAAACAAATCTATTTTTGGTATTTTCAAAATATCATATTAAAATAAAAATACGATACTATTGTTGTATATATTTTTTAAGATTTTTTTTTTAATTAAAAATGACTACAAAACAATAATGAACCTATTTTTGTGATATTATTTTCTTGTAATAAAATAGAGTAAGAGAGTTAAAATTACTTAAAATATCTATATTATGCCTAAATAAATATTTTACGCTAATATATGAAAGATCTTGGGGAGGGTCAAAAATCACATGTCTACACCTACGGGCCAGCCTAATGAGCCCCAGGGCCATGTTACAACTCTAAGGATTTATACCAACTCAAAGACCAGTTCACCTGGCCAAATTCAAGACAGAAAGGGATACAAAAGAAATAAAGCCGCAAGGTTTTCTTTTATACACATATGCAAAGAAAACGCAATCTCCATCTACAAATATGCTTTGAAAATGCTACATACAAATGGCGAAATCTACACCCCCAGGGGATACGACCTGCCGGCCTCATCTTCGCTTTCTTCAGCATCGGGCAAAAGTAACCGAGCATCACGCTCGTCTGCCCTCGCTCGTGCCAACTCTTTCGAGAGGGCGAAACCCCTAGCACGGATCTCCTCAGGGTCTTTCTCCGAGACTTGCAACGAGCATATTCTCCAACCCTCTCTTTGCGGTCAAGAATCCTTCTCAGCTTAGCTTGGGCATCGGCAACATCCTTTGAATAGATCGTCATCTCCTGATCAGCCCTAGTTCGGCGCATTACAGCTTCAGCCCGGGCATCAACGATCTCATCCCTAACCTTCGAAAGATCAGACTCGAGTTTCGTAATCATTTCTGTCTGAACCAAAGCATCATCACTAGCTAAGCTAAGTTGAGCCTCAAAAGCGAGAACTTTAGCCAGAGCATCCTTCCCCTCTAAAGCCTAAGCCTCCGCCCAAGCTTTTAGCTCATCATGCTCACGCTTGGCCCGGCCAACTTCATCCCGAAGTCGCTCCAAGGTCTCCACCTTTTTTGCAATTGAAATAAACAAAGTGTTAGCCTCAGAAGCCAGAAAGCAAAATGCACGCTCACCCGGGATAGAAAATCACCTGCTCCTTCAAATGGTTCTCGCAATTCAAGCTCCGGCCCGCCTCGTACCGCAAGTATACCAACTCGAATAGAGGAGCCTAAGGGATCTCTCCTCATCCAGAGCTTTCCATAGCCTGGCTTCATGACGAAGCAGCCCAGAGTTAAGCATGTTGAAGGCCTGTAAAAGGAAACCCAATAAGGAAGGGAAGGCACGAAGCTCGAAAGGCATGTGTCAAAACTCACTGCAAAATGAAGCCGCGGGGCTTCCTCGAAGGCCGAGATCACACCTACCAATCTAGTTCCCTCAGCTCTGAAAGAGTCGACTCCGGTCGAGGCACGGTCGCTCGGTGTACACAACCCCGGGTTCATAGTATCTCTCCAAGTACTATCGACGGAAAAAGAAGGCGACAACAACGGAGAAACCCTCTTTCCAGAACCAGGAACCACAGACGCAGCAGGCTCGGACGATGCTTCCGCTTCGAAGCCCCGGTCCCGTTTTGCCTTGCTTTCAGCGCCATTTCCCTGTAAAAGCACCTCTAGCTTATTGTTATCGTTCTTTAGCCCAAGAGCTGGCAACCCTTCCCCCTCGCTAGAGGAGCCCCTCCCCCCGGCTCGGCAGGCTCTTCGATGCCTACAACATCAAGATTAATACGCATAAAGGGAAAATGCCTCTCCAAATGAGGGAAGGGAAAGGGAAAAATAGCACAACACGCACCATGGTGTTTTGCTTCCCATCTGCTCCGGGACAAAGCTCGCCACTTGCGCTCGCTGCAGGTCGAGCGGGTTACCAACTTCCAAACCCAATCTGGCAAATTAGGAATATCGTGCGGTGCCCATAAAACCGTTGTAGTAAAAGAAAAAGAAGGCACGACTACTAAATCAGCTTGCGCCATAGATAAAATAGAGAAGGCACAAAATGCTCTGCTTACGTGTATAATTCCATTCCTCAAGGAATGGCATGAGCTCTACGGGGATAATATTAGTGGTCCACACTCGGACAAAACGACTCATCCACTCCCGGTCTCCATCCTCCTCATCGTTAACAACAAAGGGCGTGGTCGATAGACATTGCAAGGTTAGCAGACCTCGATGGTGAAAGGGCCGGTAAAGCCTAACCAGATGACTGAGCGTAAGTTCTAGCCCCGCGTTCTCCACGTAAAATCTCATCATCAACACCGTTCGCCAAAACGACGAATGGATCTGCGCTAAGGTAACCCGATACTTTAAACAAAAATCGAGCACAGCCCTATCAAGGGGGCCCAGTATGAAAGGATACGTGTACACATTCAAAAATCCATCGGCACGATCTGTGATGCCTTCACTACTTTCTCCCCCCATCCGCAGTCTTTTCTCACTAACTCAAGGTGCTCTTCCCCTATCAAAGAAATGATCTGCAAGTTATGCTCTCATTGGTCCTTAATGCCGGAGGCGGATCTCTTCCCTCTTTGCCGAACAGATCCTGATGTAGCGGTCATGGCTATGGCAAAATTAGAGAATTAAAAGAAGGAATCCGGGAAAGTACGTTAGTACTAAAGTAATGAAAGACTTAACGTAGAAAAAGAAAGGTAATTACTCAAAATGGAGGGATCTACAAAAGAGCAGAAATATCCCTATATATATGTATGGGAAAAACGGCGACGACCCACCAGTATGGAAGCCAATAACACCTTCACCAGTCCCGAGGTGGTACCCGACCTTGAGGGCCTCCATCAAAAAAAAGGTTAGGCTCCAGGAAGCCAATAACACCTTCGCTAGTCCCGAGGTGGTACCCGACCTTGAGGACCTCCATCAGAAAAAGGTTTGGCTCCAGGAAGCCAATAACACCTTCGCCAGTTCCGAGGTGGTACCCGACCTCGAGGACCTCCATCAGAAAAGGGTTAGGCTCCAGGAAGCCAATAACACCTTCGCTAGTCGCGAGGTGATACCCGACTTCGAGGACCTCCATCAGAAAAAGGTTGGGCTCCAGGAAGCTAACACCTTCACCAGTCTTGAGGTGGTACCCAACCTCGAAGACCTCCCTCAGAAAGGAGTTAGACTCTAAGAAGCCAATAACATCATCGCTAGTCCCGAGGTGGTATCCGACCTTGAGGACCTCCATCAGAAAAGGGTTAGGCCCCGGGGCATCGTCTAAGCTCGGATAAACACTCTTCTAGGATCTATCTACAACGCCCTAAGGCTATCTGCACTAATTTCAAAGCAAGTTTCCAGGTGGTCCGGATTTGAACGAACCTCTACTCGGGGACTGCCCTCGAAAGTTCAAAGGCAGTCCATGTCCACAGGCCTCCGAGCAAATTTTTCCTCAAAAGTTACCATGGAACCTAAGTGATAAATCACGATTTCAAGGCTCGAAGAGTTACCTCCACTCAACTCGAAGTAAGGGGCCCGATGACCCGAGCTTATCGGTCCAATCCAAGCTCGATCCAAGGGACGACAAATGGTTCCGCGGAAGGTCGTATTAGTCAATCAAAGGTCAGGAAAAACACTCGCATATGGGCTCGGTATTGGCAATGGCCGACAGAGTCATGTGTTTAGAGTCTCCACAAATGTAAAAGAATATAGCAAGCATCAAAGACAAAAGTTGAGGAAACATCTTTATATTCATAAACAATTGATTACAACAGCCCGCGAGGGGTCCTTACATATGATTACAAAAGCCTAGGAGGGGTCCTTACACAGAAACGAATAAGTGAAATGGTACACATATGGTAAAAGCCCAGAGCCTAACCTACTCTTGAAGGTGCATCCTCGGCAGCAGCATCTTCTAGCACCGTCTCCTCGAGCATGCATCCTCGACGGTGATATCTTTGACCGCCACCTTCTCTAGGTTCCCATATCAATACCACAGAGCAATATATCTGAGGGCAAAAATGAAGAAGAGGAAAGTGGGAAGATAAAGAAGAGGAAAGTGATGTAGAAGTGGCAGAAAAAAGAGACATAGCCCGCCGAAGCCAAAGGTTGAAGATTCGGTGGGCCTCAACCCTACTCACATGGCCGCTCCGAATTCACCTTCCGGGACATTGTGCCGTGCAAGTTTAACGGTCGGCTGTGCCATTTTTTCCCTTGGAAAAAAACCCGAGGGATGAAGTGCCACACCAGGCCAAGGTAGGAGAGTGAGCAACGGTGTATAGTAAGAACACTCTCCCGAGCAGCGGTGTAGAGTCCAAACGTCCTCCTAAGTTGAAATAGGTCGACCCCCTTATCTCATCATCTCGATCCAAAGGCAACAACAGTGATAACCGTAACAATAACAACAATAGCAACGAGACAGTATAGTCTCGCTCGACACAGGAAAGCCTAAGAAAAAGGCCACGGTATGGCTGATAAGAACGCCGCTATAAGACCTTAAGGCCAGAGAACCCAAACATGGCAAGTAGTAATGGAGAATGATAATGATAAGAAAGGGATGGAAAGATGTTGAAAAGCACTTGGATAAAAAGATAGTATTGAAAGGCCCCCATTTATAGGGGATGATAATGTGGCCAACAATGCCATCAATGCCTTTGAAAGACGGATCGACAGGCGCAATCAATGCGTTATTGTAAATTGAGTCGACGACAGTACTATCACTTTGAAGAATGGGAATCGGCAGTGCATTGAATGACGCTGAAAAGACAAGTCCATGAGACATCCTGGTTATCGCAAAGGTTTACGTCACAAATTGATACCATCAATATGACGCCATCATAGGGAGCCCGAAGAGACGGATGTCAAAATCGTTTCTTGTCGCTCCTCTCTAAGAAATGCGGGGACTATCTATATACGGCAAAATCAGAGGGGCCAATTTCTCGTTGTTAAGGCATCTCGGAAGATCACCTCGAAAGCTCGAGACCACAGACCGAGTACCCTCCCTCGAGGGTCATCGACACTCGAACTCAGGATAGCGACGACCTCAGTAATGGTAGAAATGGGAAGCTCCCTAGGTGCACGGCTAGGACTAACAGAGCCTAGTGGACTACTCTAAGACCCGAATCAGGGTGTCAACTAGTTGTCACATCTCCGTATCTTTGTAATTAATGCTTGTTGTACTACGATGTAATTCCCCTCCTATATAAATGGGATCCTTTTCACTTTGTAGGCGGCTGTTGCTTGAATTTCTCTACACGAAATATACAAGAACATTCTATTTGCTCTCTAACGCATCCTCTTGATATTATTGCTTTCCTTTATTATCTTCATATTTATTCATCATTTATTGCTTATCATTGGCCATAAAGAGCCCCTGTTAATTTTATTATAATTGTTAGTCATACCTCGACCCCCCTATAGCTCCCAGCTGAGCTCCGGAATCAACCTCGAGGCCCCGAATCGACAAGCTCGAGGCCCCTATAATTGGCTCATCGGTTTGGTTATCACTTCGTTCCTTGCTTTTATTTCATTTATAAATCTCACATACATAGCATCAACTCCTTAACAACCAGCATAAAGATAGATAACGTATTTTTAGAGTTTCATAATCAAATTTAATTGTTATGACCATTTTCACGGTAAACATAATGAGATGTCTAAGATGATGTTTTGCAACTTCATTTATCAAAAGTATGGACTCAAATGTACGTACTAAAAGCATTTTTATGATTCTTATGTTGGGATATATACTATTAACCATGAGTTTGGTTTAGATATAGTGTTTATTATGAAACAATTATTTATGTAGTTTTAATAAAAATTTAAATAGATCATATATTAGTCTGTGTCCTTTGCTTATATAGTAGATGATTTATTGTATAGAAATTAGCTTATACACGGAAGATTAAATCATCGATTCTTATAAGTATGAAGTTTGAGTTCACAATCTAATGATGGAATTAGACAAACCATCATGGATGATTGTCGCACAAGATTAAATATAATTTATCTTGATTATGGGAATGGTTTAATTCTAACTTCTTGTGCTAGTACATTTTGTATGTGTTGAACGAACCAAGTAGAGATAAATATTTTATATTGACTTAATAAAATAAACTCTCTAGCCATTAAATGTACTTATACTCTTAATCTTGATATAATTATTATTAGCTGTGTATATTATTATTGTTTTGACTTATTAAAAGGCGAGATTCTTTCGTGGGTCAGTATTCCTGATAAATTGGATAATAATAATGTACATTGACAAAGTAATAGTTAATTGATGGAATCCATGTCTCGGTTTAAAGATTGATGATACACCTTTATGAAAGCTTATAAGTTTTCGTGTGTAAACCCAGCCGATGGATTTCGTATCCAATACATGAAATAAGTTAAGCGAAAGTTTAAAGGAAATAATCAATAAATTAAATCGCCAGTAATTTAATTTAGTTGATTAGTATATGAATCATAACATGGGGAGTTAAATAAAATTTAATGGATGAATTTCGAAATTGAATAAGGAGTGCAATTACGGATTTTTAGTGAAATAATTCGTAATTAATTATGGTGGATATTAATTTCGAAAATTATAAATTAATTCCATAATTGGAAGCCTTGTGAATTAAATTTTGTGGTCTCTGTTGTGCCTAAATAATAGGAAATAAAGGAATCATTTTTCTAGTGGAAATAAAAACCTAACAGGTTTTGGAAAAGGGTTTTAACCCTTAAAACTTGTGCTATAAATACATAAGGTTTTCCACCTAGATGAGGAGAGAAAAATGGGGCCGAAATTTTCAGCCTTTTTCCTAGAAAAATTTTGCCCACACGAAATTACTATTTCCGGATATTATTTTGGTAACACAGTAGAAGACCATGGAACGTTCAGAGATTATAATTGTGCGGGTGATGGAGATTCCATTGAGAAATTATGGAACTAAAAGCTCACGTGATACAAGAGATATGTTCACGCTTCAAGAGGTAACTCGTGAAATCCCGTTTATACTAGTTGTCTATATTACATGTGATTTTGATACTGCGATTGCTTCCGCTGCTTATTATAATCCATCAATTGGTATCAGAGCCCACTCACATCTAATTAGATAACTAAGTTTTTCATGAAACAAGAATATCGTGTTTATGTGCGTTTTTGAATTACATGTATATATGATTTTCTGGAAAACTACACTGTTGTTTTGTGAATTAACTTTGCAAAAAAATTGGATTATTCTTGTAATCATGAGATATCTGTTTTTTGGTAAACCCTAGAAAAATGCAAAACATGATTTTGACCGAATTACCGGTATTATCGGAGGTCAACGAACTTGATGGACTCCGATTGAGCTGAAATTTGGTGTCCATCGGAAACAACATAGGGAGAAAAACTCACCGCTTTTGCAGTGAATCATGGTATTTTTCGGCGTTTTGAGGTTGTTTGGACTGTGTTTTGGACGTTTTTCTATTTTCTGAAAATTATTTTTTAATAATTTTAATTCATTTTTAATTCAATGGTGGTGGGGGTGACTCCCCATGGTCTCCGCTATTAAATACTGGAGATATAATAGGTTTACACATTAGCTATTAGTAAATAGACATGTTGTTGAATTAAATTCAATAATAGATGTGTAGGATTTTAGTGACTAGGTCTTACAATGTATAATTGATATTGTGTGATGATATAATTATTTTGTAATAAAGTGAAATCCTCTGTTTGATATCCTAGATGACTGATGATTGGAGCGTTTGACATATTTGTGCATAAAAAATTTCTCAAATTTTAGTTTATGTTTTCATGCCCTGCATGATTACTAGTCTTGGATTTCGATGTTAAATTTTGTTCTCTAGTTGGAGGTTGTAATTATGTGAAATATGATGGTCTTTTGTATGAGTTTTATATTATTGGCATGACTTTTAAGTTGTGGTCTATAATCTGCCATAAAATAATTTTATGAGCTACATGTATCTTCACTCGTAAATTGAGAATTTTGTGAGTAATAAATAGTTACCACTAAAGTTGTTTATTTATTTGAACTCATGAAAAATTCTTAATAAATTTGTACATGTGAAATTGTGTCTATTCATGGATTGAGCATTATAATTAATAAGTAGGATCCACAAAATGGTCTATTTATTTGAGTCACTAAAATCTGCTTAATGTACCATGTGAAATTATCCTTGATAAATCTACACTAGTGGTGGAAGTTCTTAACTAGAAAAAGAGTTTTATCTTTGGGTATTATCGATACCAACTCCACCCATGAGAAGAGATATTAAGTTTTTCGCCGAACGGGAGAAAATATAACATCTTAGGTTCTTGTGTATTTAACAAAAGGATAATTTATTGCAAAAGGAGATATTATGTATCCTAGAAATAGGAAGAACATAATATATGCCTTGAGCTCATAGTATAATTATAAGGAGAATGGAAATCAATATAATATTTATTTTAATTCATGAAACTACTTAAAACGGTTATTCTCCGAGTTTGGTTACAGGCTGGTGGTCATGAATTTGACGGACTCCGATTGACCTGAAACTTAGTAGGTATATAGAAAATGATCTAGCGAGAAAAACTCACTGCTATGCAGTGAATCGTGTAGTTTTTCGGCATTTTTGAGGTCGTTTAGATGGATTTTCAAGCAGTTTATTAAATTGAATTTGTTATAAATTTGAAAAATTATTCTTTATATATCGGCTATATTTGTGTTAATCTGAAACATGATGATTTAACTCGATATGATATATAGCAATAATGCAAATCACATAGATTTAATCCAAAATACGCCAAAAATAATTTATTCGAATTTGGTCAAGTTTTTGGCGATCGTGAATTTCACGATCTCCGAATGACCTAAAATTCGGTAATGTCACGACCCAAATTTTCCACCCTCAGGAGTCGTGATGGCGCCTACTAATGTGAGCTAGGCAAGCCAATTATTTGAACAAATTTCTTCTTTATCCATTTTATACTCTTTACCAATTATAAAGCCAAAGCGTGTGGACAACGGAAAATTTCAATAAGCGGAAGAAAAGCAGTAAATTATCTGAATATATATATGTCTAATACAACTGTTGAACCTCGACCACCCATAACTGGTGTCACAGTACCACAAACGATCTAAGAATGCTATATACAAAGTCTGAAAACAAACGATACACTATTTTTGAATTAAGGAAATGAAACAGGAATAAGGGATAGAGGGAGACGCCAGGGCCTGCGGACGACTGCAAGTCTACCTTGGATCTCCACGTGGACTGAAGGCAGCCACCCAATCTATGGTCCAAATGTTGCTGCTCCGGGATCTGCACATAGTCCAGAGTGTAGTATCTGCACAACCAACCCCATGTGCTGGTAAGTGTCTAGCCTAACCTCGGCGAAGTAGTGACGAAACTAGGACCAGACTACCAAATAAACCTGTGCAATCTAACTATATACAGCGGAAACGAAGAACAGAAATATACGATCAAGTATGGGAGGGGTAACATGCTACGGGGGAAACTATCAATTTAGAATAGAAAGACAGCAGGAAATTGAAAGAAACAACATATCTCAAATATCAACAAAGAATCAGAATTCAATAAGTGCACGGCATCACCCTTCGTGCTTTTACTCTCGTCCTCACCAAAGCAATCAAGTGATTAAAATGTTTACGGCATCACCCTTCGTGCTTTCATACTCGGCATCACCCTTCGTGCTTTAACACTCTCTCACCAAAACAACACACGGCATCACCCTTCATGCTTTAACACTCTCTCACCAAAACAATACACGGCATCACCCTTCGTGCTTTAACACTCTTCCTCACCCAAACAACAATCACAAATAATAGGGCAAGGGAATAAATGAAATTACAATAAGAATCCTGTCAAGGGAACAATAGTTCAAAAATCAAGTCCCGGCAAGGGAGTAACATCAGCATCAACATCCCGGCTAGGGAGATAACATCAAAAACAATAAATTCCCGGAAAGGGAGATAATATAATGATTCTCTTCTCTTTTTCACTTTTACTTCACAACTCACTTCACAACTTTGAGCCAATGCCCTAAAAGGTTCAGTTTCCACTTATACTTTCACATTTCATTGTACAACTTGAGCCAACGCTCCTCAATGTTCAAATGTCACAATTACTTTCACAAACTTTGCCCAACAATAGAAATCATCATCAAAGCATGAATAATACAATGAAGCCATAATAATCACAATATAAGACTCACGAGCATGCTTGACACCAACGTATAAATACTCGTCAGCATGTCTATACATCGTACTCGACAAATACCACATAGCAAATAGGACTCGACTTCTAATCCCTCAAGCTAAGGTTAGACCAAAAACTTACCTCGATGCTACGAACACAATTCAAGTCCCTACTATCGCTTTACCTCTTGATTCCACCACCAATTCGCTCGTATCTAGCCACAAGTTACTTAATTACATCAATAAATGCTAAATCAATCAATTCTAATGCATGAAAATAAGTTTTCCAAAGTTTTACCCAAAAAATCAAAAATCGCCCCTAGGCCCACATGGTCAAAACCCGAGGTTCGAACCAAAACCCGATTACCCATTCCCCTACGAACCCAAATATATAATTTATTTTGAAATCGGACCTCAAATCGAGGTTCAAATCCCCAATTTTTGAAAAACCTATGTTCTACCCAAAACACACAGTTTCCCCCATGAAAATCATTGATTTTGAGTTGAAATCATGTGAAAAGATGTTAATAATTGAAGTAAACGAGTTAAAACTGACTTATAATCGATTTGGAAGAAGAGTTATCTTTGAAAAATCGCCAAGGAGTGTTTTGGTTTTGAAAGAGTGTGAAAAATGAGAAATTTTCGGCTAAGTTATAAAATTGCAGGTTGTAGATATGGGAATTGCGACCAGGGTTCGCAATTGTGAACCTCGACCTCTGCTATGTTCGCATTTTCAAAGGGGTTCTCGCAATTGCGAGTTGGGAAATGCGAACAAAGGATCGCATTTGCGATAACAGGCCTAAAAGGGGCGTATCGCATTTGCGAAGGAAATCTCGCATTTGCGAGGAAGAGCTGGCCTAGGCTGTTTCACATTTGCGACTCAGCCTTCGCATTTGTAAACTCACATTTGCAAGCCAGGATTCACAAATGCGAAGCCTGCAGGCGTGATGTTATACCCCATGTTTTCGTACGTAAGAATACGTCATAAGTCAATTAATGTAAGCTCAGAAAAGGAATCATCTTTGAAAAATTTACAAAGTTATTTCATTATGTTAACGTGGATGTTACAAATTTTTAAGATCATTAATACCAAGTAGCAAGAGGGTTTGAAGGCTTAGAAGCTAAACGAATTGAAGAAAATAAGTTTCGTCGAAAGTCGACAAGTTGGAATGCTTCACCATGTACTTTGGGGTGAGACTAGGGTTATTAATATTATAAGGAGATTATATTATGAGTTAATTAGTCGTATAATAGTTGATGTATTTTTTTGAAGTCAAGCGAGTTGTGGAACAAAAGTAGAAAAGGTTATCACAAGTTCCATTCATAAATGTGCTGAAAATTAGGTCAAATATAACTGAGCTTTTCTCCCAATATACTTCAAATTAGGGGATGATATACCTACCAAATTGAAGATGTACGAGTCTATTTTCGAACACATTAAGCCGTTTATTGATACGATATTGGAGTAGAGATATATTCGCATTTTTTCAAGACAGCGCACACTGGTAGGTGACAAGTAGGTGCATCACCTACTTGCCAAAAGGAGAGGTCTCAATTAAACCTCCTAAAGTCGGCCAAGAGTGGAAATTTAAAGGCTTATAAACTCATTTAATTTACTCATATTTCATACCATATAACCATAGTTAACCCCTGCAACTCCTCCCAAAAAATTCCTCACAAACCCTAGGTTATATCGGATATTACGATGTGATTCTAGTGTCGAAACCCGGATAGCTTGCTAGTTTCTCTTTCTCCTTCATGTAGCTGCATTGGGAGACTGAATTTTTGATGGATAAGGACTATTTTCATGGTTCTACTCATTCCAAGGTAAATTTATGCTTCTCCTTCCATTATCTATGCTTGTACGAGTTGTAACTCGACCGTAAAGACTAGACCTAGCGAGTTTCGAATGAGTGGTATGTTGTTTGTTGTTGCATCACTATTGGCTGGTTGTGAACTTATTTTTAAATTGAATTGATGGCTGGTTTATAGGATAATATGCTTAATTATGTATTGTTGTTTGTGTTGCTCAATTTGAAAGAAAAGACAAGTCGAAACATGTTTTAGTAAACCGAAAAGTCAGTTTTGAGTTGTTGAACTTGTGGGACTATTTTATGGGCTGTTTTGTGTTGTTGTTGGGTTGTCTATTTTGCTAATGTTTTTATTGTAGTTTGGGAGGAGAAAGAGTGTGGAGAAACACCACGTAATGGCATGGTGGTTGGATGGTCGTTCGTCGTTATATTTTTTTTAGGTTGTTGGACACTACTTTGGTTATCGTTTATGTATGAAGTGATTAGGGTGTGTGGGCTGTTTTGTGGTATATTGTGATGGAGATAAGGTTGGAACATGATAAATACATATTGTTATTGTTGTGTTCTTGTTGTTGTTCGTATATGGTATTGGAGGATGGCCTTGTTATAGGGGAGATGCTGCCAAAATCTACGTAAATAAGCTACTAGTTTAAGTTGCGGACTTAGCCTTTACTCAGCACGGATTTGGAATCTCCTTATGCCGTGGTAGATTAAATTGAGTTGTTTGAAGAATTGCTTCGAAGGCATTAAGGACTCAACGGAGCTAAGGTATGTTAAGGCACTTTCTTCTTTCTTTTGGTATGATCTAAAATGAAATGAACATAAACGATACGCTATTTCATAATGAATCTACTCCTAGAAACTAAGGTTGTCCATGTTGTTCTTTTTGTACAAAGTTATTCTAAGAAAGTATGTATGATCCTTGAGTCCTAGTGAATTTCATATTGATGGTATGATGTCCATAATGTTAGTCGAAGGTGCAATGACCTTACGTCACTCCGAAAGGTTTAGAACGTGATTTCATGAGTCGAGCATGCATTATATATAGTATCTATTTTACTCTACCGAGCCGCGCTATAGTCGGCTGGGTACGACACCTAATGTGCAACCACTGATCAGTTGGGTTTACCGAGCTCCACGTGGCCGGGTACGATTCTACCGAGTCTTATGATGGCCGGGTACATTTTTACCGAGTCCTCTTTGAGGCCGGGTACGATATGATGATGATGATGATGATTCCCACAGAGGCGTATGTTTTTAAAAAGTTTATGTATATATATGTATTATGCATTTCATGTCAGTAGCCCCCAGTGGCACTAAGATGTTACAGGTTGTATCTCCTCTATCTTTCTTTACTTTATTGTTCTTGTTTATGCTTTCCTGCCTTACATACTCGGTACTTTATTCGTACTGACGTCCATTTTGCCTGGGGACGCTGCGTTTCATGCTTGCAGGTCCCGATAGACAGGTTAACATTCCTCCTAGTAGGCTATCAGCTCAACGGAAGGTGTTGGTGCACTCCACTTGCTCCGGAGTTGCCTATTTGGTCAGTATGATTGGGACATATATTGATTGGTATGGCAGGGCCCTGTACTGACCTTATGATATGTATGTACTCTTAGAGGCTTGTAGACAGATGTCATGCATATGAAAGATTGTATAGCCTTGTTGGCCTCTGTTCAGTGTAGAGTGTTCATTTTGGTCTTATAGGACTGCATGTCACATGTATAAGTTTGTATATCATGTTGGGTCATCCTATGTTGAGTATCTTTTATGTTTTATTCTTGTTATATCATAATGGACCTTCCGTCCCATTTACCCATAATGGTATGATAAGAAAGATATTTTACGTTGGTACTCGATTGTGTAAGACACCGAATGCCCGTCGCGTCCCTCCGATTCGGGTCTTGACAATGTGGTATCAGAGCAGTGCTATCCTAGGGAGTCTACAAGTCGTGTCTAGTAGAGTCTTGTTTATGGGTGTGTAGTTCACCACACTTATAAGCAGGAGGCTGTAGGGAATTTATTATTGTCGCTCTTTCTTCTTACTCTTGATCGTGTGGTAGAGCTCAATTGTAAGAATTCAAACATCTAAATTCTATTTTATTCATAACACAATGATACCTCGTCCAAACAGATAGTTGGTAAGAGATTAAATTTTGTTGTGGAAGAGTTGAGTCAATGAAACTCGAATTTGCATCATGCTTATGATGAGTAAACGTAAGGTCTTCAGTAGATTATATGTGTACTAAGACGCGAAAGTTTATTGATAAGCAGGCGTAAGGCATGAATATCTATCCACCCATATAGTTTAAAAAGCAACAAGAGAAGCAGAAGGTAGATACAAGTTTCAACAAGTAAAAGAAGCAAGGTGGCGAATGTTACGAGGTACCAGTTAGTGAAGGTTTTGAGTTTTTATAATTCAGGCAGAGAAATATATGTATTCTGAGTTACCTTCAACAGTAACAGAGGTATGTAAAATTGGTCACGCCCATCTTAGTATGCCCTATGGGAGTTGACAGATATAGTTTAAGAGAAGAAGGGGATAGCAAGATCCAATTGGGGATAGAGTAACCCAAATGGTAGATGGATTATTATCATTAGCTAACATTTCCGAAGGATATTGCAAATGTGGTAATACTTCTCCTTGTGAGACACCCCGATGGTACAATCTAGAATAGTGCATTTAGATATGAATACTAGAATGTCTAGAAAAATTTAGAAGATTGGCACTGGAATCCTAGAAGTGATAAATATTTACCTTTGTATGGCTCCCGTTCCTAGTAAAGACAGAATACTAGGCAACTCGAAGAGCCAGTGGATAGAGCAAGGAGAGCTAAAAGCGAAGAATGTTTGTTGAAGTTTTTAGAATAAAGTGATAAAAAGAAATATTAGCCACAGAATAAGAAGAGAGTAAATAAAGTATTATGAGTAAAATGTGATAAATGAGTGATAATGGTAAATCAAAATATAACACGATAATAGAGTCTATAGTCAAGTGAAGGAAAAGACAAGAGGTGATAGGCCTTGAGAAAATAATAGAGTATATGTCAAAGGATATATCCTCATTCGAGAATTGAGCTGGTGACTCGAATGTGATTTCCATAAGGAAAAATTAGACCCCCGTAGTAATAGAATTTAGTATGGGATAGTAAACAAGATAAAACCGAACATGAATTAGGGACCGGAGGATTTGATAATAGTCGACATCGTGATAACTTCATAGATCACATTCCAACAATAATAGAATAGACAACAACGAATAACATTTAAAGGTCATTTAGGAAGACGCTTCCCTAAAGAAAACACTCTAAGCAGAGTTAATCTTAAGGGACTAAGTGTTCCAGTTACACTAGGTGTCACCTTCGTGCGTAAGAAATTCAGTTATCCCTGGTACAGAAGGGTTACCATAAGGCGAGAAAAGGTCATTGATGATGTGAAAAGACGCCAAAGATGAAGAGGTAAAACATCTATAGGTAGATCTTCGTAGCACTAAGTCTTAGTACTCTCCTAAAGGGGGGAAGATGGTGTGATATGGTATTAAGTCGGAGTTATTGTTTCAGGTAACTATGGGATAATAAAGGAAGAATGTGGCAGAAAGGCAAAAGGAATGAGATTGAATTTATTCAGACCCTATAGACACTCCAGAACATAATGCAAGCACGCCGCCGGGGAGAGGTAAATAGGGTTCCCACACCAGATGTTATTGATAAATAAGTGCGAATAAACAGTCGTTACATAAAGAGCCAGTACGAGTGATAAGTTAAGACAAAGAAAATAACCCAAGAGAGATTATGCGGAATATAGATATGAGAATGGACCAATGTGTAGTTAGTATTGATTAAGGAAGAGCCGTGTTATGGCTAGACAAGAGGATATAGACAAATCAGCAGATCAAGCAAGATAAATGTAGTGAACCCCAACATAGTGAATTCAAACTCGCAGATATGACTTCGTAATCCTTGAGAAATATTCAGATAGGACTTGGGGTTGTTAAAGGTACCATATAAGTGTTATGAAAATAAAATACAGTGCCACTAGGAAGACAATCAAAAAATTTAGTTCAGAAACAACCCTACGAGCACAAGGGCGCGGAGGTAAGTAACTAAGGATAATTATAGGTGAGTGACAACATCAAAAATTTCTTCGGGTATACGATGTAATAAACTTGTAGCTTTACAGGAGTCAGAGGATCTCCCCTAAGTACTACCACGAAAGACTAGCTCAAGAAATAAGGAAGAGGGCTTCAACCTAAGCATATTAACTTGAAGAAGAATTGGTCTAGTAACAATAGTCTCACTACAACATTAGATGTACTCCATAAGAAAGTGGCACCTATAGTGGCTAATGAATGGGGAAAAAAATCAAAGGTGGTGTTTGAGATCATATGAGGTACAGAAAATTATAGTATTTGTGGGCAATAAAACAAGCCACAACAAGTGGCAGAACGACCAGGAAAAGTAATTGCTTACATTTAAAGACAACTGAGAAGGCACAAAAGGAAATCTGTGGTGCTAGCAAGTTAAAGGAAGGATGTGAGTAGTACAAATAGATATGTGTAGGTCGCAAGCTAAAGTATGGCAGAGTGACAAGACTTTAGGTATATGGGAGTAAGGATAAGAAAAGGTGAGTTAGGAGCTGACAAGAATAGGTAAGACCTCGGTATTAAGCCCATCAAACAAGAGAGCTGATGGTTTATGTATGTTATAAAAAGCTCAGTATAGATTGAATTAACACGGAGGAGTCTAAGACTAGGAGCATTTAAAAGAGATAGAATGCTGCCCTAGTCGTATATAAGGGTATAATTGTGGTGAATAATAAAAGGATGATATTTAGGCCTTCAATTGAGTAATGATTCAAAGAGAAGAGATTTAATGGATGGCACAGGATTAGAATATAAGATGAATCACATTGGGATGCTATAAAATACGGTTATTGAAGTATGGTATCGTCTCTAGGTGGATAAGGAAAGCCACTTTAGATGTTTCTCGATGAGACATGAGCCCTAGTGACAATGTATTACGTAAAAGGTTTCAAGTTATCAGTGCTGGATTATAGATCAACATTAAGGTGAATCAATAATAGATGGATAAGAGTTCCAAAATATGAGAGGAGATTATGATGCCATTATTTAGATGAACAGTAATAAGGAAGCATTAAATGACTTAGATTTATACATATAGGATAAGCGGTGGGAGAGTAACCTGGAGTTGGGTAGCAAACCTCGGTAATAATAAACTGAAGTAAGTGTTATGGTATAGTATAACCTACCTAGATGTAGTAAAGCCATAAGGATATATATACAAGGCTATGAAACAAGATATAGCAATAGTCGTAAGTTTGATAAAGTACCAAGCGAAGAACTTTAGTACACCTATAGATGCCTTGAGGGACATCTTGTCATAGTTCTATATATGTTAACAAAGTGAGGTTTAGAGATTGGCTAAAAGCTGGAGGAAAAAGGAGAGAAGAGTCGCATAGACACACATAAAAGTACACGGCTGTACATGATGCATGTCAGAAGCTAACAACAGTTACGAGATTGGAAAAATGCCGACCACAGGTCGTGGTATGAGAAAGAGGCCTAAAGGGGGGAATACCCTGGCCTTTGGATTTATTTATAGAATAGTTTCCTAGATGTCAAGGACAAAATTAAAGTATTCTTAAGAGCTACAGGTTATGAGACTGATAAGTGCATTAGTCAACATTCGAGGACGAATGTTCCAAAGGGGGGAAAGATGTTACACCCCATGTTTTCGTACGTAAGAGTACGCCATAAGTCAATTAATGTAAGCTCAGAAAGGGAATCATCTTTGAAAAGTTCACAAAGTTAGTTCATCATATTAACGTGGAGGTTACAAATATTTAAGATCATTAATACCAAGTAGCAAGAGGGTTTGAAGGCTTAAAAGCTAAACGAATTGAAGAAAATAAGTTTCATCGAAAGTCGACAAGTTGGAATGTTTTACCATATACTTTTGGGGTGAGACTAGGGTTATTAACATTATAAGGAGATTATATTATGAGTTATTTTAGTCGTATAATAGTTGGCGTATTGTTTTGAAGTCAAGCGAGTTGTAGAACAAAAGTTGGAAAAGGCCATCACAAGTTCCATTAATATATGTGCTGAAAATTAGGTCAAATGTAACTGAGCTTTTCTCCCAATATACTTTGAATTAGGGGGTGATCTACCTACAAAATTAAATATATACGAGTCTATTTTCTAACACATTAAACCGTTTGTTGATACGATGTTGTAGTAGAGATATAGTCGCGTTTTTGCAAGATATCGCAGACTGGTAGGTGACACCTACTTGCCAAAAGGAGAGGTCTCAATTAAACCTCCTAAAGTCGGATAAGAGTGGACATTTAAAGGCTTATAAACTCATTTAATTTACTCATATTTCATACCATAAAACCAGAGTTAACCCCTGTAAATCCTCCCTAAAAATCCCACACAAACCCTAGGTTATTTCGGATGTTACGATGTGATTCTAGTGCCAAAACCCGGACAGCTTGCTAGTTTCTCTTTCTCCTTCATGTAGCTGCGTTTGGGGGACTGATTTTTTGATGGATAAGGACTAGGTTTCATGGTTCTACTCATTCCAAGGTAAATTTATGCTTCTCCTTCCAATATCTATACTTATACGAGTTGTAACTCGACCGCAAAGACTAGACCTAGCGAGTTTCGAATGAGTGGTATGTTGTTTGTTGTTGCATCACTATTGGCTGGTTGTGAACTTATTTTTAAGTTGAATTGATCGCTGTTTTATAGGATAAAAGGTTTAATTATGTATTGATATTTGTGTTGCTCAATTTGAAAGAAAAGACAAGTCGAAACATGTTTTAGTAAACCAAAAAGTCAGTTTTGAGTTGTTGAACTTGTGGGACAATTTTGTGGGCTGTTTTGTGTTGTTGTTGGGTTGCCTATTTTGCTAATGTTTTTATGGAGTTTGGTAGGAGAAAGAGTGTGGAGAAACACCACGTAATGGCATGGTGGTTGGCTGGTCGTTCGTCGTTACATTTGTTTTTAGGTTGTTGGACACTACTTTGGTTGTCGTTTTATGTATGAAGTGATTAGGGTGTGTGGGTTGTTTTGTGGTATATTGTAATGGAGATAAGGTTGGAACATGATGCATACATGTTGTTATTGTTGTGTTCTTACTGTTGTTGGTATATGGTATTGGAGGATGACCTTGTTATTGGGGAGATGCTGCCAAAATCTACGTAAACAAGCTACTAGTTTAAGTTGCGGACTTAGCCTTTACTTAACACTGATTTGGAATCTCCTTATGTCGTGGTAGATTAAATTGAGTTGTTTGAAGAAATGCTTCGAAGTCATTAAGGACTCAACAGAGCTAAGGTATGTTAAGGCACTTTCTTCTTTCTTTTGGTATGATCTAAAATGAAATGAACATAAACGATATGCTATTTCATAATGAATCTACTCCTAGAAACTAAGGTTGTCCATGTTGTTCTTTTTGTACAAAGTTATTCTAAGAAAGTATGTATGATCCTTGAGTCCTAGTGAATTTCATATTGATGGTATGATGTCCATAATGTTAGTCGAAGGTGTAATGACCTTACATCGCTCTGAAAGGTTTAGAACGTGATTTCATGAGTCGAGCATGCATTATATATAGTATCTATTTTACTCTACCGAGTCGCACTATAGTTGGCCGGGTAGGACACCTAATGTGCAACCACTGATTAGTTGGGTTTACCGAGCTCCACGTGGCTGGGTACGATTCTATCGAGCCTTATGATGGCCGGGTACATTTTTACCGAGTCCTCTTTAAGGCTGGGTACGATATGATGATGATGATGATTCCCACAGAGGCGTATGTTTTTAAAAAGTTTATGTATATATATTTTTATGCATTTCATGTCAGTAGCCCCCAGAGGCACTAAGATGTTACAGGTTGTATCTCCTTTATCTTTCTTTACATTACTGTTCTTGTTTATGCTTTCCTGCCTTACATACTCGGTACTTTATTCGTACTGACGTTCATTTTGCCTTGGGACGCTGCGTTTCATGCCCGCAAGTCCCGATAGACAGGTTGACATTCCTCCTAGTAGGCTATCAGCTCAGCGGAAGGTGTTGGTGCACTTCACTTGCTCTGGAGTTGCCTATTTGGTCAGTATGATTTGGACATATATTGATTGGTATGGCGGGAACCTGTCCCGACCTTATGATATGTATGTACTCTTAGAGGCTTGTAGACAAATGTCATGCATATGAAAGATTGTATGGCCTTGTTGGCCTCTGTTCAGTGTACGAGTGTTCATTTTGGTCTTATAGGACTGCATGTCACATGTATAAGTTTGTATATCATGTTAGGTCATCCTATGTCAAGTATTCCCTTATGTTTTATTCTGGTTATATCATGACGGCCCTTCCGGCCCATTTACCCATGATGGTATGATAAGAAAGATACATCTTGGTACTCGGTTGAGTAAAGTACCGGGTGCCTGTTGCGGCCCTCTGATTCGGGTCTTGACAATCACACCAGCTAAAAACCTACAATTCACCAAGTCCAAAATCCACCCCGTGGCCTATCCAAAACTCACCCGAGCCCTCGGGGCGCCAAACCAAACATGCACACCAACCTAAAAACATCATACGCACTCGCTCGTGTATTCAAATTACTAAAATAACATCAACAACTATGAATTTAGCATCAAAATCATGAAATTTTCTTAAGAACTTCAAATTTCCAATTTTCTCAAAAACGATCCGATTCACGTCGTTTCAAGTCCGTTACTTACTAAATTTCACAGACTTACCTTAAATCATATATAAGACCTGTACCGGGCTCCGGAACCAAAATACGGGCCCGATACCATCAAGGTTTAATCACAATTCATTTCCAAAATTCATAAACAATTTCGGAAAATAATTTTCTTTAAAAAATCATTTCTCGGGCTTGGGACCTCAGAATTTGATTCTGGGTATACGCCCAAGTCCCATATTTTCCTAAGGACCCTTCAGGACCGTCCAATCACGGGTCCGGGTCCGCGTCCATTTACCCAAAATGTTAACCGAAGTCAACTTAAACTCATTTTAAATGCAAAATTCATCATTTTTCACAAATTTTCACAAAATGGCTTTTGGGCTACGCGTCCGGACTGCACACGCAAATCGAAGTGATACCGAAAGAGGTTTTTAAGGCCTCGAAACGCAAAATCCATTTTAAAAATAAGTGATGACCTTTTTGGGTCATCACAGGTAAGATCATCGAAAACGATCAGTTAAGAAGAACTCATTGTTGTGTAGTGAATCACATCGTATTTTGATGATTCGGGATTGTTTAGATGAGTTGTTTGGAGGTTTGACGGATTAAAATGTGATTTATATACGAAAAGTAATTGTTTCTATCATTTTATTTATGTCTAATCTGGAACATGATAACACATGTTGATTTGACATGAATTGGTATATGATAAGAATGTAGGTCATATTTTAAATTCTTAAAAAAATACTTAAAATGGTAATTTTCCAAATTTGGTCGCAATTTTTGGAGATTGTGATTTTAACGATCTTCGATTGATTTGAAATTTGGTAGGTTTATTAGAAATAGCCCAGTGAATAATACTCGCTGCTATACAGTGAAAAACATTAATTTTAGCATAAGACTGTTTAAATGGGGTATTGAGCATTCTTTTAATTATAGAACTTAATCCTCAGAGAAAGGTTTGTGGTTGTGATAAAGTGATGATAGGAATTAACCTCTATGGTCTCCTTTTTTATTTATAGTGAGATAATAAATTTACGCGTTGACATTAGGTCTTCCTCCATATCGAATAAATTTACTATGAGCTCACTGGATATAGTTACTAGTTATTGATAACATGTATTAACTCTCTATCTGAGTTTAAAGGGTTGAATCAATTTTGTAACTAAAATGCAATCATGATTAAGTGGTAATAGAAATATATTTCTATGGTCTTCCGCTATTAATTTCAAGTGAGTAATAAATTTATGCGTTGACTTTAGGTCTTCCTCCATATCGGATAAATTTATTGTAAACTCACTAGGTGAAATACTAGTAATTGATATCGTGTACTTGTAACGACCCGAACGGTCGTTTTGAGCTCTAGCGCATCGTTCAGTAGTTTAAGGCCATGGGCAGCTTCACTTCAGGTATTATGACTTGTGCACACGGTCGGAATTGAATTCCGAGAAATTCGGAGTTGATTTGGGAAGAGAATTCTCATTTTGGAAGCTTTAAGGTGAAAGAATTGACTAAGGTTGAATTTTTGAGTAAACGACCTCAAAATCGGTATTTGAAGGTTCTTGCAGGTTTGTATAATAATTTTGGACTTGGGTGTATGTCCAGACTGGGTTTTGGAAGACCCGGGAAAGTTTCGGCGTCTATTGTGGAAGTTAGCATTTTGGAAGAATCTCATAAGTTTGGGTTGAAGTGCATTTCAGTGTTATCAATGTCTGTTTAGGATTCCGAATCTGGGAATAGCTCCGTATGGTGATTCTAGTATTGGGAGCGCGATCGAAAGTGAATTCGGAGGTCCGTAGGTCCTTTTGGAATCATTTGGCTAAAGATAGAAATTTGAAGTTTTTGGGAAGTTTGACCGAGAGTTGACTTTTTTATATCGGGGTCGAATTCTGATTTCGGAGGTTGTGGTAGGTCCATAATGTTGAATGTGACTTGTGTGCAAAATTTGGGGTCAATCGAACGTGATTTGATAGGTTTCAGCATCGAGTATAAAAGTTTGAAGTTCTAAGTCATTAAGCTTGAATCGGGTTGCGATTCGTGATTTCGATGTTATTTGAGATGATTTCAAGGCTCAACTAAGTTCGAATGAGCTATTAGGACTGGTTGGTAGGTTTGGTTAAGGTCCCGGGGGCCTCGGGCGTGTTTCGGATGCTAAACGGGTCGATTTTTGTCTTGTGAGGATTGTTGGTTTTATGGTGTGACTGCAGCAGGTTTTTACTCTATGCGATCACGTGAGTGGGTCTGCGATCACATAGTGCAAGATTTGGAGGCAGATGGTATTGGCTTATGCGATCGCAGGGGTGTATGTGCGATCACATAAAGGAAGAAATTGGAGGCTGCTAGGGGTGTGTTTGTGATCGTATTGTGCAAGAATTTGGAAGCCCTAGGATTGGCTTATGCGATCGCGGAGCATTGTTTGTGATCGCATAGAAGGGTCGCATGGGCAGTGAAGTGTTTTAAAATGGGTTTTGGCTCATTTTTATCTCAAATCTTTCATGGGAGCCGATTTTGGAGCAACATTGGAGTGTCATTTTCATCACCAAGCCTGAGGTAAGTGATTTCTACTAGTTTTGAGTAAATACAAGGTTTATATATGGATTTAGACAAGGAAATTTGTAGAAATTTGAGGATTTTGAGGAAGACCTAGAAATTTGATATTCTTGAATTTTGACCACGATTTTGCGCATGAAATTGAGAGAAAATTATATATTTGGGTTCGTGAGATTATGGGTAAACTTTATCTTCGAAATTTTTTGGAATCCGGGCACGTGGACCCAAGGGCAATTTTGTCAACTTTTCGATCGAGGTTAGAAATTGTTATAAATTGGATTGTAATGAGTAATTGAACATATATTAATGGATTTGCATAATTATTGGCTAGTTTTGGAGCATTTAGAATCTATTCGAGTCTTCAGAAGGGCGTGGAATGTCAGTTATGGATCTTCGGAGCGAGGTGAATCTCCTTTCTAACCTTGTAAGAGGGAATTGTCCCCATAGGTAAAATAATTGGTTGTGTTCTTCTTTTTGTGGGGGCTACGTACGCACGAGGTGACGAGAGTCCGTGCGTAGCTACTATTATATGTAAGTCCGGGTAGTCTAGGACCCAAAAGCATGCTATACTTGGAATATTTGTAATCTTGTTGGCAGTTGAATTGCTTAAATCCTATCGAATCGGTAAATGAATTTCTAAAAGGATTAAACTTCATTTTCTTAAATAGCTAAAAGAGAATTGGCTTTTATTTGGATAAACGTTCCCCGATAAATTCTTAATTGGCTGTTTGAGCATGCATTTCTATGTGTACCTACGTCGCACGTATGATTCGCGAGCAGGGTTATTGTTTATTTAAATTTGACCGCGTCGCATGTATGATTCGCGAGCAGGGTAATAGATGCATCTATGGTTCACGCCGTTCGACCCTCGGCAGTGCACATTTTACATTTATGTTGGATCGGGTCGTCCGACCTCGGCATGATATGCGCATGCTTATATTGCTTGCTTGAGAATTTTAAATTTTGATAATTACCCTTCCTGGACGGAGATAAATTGATAAAGATAATGAAAAGTAAATCTTTGGAAATCCTTTATTATTTGAGAAGTTGTTTACGTGCTTTCCGGCTTTATGAGTTAAATTTTGCTTTATGAAATCCATGAATTCCTCACACTTTTACAATATTATTACTGGACCATTAGTAAGTGTCGAAGTCGACCGCTCGTCTCTACTTCTTCGAGATTAGACTGGATACTCATTGGGTACACGTTGTTTTCGTACTCATACTATACTTGTTGTGCATTTTTGTTGCACAGGTTCATATGTGGCTAGTGGCTTAGTGGCATAGTGGCATGGTTGATACGGAGAGTTAAGTGAGCTGCATTTATCGAGACGACCCGCAGCCAGTAGAGTCTCCTTCAGAGTATTTTACTGTATTTTTTATTTCTGTCCACTTTGTATTCCAGACAGTTATTGTATTTTATTTCATTCCCTAGTAAATGCTCATACACTTGTGACACCAGGTTCTGGGATGATTATGAGGTATCTTGTATTAACTTCTTAACATTCATATTTGATTTGAAACGACTATCTTTTACTGGTAAAATTGAAGGAAAATCATAGTTTTCAAAATTATTAAAACGAGAATTTAACTAAGTATTTTAGTTGGCTTGCCTGACAGCAGTGTCCGGCGCCATCATGACCCTTAGTGGAATTTGGGTCGTGAAAGTACTTACCTCCATCTGAGTATACATGTTGGATCAATGGAACTAGAGTTATTAATTATGATGTTCACTTGACTTAAATTAGCAGTATACTCTCCATCTGAGTTAGGTCTGTTTTAATTATTGGAGTCAATAATCTGGCATTACATATGTATGTTGCATGAGTAGTTCTTTTTCCCATCGAAATTGCTATTCAAGATGCATGACATATATGTGTAGTGTGTTTAAAATTTTCGTACTAAAAGGTTATATACAACTGACTGAAAATAATAGTATAATCTTCATCTGAGTTGGTTCTATTTATTTTTGGTTTGTATAATTCTTGCATTATATAATATATTTTGCATGATGATTTTTTTCCCATCGAAATTTATTATTCGAGATGCATGTATGTATATAAATATTGAATGCAGTCTGAATTGTACTATTCAGTGTTTTGACTTATTACGATCTATCTAATGTTTTTATCTCAACTCCACAATGACTTTATGCAATTTGTTGTGTTACTTGTTAAAAAATTTTTTTAGTGATAAGACATTAATTTAAAGGATGCAATATATGTACTTTTTGTTAGAAGGAATTCAACTCCGGTTTCTGGGCAAAATAAGAGATGGATATTTGTTTTATTTTTCGAATAACTCTTGAGTTATTGAGCTTGATAAACGTTTTATCTCTTGTGGTACATGAATGCATGACCTTGTTATTGTATATTAATGTCTCTCCTGAACAGAACAATATTAGTCTACCTCATAAGAGAATATGTTCTTCAAAATTGAGTAAAACTTATCTGTGCACTTTTGTCTAAGTCATATTAATCTGGATAGGATTTCAAGTTGGTCAAGGATGGATCTTAAGATTCATTGAAAGTAGAGGCACTACCAACTTGTAGATTCTGTTTGGAAGGAAATTTGACTAAAGGTTGTTTCCCTTCAAAAGGAAATAAAGCTAGTGATAAGCAAGAATGAATCCCTTCTTATTTGTATGGTTAAATGAACATACTGGTAAGAGCTAGTTTTGAGTATTTTTGTGGCGTTCATAAATAATTACTCAAAATATTAATATATTTATTTGATGCACCGTAAGTCTTAATGAATTAAGTAATTCAAGGTTTTTAAGACTTGAAACGAAGAAGCACCAAGGAAATATATTAAGTTACTACAATTTGATTGTAGTAGCGAGCACCTCTCTAAAGAGTTCTTTAGTTATATATCAGAATAAGAGATTACATCTCAATTGACTACACCGTAAACTCCATAATATAGTGGTGTAGTAGAAAGAAGAAATAAGTCTCTTTTGGACATGGATAGATTAATGACGTGTTATTCAGATTTGCCTTATTTGTTTTTGGAATATTTCCTGAAAACTGCAAATTACATTCTGAATTTAGTTCCTTCTAAGTTAGTACCTAGGACATCTATAGAACTGTGGACTGAATGTAAGCTTGGTCTGTGGCATGTTTAGATATAGAATTGTCCCGCATATGTGCTGAAAGGGAAAGCGGGTATGTAAGTTGGAACTAAGAATGGATAGGTGCATGTTTATCGAATATCCAAGAAAACAAATGAAGTTTTATTTTATTGTCCTAAAGAAAATAAAGCAATTGTTAAAACAAATGCATTTTTCTAGATAAGGACTGTTTAATAAAATATGTTCCTAGAAGTAAACTATTTTTATAGGAACTAGGCAAAGAAATAACTAGATGTTCAAGAACATCAAAACTCGCACATCGGAATTGACGTTCCATTGCATTTAAGTAGTGGGAGAACGTTAATAGACATGATACACCTTTATCGAATGAGAGTGATATTTGAACAGTGAACACTATAGTAAGAAGTCACTAATATTTTAATGTCGTAAAGGTAATGAAGGTAATATTAGTAGTACTTCGTCATAGAAGGAGAATGCTAAAGAAAATCATAGTTTGGTATACACTCTTGGGATAGTTTCGGTAACATGATCCATGAAGAGTTTAATACCAAACTAAATAGTTACGACAAAACACTACTGGACAAATATTGCATCAGATATAACTTGGCAAGATTCTTTAACAAAACCTTATTTGGTGAAGACTTTTAATAGTCATGTAAAAGAATGCCTGAGAAAGTTGTAGATGCATGGTTATGAGTCTAAGTGGGAGATTGTTGGGGCATATAGTATTAACCATGCATTTGGATATAGTAGATTCTAATAATTGTCATGGTTAAAAGTCTAAGTGAGAGTTTGTTGGGATATATACTATTAACTATGGGTTTGGTTTAGATATAATATTTATTATGAAATAATTGTTTATTCAGTTTTAATAAAGTTTGAAATAGATCATATATTAGTCTGTGTCCTTTGCTTATATAGTAGAAATGATTTAGTGTATAGAGTTTAGCTTATACACGAAAGATTAAATCATCGGTTCTTATAAGTATAAAGTTTGAGTTCACAATCTAATTATGGAATTGGACAAACCATCATGGATGATTGTAGCACAAGATTAAATATAATTTATCTTGATTATGGGAATGGTTTAATTCCAACTTCTTGTGCTAGTACATTTTGTATGTATTGAACGGATCAAGTAGAGATAAGTACTTTATGCTGAGTTAATAAAATAAACTCTCTAGCCATTAAATGTACTTATACTCTTAATCTTGATATAATTATTATTAGTTGTGTACATTAATATTGTTTTGATTTATTAAAAGACGAGATTCTTTCGTGGGTCAATATGCCTGGTAAATTAGATAATAATAATAATAATGTACATTGGCAAAATAATAGTTAGTTGATGGAATCAATGTCTTGGTTTAGAGATTGATGGTACACCTTTATGAAAGCTTATAAGTTTTCATGTGTAAATCCGGCCGGTGGATTTTGTATCCGGCACATGAAATAAGTTAAGCAAAAGTCTAAAGGAAATAATCAATAAATTAAATCGTCAGTAATTTAATTTAGTTGATTAGTATCTGAATCTTAACATGGGGAGTTAATTTAATGGATGAATTTCGAAATTGAATAAGGAGTGCAATTACGGATTTTTAGTGGAATAATTCGTAATTAATCATGGTGGATATTAATTTCGAAAATTATAAATTAATTCCATAATTGGAAGTCTTGTTAATTAAATTTTGTGGTCCCTGTTGTGCCTAAATAATAGAAAATAAATGAATCATTTTTCAGGTGGAAAAGAAAACCTAACAGGTTTTGGAAAAGAGTTTTAACCCTTAAAACTTGTGCTATAAATACATAAGGTTTTCCACCTAGATGAGGAGAGAAAAAGGGGGCCGAAATTTTCATCCTTTTTCCGAGAAAAATTTTGTCCACACGAAATTATTATTTTCGGATATTATTTGGGTAACACAGTAGAAGACCATGGAACGTTCAGAGATTATGATCGTACGGGTGATGGAGATTCCATTGAGAAGTTATGGAACTGAAGGCTCACTTGATAGAAGAAATATATTCACGCTTCAAGAGGTAATCCGTAAAATCCCGTTTATGCTAGTTGTCTAGATTACATGTGATTTTAATACTGAAATTGCTTCCATTGCTTATTATAATCCATCATCTTAATCCCTCCATTCATTAATTTGTTAAGGTTAAGACATGGATTTATAGGATCATATATCTGATCCTGTATTTTTGACACTCGAAGGAGGGTTTCATATTTAATTTATCTGAGACCCTACACCGCTACACGTAAAACAATTAACAATCATTCTTAATTTTAGCCTGAAAATTTACATTTTAATTCGATTAAATTTGATCTACATCAATTCTGAATATTGGTAGCTGCTGACCATGTCTCTTGCCCTATCTTGATAGGCCTGTCAAATGATATTTAAAAACAACTAAATCGATCGAACTGTATCATATCGAATTAATTTTAATTTTCTTTTAATAAAATTATAGGTTTTTATATAAATCTATAACCGTAGCGATTATTAAAATAGGTTTTTAATTTTATGAAAATAAATTAAAAAATAACGAAACGTATCGAATAAATTTACATGTGAAAAATATATTTATATATTAAGTTTAAAATTAAAAAAAAATTAAATTTTTCCATCGGCCTTAGAATTATGAAAACGGTTATAAGCCAATAAGTAATTAAAACTCAAAATCCTAATTCTCAAACCTATTATGCTACTTGCCTACTCCTTCCAGCATATTCACTAGTAAGACACAAGGTATTCTAGCGATTATGAGTAGCAAACTACAATGTATTGATGATGTTTCCTTTCGTATGATTTAGATTTTTTTTTTTTGAATATTTAATCTTCTATAGATTTTATTCTTGAGTCCCGGCTTGGTTAATTAATATCTTTTCACTCGTGTGATTTATATTTTCTTTGATATTGCTTAGTTTCTTTTACACTGATGCAGAATAGTTGATGGATCTAACTCTAGCCATATTTCATATTTTCTTAATTCATTACCCTTTGAACAGTAAAAAAATCTAGAAAGTTTTTTTAAGTCCTATAAAAATACGCTTGTTATTGCATCTACTTCAACTAATAACTTTTACATGACTTTTAAAAAAAATTAAAAATTAACTGAACCGTACCGATACCAAAAGAAAATCGATATGATTGAAACGGTTTAAAAAGTATAATTTTAGTTATAAATAATAAAATAATCAAAAAATTAATATTGTACAATTTTATAGAATAAACGACCGAACCGAACCATTGACATTCCTACTGCCAACCTTGCATTTTGGATTTTTGGTCTAAAAAAAGACAGATTTAACTTTGTTGTAGAATGTAGAGAGAAAAAGTATAATTTTTTAGATATTATTATTAACGTAAAGTGATTTGCAACTATAATGTCATGGGCTGCTTTCCAGACACGCCTCATGACCCCTTGGCCGCGCCCCATCGCGGCCTAGCAAGCCTCACAATGCCTAGCGCCAAGGTCGGCCCCGTGGTCTTGGCTGCGCCAAGTGACAAGCGCGCATGCACCTCTGTCGCCCCACCGATACCTCTCGCCAGTGCCCAGTGGCTGGCCAATGACAACAGCGCCCCGCTCCCTGACAATGCCGTGCGCGCAGATCCTAATGTCTCGCCAGCGCCCAGCTGCAAGCCCATTCCAGTAGTGCCTCGCGCACAGACCCTGATGCCAAGCACCAGCGCCCAGCCTCAGGCCAACACAACAAGTGTCGCGCGGTCCACAGCACCGCGCGCGCAGACTCTAACCCGCAAGACAAAGTTGCTGCCATCGGACTTGGTTCTACATTGTAATAAACTAAGCCCTTTTCATTGTAATTATAGGCTAGTTTACATCATTTTCATTTAGTGTGCTTCTACAGCTTTATTAGGACTAGTCATGTAACTTTGGTTTATTTTTTTTAAGTATTATTATGGGGGATCAAGCAATCAAACATTTTCAAGCAAGCAATTTTTTGTACTGGTGTCTCTCCCCCTCGACACCGCATCTTTTGTAATCAACATTTCATTCATCAATAAAATCATCATCATCATTCAAAACCCAATTCTCTCTCAGCTTCCGCAATTGCTCGTGACATTGGTTTTCCCGCACGGCACTGACAATCTAGTCTAGCATGCGGAAGGGACCTTATTGGCGGACAGCAACTGCACTGACATCGGTTGCTTAGCCTTACGTAGCCCTTCCAAAAAATATCAGGAAGACGTTGCGTAACAGTTGGTATCAGAGCCTAGACTCGACATCGGACGAGGGAACACATTTGCCATCATCACCATTTCTAACCATGGTGAATCATGAGGAGCGCCTAGCATCCCTAGAAGAGACGGTTGACTGATTACGACCCATCGTGGATATGGTGCCTGATCAAAATAACAACCTAGTGCAAAGGTTGGACGACCTGGACCGCTAAATGCGGCAGGCAAAAAATGACATTGCAAACATCAGTTGTGACTCTGAGGATGACCGACAAACGACAGCCATTGAAACTGCCAATATTCATGGCAAATTTGAGGCAGACAAACTAACTGCCATGCAGCAAACAATAGACGACTTGACAGGCAAGCTCAATGTTGTAAATGCTGCCCTACAGAGCCTACTTCGAGGAGGCGACAACCACATCAGAGGTGCAGCAAGCATCACTCCCATTCCACAAAATCTTAAGATACCGAAGCCAAAGCCATACGACGGATCCTGGGATGCTAAAGAAGTGGAAAATTTCATCTTCGACATCGAACAATACTTCGATGTCGTGGGCCATTTGGAAGAATCCAAAAAGGTAGCAACTGCTGCCATGTATCTTCAGGTCGATGCCAAACTTTGGTGGCGGGTCAAATACGAAGCCATCAAGGTCGGTGAAGATACTCTCCAGACATGGGATGAATTGAAGGTAGCACTACGCATGTAGTTCTTCCCCGAAAATGTGGAATACAATGCAAGGAGAAAACTATGGGAGCTCCACCACACCAGATCAGTGCGGGAGTACGTGTGCAAATTCTCCGCACTCATGCTAAACATACGCGACATGGGGGACAAAGACAAACTCTTCACATTCATAGAAGGTTTGAAACCTCATGCCCGTATGGAACTACAGAGACAACGGGTAGACACCCTGCCCAAGGCTATTCAAGCTGCAGAATGTCTTGGCGATTATCATTTAGGAACTCAGAACGATAGACCCCAGCCGTCTGTCCGAGGGGGATTCAACGGGAACCATCCCATCAATGGTAGCCCAAGCAAAAGTGGGGGAGATCGGAGTGCATCCAAAACTAAGACTCCTCCCTCCAGCAGCAACAGTGTTGCATCAATCAACAACAATCAGGGGAGAAAGCCTCCCTCAAAATGCCTTCATTGCGGCGGGGCACATTGGAACAATGAATGCCCAAACATAAATGTCAATGCTCATTAGACTGTCGAGGACGAGTCAGATGCATCAGACACATCAGAATCAGACCAGGTAGGCGCCTTCAATGCAATTGTTGGCTCTATCCCACATGCCTTAGCGGGGACCAGTGCATGTCCTCCTAAGAAAATCTCAGTCCCAATCACCAAGAAAGGGAAGGAAAAGATGGACGAGAGGCCTCCTAAACAAGCGAGGACCCTAATGTTCGTCGAATTGAAAGTGAACGGCAAGCCCCTTCACACATTGATAGACACGGGTGCTACCCACAACTACCTGGCTTCAACTCAAGTAGAGCGCCTAGGTCTTGTTGTGCAAAAGAGCAAAGGTCGCGTCAAGGCCATCAACTCGCCACCCCAGGCATTGGGTGGAACAGCTACAGATGTCCCAGTGAAACTTGGCCCATACAAAGGAAGCATCGACCTGCGCATCGCAATCATAGATGACTTCGACATGATAGTGGGTTTGGAGTTCATGAGGTAGACCAACACCATACCAGTACCATATGCCAACATGCTCCTGATGTTGAGAGAAGACGGGGCCAAACCCTGCACCATACCATGCTTTCCCATAAAGATGGCCGTGAAAACATCTCGGCCATGCAGTTGGAGAAGGTAGTCAGCAGACTTGAACCCTTGGTTATGGCTACCCTTCGCAGCAACAATCAGCCATCATGTCATCGACCTCAAAAGACTGGTGACGCTCCTCAGTGTGTGAAGACTTGTCAACCATGCCACAAGAACAAGTCGGATCATCGCAGACGGGACCCTTGCAGCCATTACATGTCCCTCAGAGACCATGGGAAAGTGTTTCCCTCAGGTTCATCACGGGATTGCCCCAAGTCGGTAATCTTGCATCCATCTTGGTTGTCATAGATCAATTTTCTAACTATGCAACCTTTATAGCAGCCCCGCAGAACATCTCAGCAGAAGATACAGCTCAACTCTTCTTCTCGCACATTGTCAAACATTGGGGCTTGCCCAAAGACATTGTTAGTAGGCGCGACTCACGCTTCACTAGCTACCTTTGGACCCATCTCTTCAGGTGCTTTGGGTCAACATTGAGTCATAACTCAGACATCCATCCACCATCGGATAGCCAGACAGACCAGTTCGATGACATGTTGGAGGAATATCTCCGCAACTTTGCAACCGGGTCACAGAAGCATTGGGTGAAGCTCTTGGATGCTGCTCAACTATGTTTCAATTCTCAAAAAATCCATCATACAAACAAAAGCCCTTTTGAAATTGTTACCGGACAGCAACCGCTTCTCCCGCAAACGGTGAATGCATCAACCATGCCGAAATCTCCTCGAGCTGCCAACTTCTCGAGCGAATGGGAGCGCAACATGGGGATAGAGCAGAGCTATCTCGTCAAAGCCCAAGAGCGTGCAAAAAGATTCACCGAACAAAATCTTTGTTTTGCCCAACATCAAATAGGGGACAAAGTAATGCTATGCATCCCAAAGCGGTACTTGTTTGCAGAGGGGACCCATGACCCTCGCCTGCAACAAAAATACATCAGGCCCCTGCCCATTGAAAAACACATTGGGAAGTCCACATACCAGGTGAAAACTCCATCCTGGTGGAAGATCCATCCAGTCTTCCATGTCAACCGCATGAAATCATTGCGTCGCTACAACAACAAGCTCAAAGAACAGAGGGGCGCAGACCTCCCATCCAACAACCACAAGAATCATCATCATCATCATCATCATCATTATCATCATCATAAGGCTCCGAGGATGGTGCCAACTCAGGTGGGGGAGAATGTCATGGGCTGCTTTCCAGACATGCCCCATGACCCCTTGGCCGCGCCCCATGGCGGCCTAGCAAGCCTCACAATGTCTAGCGCCATGGTCGGCCCCGTGGTCTTGGCTGCGCCAAGCGACAAGCGCGCATGTGCCTCTATCGCCCCACCGATGCCTCTCGCCAGCGCCCAAGGGCTGGCCAATGACAACAGCGTCGCGCGCCCTGACAATGCCGCGCGTGCAGATCCTGGTGCCTCGCCAGCGCCCAACTGCAGGCCCATTCCAGCAGCGCCTCGCGCACAGACCCTGATGCCAAGCACAAGCACCCAGCCTCAGGCCAACACAGCAAGTGTCGCGCGCGCCCACAGCACCGCACGCACACCCTAACCCGCAAGACAAAGTTGCTGCCATTGGACTTGGTTCTACATTGTAATAAACTAAGTCCTTTTCATTGTAATTATAGGCTAGTTTACATCATTTTCATTCAGTGTGCTTCTACAGCTTTATTAGGACTAGTCATGTAACTTTGGTTTATTTTTTTTAAGTATTATTAGGGGGGATCAAGCAATCAAACATTTTCAAGCAAGTAATTTTCTGTACTGGTGTCTCTCCCCCTTGACACCGCATCTTTTGTAATCTGCATTTCATTCATCAATAAAATTATCATCATCATCATTCAAAACCCAATTCTCTCTCAGCTTCCGCAATTGCTCGTGACATTGGTTTTCCCGCACGGCACTGACAATCTAGTCTAGCGTGCGGAGGGGACCTCATTGGCGGACAACAACCGCACTGACATCGGTTGCTTAGCCTTACGTTGCCCTTCCAAAGAACATCAGGAAGGCGTTGCGTAACAATAAGTATGTCCAAATGTTTTATTATTTTCCTTAATTTTTAAAGATTTTTAAATCAATTTATTATATATATATATATAGCTGGTTTAGCATTGAATACCTCTTATTAATGTCTAAACTATTGCTTATGAGAACAAAGCTTCGTGTGTTGGTCTAAGATTTTCTAAATTGCATATAACAGCACTTGTATGCATCAGACCAACAATATATGATAAGTCCTCCCCTCACAATTGGTTTAGGATCAGAAACCAAATATCTATACTATCTTTTGATGTGTGGTATATGATTAATTTCTCTATCACAATGCACAAGATATATTTCCCAAAGAAGATTGGGGATATATGTTAGTTTTTCTAACATTTGGGGATGGAATGAACAGCTGAAAAATATGCTATATGAATCGAATTATCATTAATATGATCCTCACTTAGAAGATAATTCAAGTAAAATACCAGAAGCATTTGCCGATCCAAAATTAAATATCATATTTCAGCTGCAAATGCTCCTATTAAAATTAAAGTCCCTGAAGGATAGAGTTTACTGTACGCATCAAGCATGGCAGACCAATCGGATCCAAAGGTAACAATCCTTGAAAAATGATGGGAGCTAATGATCAAAATGATCATAATGGGGAGGAAATGAGCTTTAGAAGAGCCAACGACATAATATTTCATGAAACTCCCGAAGAAGTTCAGGTACCTAAAAATAAAGAAAGTGAAGAGATCTCAATAAGTTATGTCGCTTAGGAACCGATACAAAATAATCGTCGACGATATATTTGATATAGTGCAAGATTGTGAGGAATAAGAACGACATTTTTTTTTTTTTTGACTAATCAGAATTTTATTTTACTAATATAATTTATGTACCTGTTTTTGTCTATTTTATGTGACGGCATATTTAAAAAGAAATAAGACTTTTTAAATTGATGATCTTAAAATTGTTATGATATTTTTATAGCTTCTTAATCATCTCATTAAAAAATAAATAAAAAGTTAAAGGTGAATTATTTCTAAACACAATTTTTTGGGGAATAGACTAATTTCACAATTAAAATTGGACAAAAAGAAAAGAAGGAAAAAACAGTTCAACAGTTCCTCCAGTGCGAGAGTGTGTGTGTGAGAGAGAGAGCATATACAGATAAGGGGATGGTTTGAACTTTATTCTCTTCAAGTTGTCTTACTTTGTTGTTTCAGAAAACGAGGCTTTGTTTCTTTCTCTCCTTCCTTGTTTATATATTTAGCCTACATTATCTTGTGCTAAACTTAAAAGTGATTTTTGTCTCTCTGTTGTCTTACTTCCTTTTTCTTCTCCTACTCTATACTGCAATCCGTGTGTAAATTCTACTATAATCATTAGTGATTTTGCCGACAAAAATATAATCTTTGGTTCATTTACAAAACAACAATTAATCAGAAACTGAAGTAGCACTAAGAAAGACTTTTCAGATGTTGATTTTATTTGGATCACTCTTAATATTTCTAATTCAGAATTATTTGGAAGAGGAGGAAGGGAAGAAATAGTGACAGAGGGTGCATGAAGGAACAGTGAGAAAATGAGGGATGAGTATTCCAAGAAAAGCAAGGTGAATTCTTCTATCACAGCCCTTCTTTCCTTTTGCTTTCATTCCTTGTAAAATGCAAGTTTGGAGTTTTGTTTTTGTGCTAACTCAGTTATCGGTTTACTGACATTTTCCCCTTTGATTGCTGAAGCTGTCATGGTCAAGAAAATTAGTTGAGAAATGGTTCAATATTAAGGGCAAAACTGAGGAATTCCAGTCTGATGAATCTGTCCGTGGAGGTCAGCATCTAATTTCCTCTAGCTTTGAGCTAATTTTTTCTAAATATATGTATATATATACTCTTTGCTTTCTTTTCTTTTTTGTGCAATTTTTAAAATTGTTGGAGTTACGGTTGATATTTACCAACTTCACCAACCCTTCAATTGGGAAGTAATGTTAATCTTCCCTTCTTTAGGAAGTTATGAGCGGAGAACAAGCATATCCGACTGGGATCACTGCACAATGAAGAAGATTAAAACAGGTCAGTGGCATCATTGGTATTCTAGATGCATATAATTCCCAATTGTAGTATATAAGAGACTCTTGTTCAGTGACTTAAACTAATTCTAGTCTCTTTGCCCCCTCAAATGACCAGAAAAATCAACCAGGGGTATGGAGCATCCCCCATGGGGAAGTGTCGATCTTGATCGTCCTCAGATTATAAGTGTACAAAATTATAGGTTTGTCTTCTTGATATAGTCAGTCACAATATGAATGTTTTTCGGTACTCAGTTACTAATATTCTTAATTTCTTATTGCTCAGAGTCTTTGTCTCTACATGGAATGTGGGCGGAGAATCACCACCGAGCAATTTGAATCTAGATGAATGGCTTCATTCCTCACCCCCTGCAGATATTTATGTACTCGGGTATGGGCTATATGATTTGCGTCGCATTTTTTTTCTTTACAAAGTTTGTCATTTACCGCAGTTAGCTAAAACATCATTTGGGTTACATTTTACCTTGGTTGACTGCAATATTATTTGTTGTTGCATTTTCAGATTTCAGGAAATAGTTCCGCTAAATGCTGGTAATATTCTGGGAGTTGAAGACAATGGCCCCGCCAAAAAGTGGATGGCTTTGATCGGGAAGACATTAAACAGCGGTCCTGGTACTAGTGGAGGTAATGGTTGCTACACTTCTCCTGTTCCAGATCCAATTGCCGAGTGGAATGCTGACTTTGAGGGGTCAAAAAGACACAAGGCATCGTCCTTCTTTCATCGTCGTTCATTCCAGACTCCTCAATGCGGGATCATGGAAAATGATCCATCCATCTTGCAACCTCGCATGGATGGACGATACAGTGTTTGTGATCGAGTAATTCTTGGTCATAGGTCTAGTGATTTTGATCCTAATATTAGGTGGGAGCAGAGGCAAAGCGACTATACTTCTGCTCACTGGCCAAGTGATTATTCATCTTGTCACAGGCCAAGCGATTATTCATCTGGCCATAGGCTTAGTGACTATTCCTGCGGACAGAGGCCAAGTGATTTCTCCAAATGGGGCTCGTCAGATGATGATTATGGACCTGCAGATTCACCAACTGCTTCGTTTTCACCTGTGACAAATGGAGTGTACGCTCCTATGGAAGACGGTTATAGAATGCCCAAAAATTCAACCTACTGTTTAGCAGCAAGTAAACAAATGGTTGGCATTTTTCTCACTGTATGGATGCGGAGTGATCTTAGGGAACATGTTGGGAATATGAAAATATCATGTGTTGGCAGAGGGTTGATGGGTTACCTTAGGAATAAGGTAATTTTAAGTGGAGAAAAGCTTGGTTAGCTTTTGGCTGATTTAGAGATTTGCATATCTCGACTTAGAAAAGAAATACTTAACATAATGTGCAATTCCATGCTTGGTTTTGCAGGGATCTATTTCAATCAGTATGCAGTTGCATCAGACAAGCTTTTGCTTTGTTTGCTCTCACTTAACCTCTGGTCAAAAAAAGGGTGATGAGTTGCGCAGAAATTCTGATGTCATGGAGATCCTAAAGAAAACGAGGTTTCTGCAAGTTAGTGGTGCAGGTGAAGAGAAATCACCATCACCAGAGACTATTCTTGAACACGAGTAAGATGACTGTTTACTTCGTCAAAATAACTCCAGTTGTTGTTTTATGAGGATAATTGAGGGCAAAAAGGTGGAAAGGCCTGAGTTTAATATACACCTAGTTGTTTCCATGTAAAACCATGATTAGCTTACATTTTTTAATTTGTTCAATCTGAAATATTCAATGAATCCCTTTTCTGATGATTATCCAACTTTTTCAGCCGGGTTATTTGGCTTGGGGATTTGAACTATCGGATTGCACTTTCTTATCATTCTGCAAAAGCACTTGTTGAGATGCAAAACTGGAGAGCATTGTTGGGAAATGACCAGGTGTCCTAGCAATCTTGTGTTTTTGCTCCCACTCCTTTACCTGAACTTAATTTAGTTTGATTAAGTGATCTTGTCTTCTATTTCCTTGACAGCTGAGGATAGAACAAAGACGTGGTCGAGTTTTTGTGGGATGGAAAGAAGGAAAGATATATTTCCCACCAACATATAAATATTCTAGGAATTCAGATAAGTATGCTGGGGAAGACATTCAACCAAAGGAGAAGCGTCGAACGCCTGCATGGTAAGTGTTTTTCTTTGAATATTGAAAAATAAATATTTTCAATCTAAAATCACAGGCCTTAAACAAAAGCATTAAAATTTAATAACAAATTAAAACAGAAGAATAATTTTGCATCCCTTTTTTAAAATATCTAGCGAAGGATTTATCTATTTAGTTTAGAACTAATATGTGCAATTTCCATCTGAAGGTGTGATCGGATTCTGTGGCATGGAAGGGGTTTCCAACAGTTGTCTTATGTGCGTGGGGAATCAAGATTTTCAGATCATAGAGCCATTTTCAGTATTTTTTGGGTTGAAGTTGAGTCAGTACGCAATAGATTGAGGAAAATGAGTTGTTCAAGCTCAAGAATTGAGGTGGAGGAGCTCTTGCCCTATGCACATGGTTATACCGAACTCTGTTTCTTCTGAAGTAGAATGAGGACATAAAGCCTCAGTATTCGGTAGATACTCTAATTTTTGTGAGTATTCACATTGTTTTCCTTCAAGTTAACATTGCATTAGGAGCAAATTATTAATGTTTCATTAACAAGCTCCAACTCTGATGCAAGTGTCCTCTTTCCTCCATTGTGTTAGGTAATTATGCTATTCATTTGGTGAGACAAGTTATCTGCTTCCTAATAACTATCAACTAAACTACACAAGCGTGGAGCTCGGTGGCTTGGTTTGGAGTCCTTTGGTGAGATTGTGGCCAGCCATGCAAGAGACATGGCGTATCAACACGCTGGAAATCTGAGCTCATGAGCTGTGGTTTTGAGTCTACTTTCTTTTGGATACTAAGTCAGTATTTTTTTGGGGGGCAATTATAACAGGATGAACTTAACCAACGGTTAGAAGGATTTCCAAGTGGGAAAATGATAGTTCTGTTCCGAGATTCTTTATTATAGTTAGGTAGAGAAATTCAATGACGCGAAGAGAATGTGACATGGTGCAAATTAATCATGTTTCAATGAAGAAAAGGCAGAGATCTGATCATGTGTTGAATGCTGTATACTCAATTACAATGTACAGGAAGATATCCTGTTGCTTGCTTTTCTTTCTCATCTGTGGATGTTAAATACAGTAATAAAAAGTAGTAGTAATAGACAGATTTACAAGGATAGCAGGTAAAGTGATTTGGGAGGGAGCCATGACTCAGAATTCAGAAGCACCTTGTTTTGGAAGGATGCTATTAATTCTCTTGTAAGAAAAAGAAAAAAAAAAAAGCAAAGGGTGAAACTTGAACTTGTCCACAAGAAAATGACAAGTTACAGATGTTTGTTGCAGTGCAGATAAATGGAGAAGTTATGATTTCGGAACTCTTTTTTCTCTTTCAACATAGTTGCCCCTCAACTATGTGAACTGATTTTGATATGTCATGGTCTCCGACTCCCCGTTAATAATAGTTGCGGTCAATCTTACAATACCAAAACTTAGCTCACAATGGAAACTTCAAATCAAATAAATATGATGAAGTTTTGAAAAACTTTAGTATCCATCGAGTGAAAAACAAACAAATCAGCCAACTTGAAAAATAATTCCATTGATTCCTATAAAAATAGGAAACTTATACTCTACTACTTATATCTCTCATTCACACAAATTCATTTTTCATTATGCTACTACTAACTCTCATTTTAATTTATTTTTTATTACTAAAAGTAACATTCGCACCACTTTGTTTTTAAGACTAGTCTACTCTCTTCTCCTCGTCACGCACTGGGTCTCACTTCACTAATCAGAGTATGGCTTTATCAAATTCTAAGCTCTAATTTATCTGAAAGAGTGATAATTATACTCGTCGTCTCTTTCTCTTTTGTTAAGAGACATTTCACAATTCCTCATCTCAAGTTTAAAACCCTTCTGTATTCTCCCTTCCTAGAGACCAAAATTGAGGTGGGTTTTCCTTCATTTTCTGTTTTATTTCATCTTCTGCACTATTACCTCGTTTGTGATTATGGATTTTGATCGGTCATGCTTCATGTTAAAACATGGTTTTATTTCTCTATTTTGTTGACAGTTAATATTTCACGGTTATCTTCTGAAAACTTTTTATAATTTTTGTCCTTATTTTGATTCCTTTTTCTTCCTCTTGGCATCAAGTATCCACAAAACCCTGATGATTTTCAATGTTTTATAGTAGTTAACATCATTTTCTACTCCTTTTTTTGGTGACCGAGAAATCCATCGGTGGCCAACCCTTGGGACCCACTGCAGCCTTTGAAACTCGGGCATAGGGGCCGCCCCTATTGTGCAAGGCTCGAACCTATGACCTAAGTCACAAGTCCCTCAACCTTTGCCTGGACTAAGCCCTGGGGGCTAACATCATTTGTTTTTTACTACTTGTTTTTTGTAATTCTGTTTCTATATGAATCATCTGAAGTTTTTGTAGATAAATAAATGAAGGAAAAACAAATTGTGAAGTCCATTAGCCGTTGTGTTACCATCACCTGTTTATTTTTGAGGTTGACTTACTTTGGAACCTTAGGCTGGGTTATTAAAAAAGTTGATTAGGCTTATATATACTTTCAGAGTATCTAAAAAACTGAATGCATATTTAACAGTTAAACCACCTAAAGTATCAAAAAGGAGAAGTTACAATGAACAACCATGTGCTTTCATAACAATGTTAAATACATAAGAATAATCCATGAATAAAACATTGGTATGCTGGATTTATGATTACTTTCTTTGAAAAAAATTATGTGCATCTACGGCCTATTAACCTGAATAATGTGTAAAAGATGGAAGAAATAACAGCCTGTGTATCAATAGGTATGTTCTCTACAGTGCATTAGCATTTCCAAAGGAAAACTACATTCATATTAACGTTCTCTTTCATAAAAGATTTTGGACTGAGAGTCCTGGATTTTCCTTAGATTTATTTGAAACATCAGATTATTTGTGTAAAAGCAATTTGGTTTAAGTGTTATGGAAGGGTTACTTTGTTGCAGTAAGTCATGTTACTTTGGTTGAAAGCTGCAGGTTCTTCTTGAAATTCTCTCAAGTACTCATGGGCTCAGTTGCTGATAAGTCGGATGATGAATATTCAATAATTACTGATAAAGGAGACATCGGATTCGTTGACTTTGACAGATATAAATCAGCTTGTAGCTACAATCCAAATGGAGAGAGCGAGATAGTTGTTATATCTGTTCCATTTCCACTGATAGGGGGAAAACCTAAATCAGGAATTGTTGGTGAAACTATTGTCGATTCAATCACAATAGAGAATACCACTAATGATTCGCTGGAACTCTGGTCAATTAAGATTTATGACTCGAAACCTGAGGATTCGTTCACTCTATCTCTGATGAAACCTCCAACTCCATGTTCCGACATGCAATATGTTCAAGAATTTATGGAGTCCTTTAGCTTAGAGGATAGAATGCTACGACCAGGTCAGACACTAACAGTGTGGTTGTCTTGTAAACCGAAAGAAATTGGGTTGCACACATCAGCTGTGCATATCAATGTTGGCGATGAGACCGTAGAAAGATTGGTTTTTGTCCTGGCTGAGGATAAGGTCTCGCAGTCACTAGCTTCGAGCAGGCCATACTACAGAGATAGAAAGAAGAAAGCACCAGCAGTAGATGTTTTTGCTCCTAATGCATTCGTTGTGGGTTCTCGTCCTACAAGGGCACGAAATCAAGGATTCAGATACAGACTTCCTTCATATCGCATTCCTGGGGATATAAGGGAAATGATAGAGAAGGAACAGTTTCCTGATGTTATTGGGGAAGGTTTAAGAAGAGATAATTACATTCTTTATTTTAGAATTTTACTAAATATTGAAGAAATCAAGATGGAGGTTTGTTTTCAAATTTTGATTTGAAGTACTGAAATACTTCATTTTGGGTAGTACAAAAATCTTATAGGCTTTTTTTTTTTTTTTTTTGCATCAGGAAGACATGAGGGACTATGAAATGGAGTCCGCCACCATGAAGCGAAGGGGGCCTCAATTTTTGTCCCTTGATGTCCCAGGGCTAGCTGAGAGGAGGCCGTCACTTGTTTATGGGGATTATATCTTTGCAAGGCTAGCTACTGCAGATGCAAGTGAGACCACCCCTTATCAGGTGCTTTCATATATTTGCTTTGGTTTATATCATAACTTGCTACTTAATAATTTTAGGCTCTCTTTACTGCATAATTTGGTGAAAATAATTATAAATCCATGGTACCTGTAGCTTTTCCAAGTTGAAAGAATGTTGGCCATTACGGCTACGGATGTTGTGGTAGAGCTTCAGCATTTTTGCTATTGATTATCTTCCTCGAGTCTTTCCTTGCTTTGTTTCTGTTTTTAATATCATTTTTTCATGAAGGGGAGACTTGGCCCTGGGAGAAACGGTAAAGTTGTCTCTATCTGACATGTAGGTCACAGGTTCGAGTTATGCAATCAACCACTGATACTTGCGTCAGGGTAGGCTGCCTGCATTACACCCCCTTGAGGTGTGGCCCTTCTCCGGATCCTGCATGAACGCGGGATGATTTGTGCACTGTGCTGCCCTTTATTTTAGTTTCATTTTCATTTATTTTACTGGAAAGCACACCTACCTTGTCCAATGACACTTGCATTGCAACTTTCTCAGATACATGTTAAAAGTTCCACTCTTTGTCTAAGATATGCATAAGAAGAGGTTTAAGTACAGATAAAAGAGAAATAATCATATATCTGTGAGATTTTATACTTGAACTCGAGAGATCAAAAGAAGTAATTTATTTACATGAACTTGGTGATTTTTGGTGGTTCTTGCACAGGGTTATATCCACCGAGTTGAGGCGGAAGAAGTGTATTTGAAGTTTGATAAAGAATTCCACATCAACCATGTTGCTGGAAATCTTTATAATGTGCAGTTTGCATTCAATCGTACGAGTGTGCGGAGGTTACACCAAGCCATTGAAGCTACAGAAAGCTTAAATGGAGAAATTCTCTTTCCATCAGGCATATCCAGAGCAAGACATATACAAGCTGCCAGACTGGCACCTATTTCATGTACGCTTAACAAGGAGCAGACGACTGCAGTTGAAAAGATCCTTGGGTGCAAAGGCGGAGCTCCATACGTTATCCATGGGCCTCCTGGTACAGGCAAAACAAGGACTCTTATAGAAGCTATTCTCCAGCTACACGTTACGAGGAAAGATGCTCGTGTTCTCGTCTGCGCACCTTCAAATAGTGCTGCAGACCATATACTTGAGAAACTTGTCAGTCAGCAGAATGTTGAAGTGAAGGACCATGAGATTTTTAGGCTGAATGCACTCACACGTCCTCTAGACGACGTGAATCCTAGTCACATTCGCTTTTGCAATGTTGAAGTTGATGCCTTCAAGTGTCCTCTTCTCAGGGACCTTAGAAGATATAGGATTATTATATCTACATATGCTAGTGCATCTCTTCTTTATGCTGAAGGTATTAAACGGGGACATTTCTCTCACGTTTTCTTGGATGAGGCAGGACAGGCATCGGAGCCTGAAACCATGGTTCCTCTGTCGCATCTTTTAAGGAACGAGACAGTAGTGGTACTTGCTGGTGATCCACTGCAACTTGGTCCCATAGTTTTTTCAAAAGATGCTGAAAATTTTGGGTTGGGGACGTCATATATGGAAAGGTTATTTGAATGCCAGTTATATGGTGATCTCAACGAAAATTATGCTACCAGACTAGTAAGAAACTATCGGTGTCATCCAGCAATTCTGCAGCTTCCCTCAGAAATGTTTTATGGAGGAGAGTTGATCGCATGTAAAGAAGATGATAAAGCTTCTGCTCAGACTTGGGTGGACCTGCTTCCAAACAAGGAATTTCCGTTGCTTTTCATCGGCATCCAAGGTTGTGATGAAAGGGAAGGAAACAACCCATCATGGTTCAATAGGATTGAGGCAAGCAAGGTAGTAGAGATCATAAGGGATCTGATAGAGAACAAAGGTCTGAAAGAGGAAGATATTGGGGTGATAACACCTTACAGGCAACAAGTACAGAAAATAAGAAAAGCCCTTGAGAGTTTCGATTGGGCTAATGTAAAGGTCGGTAGTGTTGAGCAATTCCAAGGTCAGGAGAGAGAAGTTATTATTATCTCGACCGTCCGATCAACTGTAACACACAATGATTTTGATAGAATCCACTATTTAGGATTTTTAAGCAATCCGAGAAGGTTTAATGTTGCTGCTACAAGAGCCAGATCGTTGCTTGTAGTTATTGGGAATCCACATATCATCTGCAAGGTAATTCTGTATTAATTTCTGCTATTGCAACTAGTAGTATCAATCTAGATTTGATATGCCACAGTAAAGCTGAAGTTTCTGTCTATCCTTTTTGTTTATTTTCCTGATCCTGGTAATATCTATTGTTGGTAACCGAGGAGTTGAATATTCTCAGGGAGCTAAATGTTACAGTTATTCATAATAGTTGAATTGTTGTGGGCATATGTGGAGCTTAAACTTATGAATCATGAGACTAATTTTGCCAAAATTGCTATTTATGAGTGATAAATGCAAATATTTACTGACGTGTACAATATGGCAGGACCCCTACTGGAACAAGCTTTTATGGTATTGTGCAGACAATGGCTCCTATAAGGGCTGCTTCTTACCTGAAAGACTGGAGATCCTTGAAGAGGATTCTGGACGAGCAAATAATTGGTGTGATGACGGGGCTCAAGCAAAAAGTTGGGACTGCGAAGGAGCACAAGCAAAAAGTTGGGACTGCGAAGGGGCACAAGCTAACGATTGGGACTGTGAAGGAGCAGAAGCTAAAAGTTGGGACTGTGAAGTAGCTCAAGTTAATAATTGGGATTATGACCAAGCCAAGAATTGGAATGACGGAGGCACCTGTGAAAACGAAGGGAAACAGAATCTTCAGCCATCTCCGGAGGTTCAATGTGGTACAGTTCACCAGTCAGAATACATCCCAGACCCTGTTATGGATGAAGCTGAATGGTCTGATGGTTGGAAATAACTGCAGTAATAGCTAAGAGGCTTTTAACTTTTGGAGGTTGTACAAACTAATAGATTTCACGCAGATTCTGTACTAGGACATGCAGTTTTTGCACTTTCAAAAATTCAAGCTCCAAAATGCCTTGTCAAATTTACATAAAGTGGTTGGGTGAAAAATTCACGCTCCACATATGCGTCAAAACTGACATCTTGAAACCTCATATTCATTATATTCCATGAAACTTGACCACAATGGACATTATCAAAACAGTGCAAAACTCATGTATAGACATCTCCAAAGAATGATTATAAACTACAAGCAAGCTCTCTAATTCTTTTTTTTTTTTTTTTGGAAGAAAAAGACAAAGTGGGTTGGCAATTTAGTAGAACTTGAAAGCCATTGCTCCACAGGCTGCTAGAAGAACAAGTGTTGAAAATCTATCAGAAGATGGGGCCGCTGATGGTGTCAAATTAGGCTTGAATCCTGAATTATCATCAGGGTTTCCAAAGCTGTCTGTTGGGGAAGGTGGTGTTAAACCTGTATTAGGATTACCTGGTGTTGTATCAGCCACTGGTCCAAAAGGTGTGAATGGCTGAGGAACATTAGCAGCTGCCATATGCATAGCATCCATAAGCCATATTAGACATCAAAATTCAGCAAGTTCAGTTCAATTCACCAGAAAAATCAGAGTTTTAATTACCTTCAGGACTAGGAGATGGAGGTGACTTAGGCCTTTGAGATGATCTAGGAGATTTTGTTGGTGCTAAGGCAGCTGGACCTGTCAGCCAGAAGTTTTCATTAATCCCAATATTTTTGCAATTGAAGATCTAATCTTATTTTTATTTTGTTGTGTTACTAAAATCTGGAAATGCTAGTGCGAAATTAAAGAACCAGAGTTGCTTTTGGTACCTGGAGCTGGAATAGGGGAAGCAGATGCTGCAATGTTAGTAATACAATTCAGAGTTAGTGCCCAAATCAATTTGCTCAACATTCAATAACCTCTCAAGGGTAAGAAAAGAAAAGACAAAAAAATTGTTCTTAAAGGTAATCTCACTCCAATATTTATACAGAGTAGACCAACCATGAAACGGACTGTGAAGTTTTTGCTTCAGAATGCATATTAGTTCAATATCAAGCTAAATTTTCCAAGTCAAATGACCATTTTAACCTTACAATGCCAATATACTCCAGCAAAGAAGCTACAAATTGAAGCAAGTATGACCACAAGTGAGACTTTTTGTGGGGCTAAAATCTCCACATGAAGTGGAAAAGTCGTCTCAAAAGACTTTTCGTGGGAGCGACTAGAAGATCGCCATGAATAGACTTATTCGTGGCAGACTCCTAAAGGATGTGAAGTCGCTTTTTGGGTTAGTCACTACAAATAAAAAGTAGAGTCGCCAACCCACGAAAACTTTCAAGAAAAGTCGCTCAAAAGAAAAACTAGGTAGTCACAAAAATGTTCAAGAAAAGTCAGTAATAAGAACTTGGTTGATAAAACAAATAAGAAACAACTTGATTAATTACCTTTGCACTGAGGGGGGACACCAGCCATGTTACAGGCTTTGGGTAGGGAAACTGCTAATGTCCTGTTAATGGGTACGCGAAAAGGAACATTTCCAGTAACAATAAGGCAGAGGCAATCTGTGCCATTACTCATGACACACTTGAGAGATCGGCAACATTCTGAAGTTGGTGAAGAATTGCTCCCACCAGTAGTAGTGAAGTTTATGCAAGGGCTAAAGCTACGTAACATTGCGCCGCTACATGCTGTACTAATCTGCCCTGAAACAATTGACTGCTTAAAATAATAGCCAAAATTGATACCAATAGTTTAAGAATTTTAACACTAACATTTTTGTTTGAATTTAAAAGACTTGGAGAAGTTAAAAGGGAACGTGCAAGGAGGAAAGATGATTCTATAGAAGCTTGATGTTGGATGTGGAAGATTTTGATGACAAGTGATTTATAGATGATCAATTGGGATATAAGATCAAAAGGAAAAGAAAAAAACAAGAAATATGGAGGTTCAAAGTGGTAGTTTTGGAGCTCAACTACCTTAACAAATCACTTCAAATGATGGAGTGTTTAATTAGGTCATCTTGCAAGACTTCGCTCTCTCTCTCTCTCAATATAAATTGCATTTGGATTTCGGAAGTTCTTTAATACTAACCCCGGTTCGCTTTAATTGATTTTTGGTCTTTCTTTTCGTGGTCCATAATATTTGATTTATTTAAGTATCAAGAAGGAATTAACTTTTTTTTTTAAAGTTGCCCTTGAAAGTAAAGACTTTCGGAGTATCTATTATATCTCTAATGAACAAATTAAAGAGGCATAGTAAAGGATAATATGATCAATTTTATTATTAATTAATGTGAAAAGGTGGATTCCTTAATATGTAAAAACAATAAAAAAAAAATCTATTAAAATGGACAAGAGGGAATAGTTTTATTTATATATAGTATGTTTTTATCAGTTAGATGTATTAATTCCTTTCTTGTTTTTTCTTTTTTGAACTGAAGTCTAGTAAAAAGTCAGAGGAATAATCAACTAAAAAGTGAAATTCTGCTATATATTTGGTCCTTTAACTACTTTGAACCTGATTTTTACTCTTAGCATGCAGGTAAATGGAAAAGGTTGCTGCTGAATGAATTCTCTACTATCGAATATGTTTCAAATACATAGATTATCTATATATACTGCTTCATACATATATATACCTCTCTTTTCCTACATTGCATTTTTCCAGATCATATTTTTTATAAATTCTTATCGACATAGTAATTTCCTGCCTCAGATAGTCCTAATATTTTTATTATCGGACGCCCCAAATGAAAAAGAGATTGATATATAACAACATAATAAGTCAACAAAGTTATCTACTCCATTACTTAGGAGTTAGGTCATCAGCCAGTGCTTATACTAACGGGTTAATGACACCGAATTAATGACACGTTATTGGAAATCTTACCTCATGAATCTTTATTAGTTACCAATGTATTCCCTTCTGTAATCAGAAGACAAATAATCACCCCTAGCAGAATGTATATATAAATCTCCAGCCCCCCACTCCACCAAATTAAGAAGCAAAGCAACTAGCTAGTCTAATATTTCTTTGGTTTTCCCCTAGTTGTTGTGAGCAAAAATTAATTATAAACATATCTGTCGCAAGACCAAAAGATGGGATCGAGAGGGATGAAAATTTGCATGGCTTTAGCTGCAATAGTGAGCATCATTTCAACAGGAGCAATGGCTCAATCCAGCTGCATGAACGCGTTCTTTAGCATGTATTCATGCCTTAGCTATGTCACTGGAAGTTCAAAAACACCGTCCAGCTCTTGCTGTTCCGCCCTCTCTGGCGTGCTGCAGTCGCAGCCCAGGTGCCTTTGCACCATTGCTAATGGAGGTGGTTCGTCGTTGGGCGTCCAAATTAATCAAACTCTTGCGCTTGCACTGCCTGGTGCATGCAAGCTGCAAACTCCTCCTGTTAGTAGATGTTATGGTAAGTAATTTACGAAATACTAGTATTAGGCTATTAGCTAGTACTCCATCTATTTCATTTTATATCGCATGCACTCTCATCTTTCTTTTTTAGTATATTCCAACAAAAAGGATACATTTTTATATTTGGAAGTTTTTCAACTTTTAACTTCTCATTTTACCCTTAATGACATAGAAATGTCAATACTTTTGATAAGAGTCAAAAGTGTTTCTTTCTTAAACTTTATGCTCAATCAACACTAACGAAGGTAGTAAATTAACATGATTTTGAGACATGCGCTATCCAGACTATAAGTCGGTATGCATATTGCACCTGTACTACAAAGTGTTTATGGATTACCTTCATTCAATATTTTCTCTATTGATGCATAATTAATTTGTCTGCTAATAATAGTATTTGATACAGCTGGTAATGGACCGGCAATGTCTCCAATGCCAATGGGTTCGCCAGAGGGTTCAGTACTTCCCACGGAACAGAGGATTCTTAAACTGGTTCATCGTTTTAAGGTAATTAAGTCATGAACATTGCACTCACGTACCAGAGTACTAAGACCAATTCATTAACCTAAGTCTACAAAGTTGAAGCAATTTACAACAACTCAGGTCGAAAGATCTGCAACTATATATAGATTGTGGGTGTAATTTCACCAGAGTATGTAACCCTTTTAGCATAGTTCATGTCCTAATCAAGAGCAAATATATGATAAGTTATGATATTTGTTTTAAATTAAAGTACTAATATTATTAGCTAGGAAGCAGACAGTAAATAGAAGAAATGAAAAATAGCGAAGATCAATTATAGTAATTCACGAGTTACAACTGTTAATTAAGCATATATCCACATAAATTTGATTGTACATTTGTGAGGTCATATTACTAAACTACTAATTATCTATGATTGTCTATTTATGACATCTTAATTACTTATCGATGAATTGAGCAGGCTCGAAGACAACAGGGACCAGCAGTACCTATGGTGGAAGCCCCTTAAATCTCCCTCTTCAAATTGTTGGAGCCTTCTCTCATTTCATGGTTTCTATGCTGAAGTTTCTGAGTTTCATTTAGGAGTTCCAAAGAAGTAATGTATTTATGTAATGTCATGTTATGTTGTGAAGTGATTTTATATTATAGTGTATTGTGCATCCTTCTCAATTTGCCAGTTCTCTCTATATTCTACTGTCCTAGCAATGCAATGAACTCCAAAAGTTTGTGAACATTTGTAAAGTTTCAGTTTGACCTTCTGCTTTATATTCAAGAAGCACATTCACGAATTTACTGTCTGTAACTCATAAATATTGGTAGGAATTTAGGCATGCCGATAATTAGGAAATACTAGCACCTAAAAAAAATTAAAAAATAGTCTCGAAAAGAAGCAATAAATTTTCTTCAGGAGAAAAAGAAGTGAATCATGGCTCAAGCTGTGAAAATTAAATTTAAATTTTAAGAAAAAGGACCAATAAAAAGAGTTGTCCAAAGATGAAGATGTTATCATATAATTTACAGATTCCCTAGGTTTTCCCTTTCAATGCATAAATAAATTCACTTACGTGGCAAATATCACTTGAAAAGTTAATGAACTAAATTACAATTATATATCTTGAAGTGGAAAGACCAGCATATTTTTGAGATCTCCTAGCCCAAGTCTAATTTACTGTTTCCGCTAAAAGTTTGAAGAAAATTGTGGATAGAGTCAGAAGTTAGAAGCATGTGATAGATTTACACTTTGTTCTTGAAGGTCTTCGCCTTTGGGCAGAATCCTTAGGTTTTTCTATTACCACCAAACAAATCATGGTACAGAGTGTTGGCCTAAGTTGATCAGCCATATAACTAACCACTTGTCCTCTTCTACCTAGTAATTCCTATATAAAATATCAAAACGAATATCAACGTCTATCTGTGAAAACCTGTTTTCTTTAATGGTAGATAATACCAAAATATGTTCTTTGAGTACTCTTCGTGTCTTCCACCTCCTTTTTCCTATATAGACCAAGCGCACAGTTTTTCTCGATCAAGATTACGTGATCAACTTTTCCTAGATAGAAAACACTTTTCTCGTCATTTCTCCGAGGTTTCCTGAGTATCAAAGGAATGGCAAGTCAAAGGAATGAAAGGGGAGCAGTCTTGATTGTGTTGGCGATGATCTGGGCAGGAGTAACTGCTCAAGAAAGCGATGACTGCACGAACGTATTGGTCAGCATGGTACCTTGCATGACCTACATCACATGGAACTCCTCGCCGCAATTCTCAGGTTGCTGCACGCAGCTTAGCACTGTGGTTGATAAGAAACCAGAATGCTTGTGTCAGGTCCTCAATGGGGGTGACTCCAACATTAACCAAACATTAACCAGACTCAGGCTTCGGCCCTCACTACTGCTTGCAAAGTTCAGACTCCACCTGCTAGCCGCTGCAATGGTAAGAAGAAGCTTCATTCTAAAATCCCCGCATTTAACTTATTAACACACAAAGCATCAGAGGCAGATGCAAGGCATAGGTACCGGGTTCTACTGAACCCAGTCCTTAATTCTTGGCGCGGAGCATAAATTTATGTGTAAAAATTCATTAATATTGCAATGCATAGCAATATGAACCCATAACTTTAAAAATACAAGGAGTTTAACGCTAAAATTTTTACAGATTGAACCCATAAAACTTAAACCTCTGAAGCATACAATCCTGACACTGCTCCCTAAGAACAGTTGGTCTCTCCTGCTGGACCACCAAATTCTCTATGCACTAGCTACGCTACGTTTTTTTTCTTTTTTTTAATTCTGCCACTACTTCAAGAAAGTAAAATTTTGGTTTTACAAAATGCTTGACATAATGCCATCAACTATGTTGACAGGACACGGTTCTAATTCAGTACCGCCATCACAAGGCGGTTCCAACGATGCAACTTCAACCAATATGGCAGCGCCTCTTTCTTTATGCTTTCTCTTTATTGCCTCTTATGCTTCAATTATCAACATGGCCTGACTATTGTTACCTGCCGTAGACTTCCAATGTATTTTATCTATTGTACTCTTGATGGTTAGCTAACCTGTCTGTTACGGAAGAGTGCTTTTACTTTTTAAACATTAGCTCATATCAGCAATCAGCTTTCTACCAGGCTAATTCGCCATTGTATTGCATATTCTTTCATCCAGCAATATTGCTAATAATATTCTATAATCTTTGGTGCGCATTAGTTGGATCCATTCAGGTGAATAGTCTACTGTTTAACTAATCTTTCGAGAATAAATAAATTGCAAACACCCAAAAAAAAAAGCTTCACATTCAAAGAAATTAATAAATTTACAGAAAAAAACTAGCAAAATAATTTTTGTTGGCCTACAAGAAAGGTATGCCTACACAGGATTCACACATCTACAACAAAGGGTGTATATACCCCAATAGAAGACCTCGTCAAACCTACAAAGGAGGATATTCATCTGACGAAACTGTATTTCCATTATAGGCTCACAAGTCTAACAGAAGTCTTCACTGTCCAGTTTTGTAGGCCACTTGTCATCTAATTTCACCTGGTGCAACCAAGATCAAGATATCATGTTACTTGAAGCATTCTAGTGTTACAAAATATACTTAACCTTTAAATTGTTGTACTACAAAAGAAAAACAAAAAAAATAACTATGAAGCAGCTTAATTCTGCATTACTCTTAAACACAGGAAAAGTCCCACGAATTCCTGTAACAATCTACTTTTACAGATTAAACTTTGGCACTAATGTCACAACTCACTCCTCTGCGCTGGAACTAGCAGCAGAGTGACGTGACAGAATCTTTTTGTTGGTCATGACTAACAGGGGTAAAACGGTGGACGCAGACGAAAAGATGTCACATCTTATTCAATCTCTTATTGGAAATGGTAGGGGAAACAGGAAAATTAGACTTTCATGCTTCCTCCGTCACCTATAACCATGGTTATGACCAATTCTCCATATATGGGAGTCCCTATCCTTGCTGGACATTTACCATACTAACCAGAAACATAAACTACATTCCATGAAACATTTCCTTCACAAAAAAATAAAAAACGAGAAGAGGAATTCCATCCATGTTTTATTCATGCAATAAATCAAATGAATTGCATCCTCACCGCCCTCACCCCTTTTTCTGATAAATATCCCTGGCCCAATCTTATCATCCACCAGGTAAGTTTTCCTTCACTTAAGTAGGCAAAAAGTAGCTTATTCCAAACTAAACCTACTACAGTTTAAACAAAACTTAAATGACAGTATTATGGCACTATCAGAACTCGCCAAATAAGCAAAGATTCATCTAAAGCCAGTAAAACTGATTCTTACTTGGTTCATATGTAAAAATGACATTTTTTTCAAGTGTATATTCTTTTAAAATGTTTGAGAATTTACAGGAAGTAGAGCATAAAACCACAAAGTACGCATTGAGGAGAGCTAAGAAAGAACATTTCACTTCACCCAAAATATCAGAGTAACTTGCAACAGAACCTCCAATTTCTGAATGAGAAATGGCATAAATCAAAGAAGAGAATAACTGGAGCTATAGCACCATGACTGTCCTTTTTTACCCCAGAAAAACAACAGTACTACTCATGGCAACAATGGGTGGAACGTACACGAACCTACTCACATACAGGCGGAGGAAAGGGAATATGCAAGTTTGACGAAAGAAAGCCATATTTCTACAGCTCTGACGTAATATTTATTATTCTCGCGACCTCAACCTTAAGATCTAGGCTAAGGCCTCAATAGCAGCATGTTCCCTCTCGGTGGTGCCAAATTGTAATAATTCATCAATCAAGTCTCACCCATTAAAGACCTAGAATGCAATGTAACAATAAAGTCAAAATGATGTCCAGGTGAGACCGCTCTTTTACATGCCGGAAACTACTACGGCCAATTCTCAATCCCAAACTAGTAAGCGTCTGACTACAGGAATCCTCTAAATCAATCATGCTCCATTAAAAAGTAACTCTTATATTTATCTCCGTTGATTAGGAAACAAGAATCGTTTCAGATGACAAAGAGGCCAATGATACATTTGGACCTGACTGAAATCAGCACATGCCGCAAGGTAAATATGGCTTACCAGAAATCAGATAGTTAATTTCCTACTGTATGGAAATGACTGAGAAAAAAATACAAAGTCCCAAACACCTTTAATTTGAAGATACTAATAATACACAGTCAGCTATTCAAAACCAGCATAACTATTTGAAAGAGTTTAATAGCATTTTAGAGCATCAAAACCTCCTTAGACTCAAACTGTCAACCTGATAAATATAACCACAATATTCAAAGGAAGCAAAATACCAAACATTTAGCTTCTCAAATTTGAAAAAATTAGGTTAATCAAGTTATTGTTGCAATAATAAAAAGAGAGCCATAAAAGGGAATGCAGCATATAGCAAGTTGTCTACCTAGAGCCTCAACATGCATCAATGTGAGCGAGACCTCATAAATTCTTCAAGTTTCTCCCACACCTCAAGTGCTGCAGCTCTGTCCTGGTGGCGTTTGTTTTTACTTATCTGCAAATTCAATTGGCAATATTGGTAAGACATAATAATGTTTGACTATAATTATATATTTTTAATGCATTACTTATCTTGCATTTAGGTGTTTTAATGCTAAACTATACTATATTTGTTCTTAATTGAGTCTATTTTATGTATAGGTACTTTGGAGATGAAATTGGGAGCGAACTAAAGATTTTATGTGTATTTTATACACTACAAAAATGATTTATGATTATTTAATTATGGGACAATGATTGAAGTTGAGTATTATAAAAGAAGACAAAGAAAGACAATTGACAAAAGAATTTGAAAAGTAAGAAACGAGAAAGGAGAAAGGAGAAAGAAGTTAGGCAGCAACTTGGTAAGTGAAGCAGCAGCAGCCGACGCCAGGGTACAAGCTCGCGTTAGAGCAGGCGAAGCAAGACCATTTCCTGGCGTTTTGCCTCGCGACGCGAGGGGTGCAGCAAGGTTCGCCGCGCGTTTTGCCTCGCGACGCGCGGTCTGTCGCGAGGGTGTTCCGGATTTCATGCCTATTTTGTCTCCTATTTGGTTTTGGACTTGGTTATTTCGTCTAGGCCTTTTCCCTACACATATAAATAGTCATTAAACACCACTTTTGAGGAGAGACTGGGATTCGACCTAAGGAGGCAAGAACATACTAAGAGCAAGGCGGGGAATTCTTCTACGAGTTTTTCACTTCCTTCTTCCTATTTCCATTATCGGTTATGAATTCTAGGATTGTAGTTATGCATACTATTATGAATAGCTAATTTGTTATCTAGAGTTTTGAGTAGAACCTTTTGTAGGATAAATTCTTGTTATGTTTTTATATAATTGAGCCGTTGGATTTCTCTACTTGTTCAACTACGTGTTTATTGTTGTTGATTGAATGGCCATCAATTGACTATGCCTATTTAGTATGTATTGCTTGGAAAAGGGTACATATTTAGGTAGTTGTTGAACAACATCACTCCTGACATATGTGAGGAACTTTAAAGGTGGGATTAGGAATAACGAAACCTTGGTGCGATCTTAGTGAACAGTGAATTAGTGTCAGCTAGCATAGTTCGGAAGAATATGTCTAGTAAATTGTGGTAGTTGCTCGGAAGAGAATTATGACACCCGAAGTACTCACGATCGGTAGAGAATACTTAGGTGAAATTATAGAAGGCATAGCGGGAAGGATTCCGACAATTGGACAAATCATAACTCTAGACCTCTTTAATCTTGTCTTCAACCCTTAGTATCTTTAGTTGTTAATTTTCTATTTTAATTTGTTAGTTAATTAGTTATACATAAGTATCTTAATATTTATAACTTAGGAATTGTTCAAGCTTGTCTTCTTGGCAATATTGAACATCTGCAGCTAAGCCTTAGTTCTCTGTGGGATTCGACTCCGAACTTGTAAACCGGATTATATTTGCAGCGAGCGCTTAGTCCTTTTTTTAAGGTATAGTTGGGCGTGATCACATAACAACCATACAAAATAAAAGGCAAATTGTCGTCATAGCATATAATTGACAGTTTTAAGGATAAGGACTAAATGAACAATCATTAATGTGCTAACCGAAATAATCTTGACATTCCACTGCTTTGCGGTCTTCGCTGACTCCACGCTATCATCCTCAAAACGCAAGAAAAATCCTACAACTGCAATAAAGGGCAGGAAATGGATATTGCATTAAGTATAAAATTTAACTTTAGATTCTAAGCGAAAATTAACCCCAAAACAATCGCTACTTTTTAGTCTTACTATTCTGATCCATTTCAGAACTACTGTTGCAAGAATCTATCATCATTTCGCAAACAATTTGGCAATAATTCAGCTGCACATAATCATTCAAAACTTACTCTTGTTAAAGATCTCAACATGATTCTTAAAGGGCCAATCTTTGAACTGCCATTCTTTCCCCAACACGAAAACAGCCACCACACGATCCCAATCCTCCGCCTTCAATGCAGAAGGCTTATCCCTCACCTCATAGGCCGTAACTACCCTATCCCTACTAAACTTCTTCTGCACCGTTATACAATCAGGTTTCGTCCCCTTCATCTGCTTCAATTTCACATCAGTTGGTATAAAGAACCCATCCTCCAAAAACTCCTTCACATTATAAATAGTAATCAAAGTCGAAAACGCACTGGGAACCAAAATAATCGGCACACCCTCCCCTATCTTGCTTCCCTTCAAATGCATTTTCGCCTTCGGCCCACCATCATACCCTAATTCATCACCACCGCCAAAACCCCCTCTCTCTATCCGATTCTTCGCTACCAAACCGTATTTCCTCTGCAAAGACTCTGCCCGCTGCCGCTCCTCATCTCTACGCAACGCTGCCGTAAAAACACTGTAAAAATCCCGGTTCTTACACATCAAAATCGACTCCCTATCCTTCAAAGGCTTCTCTACAGCTCTAATCAGCTCAATCGGGTTTCGATTTTCCAAAACCCTAACATCCGTTAAAAAATTCTCATCGTTACCAAGACTAGCAGCAGAAACAGAAACAGGAACCGTAGTTTCATTGGGCTGAGGGAATTTGAGGAATTCAATGGAGTCGGACGAGGCAGTTTTCCCGGTGAGATAATCGAGGAGGGGTTTACGATCAGGGAGAGTGACAGCGGGGATACGAAGGGAGCGTGATTGCTGGATGTAATCAGTGTGTTTGAGGTGGTGATTGGTGATGAAGTTGATTAGGGTTTCGAGAGTGTAGCGATTCGCTTGCACGTGCTTAGAGCGGTAAGCGGTTTCAATGGTGCAGGGGAAAGAGTAGTCGTTGCCGAAACGGTAGTCATCGCCGATGCGGACGATTTTATGGAGCTCGTTTCGGATCGTGTACTCCCGGAGGAGGGTTAGGGGATCCATGGGAGTGATTGTCAAGTTTTGTTTCACTGTTGGACTGAACTTACGAGGCTTATTAGCGTGTGTCCACTGTTGAACATGTTCTGTTGTTCAAAGCTGACGAGCTAAGAACATGTGGCCAAATTAGAGCCCCCCCCCCCCCCCCCCCCCCACAAGTAGAATTTTTAATGACGAAAAAAAAAAGGAAAAAAAGTAATTCCTCCTCTCCACTTTAATTAATTTTTAGTTATTTTCACACATATTAAGAATTCATATTTTAACAATAAATTGACCATATTAATCTTAATTTTTCATTAAAAATTCAACAAATACTCCTAGGCTCTTTACTCTAAGGGCAACTTTGAAAAAAAAAATTAATTCCTTCTTTATATTTGAAAAAATTAAATATTATGAACCATAAAAAAAGTTTAAAAAATCAATTAAAGTGGACAAGATGAATTAGATTTGAATTGGCTTTCTGAATTACTATATACTTCCACGTGACAATATGGGTAAAATTAAATGTCTTTAGGTATTAAGGTCTACGAGCGGTATTATCATTTCACTGAATGTATTAGTGAAAAATAGACTCGCCACGTGGATCTATGAAATGGTTACACGTGTCAGCAAAGTTTGGAGAAAAGTGAAAAATGACATGTAAAGATGATATGTGAAACACCCTCGGGACCGAACATACTCGTACCGTGCCTGTTAGCCTCGGAATTGATCATCATAAAATAGTTTGGATCAGGTACGGGAGAATATCTTGTAACTACAAATGAGGAAAGAATCAATTAATCCCGAATTATATGGGATTTACCATCATTACACCATCAGTTACAAATCAATTATGTAACGTACAATAAATGCAATAAATGATTGTAACGGTCAGAACAAGGCAATCAATTACAAGATTGACTCAACAGGCACGAGATTGACTCAACAGGTACGGGATTGACATCAATTACGGAATTCCAGCATTTACACAGCTGATACAAGTCTTCCAAAAGTAATAGATGGATTGAGTAAATGCTCATAATGGACCCATAATTCAAAGAGAATAGTTACTTAGATTTAGCCCTATAAATAGACATACTTTTACCACCATCAGGGGAATCTAATTTTCTTATCTACAATTCTATACATTGTAATTTATAGCATATTGCTCCCAAGTTAGTCATAGTTCGGCCCTTCAAGCTTTGTTCGACTCATTATCCTATCAAGGATCATTCAATAAAAAAAAATTTCTTCTTTGCTTTATTTTTATTATATTATCTGTCATTGAATTTATTTTTTACTTCTCTATCACGTTGCATTAACAAAAATTTATATCTTTCGGATTGAATCGGTTGCTTGTGGGCCCGTCATATAAAATTATTGTTTTGACCTTGAAAACTATTTTTTGGGTTAAACAGTGAAGTACTCCAATTTTGAAATATCTGAAAAAAATGGATATATTATATTTGAGTTGTAGACACATTGATACTCTTGTCAACCTGAAGATTCAACTTGTTGCACGACAATGGAAGACTCTAACTGCTAACTAGCCCATGCCAATATGGAAAGATTGGTAGGCAAGCTCACCCCTCAAATATCACACCATCACACAAGGATATTTATAGCATGTTTGGCCAAGCTTCTAAAATCAACTTATTTTGAGAAGTGATTTTTCCAAAAGTGCTTTTAAAAAAAAGTACTTTTGGTGATAATCGATTTGTGTTTGGCTAATTAATTTGAAAACGCTTCTAAGTAGCAAACTGTTTAGCCAAACTTTTAAAGAGTGTTTTAAGTGTATTTTTCTCAAAAGTGCTTTTCAAAACTGCTACTGCTTCTCCAAAACTGCTTTTGCTTCTCCTCAAAAGTACTTTTTTTCTTCCAAAAGCTTGGGCAAACACTTCAACTTTGAAAAAAATATTTTTTTTTTTTTAAAAAAAAATTGCTTCTAAGTTGGAGAAGCTCGGCCAAACAGGCTACTAATCTGATGCTAGGCATGGTTAGTCAATAGAATGAAGTAGTTCGCATTAAGATATATCAAGGGTTCTTTCAGGCAAGATATGTTATATGAGGACAAAAAGAAAATTACATATTGTTGAGTACTCTTGTTTGACTGAAAAACGTTAAGTCTTTTCGTAAATTAATTAAATAGGAAGAGTTGAGGTAAATCCTAGCTAAAGATAATTTATCCTAGATTTGAGGTAGAAGATAAGACCAAACAAGCATAGCTAAGCATGAAATTTAACCATGGCAATAATTGAATCCCGTGATATGCAAAGAGGATGGCGATTCTTCATAATATTGAACAATAATGAAGAATACATAGATAAAGATGGTCACCAATCTTTAACAAGATTGACCTCCATACATTTGATGTGATGGGACTAACGTTGTATACTGAAGATCTGAGCTTCCGTACTTCTTTCTCTTTAACGAGGAGAGAGATGGAGATCCTTCCTCTCTGATAATATCTCTCTATGTGAGTTTGTTTTCAACCCCCTTTCTTCTTCTCACTTAAATTATATACTAGATATCCTCATTTACCCAACGGTCATTAGCCATAGTACCTAAGCTATTGGACTATATTACTGATTGATCCTCTGAAATGCCATAACATCCAATTCACCGTTCAAACATTCTGAATACACGACCTCGGCCTTAACCGAGGTGCTCGTCACTATAGCGTGGCATGAATACGACTTCAACCCAAATGATGCTATCATCCCTCTTCGTGTAAATTCTTGTTTGGTCAGATTTCGACCCATACAATTAGTCCCTCTACCTATTGAGGTTGTCTCTTGGCGAGCTCGATAGGCAGACTCAGTCGATTCGTGAGTTGTGAGAAATCTGAATACTTTGGGCGATGGGCGAGTACCTCATGGAGAGGTAATGATGTGACATTTTGAGAGCTGCATCAGATCGTTACGTCAGTTTAGAATGTCATTAAAACTGCTTACGTTTCCTATGCATTACATGTTTCCCGTGCCCTTTCCGTTTTCAAAAATGGCGGCGTTTTGTTTTCCCGCTCAAGATACTTATATCCTTATAAATAGGGGAAAATCTTGCATTCGAATGCTATATTTCCCAATTGCTCAAGAGAGACTTTCACAGTTTTCTTCTTCTCCTTCAGTTTCTCACATTTCCCTTTCTGTTAAAAATTCTTGTGGCCTCCACCTTTTTCTTTTATTATCCCCGATTTTTGCAACCAAAGAAGAGATGGCTAGTGTATCTTCCAACCCTGATAGAGCCATTGGTGCTCCGAACCTGGAAAATGATATACCCCTACTCGAAGAGGGAGTGGATCTGGCGGAGGACGAGGGTTTTCCGACGGTAGATGAGGTGATTTCCTACCCAGAGAAGGCGAGGATTGACTTCAATAGCCTTGTTGAGGTGAGCCGGAACCTATTTTTTCTTTGGTGGATGTTGCAGCAATCACGACGTTCAAAGCCAAATGGGGGATCCCTGATCATATTGAACTGGTTCCGGTGGATCAAGATATAGTGCATATACACCGTCTGGGCTACTACACATTTTATCCGTATCCATTTATCATCAGATACATGTTTCCCCTTCCTTCCTTGGCAGTGGACTTCTGCTGCTTCTATGAGGTGTGTCCGACTCAACTCTCACCGTACGTATACAAGCTCTTCCTTATGCTCATCAAGTACACGGAGATGGCCGATTGAGGAATTTCTTTACAATGCATGTTTCACCTCTTTGTCCCCCATTTTCATAGGGGCACGTTGATTCACAGGCGTCACCGAGGAACCAAGGGTTTGGTGGTGAAGATGGATGACAAGGCAAATTGCCGCTTTTGGGAGAACTTCTTCTACGCTCGAACAGAGCACGTGGTATCGAACCCGACGGGGTTTCCTGAGACGTGGAATTTCGCCTGTATGTCTTCCTTTATTTTTACCTTATACATTTTTTCTTAAGATGGTTGTTGGTCGTCTCCCTTTAATGACCTCATCGAGTGTTTGTTTTTGTTTTTTCTGCAGCCGAGAGAGTACCTCATCTACTAGTTGCTAATATTCGCGAGTGGGTGAGCTCGATCCCTCCCCACATGATCGGAATTTGCGAATGGGCACCTTTCCATGAGAGGTTTGGGCGCAAGCCTTCCGCTAGTGAGTCGGCTCGTTTCAGTCTTAGTTGCTTTGTCCTTTGCTCTATATCTTCTTTTACCTTATATCTTTGTTTGGTCGAATCTCTTCTTATTGGCAGGTCGACGAGGAGTGAGAAAGGCGAGGGCTCCTACGCTAGCCTTCAGCTAGCCGGCTTCCTCTGTCCGGCCCGTTCCAATGGCAACTGTGGATGAGGGCATCCAAAGTTTGGTTACTCGGCGGACCACGTCTGCGACTGAACTTGTTTGTTCGGAGGTTGCTCCTTGGTCGGACACTCCGGTTCCTACAATCTGTTCAACGGACGAACCTTCTCGTAACAGTGGTGAAGAGGCACCGTTAAAGAGGCGGAGGTTGTCATAGGGGGTATCTTTGGTTGAAACATCCTCGGGGGCAACCCTACTTTGGTGGTATCTGAAGTTGGCGGTGATACTGGCCTGGGTGTAGAGGCGACGCTAGTTATGGTCGTGGAAAAGGCTGCCATGGCAGGGGGCCAGAGTTCGGAGATGTGATTGTTCTGAGCGGTCCATCATCGACTCGGCAGGGTCGCGCTCCTTCTTCGGCTAATGAGAGGTTGAAGGGCGTGGTGGTAGATGATTACAAATCCGATTCCGACATTGATCCTGAGTATATGAAGATGTTAGAGAAAGGTTTTACCAAGGTTGATGTGAGGGCGTAAGGTCCTTCTTGTGTGCTCAAAATTCCATTAGACTTTAACTTGTTGGAGGACACGGTGGACTTGGTGCCCCAATTTGACCTTCTGTGCTTTGCCGCCGAAAGCAGGTCTCTTTGAGAGATTAGTGATTACAATCTGTCACACGACGTGGCCGAGATGGCCTTGAGGGTGAGTTTCCCTTTGATATTATCGTTGTTTTGTGCCATTTGCTTCCGCTAATTATTCTTCTTTCTTTTAGACTTACATGCTGGAGACCGAGAGTGCTCGTCGGGCTGAGACGCGGGCCGATGTCTTTCTAAAAATGGCTACCAAGTATCGTCGATATCGCGACAGGTGCCGTGAGATGCACGCGTGGCTTAGGATGGGTGGTAACGCTCAATCCCTTAGGGAGGAATTGGAGAAGAGGGATGAGGATATGATTTGGTCTATCTGCAGATATAGCGAGCTTGTTGGGCTGCTTAGGGCCAAAGATGAGGAGCTCGAATTGGGCAAAGGGGCTGTGGCAGAATGTGAGGACCTTTAGGCGAAGGTTTTATCTTTGCGAGCTGAGCTTGAGCAGAATGCCACTAGAGTTGGCGATCTGAGTGCAGAGTGGACATAAAAAGGTAACTAAGCTGGAAAGGAAGGTGGCCGAGTTGGAGAGGGCCGAAAGAGCCCAGGTGGTTGCTTTGGCGAGGGTAGCGGTGCTGGAAGACACTATCCGCATCCTCAGGTCTAAGCGGGAAGCCGAGAGGGTGATGGCTACACTGAAAGAGGCAAGGCTTGAGGAGCGAATCCGTGAGCTCGAGCGGGATGCCTCAAACCTGGGAGACCAAGTCGTGGCTCTCAAGGCCAAGAATGCTCAGCTGTTGGCTTAGGGTCCTCCTCAAGAATCTACCTCTGCTGCTGTCCCCCGCCATTTGTACGAGCTATGGGTCTATCCTGAGGCCCAGCAAGATATATATAAGGGTTTGTGGGAGGTGGGGAGCGTTCCTGAGGTCGCTTTTAAAGATGTTTGAGTTAAGGCACGCGAGGCTCATCTCACCTGCGACTATGACCCTACGACAGCGGAGGCCGGTGAGGGTGCCGAGATTGAAGATGGGCTTCCTTCTGATGATGACAATGCTAGAGAGGACGGCGGTGCGGATGATGCCGAGTGAAGTTTTTTGCAGCTTTTGTACTTAGTTTTTTTTGTTCTTTTGTTGTTGTTTGTTTTTCTTTCTACGGGGGCCCGCTCTTGGCCTTTTGCAAGACGTTGTTACATATGTATATCTTCTGAATAAGATGGTTTGCCTCTAGCTGCATATTTCTGACTTTCTTCTATCATTTTTCATTTTCATTCATCTTTTTCAAAAAGATCTTCAGATTCTCCCGTGATGAGTCCCTAATTTTTAGTAGTTGATTTGAGCGGGATCGAATTCGACCCGCTAATTTGAACATGACTTTGTTAATACGAGCAAGGTCGAATTTCATCTAGAAAATTTGAGCAAAGTTAGTTTGTACTTGTTAATTCGATCAAGGTCGAATTTTGTCTTGCCAGTTTGAGCGAAGTCACTTTTGACTTGTTAATTCGAGCGATGTCGAATTCTGACTTGTCAATTTGGGCGAAGTCATTTGACTTGTTAATTCGAGCGAGGTCAAATTCTGACTTGCCAATTTGGGCGAAGTCATTTGACTTGTAGATTCGAGCGAGGTCAAACTTTACTTACACTTGGCGATGTTTGGGGGCGTAAGGGAGTAAATTTAAATGAGGTCAAATTGTAATCCGTTATGGGTTCGAACGAGGTCGAACTTTGACTTCACTTGACGGCGGTCGAGGGCCATAAGGGTGTAAATTTGAATGAGGTCGAATTGTGACTCGTGATGAATTTGAACAAGGTCAAATTTTGCCTTCGCTTGGCAACGACCGAGAACCATAAGGGTGTAAATTCGAACGAGGCCGAATTATGATCCGTGATGAATTCGAACGAGGTCGAATTTTGCCTTTACTTGGTGATGTTCGGGGGCCGCAAAGGCATAAATTCGAGCGAGGTCGAATTACAACCCATTATGAATTCGAACAAGGTCGAATTTTACTCACTTGGTGATAGTCGGGGGCCGCAAGGGGCGTAAATTCGAGTGAGGTCGAATTACAACCCGTTATGAATTCAAACGAGGTCAAATTTTACTCACTTAGTGATGGCTTGGGGTCGCAAGGGCGTAAATTCGAGCGAGTTCGAATTACAACCCATGATGAATTCGAACGAGGTCGAATTTTACTCACTTGGTGATGGCCGGGTGCTGCAAGGGCGTAAATTTGAGTGAGGTCAAATTACAACCCGTTATGAATTCGAACGAGGTCAAATTTTACTCACTTGGTGATGGCCGGGGGCCGCAAGGTCGTAAATTCGAGCGAGGTCGAATTACAACCCGTTATGAATTCAAACGAGGTCGAATTTTACTCACTTGGTGATGGTATGGGGCCACAAGGGCATAAATTCGAGTGAGGTCGAATTACAACCCGTTATGAATTCGAGTGAGGTCAAATTTTACTCACTTGGTGATGGCCTGGGGCCGCAAGGGCGTAAATTTGAGCGAGGTCGAATTACAACCCGTTATGAATTCCAACGAGGTCGAATTTTACTCATTTGGTGATGGTCAGGGGCTACAAGGGCGTAAATTAGAGCGAGGTCTAATTTTACTCACTTGGTGATAGCCTGGGGCCGCAAGGGCATAAATTCGAGCGAGGTCGAATTACAACCCCTTATGAATTCGAACGAGGTCGAATTTTACTCACTTGGTGATGTCAGGGTGCCGCAAGGGCGTAAATTCGAGTGAGGTCAAATTACAACCCATTATGAATTCGAACAAGGTCGAATTTTACTCACTTGGTGATGGACGGGGTCGCAAGGGCGTAAATTCGAGCGAGGTCGGACTTTACTTTCACTTAGCGATGTGCTGGTTCGGTGGAGTGGTAAGAATGTTGCACGCGACCTTGCTTTTATTGGAAAATATTACTCGTTGTTGTATTGTTTATGCATGCATTAGGATAAGTCCCAGTTTAGTTACTTTTGCTTTCATTACAGAATATTATGCATTGTTGCATAGTGTGTATACGTCGGTGGAGTCCCAATTTATCTAGTCCCTTCATTGCTCGGCTTAGAGAGGTCATTGACGGGACGAGCGATGAACTTATTACTTGGGCTTCTGGGCACCCTGGGACTTGATTAATTCAAACGAAGTTCGGACGTGATTTGTAATATTTAGTCGACTGAATTGGCATAGGATTGTCATGGCGAGTATACGTGCAAGCTTTTCGAGTTCATGTTCTGCTTGCGTCGGAGAGACTGTATGTTCTATGGGCTTAGCGCTCAATCTCAGGTTATGGAGATTTCTTAATAATGCCGGTTTGTTCTGATCCATTTGTCTATTATTAGTAATATGGTACGGTGTGGAGGATTTTGCTCGACCGTCGCCTGCGAGGTGATATAGTGCGGAATATTTTCCTGATGTGTCATTTTGGTGGCGTTTGTTCCTTGTTCGCACACCCAGGAGAATGCTCATGTTCTTGTCCCAATTCAAAAAAGAAAAATGACAAATCAAATCCAAACGAAATCATCTGTTACCTTGACCTGATTGATTGGCGAGGGGAGATGGGCGCTGTAGAATGACTCGTTTCACCTCGTAATTGTTTGACGACTTAAGATTTGGTAGCCTCATGTTTAGCTTCACCGTTAGTCGCGTCTAGGCTTCTTATGGGCTCACAACTTACTTTGCCCATTGGAATCTCGAGCTCAAGTCCCACGATCCAGTCCGATGTGCACAAAAATAAGAGAAACATAAGTTATACTCCGTACATAAGTTATACCATGTACATACGAGTACAAAAATAAGGCAGGACAAGCTGGTTATTTCAAAGAATCACACAATAGGCTATTGTCCCTTCCTAAGAGGTGGAGGTATAGATTGGTATCTAACGTTAATATAGCGAATAGGATTGCGGAAGTGCTCAGTGCATAGTGGCTGTAATCCCACTTTGACAACTCATACGACGTACCAAACCCATCGCTACAGCAAGACGTGGATTTTGTATAGATATCAGATATAATTTCGATTTCACGCAAAGATCTGACCCTGGTTGGTTTGGTTATTTCAAAAGCTTGCCTACAACTTTTCAAGTTGGTGTTTATATTGAGAGGGTGAGGCTAAAACAACCGAGAAGTAAAACTCTAGCTGACTTTAGATCTAGAGGGAACTAAAATTTTAGCTAGAAAATCCCCATAGACAGCGCCAAATTGTTTGACTAAAAAGCGTTAAGTCTTTTCGTAAATTAATTAAATAGGAAGAGTTGAGGTAAATCCTAGCCAAAGATAATTTATCCTAGATCTGAGGTAGAACATAAGAACAAACAAGCATAACTAAGCATGAAATTTAACTGTAGCAATAATTGAATCTCGTGATATGAAAAGAGGATGACGATTCTTCATAATATTGAACAATAATGAAGAATACATAGATAAAGATGGTCACCGATCTTTAACAAGAGTGACCTCCATGAATTTGATGTATGGGACTAACGTTGTATACTGAAGATCTGAGCTTCCGTACTTTTTTCTCTTTAACGAGGAGAGAGAGATGAAGATCATTTCTCTCTGATAACATCTCTCTATGTGAGTTTGTTTTCAGCCTCCTTTCTTCTTCTTCTCACTTAGATTATATACTAGATATCCTCATTTATCCAACGATCATTAGCCATAGTACCTAAGCCATTGGACTATATTACTGATTGACCCTCTGAAATGCTATAACATCTAATTTGCCGTTCAAGCATTCTGAATACACGACCTCGACTTTAGCCGAGGTGCTCGTCGCTATAGCGTGGCACGAATACGACTTCGGCTCAAATGACATTGTTGTCCCTCTTCGTGTAGATTCTTGCTTGGTCAGATTTTGACCCATACAATTCTAATGCGAATGTGACAAGAAATTTTTCCCAAAAAAATAACCTCGAAATAGCACAAATAATTTGAACATGGTGATATGGAATCAATGACTTTAGCCATATGCAAGCTTATATGGTTAAAGCATCTTAATAAAGAGTTTAAGCTTGGAGTAGATGGACATGAAACTAATTTAAGTCAATTAGGTTGCACTGTGCTTTAACTAGGATGTTGTATTAATTTAGATCACTTTTCATTGACAATAATGTACAAATTTAAAGTAAAAATACAAATAAAAGTGCACTAGAAATTTACTCACATGACTAAAACATAATCCCAACTAACTGATATTGTCTACATAAATTTCTCATCCATTGTGCTCTTGTAACTTCTAACTCTAACTTCTAAAATTCAGGTTCTATATAGGTGGGGGAGATTTTTCGTATACCATACCGAGACATTTGCATCTATACCCGCTTTTTGTGTCATATTTTAATTTGCGCCCGCTTTGCAAAAACAATTGCAAGTGTACCCTCTTTTCGCATAACTTCAGCATATAGGGCTGAAATAGCAAAGGCAATCAAGAAAACTCCAGCATTCTAGTACCCGGGCCTGAAGTTCAGCTCTAGAGCTGAAGTTTTTGTTTTGTAACTGGCGAACTTCAGCTCTAGAGCTGAAGTTTTTATCGAAAGAAGTTTTTGTTTTGTATTCTTAGGATAATCCTGAACATCCCAATCCTTTAATTTGATTAAAAAAATAAGCTACTTAATTTGACTCACCAGTAGCAGCGACAAAGACAAGACAGAAGAGAATGGCAACGAAGGCTGTGTATTTAGCCATATCTAGCTTGTTTTCCTTTTGGATTTCTTGGTGAGAAAACTGACAACAGCAATGGTGATATTTATAACATGGTATATGCTCAACATTGTCAACTTAATTTATTTTTTGACTAATTCAAGCATTCACATCATTATTATGTACATGAAAAAGTAAAAAGAATAAGTCTAGGTGATTCCTTCGATTCCCTATAAGATTATGAATTGGACGATGAGAACGAAGAAAGAAAGGAGAAGAAGAAAACGAAGGAGGAGAAAGGAGGCTGAAGTTATTTAAAAAGTGGGTACAAGTTAAAAGTTTTAAAAAAAATAGGTATAGGTTAAATGGGGGCGACCAAATAGGTGCCCCATGCAATTTTTACTACCATACCTATTACCTATAGCCTGACTGTTTTAGTGTATTGTATTGTAAGAAAATGTACATTAGACCAGAGTCGGCTGAGGCCCAAGACAGGTAAGGCAAGGGCTTTAGGCCCTATAAATTTGAAGTCCCCACTTTTTAGTAGTTTTAGGTTTATATATTTTTATTTTAATAACATTTGAGTACTTAATGTGAAAAACTACATCTTTTCATGGAAAAGGAAAAAGAACGTTTACTTTATACAGTTACTATGTTATTGGGAATATGAATTGTTATTTGGGTAAAAGTTAAAACTTTTTGGGATTGACTTCTTTTTTCCATATTTATATTCACAATTACAAGGACACACCCACATTAATTGAATTTCTTTACCTTCTTTAATAAGTTCTGAAATGCTTTATGATAAAAAATTCGGAAAAGGGTCATAATTGTCCCTAACCTATTCGCTTCAATCTATGAATATCCTTCGTCCACCTGTTTTGCTAATAGTGACCCTACCGTTAAAAATCTAGCCTGTTTGTGCCCTCATTTCTAAAGGACTACTTATCAATAAAAAAGGAGATTTTGTTAATTCCACATTACCATTTTTGACTGGTCATTAAATATGGCACACCTCCAATCCATATTTCAGCCCACCCATCACCCATCCAGACCGACTCGACCCAACTAAAATCCTTTTAGCCCTAAAACACTCGATTTCACATCGTTTTTCATCTATTCAAAATCTGGACACTACTAACCAAAACAGCAACTTCTCTACATCATTTTGCAAGCCGCAAAGACGACAAAAATAGCTTATGACCATAGTATAAACTTTTTCCATTTTTTCAATTTCAACTCTATAAATTTGAAACTTTCTCCTCTAATGTGGATAGATTATTCAAATATGATGCTTTACTATCGACCATATCATCGACCGTCTACCAAAGCTTATTCCTTTTTTGATGAAGGGTATCTAATGAATTTTTTTTCTTGTGGATAAATATTGACACATGAGGTGAAAGTTCTTCATCGCACCATTTCCAATAACGACAACCGTTAGTCTCGTAATGAGGACATTTATAGAATCTACGACCACCATTCATAGTCGTAGCAGTAAAATAATTGGCTATCAATCCATAATAACAAGCATGAAAGCCACTTGGGTCACGAGAAGAAGTAGAGGAAGATTCAGAGATTTGAAGCAAAAAAAAAGAACTCCAATTTACCAAATTCCGAGTTAAGAGATGGGAGATGAGAGAGGAGAGATAGGACATATGAAATCGAGTATTTTGGGGCTAAAAGGATTTTTGATAGGACAGGTCGATCTGGATGGGTAATGTATGGGCTTAAATATGGATTAAGGTGTGCCATATTTAATGACCAATCAGAAATGGCCACATGGAATTAACAAAATATTTTTTTAATGGTATGTAATATGTTAGAAATAAGGGCAAATAGGCTAGATTTTTAACGGTAGGGTCATTCTTAGCAAAATAGGTGGACGAGGGGCATTTATAGACTGAAGCAAATAGGTTTGGAGCAGTTCTAGTCCGTAAAAAATTTACTCCTTCTCTCAAAAGAACGTACAAGACTATTGTGATCCTTCTTTGTGGAACATAATATAAAGTTGGTAAGGACAGAAGTTTTTTTAATGACAATTTTTTCTCTCTTTTTTCAAGCTTTCTTTTCTCTATATATATTGTTCTTTGACTGTTTTTGGTAGTCAAATTAATAGAAAATTGAAAAAAATGAAATTTTGTAATATGCATTACACTTACAGGTTTACATATTGATTATATGAATGTAGTTTCATATTCACAATGATATTTCTCCACTACTTATTTTAATTTAAAGTTAAAATTTTAATTCCGTTTAGAACTTCAATCTTATGGCAAAAGGCGATCGAAGAGTACTAAATAGATAAAATTGTGTATTTTTCGAAGAGTACCGCATATATAAAATTGTGTATTTTTCGAGGTTTTCAAGCATAGAAGCATAACAAAAGTTTTTTAGTATCGACTTAAAAAGGTTTCTTTTTAAAGAACTTAAGGGCCCTAATTACACTTTGGCTTTAGGCCTCGAATTGTGTTGAGCTGCCTCTGCATCAGACTGATACAGCCTTTTTAATATGTTAGAATAACTTCAGTAATCGGACATAATGTTTACCCTAAAATTCGAGTAACAATTAAACTTATATTATAGTTTTAAAGATATGTGATTTAGCCTAATACCAATTGATAAGCAAGGACTCAAATGTATAAATTAAAGAATAAAGTAAGTCAAACCAGTGTGCAAGCCAAGTCTCGACCTCGAGTTATGACAGTCTCGAGGTGGGTCAGTGAGAGCAATAAATTATAAGGCAATTCTAATGAACGGTAAGCAAGAAAAATGATGAATGTATATTCTCTTGTCAATGGATAATAGTGTTACAAATGAATGAGCTTACCTTTATATAATAGGGGAGCCATAAATAAGGTACACTTTCAATTTTAGTAAAGAATCTTAGTGCCGTTGCAAAAATCTCACTATTTCTGTTAAAAAATCATAACGACATTATCTTGAGGTTGGTCATACCCGACCATGGATTTCATCGAGCACTTCGATGTTCAAGTTCTATACTCCGCCATCAGGCTCGAACCAGGTTCGTTTTGAGCTTATTATTGAAGCAACTCCATGAGCCTACGAAATCGGGCATACCTAATTTCTACCCTATACAGATAGTCCCCGCGTTTCTTAGAATAAGACGATAAGAAACAATTTGAGCCTCGATTTTTCAAAGCCCCTGATGATGATGTCGTCCTCGTGACGTAAGCACTCGAGGTGACTGAAACGTCCCGTCAGTTCGCTTCCCCAACACATTAAATGCTTGCTAGTGGCGGTTGGCCACTAGCGCCACCGAACCGTCGCCATTTGCCTATAAATACAGGGCTCCTTATACGAATTAAAAACTTTGCTCCCACCTTCAAGCCACCTTCAAACTTCCCTAATCTCTCCCCCTCTTCATCTCTCTCTTTCACTACCGATTACTCCCACACTTCTAGTGCCAAAAGATACCAAACTCCATCTCTTTCTACTTCCTCTAACCTAAATTAATGGCAAAAACTTCCAAAACCATTCCTCAAAAGGAGAAAGCTTCCTCATGTTCTTCCCGGCCAGCCAACGATAAAGCACCGGCCCTTCACAAGATTATTCCCGACCCTTGTGTCATAAAGAAAGACTTCAAAATTGAAAATCCCCCCGCGATACCTGGCCGATGTGAGCATGTATCGAGGTATATTTGCTCAATAAACACCTCGAGGCCATGAAGAGGGATTGTGGTTGGGGGGAAGGTGAGGTCATGGTACAGATCCCCACCCCCGAGGAGAGTATCATCACTCATGTGTAGGGTTTCCTAAGTGTTTACACTTACCCCTTAACATTGGGTCCCATCGATCCAATCGTAATCGACTTCTGCAAGAGGTATCAGGTCACCCTCGACCAGATCCACCTTTCTTTCTGGCACACAACGATCATGCTCCATTATTTCTCCATCAAGGCCGAGGGACTAGAGTTCACCCTCAATAATCTCATCCAATTGTACCGGCCTCAGCTATTCCGAGGGTTGATCAAGCTCCAACGTCGGTCAACCAAGGCCTTCTTTGTTAGCAACGACGAGGACAAAGATGAGGGCTTGATGATCCGGTTCGTGCGAGTGAGGACCTGTGACATCATCCTAGAGGAGAAAATGCCGTTCCCAGAGGAATGGAACCCCGATCATAAGTGAAGTTTTTTCCCAGTAGCCCTTTGTATTCCGTTTTTGCATTGTGTGATGCCTTCTTCTTTTTTGCAGCAGTCGCTTGGATGCCCTATGCGGTCACCAACCTCGAAGACTGGGTCCGAAAACTAGCCTCAACCTCCTCGTATGACGAACGATGCTGGCGTGATTTGGCAAGGGGCAGATGGGGAAGAGACCGAGTCCCCGATTCCAAAATCGGGGAAAGATAATAAAAGGAAAAAGGTTTCGAAGCCCAAAGACTCCCAAGATAAAAGGGCTCCTACTCATAGATGCAAGAGGAATATCATTCATGTGCATATAGACTCAGTCCACCAACTGAATGATGAAGAAGAAGACAAGGGTGAAGACTCGGCGCTGGTGGCTCGAGCCAGGAAGTCGGTTAAAGCTGCCAAGCCCTCCGAACCGGAGACCCTGCCTCGTGGTGAGGAGGTTTCAAAGAAAGACGCGGGCAAAGTACCTGAATCACCCAAGGTCGAGATTGTTCCTTGGTCATCAACAAGCACACCAAATGGGATAGGTTCCGAGATCCCCAAGGCTGAACAGAACGCCCCGAGTAATTTTCTCGGGGCCACGACAATAGGTCACTTTCCTTATTTACCGGCTTATTATGAAGAGGCCATAAAGGAGGCTCAGGCTCTAAAAATTCCTGACTTAAGCGGAGTCCCCAGTGAGGAAGATCCTTTCTGGAATTGCTTTACTAGGGTCGATGATGCTGCCGATCTCAATGACGCATCTACCCTTTTCGAAAAGGCTCAACGCTTTTTCTCTCGAGTAAGCATTAATTCATATCGTTGCAATTTTCTTTTTCTTCTTCTCCCCTTACTCTAACTTGTATTCTTTTTTTTTTACATGTAGGATTTCACTAGGTTTAGGGCTGATCTGAGACAATGCGAGGCCGAGCTCTAAAAAACCTAGGATGAGAGGAACACTTTGAAGCTCCTTTGTAGTCAGAAGGAGGAGGAGCTCAGGGACCTTCAAGCAGACTTTGCCAAGGCTCGTAAGGATGAGGCCGAGCTGGACAAGCATGTAACTATTATTTAAAAGAGTATGGTCTACTCGACTCAAATTCGGAGTCTAATACTTCGGTGTATCAGTTGCAGCAAAAATTGGAGAGGATCGAGCTGCTTCGAGAGGAGGTCGATCAGATCAAGGCCGACTGCAATCGGTGGAAGGAGAATATGGACCGCCTTACTCTGGAGAAGGAGGCTGTTTTGGACAAACTAGCATCGGCTGAGGCCCAGCTCCGGGCCGCTAAGGAGAAAAGTTCGGCCCAAGTCAAAAAGATCGACGAGCTTGAGGTCAAGCTTGCCGAGGCCATGGCAGAGGTCGAGAAGACAAAGGTCACAGCTGACAAAGTCGTTGCTATGTACCTAAAGGATGCTGAGGCTGCACAGTTAAGGGAAGTTTCTGACCGAGAGCGACGAAGTAATGACCTGGCAAGTGCCAAACCCGGAGGGAGACCCTCGAGGAAATCCACGCTCGAGGTTACGATCTCTCCGAAGAGATAGCTCAAGGCCTCAAGCAAAGGCGCACGAGGCTGATGCTAGATTTCTCGTCTCCTCCGACGATGATGATGACAAAGGCAGCCAAGGTAAGTCCGACAATGATGAGGGGCCCAAAGAGGAAGCTGCTCCCGAGGGAGAAACCAACCCCGGGCATAGCTAGGATTTTTCTTTTTCTTTTTCTTTTTGTAAGACCTCTTGTCGGTCTCTTGTACATATCTCTTTTCAAATACATAAAAGAAATTTTTTCTCAAATTTCAATTTTTATGAATATGTTTCTTGCCTTGCAAAATTTTAGCATAGTTTCATGCTTAGAACGGCGTGTTTGATACTTTGTCTCAGATGGCTTCCTTGAAGTTGCCATGGTCGATTTCGAATAAGGTTCGAACTTTGGGGCATAGACCCTTAAGGGCTCATGCCGGATAATGGTGAGTCCCCGAGCCATAATTAAGTTATTGTTTATTTGGGCTTAAGATAATCGAACCCTTGGGTTCGGATTGGGTGAGAATAAGATCTCGAACCCTAAGTGTATTAGACCTTAGTCTCTTTTAGATTGGGCCATTATGGCCTTTAAAAGATGGTTGTTATTCCCCTAATTGGCTTAAAACACTTAGTGAAAATTTCTTTATGCCTTAGCATGTATTTTTTACCCATTGGGTTTTTTGCGGGTTCGATGTTGATTGAAACCCTTTTGCTTTTTGTGCCTTAGCACGTTTGTTAAAATAATTTTAATACCTCTTAAGGTTTTTCGAGGGCTGATTTATCGAAGCCCTTTTGTTATTTTTCGAGGGTAGCCTATTTTAACCGGTCTCAAAGAACTTTACAGCCTATTTTGATTGCTGGGTTCGGACGTCTATGAGCCGCATTAGTTTGGCCGCAGCCTTTGGGTATGACTCTTGGGCTTGTTCCCCAATAACACTTCGAACTTGTTTGAGGTGTTAGTCCCCGAGAAAGATGGCCTTGGATTATAAATCGAGGGGCGCCTCTTTGAGGTCTTATGAATTTGAGTTTTGATAACTCGAATGTGTTGACTGTCGATGACAGTCCCCGAGTATTCAAAGTGTATTTGCACTTGGCCCTTGAGCCATTTCTCATAAAATTATAAGTATGGAGCTCTTAAAGTAGCAAATTTCTTCGAGACACAAAGCGTTTGATATAAAAAGAATGTTTCTTTGAATAATTCATACATGCATACATGTTTTGCCATCGGGGCTTGACTAATCTATACGGACACGGTTCATTCGACTGTTTGGCCCATTACAAGGTTTCCCTATTAAGGCCCTTTGTCATGAAGTATTTTTCTCAAAAAATATAACCTCCGAGGGTGATACCCCCCAGTATTTGAGGTTGATTGAAAAGAAGCCTTGAATACTGTTGAATTTTTCTCAAGTAGCACATAATTATTGCCTCGTTAAAAATCTCGTCGGAAAAAACCATTCGGTATAAAAACCGATCTAAGGAAAAAAGAGTGCATTGCATGCTTTAAAACCTAAGATCCTCGTTGAAGAGTTTCCTCGACGCCTCGATCGAGCACCTATAATAGGTTAGTATCAAATACAAATGGAAAATGGAGAGATTCATACCTCAGCAATAATTCTTTTGAGTAGCGGTACGCTCCAATTGTTTGGCAATTGTTCGCCTTCCATCGTGACAGTTTTGTAAGATCCCTTTCCGATGACACCAATGACTCGATATGGTCCTTCCCAATTTGGGCCTAGTTTCCCTTCGTTTGGGTCTCGACTATTGAGGGTGACTTTCCTTAGAACTAAGTCCCTGATTCTGAAGTGGCGAAGGTTGGCTCTTCTATTGTAATATCTTTTGATTCTTTGCTTCTATGCAGTCATCCGGACAAGCGCAGCTTCTCGTTTCTCATCCAATAGTTCGAGGCTAGTATTAATAGCCTCGTGATTTGATTCCTTTGTTGCATGTCAAAATCTAGCTCTAGGTTCCTCGACCTCAACTGGGATTAAGGTCTCAGAGCCATATACTAAAGAGAATGGGGTTGCCCCAGTGCGGGACTTCGATGTCATTCGATAGGCCTAAAGAACTTTGGGTAGAATTTCTCTCCATTTCCCCTTAGCTTCGCTCAACATTTTCTTCAAGTTTTGAATAATAGTTTTGTTTGTCAATTCGGCCTGTCTGTTTACGCTTGGGTGATACGGCGTCGATAAGATCCTTTTTATTTTGTGTTCCTCGAGGAATTTCATTACCTTGTTGCTGATGAATTGTTTTTCATTGTCGCATACTATTTCAGCAGGTATCTCGAATCGACACACGATGTGGTCCCAGATGAAGTCTATAACTTCCTTTTCTCTGGCCTTCTCGAAGGCCTGTGCTTCTACCCATTGAGAAAAGTAGTCAGTCATAAACAAAATGAATTTAGCTTTACCTGGGGACGTTGGCAGAGGGCCGACGATATCCATCCCCTATTTCATGAATGGCCACGGGGATAGGACTGAATGAATTTTCTCTCCGGGCTGATGGATCATCGGTGCAAACCTTTGACATTTATCACATTTTTGAACAAACTCCTTAGTGTCTTTTCCATTCTATCCAGTAGTACCCTACTCTAATGATTTTGTGAATCAAAGAATCAGCACCGGAGTGGTTCCCACAAGTGCCTTCGTGGACCTATCTTAAAACATAATCGGTGTCCCCCGGTCCTAAACATACCGCCAATGGTCTATCGAAAGTCCTCCTGTATAACATTCCATTTTCATCCAATATGAATCGGGCGGCTTTGGTTCGTAGGGCTCTTGACTCTTTAGGGTTCGATGGGAGCTTTCCGTTCTTTAAATATTTATTATATTTATTCCTCCAATCTAGGTCAAGCTTTTAGAGTTTATATCGGCGTGACCTTCCTCGACCACAGATCTCGATAATTGGACGACAGTCTCCGGGATAATATTGTCCTCTTCGACTGATGATCCCAGATTTGCAAATGCATCGGCCTCACGGTGTTGTTCTCGAGGTACGTGATCTAGAGTCCACTCCTTGATGCGGTGCAATATTACCTATAGCTTGTCCAAATACCTTTGCATTCTATCCTCTCAGACTTCGAAGCTTTTATTTACTTGGTTCACCACCAATAAAGAGTCACACTTGGCTTCAATGACTTCTGCCCCCAAGCTTTTAGCTAACTCGAGACCTACAATCATGTCCTTGTACTTGGCCTCATTGTTAGTTAATCTAGAAGTTTTGATAGACTGCCTAATAATGCTACCTGTGGGTGGCTTCAAAATGATGCCTAGCCCGGACCCCTTCATATTAGAAGCATCGTCTGTGAAAAGGGTCCATACCCCCGATGACGTGCCCGATTTTAACAAGAGTTCCTTTTTGACCTCGGGTATGAGGGTTGGCATAAAATCAGCCACGAAGTCTACTAGTATCTGAGACTTGATGGCCGTTCGGGGTTGATACTCGATATCGTACCCACTGAGTTTGACGGCGTGGATAAGTGGTTAACACACATATGGGGTGACATTGAAAGTATGGTTTTAACTTTCTAGAGGCACTTATCAATGCAAGTGCTAATTTCTCTAAGTGTGGATATCTAGTTTCTGCTTCCCCTAAGGTCCGACTTATATAATAAATGGGAAATTGCATACCTTAATCTTCTCTAACTAAGACACCACTCACCACGATTTTCGACACCGCCAAGTACAAGTAAAGTTTCTCATCTGCCTTCGAGGTGTAAAGTAATGGTGGGCTCCATAAGTATCGCTTTAATTCCTCTAATGCCTGTTGTCACTCCGAGGTCCAGGTGAAATCGTTCTTCTTCTTGAGTAAAGAGAAAAATCTGTGGCTTCGATCCGATGACCTCGAGATAAATCGGCCTAAAGTAGCTATCCGCCCAGTTAGCCTCTGCACGGCTTTTACACTGTCCACGACGATGATGTCTTTGATTTTATCGAGGTTGATCTCAATTCCCCGATTTGACACCATGAAGCCTAGGAACTTGTTCGAGCCAACCCCGAAAACACATTTCTCGGGGTTGAGTTTCATGTTGTATTTCCTTAAAATCTCGAACGTTGCCTACAAATGAGCCAAATGGTCCTCTGGCGTAGGGACTTAACTAGCATGTCATCAATATAAACTTCCATTGACTTACCTATTTGTTCTTTAAACATCTTATTTACTAGGAGTTGGTAAGTAGCCCCTACATTTTTTAGCCCGAAGGGCATTAGATTATAACAATATGTTTCGTACTTGGTGATGAATTAGGTTTTCTCCTAGTCTTCTAGGTTCATCTAAATTTGATTGTACCCGGAATAGGCGTCGAGAAAGGTAAGGATCTCGTGGTCAGTCGTGGCATCGATCATGCGATCGATGTTAGGCAGTGGAAAAGAGTCTTTAGGGCATGCCTTGTTCAAATCCTTGTAATCTACACACATTCTAAGTTTGTTCCCTTTTTTAGGGACTATGACTACATTGGCTAACCATTTGGGGTATTTTACCTCCCGAATGGACCCTATTTTGAGAAGTTTAGTTACCTCATCCTTTATGAATGCATGCTTTACCTTGGACTAGGGCCTTCTCTTTTGTTTCACCGATATGAACCAGGGGTCGAGGCTTAGCTGATGTCTTGTTATCTCCGGTGGGATCCCTGTCACGTCTAAATGGGACCAAGCAAAACAATCTATGTTATTGATACGAAATTGGATAAACTTTTTCCTAAGTTCGGGGGTCAACCCCGTTCCTAGGTATACCTTTCGCTCGGGCAGATGCTCGATCAATATAACCTGTTCCAGCTCCTTGATAGTTGATTTGGTAACGTCGGAGTCTTCGGGAACAATAAAGGTTCGAGGGGTCAAAAAATCCTCCTCATCTTCTTCTATCTCCTGCTTTCCCAATTCAGTCGAGGCTGGTGGCTGTGATTGCTATTTGGTTTCCTGTTTGCCTTTGATGCTCGACCTTTCCAGAGTTGATAAAGTCGACACTGGTATCACCTCGTTAACTGCAAAAATTTCCCTTGCCGCATGCTGCTCCCCGTACACTATTTTCACACAGTCCAATGTTGGGAATTTCATCATTTGGTGGAGAGTCGAAGGAACTGCCCTCATGTTGTGAATCCAAGGCCTTCCGATTAGGGCATTGTATCTCATGTCACCCTCTATCACGTGGAATTTGGTATCTTGAATGGTTCCAGCCATGTTCACTGATAGAGTAATCTCCCCTTAATTTGTTTCACTGGCCATGTTGAAGCCGTTTAAGACCCGAGCTGCGGGCACACTTTGATCTTGTAGGCCGAGCTACTCCACGACCCTCGATCGGATCATATTCGCCGAGCTACTTGGATCCACTAAAACACGCTTAACTTGAACTTTATTTAATAAGATAGAAATTACCAGAGCGTCATTGTGTGGTTGAGAAATGCCTTCTGCTTCTTCGTCGTTGAATGATAAGGAGCCATCGGGCACATAATCACGGGTCTATTTTTCCCTGGTAATCGATACCTTAGTGCGTTTGAACACGGGCCCTTTGTAGGATATCAGCCCCGCCGATGATCATATGAATGACATGTTGAGGTTCTTCCTGTGTTTTCTTGTTGGCGTCTCTGTCTCTGAAATGATTCTTGACTCGATCGCTGAGGAACTCTCGAAGTGGCCCTGGTTGAATAGTCGGGCTACCTCCTCCCTTAATTGCCTGCAATCCTCGGTCTTGTGACCCTGTGTGCCATGATATTTACACATCAAATTTGGGTTTCTTTGAGAAGGATAAGGTTGTATTGGTTTGGGCCATCTAGTATCCTTGATTCTTCCGATTGCCAATACAATGCCTGATGCGTCGACGCTAAAGTTATATTCCGATAACTGAGGTGCCTCCACGGGATCAGCATGCTTATCAAAACCACTTTTGCTCATAAGTCCCCGAGAATTTTGTCCTCGATCATTTTTTCGATCATTCTGGGATGGATTGCGTCCCGAGCCATTATTTCTTCGATCTGCGGCATATGGTTGATATCGTTCCTTGTTCGACCTTAGTTCCCTATCGGTGTCCCTCGGGGCTTTAACTGCCAACCTGTTTGGATGAACTGAACCTGAAGGGGCTCATAACTGGTCATCCTCGACCCTGATCTTTGATTAATATCGATTGTGCACATCTTCCCAAGTTACAGCTAGATACTCGATTAAATTTTGTTTCAACTGTCACGGTGCTATCGAACTTCGCTCGTTCAACCCCTGGGTGAAATCTTGATCAGCCTAATCATCTGTGATCGGTGGTAACTCCATATATTCCATTTGAAATCGGGACACGAACTCCCTCAACATTTTGTTATCTCTTTGTCTTATCTTGAAAACGTTCAATTTTCTAGTTGCGACCTTTATGGCCCCGACGTGTGCCTTTACAAAAGAATCCGCTAACATGGAAAATGAGTCGATGGAATTTGGTGGCAAGTTGTGATACCAAATCATTGCTCCCTTTGATAGAGTTTCCCCAAAATTTTAAAGCAAAATGGACTTGATCTCATCGTCTTCTAAGTCATTTCCATTTATCCCTCATGTGTACGAGGTGATATGTTCATTAGGATCGGTGGTCCCATTGTATTTCAGTATATCCGACATACGGAACTTCTTAGGAATGGGCTTTGGAGCCGCACTCTAAGGGAAAGGCTTCTGCACGAACTTTTTTGAATCCAAACCCTTTAAGATCGGAGGTGCCCCCGGTATCTGATCAACTCGGGAGTTGTATGTTTCCACTTTTTTATCATTATCTTTGATCTTCTTTTCTCCCGACGCAATTCTTTTGCTGAGCTCCTTGATCATTTTCATAATTGTAGGATCAACTCCTGATCCGTTACCATTCGTCATTTCCAGCACTGGCTCGGTACGACGAGTGATTTCCAGCTCAACCACACTCGGAGTTCTATGTTGACTCTGAAGCTGAGCAATAACGGCCTGTTGAGCCTGTAGCATCTCGAATATTACCTAGAGACTAACTCCCCCATCTCCTACGCCCTGTGTTCCTTGGCCACTAGATCGGCCTTCCCTGCGCACACTCTCTTTGGGTTCCACGCCTAAGTCTGTGTTCAAAGCAATGTGCGAAATGACATCGATTGGATCGGCAATTGGTACTTCCCCAGGGTTAATCGATGGCACCCTGGCTCCTAGAGCAATTACTTTATCGTTTTCCCATGAAATCCAAGACCGTTATCACCATGTACGGGTGTGTTTTGTGAGTTTGACATGTTTTAACCTGAGAACAAAAAATCTTTGACAAGAACAAGCGTGAAAATAACATGTGTTATCAGAATCAGTACTGAAATAATCACAATTATCTTTAGCCCCACGGTGGGCGCCAAACTGTTTACCCTAAAATCCGAGTAACAATTAAACTTATACTGTGGTCTTAAAGATATGTGATTTAGTCCAATACCAATTGATAAGCAAAGAATCAAATGTATAAATTAAAGAATAAAGTAAGTCAAACCAATGTGCAAGCCAAGTCTCGACCTCGAGTTATGACAGTCTCGAGGTGGGTCAGTGAGAACAATAAATTATAAGGCAATTCTGATGAACAGTAATCAAGAAAAATGATGAATGTATATTCTCTTGTCAATAGATAATGGTGTTACAAATGATTGGGCTTCCCTTTATATAATAGGGGAGCCCTAAATAAGGTTCACTTCCAATTTTAATAAGGAATTTTATTGGACAACTGTCTAACTGCCAAGTACTAATCCGTTCCGGAATTCACGTCGTGATCTTAGGGCTGTTGTGGAAATCTTGCTCTTTCTGTTAAAAAACCATAACAACATTATCTCGAGGTTGGTCATACTCGAATTTGGTTTTCATCGAGCACTTCGAACTTCAAGTTCTATACTCCGCCATCAGGCTCGAGCCAGGTCCGTTTTGAGCTTATTCTTGAAGCAACTCCTCGAGCCTACGAAATCGGGCATACCTGATTTCAAGCGTACAAACATAACTTTCACGAGGGAAATAAAGTAGCACATCTTTTGGCAAGCGGAGGATCCAAGCAAGCAAAACTTGGCACCTTGTTCCAGTCCCACCATTGTTTGTTAATGCAGCTATCTTAGAAGATAAAATAGGAACAAGTTTTGAGAAAGCCATATCAGCCCGTGTTTGTAATAATTTGGCAAAACTTGGTATGCTTGTAACAGTGGTGGAAGTAGATTCAAAAAATAAAAATAAAAAGTAAATATGTGACACCTAATATATGCAAATATGAAGAAAAAAAATTAACCCCTTATACGAAGGAGGTTCGGTTGAACCCCTTCCGGCCACCTAGCTCCGCCCCCGCTTGTAATGACATTTTAGTACTTTAATATTAATACAAGGATCTTATTTAATTACCAGGAAAAAAAAAAGAAACAAGATAAAAGTTCTATAAATTCGACAGACATAAACAACACTCACAATGATTTGGATCTCTACTTGGTGTTCATAAAGTCTTTCAATAGTTCATACAATACTAATTCAAGCAATGATGCAATACAATTACTATCCGAATTGCAATCAAACAATAAATGACAGCTAAAATATTTCCAACAGTCTTTGAAGTCGGAAAGAAGCTAAACCTACTACTACTAGTATCAGATTGCAATAAAATCCTTAATCCTTTGGCTCCTCCTTTTGATCTCCAAAAGGAAAAGGAGAATACATGAAAAAACTTGAGGGGACTAGTGTTGAACAACATCTGTAGATAGCAAGCTAAATATTACCATGTCTCCTGATTTCCCCTTTATACTCATGAACTTTCTTAGAACACCTTCTCTCAAGAACCCAACTTTTTCTAGCACTCTTTGTGATCCTTTATTGTCAATATCCACCAATGCCTCAATCCTCTCCAGATTTGACCACTCTGAAAATATGGTAGTTGCCACCATTTTCACTGCTCTTGTGACAATCCCTTTACCCCAATACTTGTAAGCCAAGACATATCCAAGTCCAGCTCTACAACTATCAATATTACCAGAATTTGGTGTCACAGAAATTGCCCCAATTGCCCTGTTTTTAATGCAGATAACTCTCAACCATGGATGGGGAATAGCATTATTCTTGATATAATCCAAAGCTTGGTCTTTGGAAGTGTAAGTATCCCAGATGCAAAAATGGCTGACTTTTTCATCTGTTGCCCACTCCATGAAATCATCCACATCTGACAGTTCAATTTGCCTGAGAGTGATTTCAGTGAATTCATATTCGCTTTCTTTTCCTTCTGATTTGCTAGTTGTTTCATCCATTTGCTTATAGCTCTTCTCCAGGAACTCTATGTAAAGATGAAAACAATCAAAACTAAATGTATCACGGTTTCGTGGACAATTTTGGGATGGTGGCTTTGCAAATTCCAAGGGTGAAATTTATGATGAAAATTTGAGCGAAGGGGTCAGTTTTGGTGGGCTTTTTTGGACTATTCTATACTTGGAGGAAAGGCAAGAGGTGTATAAAACATAGAATTTCCAAGAAAAGCAGTTGACCAAGATGGAGCTATGATATGATCTGTGATTTTTACAACTAATCTCCGAGATATAGGGATGAGAGAGCTAGCATGTTCAACTATGGCTGATTATCAAAATATAAATACGATAAAAAAAATCATAAAATTTGATCACAAAGCCAAGAAATCAGCTAAATGCCAAGATACTTTCCACGTTATTAAGCAGAGCCAAATATTTATCCTCCAGACATGGATACATTTAAGATAAACATAAAGTGTGTAAATATGTGACTACTTGGTTTTTCAGTTAGATTTAGTAGATTTTCTGAGGATTTATTGTCTGATTAACAAGCCATAAGTTAGTGAGTTTAAAGTGATAAAAACTAATTTAGTGGGGTAACTTTTTATAAGATAATCATAAGTTGAATGATTTTGAGTTTAAGTTTGTGTACATATCATTGATATGTACTTCCCCGGGCTACTTTAATTGATTTTTTGGCCTTTTTTATGGACCATGATATTTAATTTTTTTAGATATTAAGAAGGAATTTTTTCAGAATTATCCTTGGAGTAAAGAGTTATGATCAATTTAATTGTTAATTAATCTATACTATATTAAAAGTATGAAGGCTCTTAGCGAAATTCTTTTTTTTTTTTTTACCTTAAAAAATAGAGTTTCCACTAGACAAAATAGTCATTTTATTGTTATCCTAATATTTAGTACTTTAAAATCAACTAAAAAATTTATGATTAAATATTTACTTATTTGAACTAGGTAAGAAGTCCTAAAATTTAGGAATTTAAAGTCAATCAAAATTCTACCTTACATAAATATTTTTTTATTTAAACTATATATGTAACATAATAATATTTCTTATATGTACTTTTCATGGATGTATATTCTGTGAAAAAAGAGTAATTAATAAAATTAAAGTAACTAGCTTATCCTGTAATTTTTATGCTAATAAAGAGCACGTTAAAAAAATGTACGAACAACACAATTTTGATTTAAAAAATAAAATATGAAAGCATCAATGATAAGTCATATTTAAGGTAAGAGGTAGGGAATATTTTACTTTGAAGAGGAATTAGGACGGTTTTTTTTCCCTTTGAACAATAGAAAGATCAAGAATTGGAAGTATACTCAAATTTTTGCCCATTTTTATTATCTAAATATTAGAAAATAACCAAATGATAATCTTTTTTAAATGCTAAATAAGATAATAACTGTTAATAATAATTGAGTTTGGATAAGATAAGGTTACAATTAATAGACAATTTTTTTTAAATTATTGGTAAATTAGCTGACATAAATTTTATAACTAACATGAAATATATATGCAATGCACATACCCAAGTGCTAAGTAAAGTTGAAGATCTTAGGTACTTCTATGATTTTTTTGTACAATTAAGCAAGTACAAGAACAAGTTGAAGGAAAAACCATTATAGTGGATCAAACTCTTAAATATGATTAATTTTATCATTTTGAAACTTGTAAATTTTTATTAATTTTAATATTATAATGCAAATATAATTTTTAAATATTTTCTGTTGTTTTTAGAAATTTATTTTCACGCATGCGTATACTAAGGCTAATACCATTAAAAAGTAGTCGTTTGGTATGTGGACAAAATAGTACCGATATTATAATTTCGGAATTATAATCCCGGTATTAATTTATACCACATAAAAAAATGAGATATAATAATTTCACAATTGATGATATAAAATAGGATAAGATGTAGGATTATGTTTATACCTTATTTGGTTAGAGGTATAAATTTATCCTCCAACCAAACAAGGTACAAATTTAATCTCAAATCTTATTGCCCCTAATACCACGCGATCATAACTCTTTTAATCCCAAATCTTATCCATTATATCGCTCCAACTAGTGAAACGCGAGATCATCTTCCCCAAATTTTCTCCACGTCACCGATATTAATTTTTTTAATTTTATTCCTGCTCATAACAATCAATGAGTAGAGGGTCAACTTCTGCATTTGGATTCGGTCTGGATCAGCCAGTCATTTTTAAATTCCATTTTCTTATTAACAAAAAATCTGAGGCAGTACGAACTACGAATTGAAACATTAATTTTTAAATGGCTACATTAACTTCTAACTTAATCTCAATCTTCCCCTCCATAAATCCAATTTTGACCTTCCTCCTCCTCTCTCCGATCCTCGCTCGGATTCGCCGGAGACGGCATTCTGTTGTCATCTCCATCTGACATTAAGATGTCAGTCGCAGTCGAAATGTCGGAAACCACCGTCGAACGAGACAACGACGCCGAACCGTTGCTTGATTCTATAGATCGTAAGTTACGCATACATGATTACGGATATGTCTGTATTACGCAATTTTATTTCAATTTTTGTATGTGAGGTTAATTTTCTACAGTTATTATATTTTCTTAGCTCATTTTCTAGGAAAGGAAAGGAAAGGACTTGAGTTAAATAGTGTGGGAACCTGTTAGCAATCTCAAATACTGGCTAGTTCGTTATTAAAATTTCAAGTTTGATAATCGACAGCTGAAATTGTCAGCTTGTGAATATAGAGTTCCTAATCAATATGGTTTGTGACGTAAATCCATGTTGTCATGCTACAGGAATCACCTCGTTTTTTCCCTTCCATGATTTGAACCTGAGACCTCGTAGTTGTCCTACCAATTCATTAATCACGACAACACAATTAGATGCTAAAAAAATTTGCAGAACATTTTTGCTCATGTAATATTCAATCAAGTCCATCACCGGTAGGGAAACTTCTTGAAGTTTTCCATGGTGCTTTGAAGCATCATAATGAGGAGACCATTGAGAAAACCTTTGCAAAAGTAGAGGAGAGAGTGATACTGAGAGAACGATCTTTAACTCTTTCAAAGTGTTTAGTAGGAGTAATTAGTATTGGCTATTGCTAAGCAGTAACAGGCACCTTATCATGAATTGCCAGTAACTACAACTTCATCATAGAAATGGCTCTATCAACCTTAATTTCTTGTAGGTTGTGAAACCAACTGCAGACTCAGGATCTGTGCATTTAGGTGATACTTGTACTAGGATCTGAAGGGGCGTGTTGAAGGGGAGTAATAAAATTTAAGTAACTAACAGTGTACTCTATGGTCACACATTTCAACAACATTCATGTTCCTAAAAGCTGGCATTCGTTCCAATAATTGTGGTATTATGGAGCTCATATTCAAATTCCTTATCTATAAATGTGCAGGAAAGGAGGATCTGCTGACAACCTCTGTCGAGGAAGATTCTAGTTCATCTAATAAAATTGGCCCTCATGGGAACAAATATTCTATTAGTTCAGTCAGATGCTTTGGGGTGGACCTAACCCCAGATAACATTGCAATTGCCCTGGTATATTTTGTTCAAGGTATCTTAGGCCTTTCAGATCTTGCTGTTAGCTTTTATTTGAAGGACAACCTGCACCTAGACCCTGCAGAGGTATGTCATCCTCATCTTGAATACTTTGTTACATTGTTGGTTGAGCTTCCACAATATAATAAAAGAATTTTCAGCAGATAAATCTTCATATTTCATCCAAAATTGCACATTCGAGTTGGAAAACTAATTACATAGCTTGAATTGACCAATGGACTTTGAATTTAGGGTACATTCTGAGTATGTTATTCGAAATACAAGCTTATTGAAATGAAATCTTCACTTTCCTTGGTTCATCTTATAAGTACCGTTCATTCTGAAGGATTGCGTATAGGTGTTCGTAACACGCAGCGGAAGACAATAACAATCCTAGACAGATCTTTTCGTGTTTAAAAATTTATTTACATGTCAATAGATCGGATCTAAGACGTACCTGGTGAAAAAAGTCTCGTTTCAAATTCTTCGATAGTGCGAAGACTCTGTGCGTATCCACACCGAGACTGATCCTTGCTATCAACTCTTTGATCAACGAAACCCGCGAACAAATTGAACAAAAACTTGTGCTGAAATTTTTCTCAAAAATCTCAACTCAAATTAGAAGAACAAGAAACACTTTTCTTGTTAATTGTATTTTCTCTCTTGGCTTTGTATTGCGCTCTCACTTTCATAAAGTATTTTTCTTCTCAAGAATTAAATAATACGACAAATTTTCTCCATCACCATTTATATAGCATCGCCTATAAACCCTTTTCCTATTTGGGTGAGGTAATGATTTACTTAGGGTAAAAATTTGTTCCAAAAATAAACTTGATAGAATTTTCTAGGAAGAATTCGTAATCCCATTCTCAATGGGCAACGTTACTGTCGATTTCATGGACTTTCCCAAAAGTCCAATTCCAAACATTGGAATTTTCTATTGAAAACAATGAAACCAAATTTGAGGTGGCAGACGTCCTTTTATGGACTTTTACGTGAATCTAAATTCCAATTGGAATTCACTTAATAAAGTTTCATCAAACCTTTTTTATTAGTAATATTTTCCTACTGGAAATATAATCCCATTCCAAATGGGTTCAAAATTGCCGACAAGTCCATATGGACTTTCCACGATTAATTAATCCAATTCAAAATTAGATTTACTAACAAAACTTTATTAATATTTTATATAACATTTTTTATATAAAATAAGTGTTAATTATATATATCACATATATATTTTAACCAAGAGATATAATTTAATTTTCTATTCCAAATAGAAAACTTCAATTTGTTCACAATATTAATCATACCGTCTGTGCTAGCAAAGAATATAATAATATTTCATTTGGACTAATAACTAAATTTATTTGACTAATTAAATTCCTTAATTTAATTATCAAATAATAAGTTAATTAATCCTTTAACAAAGATCAGAACACTCGTTAGTGTGCGACCCCATAGGTTCAATACTAAACCGGTAGTAAATTGATCACATCAATATACTAATCAAGGGTGGCGTCTAGCAACACTCCTTAACGACCGGATAGCATGAAGTATACAATTTACTCTCAAGAACCAGTAGAAGAATAATGTAGTAATTCCTTCTGTTCTTATAGCTCTGGATCACCCTAGGATATGGTTCAACTGTCAAATCCTAATAGGCGACCAACTATGTGTTCATGTCAAATATAATCGACCATTGAATGACCTAAGAAACTCTTTTCTTCTTTCATTCAATTGCCCTGGCCAAGGTCTTAATTTGATCGTTTATAATTCATGACAACATGGAGCTTAAACTCATTACCAAGAGTTGACAGATTCCATCTTGATCAATCACTAATTCTACAAGTATTCAATCGTACCCAATATCCTTTCAACTATCGCCCTAGGGCCATAGGTGTCTGGTATTAAAGCACAACAAATAACTTGTCAATTACTATGACGATCTCAGGTCAAAGGAAACTCTTGAATCACATTCTTCAAGAGAATATCCTATTGACAGTTTATGGTAATTCTAACCATTAGGAATTATCTAATGAGTCGGTTCAATGATCATATCTCTATATGCATAATCTATCTATGTGATTCAGTTAATGAGATCAACTAATCTTTATCCCATAAAGACAATCACATAAATATTGATCTAACCGGATTACTAATATCCAAATTAATAATCCTACGATCAAGAACAAATTTAGATTAAATTGTAAGAGACTTTGCTCTCATTATCATGATCTCTATCACGATGACAAATCTCAAAATTTAATCAAGGATCTTATCAAATTAATCAAACAATTAATAATAACTATGATAAAAGAGTGCCATATATTTTTATATCAAATAACGTTCACAAAAATATGTTCAAATCATCAAATATGAGTTTGGATCTAGGGCATATCTACTATATTCCTAACACATTCTTCTCCTCCTGTCCCACTGCATCTCTCTTTGTGTAACAAAATTCAGAGGATATTTTATGTTGTCCTGAGATGAATTTAATTGGAGAAATATGGTAAGTTAGGATTCATATAGCCAACCCAACTTGTTTGGGACTGATGCATAGTTGTTGTTCTCATATTAAATTTTACAGAATTTTCTGAAATTCTACTTCATTCTACATCAGAATTTCAGATTTTTCTAACTTTAACTAATACAGTGTAAATGTTAGACACTATTTTATGTACTTTTTCTGTCTACTTTCAGCCACTCATATTATCATGAAGGTGTCTGGTTAACATTGCTTTTGTTTATCTTTAATAGTCATGTAAATATATGAACTTATTACTTATTTACGTTAATTTAGCCACACCCTATCATCCTTGTCTTCCTCTTCTTTATTATAGAACTTTCACCCATCGTATACCATGCTTATTGTATGTCATTTAACAGCATTTATCTATTTCTTATCAGATTGAACACTAAATAGAACTGATTGAACAATGTAATGTCAACCTATTGGCACATTACTGATCCTCATCTAGGGCCTCTAACCATGAAATTAGACATGGATTTTTGAAATAAATTCATAGTTTTTTCCGTAAAGATATTGAGTACAAGGCATTGCCAATTTATGAACCTTTGCCTAAGCATTTCTGTCTTCATTTGATAGAGCGCATTTTAAACGGGAACTGTCTGATGAGGTGTCATATTTATTTGTCATTAGCACCTTCTTCCTTTGATTGAGTACAAGGACTGACACTTTTGTGTCTAACTAGACAGCTGTGATATCTGGTTTCTCATCATTGCCATGGCTTATAAAGCCCTTATATGGATTCATCAGGTTGGATTCAATTTGCATTTCATCCTTATTCATCTACTAATTATTCCCAGCAACTAGTTCTTTATTACTTGAATTTCGGTCTTGTAGTGATTCCTTCCCACTCTTTGGTTACCGAAGAAGATCGTACTTGGTATTATCAGGACTCCTTGGAGCCCTCTCATGGTTTTTTATGGCCACCTTTGTTGACAGCAAGTACGGTGCTGCTTCCTGCTTACTTATTGGTTCTCTTTCTGTTGCTTTCTCAGATGTTGTAAGTTCCTTTTTGTTACTAGTTGGTTTCAGTTATTTGAGTCTCATGATGAGTTTGTTACGAGATGCAAGCCTGTTCGCTACATAGTTTATCTTAACTGTTTTTGAGTTGGATCAAGAGATTGACAGCAGTCTTTTTGGGCTTTGAACCTTCAATATGGGTTAGGAGGTTGTGAAATAGAAACCAGCTTGTATAAAAACTACGTGCCCTAAGGTCATTGTCCTACGTTATTCTAATTCATCAAATTCACAAGTTCTTGCTAATTACGCCTAAGCTGGACCTGAATAAAGTAAATGTTTTGCCTATTGAAATTCTGAATGAAGTCTCTCAGATGCATCTCTGGAAAAAAGGGACAGAGACTAAGATCTGAGGCATGATCTGAAGTAAAAAGTCTATTAAACAGTTGAGTTGAAATAGAAAGATATTCTGATAAATGTTCAAAAGCTCAATTATTGGATTGTGTGACCACCTCATCCAAATATTTAAACTATTAGAGAGGGCATATTTTTATTGACTTATGTATGCCTTTAACGCTCCGTTCTTTCACGTGCAGTCAATGTTCTTTTCTGTAGACCAAGCACGTGAAATTTTTTGATAAAAGTTGGCAGTGAGACTGGAAACCGGGACCTCTCCTGTACCATATTGAATTGTGTCATAGCCTCATTTAAAGCACCCACTTTTTTCAATTGTGTATGTCTTAAGAAAAGATGTATACAAATGTGAAATTGCTTCTTTAATCAGTATTTTCTACGAATAGACTATGTTAATTCCTATGGTGTATCCTTATATTTTTTTTTAAAAAGGACTCCTATGGTGTGCTGAACAAGGTTTAGGCAGTGTTTGGTCCAAGTTGCAATAGGAACATACACAAACTATCTAAATGAAGTTTAGATGCCTATAAGCTGTTGTATCTCTCATTATCTATGGGTTGTTATTATTTACACTCTGAAGAAGTATGAAAGAGAATCAAGAGAATGATCATACTAACATGCATTGTCCATTTTAGTCTTTGGGATATTGCTGACTGAAGTAGGCAAATGACTTGATCTTGGTTTCCTAAACCTGTAAGTTGCTTCCTTAATGTTAACCTTGTCAGAGAGAACTAACTACTTATAACAAATGACTTTTCCAACCTGCCAGGTTACCTGTTCTACTTTTATGAATTTCTGTGGACTATTGAGACCTCAAGCAAATTTTGTATCTTTTTAAATCATGTGTTTTTTCTCACTGCTAATGTCAGTGGCATCTGTTAATAGGAACTCTTTCCTCCTAAGAAACATGGTATGTCTTTGTTGTTGAATGATGAATTTTCAAATCAGAACCATAAGGAAGTAAAAGGCTATGACACTGCTGCTTCTTGTATTCTGGAAATAATAGCACTACAGCATAGCTTAGAGTGAGCTATTATCAGTTTGAAATGGAATAATACATCACATGGATTTTCAGTGCAAATTTCGAGGATGTAAGCTGGATAAACTAAATAATCTTTGTATCACCAATTTTAAGGGTTAGCTGGATCACAGGCTATTGCGCCACTCATTGCCAGACCCCTCTATCATAATATTCCATGTTTGTGTTGATATCTTTTCACTCTTACTTTTAGTTATTACATATACCTATATGAAATATTTGCTGGCAAATGGAATGTAGCTTATCTTTCTTTTGCTTGAAGTGTTCCTCTTGCTGCAGAATATAAGATTGAGGTATGATGTAGGTCGTAGACTCCATGGTTGTTGAGCGGGCACGTGGTGAGTCTCAAAGCATGTCAGGATCTCTTCAGTCACTATGCTGGGGTTCTTCAGCATTTGGGGGAATTGTCAGTTCTTACTTCAGTGGCTCCCTTGTGGATTCTTATGGTGTGAGGTAGGATAATCAGTCTTTTGAGATATTGTATGCCTGTATTGGTCTGAGCGACGTCAAGAGTCTGTTAGTTAATTATCTTTTGGTTACGCCAGGTCCGTTTTTGGTGTAACAGCATTACTTCCGTTGATAACATCTGCAGTATCTGTACTTGTGAAAGAGGAGCCTGTACATGGCCCAGCAAGGGGTCTTTCTTTAGGCAATGGCTTCTTTGAGAGTTCAAAAAGTAGCATTTTCCAGTTATGGGGAGCTGTTAAGCAGCCTAATGTTCTTTTTCCCACGCTATTTATTTTCCTATTTCAGGCAACACCACAGTCAGGTTCTGCTATGTTTTATTTCATGTATGCTCAAATCCAGGTTTAAGTTTCCATTTCCAAATAACTATTACATGCAAGATGCAAGTTTTTAACTGAAGTTTGTTGATTGTAGAACAAATAAACTTGGTTTCACTCCAGAATTCTTAGGCCGCGTTAAGCTGGTTACTTCAGTTGCATCACTGATTGGTGTTGCGCTGTATAACAGTTTCTTAAAGAATGTTCCTTTAAGGAAAGTATTCCTTGTGACGGCTATTATTGGTTCAGCTCTTGGGATGACTCAGGTATTTGTCCCAAAATATCTTCTGTGCTTCAGGTCTATGTTGTGTCTTCCCTGTTGGCCCTAATTACTGGTGCTTTAGATTGACTTAAGTGTAACTGGTATCTTGATAGGTTCTACTGGTAACCGGATTGAACCAGCATTTTGGCATTAGTGATGAGTGGTTTTCAATTGGGGATTCGTTGATCCTATCTGTTCTTGGTCAGGTAATCTTCTGTCTTGAAATGATTCTTTTGAGTATAGAATTATGGTATTCTGTCACGTGGCAACTATTTTACAACTGTCTAACTTATACATTTTTCAGGCTTTTTTCATGCCTGTTCTTGTATTAGCTGCAAGAATATGTCCACTGGGAATGGAAGCAACTTTCTTTGCAACCCTTATGTCTATAGCCAATGGAGGAAGTACCCTTGGGGGCCTACTCGGTGCCGGTCTAACGCAGATCTTTGGTGTCACCAAGGACAGATTTGATAACTTGGCTCTCCTAATAGTTGTCTGCAATCTCAGCTCTCTGTTGCCTTTACAGCTACTTAGCCTCCTTCCTCGAGATGTACCTGATTCAGAGGAGAATACTGATATTGAGATGATATCATCTTAAATTCCTGCCTTCTTTACATACCATGAAGTTACTCATGTGGCCTCTGACATGGTTGATTGTTTTAACTAACTTTAACTACAGCTTTTCGGGTTAACTGTAGGTGAGAACTCACTCATTTAAATTAGGAATGCTAATATGAACGACTAAAGATGAGTTATGATCTCAAGTCATCACTTGAGACGATAACTATATGGATTAGTAATATAGTACTTTTTAAGCAGCTAGTAGGACCCATTTTGAGCCGTTTCCAATGTAACATTTATATTGCCGGATGGACAACAATTATACAGATGTGGTGTCTATGAACCCGTGTTAGTTATTTTCTGAGGAAAGGTTTGCTACCATATTTTGCCTATTGACGAGAGTAGCCGTATTGAATTAGGTTTTCGGTTGGATATTTTATTTTATTTCTTGAACCTATTCTCCTGCAGCTGTAGCAAGAACGACAATTTTGTAGAAGAAAATTCATTTTCTGTTTCGAGGGTGAGGGTGGGGTATATATGGATGTTTTCTTCAGAAAAAAATGTGGCTTGTCTCCAAATATGAATGTAAGGGTCTTGTCTTGCTACTTGTTAGTTTTTGGACAATTAATTCGAGATTGCCACTTCATACTCCTTCATTGTTTTGTGGCAAAAGCTGTCGCATGGGATGTTGGGAAGTAGGAGGTTGGTACAAGTAAATTGACGTTCCAATCATTGAACCAACTTCAATATCTAAAATTTCTTGAGTGGAGAGAAGTATAGAAAATGGGGAAAAGGCCACCCCTCAAAAAGTAATCCAAAGTGTACACCGGTTCTAATCAATACTATTTTAAACCCTTACCCAACAACTCCAAGTTTGTGGTCATTTGGCAATATTTAGAACTCACTAATCTGATAATCAAAGACTACTTACACAAAATACAAGTACTTAATATTTCTTCCTCCATTCGTGTAATTTGACTAGCCATTATTAAAAAGTGCAATGATTAGTAGTATTATTATTAGCAGATGTAAGTAACAATTGTATAACGGATGAGGGAATAATGCAGATAATAACCAGATGCGGTTTTAATTATTGTTCCAATAATATAGTCGGGGCTATAATATTTAGTAACTGTAGTGCATTCAGCATTATGCTATATTACTATATTCTGATGGATGGTTTTTGTTCTAATGTTATAATGGAATATTAGTTTGGTGGCTGGAATTGAATGGTAGCATCCAAAATGTCAATCCCCTAAAGTTAGAGAGTTTCTCGTGAGCAAATCTTTTTATAGAGAATCCACTCGTGAAAATATTCATTGTAAAGAGTGAATGTTTATAAGACTTTTATATTACGTCTGAATAAATGGTGAATTACTCAACTTCTTCTGTGGGCTTAAGTCTAGACGGATTTTCACTCAAATGTTTTTTCTTTGTCTCCATTGAGCTGAATAGAAGGGGGATGACTCTCTAACTCGCCCTGCCGCACATCCGTACCGCCCCACTGTCATCCCTAGGGATGAGCAGTTGGTCAGAAAAATCAATATTCCATGGTCAGGAGGGAATTGCAAAGATAAAAGTATGAGGAAAGCCATGTGGAGAATATTAAATATAAGAGGAATCACAGATTAAAGTTCCGACAAACACTCCTTTATTGATATATATAATAATGAGGAAAACAATAAAATGATGCATACTCGGACTGGATTTGGAGCTTTATCCATTGCAGAGGAATTATTGATACCTATAAATGAACTCCCTGTTGTATGAGGCTTAAAAAGAGGGTGAATGGGAAATAAAGGAAAATGAAATTTTTAAGTAAAATTTTAAGTTTCCTTCCTTGGCGAAGGGACATTGTCCCATATTGAAAGAGGAAGAGTTTTTTTATGGGTGTATAAACGATTGCTCTTCTTCTAGCTCTTAAAGAGTTGAGAAGAAGGCAAGTCTCACACCGTCGTTGTCGCTCGGCTTCGACTTTGGCTTTGGTCAAACGATTGATTGATTAGTTTTTTGGACCAACTTTATTTGTTAATAGTAAAATATTAACAGAAATGTTATTAAATATTTGTTTTAATAACAGAATATTAATATTAAATCCAATCCGTTTTTCAGTTGTGTAACTGAAAATTAAACTATCCTTTTCAATTTTACCTTTTTATTTTCCCTCTTTATTGTTGAGTAAATAACCATTTATGTTATGTCATTTATGTTGTGGCCATTTTGCATAAATAGCCATTCTGAAGAGTTGCACCTCTTCAGATTCCAGCTCAACTTTGGCTATAAATACAAGACTATTCTGCTCACAATTTTCATACAATTTTTTTGAGTTCTTCTCTTTTCTTCCGCATATTTTAACTTCAAAGAAAACAACAGTAAGTGTGATTTGCTACCGAACTTTGTGTTCGCTGAAACACTGGGGTTTGAAGTACCACTACACCAGTGTGTAATTCGTTCTATCATGAGAGGAAATAATCCATAATCCTGGGTACTAGGAGGGGATTAAATTCCTTAAGGAAACACTGTGAATTCAGTGGGCTCGAATTGGTTTTTTGTTATTTCGTTTACTTTTCTGTTTATATATTATTCTACTTTGTTTTTCCAGAATTAGTTTACAAATGCAGTTTACTAACACGCTTAAGGAATTTAAAATATTTTCTGTATTTGTAGTCACTGTTTCTGGAAAGTAAAACCTTTGTGGTTTTGTACTCTATTGGAGATTAAAATCTATGTAATTTTAACGTTTGTGTCATTCTTTTACAAAAATGACTAATGATAATGTGAACTAAGCTGTTCCAATGGTGACTGCCAATGCCTCAACGAGCAGAACAACACCGACAACATTGGCATCGGCGGAGAAACCCGAAATTTTTTTCGGGATTGATTTCAAGCGCTGACAGCAAAAGATGTTCTTCTATTTGACTACTCTAAGTCTCCACAAGTTCATCAAGGAAGATGTTCTTGCGCTGTCCAATGAAACTCCAGAAACTAAACGCTTTCTCGTGATTGAGGCATGGAAGCATTCAGATTTTTTGTGAAAGAATTATATTTTAAGCGGGCTGGAGGATGCTTTGTATAACGTCTACAGTGGCGTGGAAACGTCAAAAGAACTGTGGATTGCACTTGAAAAGAAACACAAAATCGAAGATGTCGGGTTGAAGAAGTTTGTTGCTACAAAGTTTTTGGACTACAAAATACAAAATGGTAGATAGCAAGTCTGTTATTACCCAAGTCCAGGAATTGCAAGTGATTATTCACGATCTCCTTGTTGAAGGTATAAATCAAATTAATACTGATGTTGAAAGTAGTAAGCTTAGTATTTTTACTAACAGAAATTTCATTGAAGGTCTTGTCATCAATGAATCATTCCAAGTAGCAGCGATGATTGAGAAGTTGCCTCCTTTGTGGAAGGACTTCAAAAACTACTTGAAACACAAAACGCAAGGAGATGTCCCTTGAAGATCTCATTGTTCGGTTGAGAATCGAAGAGGACAACAAAGCTGCTGAAAAGAGAGGTTGTGGAAACTCAAAAATAATTGGAGCAAATATTGTTGAAGAGAACAAAAAGAGGAAGAAGGCTTCTGGACCAAAATACAACCCAAGCAAGAAGCTATTCAGTGAAAATTGCTACAACTGTGAAAAAACCGGACACAAATTTACGGAGTGTCGTGCTCCGAAGAAAGACAAGAAGAAGGGACAAGCAAACATGGTTGAAAAACATGATGATGTTGATGACTTGTGTGCCATGCTTTCCGAATGCAACTTGGTGGACAATCCTAAAGAGTGGTAGATTGATTCTGGAGCCACTCGCCATGTTTGTGCAGTTAGAGAAGCTTTTGCTACTTATTCTCCTGTTGGACCCGATGAGACGCTTTCTATGGGAAATGCTGCAAAGGCCAAGATTGAAGGATGTGGGAAGATATTTCTCAAAATGACTTCCGACAAAGTGGTGACTTTGAACAACGTCCTTCATGTTTCCGAGATTAGGAAGAATTTAGTCTTTGCTGGACTTCTTGTTAAGAATGTTTTTAAATGTGTTTTTGTTTTCGATAAGGTTGGAATAACTAAAAACGAAATGTTTGTAGGAAAAGGTTACCTCACTGAGGGCCTTTTCAAGCTGAATGTAATGGTTGTTGAAAATAATAATAAAATTTCAGCTTCGTCTTACTTACTTGAGTCACATGAATTATGACATATACGTTTGGGTCATGTTAATTATAAAACCTTGAGAAAAATGATTAATTTGGAAGTATTGCCTAAATTTGAATGTGACAAATCAAAATGTCAAATATGTGTGGAATCTAAGTATGTTAAACATCCTTATAAGTCAGTTGAAAGGAATTCAGATCCTTTAGACTTAATTCATATAGATATTTGCGATATGAAGTCAATACCATCTCGCGGTAGAAAGAAGTATTTCATAACTTTTATTGATGATAGTACTCGATATTGCTATGTTTACTTACTTAATAGTAAAGATGAAGCAATAGACGCATTCAAGCAATACAAAAATGAAGTTGAAACGCAACTTAACAAGAAAATCAAAATGATAAGAAGTGATAGGGGTGGTGAATATGAATCTCCTTTTGAACAAATATGTTTAGAATATGGAATTATTCATCAAACAACAGCCCCTTACATGCCCCAATCCAATGAGATTGCAGAAAGAAAGAATCGTTCATTAAAGGAGATGATGAACGCATTATTGATAAGTTCTTGTTTGCCACAGAACTTGTGGGGGGAAGCCGTTCTTACGGCTAGCCGAATACTAAATCGAGTACCCCATAGCAAAACACAATCCATTCCATATAAAAAATGGAAATGAAGGAAGCCCAACTTGAATTATTTTAAAGTGTGGGGGTGTTTGGAAAAATTGCAAGTTCCTAAACCCAAAAAGGTAAAAATAGGACCGAAAATTGTTGATTGTGTTTTCATAGGATATGCGATAATAGTAAAACATATCGATTTCTGGTTCATAAATCAGAAAATCCTGACATTCATAATAATACGATTATAGAATCAGATAATGCTGAGTTCTTTAAAAATATATATCAGAATAAAAAGGAATGTGAGTTGATTGGTGAAGGATCTAAACGACTTCGGGAAGAAACAAAAGAAAGTATACTTAACCAGGAGGATCCAAGACGTAGAAAACGTCAAAGAATGTCTACTTCATATGGACTAGATTTTGTGACTTTCTTATTGGAAAATGAGCCTCAAACATTTATAGAAGCTATGTCTTCTTCGGAATCATTGTTTTTGAAAGAGGTAGTCAATAGTGAAATAGAATCCGTACTAAACAACCATACATGGGAATTAGTTGATCTTCCTCCTGGAAATAAACTGTTAGGTTCTAAATGGATCTTTAAGAGGAAAATGAAAGGTGATGATACTATTGACAAATTTAAGGCAAGACTTGTGGTCAAAGGTATAGACAATGAGAAGGTCTTGACTATTTCGATATATACTCTCCAGTTACAAGAATTACGTCCATACGAACGTTAGTAGTGTTAGCTGCAGTTTATGGTCTTGAAATTCATCAAATGGATGTTAAGACAACCTTCTTAAATAGAGAGTTGGTGGAAGAAATTTACATGGAACAACCTGAAGGGTTTGTGGTTCTAGGTAAAGAAAAGAAGGTATGTAGACTTGTTAAGTCGCTTTACGGACTAAAACAAGCACCCAAACAATGGCATGCGAAATTTGACCAAACAATGTTGTCAAATGGTTTTAAAATAAATGAATGTGATAAATATGTGTACATTAAAAATGTTCCAAATCACATAGTCATTGTTTGCTTATATGTGGATAATATGCTGATAATGAGTAATGATATTGCCAATATAAATGCGACTAAGCACATGCTAACTGGCAACTTTTATATGAAAGACTTAGGAGTTGCTGATTTAATTCGGGGAATTAAGATCCGTAAGACTTCTCAAGGTCTAGCATTATCACAATCTCATTATATTAAGACAGTACTTGAAAAATTCAAGCACTTGAGCTTTAAAGTTGCAAAGACTCCAATTGATGTGAATCTTGCATTAGCAAAGACAAAGGCCAAAACATATCACAATTGGATTATGCTCGTGTGTTGGGTTGCTTAATGTACATCATGATTGTACACGACCAGATATAGCTTGTGCTACAAGTAAATTGAGTCGATATACGAGCAATCCAGATCAATCTCATTGGATGGCCATGAAACGAGTTTTGGGGTATTTAGTACATACCTAAGACTTTTCTTTGCACTACAGCAAATATCCCGCGGTCATTGAGGGATACTGTGATGCAAATTGGATCACCAGATCAACTGATTCCAAGTCCACAAGTGGATATGTATTCACTATTGATGGAGGAGCGGTATCTTGGAAGTCGTCCCAACAAACTTGTATTGCCCGCTCTATAATGGAGGCTGAATTAATAGCCTTAGATAAAGTCGGTGAAGAAGATGAATGACTCCGGAATTTCTTGGAAGATATTCCATTTTGGCCCAAACTGTTGGCACCAATATGCATACATTGCGATAGTCAAGCAACAATTGGAAGGGCTGGGAGCGTTATGTATAACGGTAAATCTTGTCATATACGACGAAGACATAAAATTGTTAGGCAATTACTCTCTAGAGGAATTATCACGATTGATTATGTAAATTCAAGTGATAATGTGTTGGATCCACTTATAAAAGACCTAACTAGAGTGGTAGTTGAGAAATCATCAAGGGGAATGGGACTGTGGCTAAGAACAAGTCACAATGGCGGTAACTCTACCTAGAAGACTGGAGATCCCAAAATCTAAGTTCAAGGAGATCAAACAAATTCATTAATGACGGATCAACATTGTCAACTAAACTTTTGGTCCATTCTCGTGATGAGACAATGTTCAGTACCAAGGATAAAGTATTAAGGCTTTTTAATGATTTCTAAATTTGATATGGAGTATATCAAATAGTGTATGTGAAGTGTTAGCCTCTTCAAGGAGAACTTTGTAAGGCCAGTTCTCTACGCACTTATGAAACCAGGCAGTGTTCATGGCTGAAACGAACACAACAATGAGAACCAAAGACGGTTAAGGGTTGGTTGTGCGACTTGTGGTTGTATAGGTATACACCAACGTTCGACGGTTCAAAGATATCAAATCTACCGATTGATCGAGTATATCCGACATAAGTTCACTACGGAAAGTTCAAAGGGAAACCTACTTATCCAGATGCAATTAGTCCTTGCTTGCGAATCACACATTTTTTCATGCATACTTCCGTGATATAGCCATTCCCCATTCATGTGGGGGATTGTTGGGGTTTTAAGCATTAATGAGGCTTAAAAGAGGGTGAATGGGAAATGGAGGGAAATGAAAATTTTAAGTTTCCCCCCTTGGCAAAGGGACAATGTCCCATATTGAAAAATGAAGATGTTTTTATGGGTGTATAAGCAATTGCTCTTCTTCTAGCTCTTAAAGAGTTGAGAAGAAGGCAAGCCTCTCACCGTCGTCATCGTCGTCGCTGGCTCGGCTCGGATTCGGCTTCAGATTCAGATTCGGATTCGAATTTGGATTTGGATTTGGTCAAATGATCGATTGATTGATAAATTTTTTGGACCAAATTTATTTGTTAATAGTAAAATATTAACAGAAATGTTATTAAATATTTGTTTTAATAATAGAATATTAATATTAAAATAAATATTAATATTAAATCCAATCCGTTTTTCAATTGTGTAACTGAAAATTAAACTACCATCTTCAATTTTACCCTTTTATTTTTCCTCTTTATTATTGAGTAAATAGCCATTTATGTTATGACATTTATGTTGTGGCCGTTTTGCATAAACAACCATTCTGAAGAGTTGCACCTCTTCAGATTCCAGATCAACTTTGACTATAAATACAAGACTATTCTGCTCAGAATTTTCATACGAATTTTTTGAATTATTCTCCTTTCTTCTGCATATTTTAACTTCAAAGAAAGCAACAATAAGTGTGATTTGCTACCGAACTTTGTGTTCGCTGAAACACTGGGGTTTGAAGTACCACTACACTAGTGTGTAATTCGTTCTATCCTGGGAGGAAATAATTCATAACCTTGGGTACTAGGAGGGGATTGAATTCCTTAAGGAAACAATATGAATTCAGTGGGCTCGAATTGATTTTTTGTTATTTCGTTTACTTTTCTGTTTATATATTATTCTGCTTTGTTTTTTCAGAGTTAGTTTACAAATACAGTTTACTAACACTCCCATTATGAATTCCCAATAAGGGAACAAAAAAATGATATACTTCAAAAACAATCATAATGTCAAATTGAAGACTAAGATAAGAGTTTGTACAAATAGCACAGTATAAGGGTTGTGTGGCTCTTTATAAACTTGAATTAGTTTTATGACCTTACCTCTTTTTTTACACATGAGATATTTACTTTTATATCTAACAGACTCTATTTTATACATAAAAGATCTAAAAAGATCATTTTCTTAATTTTAAAGTTATAAAGGGGAATGATGTACAAATAGCACAGTTTTAGTTATATGTAACATACTCACACATTTGAATAGTAATTGCATAAAACTGTATTTAATAATATTAATTGGTATCCAAGAATAAATAAAAAGTAACCTGTTATAGTAGGTTAAATTACACGAATAATGTAAAAAAATTATTTGCAAGGCAGTATTTGGCTTTGGTTTCGGGAGAATTTTTATTGGGATCATTGTGAGAGAATATATCTATTTATGCTTTACTTCTATTTCGTTTCAAAAACAAACCAAAATGAAATGTGTTTGAACAGGAACATAAAACAAAGTAGTATCTAGTTTCTTCTCTTGGCCAAACATATGTGTTCGATCAAAAAGTATGAGACCTTTTTGTTAAACTAATTAAATAAGAAGACAGAGAATAAATTCTCGCCAAAGATACTTAACTCTAGATCAATGAATGTTAAGTAAGAAAAGTTGGGTAAGATTAAGCTCATGAACTCGTTAAGATAATGGAAAAAATCCAATGTATATGATGAGCTTACATTCATTCTCGACATCGTTACTCCACAATGTAAAATGAAGAAGAAAGAAAGGATTCATCATTAATGACTACGGGACACCTCTTTATTTATTCCATAACGATGGCTACAGAAAGTGAATAACAAGGTTCTGAACCTTCTCTCATCAGTGAAGAAGTGTGTGATTTTGTGAATCCCCCTTTTCTTCGTTCTCTCACCTAGTATATATACAAGGTATTCTCATTTACACAACGGTCATTCGCCAGAGTACCTAAGTCATTTAACTGTATTACGGATTGACCCTCTGAAATGTCGTAACATCCAATTCGCCGTAACAAGCATTCTGCATACACGACCTCGGCCGTGGCCGAGGTGCTTGCTGTTATAGCGTTGTATGAATACGACTTCGGCCTAAGTGACTTTTTGCCGCTCCTCTTCACGGGGATTCTCGTTTGGTCAGATTTCGACCCATACAATATGTACGTACAATAAGTGAACTTTACCATTAATAGGTGTAGTAGAATGGATGCGATCCATTTATTCTTAATTAACTAGAGGTTAAATGAAGAAACTAAAATAGTGATTTATAATTGATTTATGATTTATATCTAGAACTTACCAGAGGAAATTTAAATTCTACAACTGAATCATGTGGGGATACAATATATTCATTATTAGTAGTTTAGAGCAACAGAATACAAAAAACTGCATATGGAGACACAAGATGACACCACTAGTTTCTATTTAAGGCTAGACCAATTGACCCCTCAAGAACAAGGATAGAGGAAAGTTCATTAGCCACAGGAAAATGTTCGTGGTCTACTAGACAAGAATCCACATGTTGTTGAGCCTATGCGATGAATACAACTGTACATTATGTGAATACAAAGTTATTAAAAGAAAATCAATTGTACTACATAGTATGATATATAGGAGTTCTATCAACCTGGAGCAGCCCCACATGCTTGGCCATTTCTTATCTGTAAATTAACTTCATCTGAGCCAGAATAAGGTCCACTGTTGATTACCAACGCGGCTGTGATAGAGTGAAGTATATTTTCATCCTTAAGAGTATAAACTTGTCTTTGTTAGGGAGTGTTTTACCCCAATGTAGGATTTTACAGCGCGAATTCAAATTTAGTCAGACCCTAATACGGGTACAAATACCCGGTGGGAAACTAAAAAAGAAAAAGGTCCATTGTTGATTTGTGGGATATTCATCAAATAACCTGATCTGACTGCTAATTATCCCAGGAACCAGTCTGCTCAAGCTAACATACTCCTTGGACCATTTCAAAATGAAGAGAACAGATAGTTGTCCTATTGATCTGTTTCCTACTGCTTAATAAATAACAAAGATTAATTAAGTATATACAGTGATAGTATACATAATTTTTACACTATCAAATTAAGTTAATTTGCAACAATTATCTATTTGTCTGATTTGATAATTGACAAATATGAGGTAATAATGTACTATAATTGATTAAAATACGAGGGAGATTTGTACGAGAAAAATTATGCACGAGGTTTTTGGCGATAGAGCAAGATATATGTATATTACCTGTCTTCTAGGAATAAGCCAATTATATACACTTGTCTAAATTTTCAGAAAATATTCCTAATGGATATATAATGAATGCTTCAATTTGCAACATCATCCTTTTTAGTCTTACTGAAAGCTTGTGATAACAGTCATTTTCACTTATTAGTTATTTTTTATTAGAATATGGGAGGATTCTTTTGCTAATTAACGAGCCGATCAACTTATCTGGAGCTTACTCTTTTCTACATCTCTCCATAGTTTAGGAGCAGCTTAAAAAAAGTAATTTGCCACACTTACTTATGAATAGTGGAAACAAATCATTAGAGCAGTTAGAATCTTAAGTAGGACACATTAAAAGAAGGTAATGTTCCTTCACTTTATGGTACTGATCACGCTCAACTCTAGTCCTAAAAAGAATAAGCGGTCGCTGCAAATATAATCCGGTCTAAAAGTTTGGAGTCGAATCCCACATAGAACTAAAGTTTAGATACAACTGTTCACTATCACCAAAAAGACAAGTTCGAACAATTCCTAAGCTATAAATATTAAGATTCTTATGTCTAACTAATTAACTAACAAATTAAGGAGGTCTAGAGTTATGATTTCCCCAATCGTCGAAATCCTTCCCGCTACGTCTTCTATAATTTCGTCTAATTATTCTCTACTGATCGTGAACATTTCAGGTGTCTTACTTCTCTCCTGAGCAACTACAACAATTTACTAGACATATTCTCCCGAACAACGCCAGCTGACACAATCTTACCGCTCATAATGACCACGTCAAAACTTTGTTATTCCTAAATCCACCTTTAACCTGCCGTATTGATTCCTCATATACGTTAAAAGCGATGTTGTTTAACAATCACCTAAATATGTACCCTTTCCCAAGCAATACATAATAAATAGGCACACTCAATCGGTGGTCATTTAATCAACAGAAATAAGCACGTAGTTGAACAAGTAAAGAAATTCAAAGGCTAAAAAATATTCAAACTTAACAAGAATTCATCCTCCAAAAAGTTCCATCAAAATCCTAAATAATAAATTAGCTATAGTAGTATGTGAAAATACAATACTAAAATTCATAACCAACAATAGAAAACAGGAAGAAGAAAGAAAAAACTCATGGTTGAATCTTCCTCCTTGCTCTTAGTATATTCTTGCCTCCAAAGGTGTTTTGTAACCCTAAAGTAGTGTCTCCTCCTCCAATGTTACGTTTTAGGATGTAAATATGACCTAGGTAGGGTGGAGAGCCGTCCAATACAATCCAATCTCGGATAGGAGAGCTGGAATTTGTGTCTGCCTTCGCGTAGCGCGTTCATGGATGCAGACTCAGCTTTTGCAATTTGCAATTTTTCCAGTTCGCGAAGCGATCCGTGCCTTCGCTTCTCTTCACTATTTTATGTCTTCAGTTTTCTCCTTTTTCACGTCTGTTTTCGTGCCACGTACGAGATTGGACGAGCTTCCAATTCTTTCCATCTCTTCCTTTTTGTGTCAAATTATCATCTTTTGATCATTTATCATCCAAACTCGTTCTTACACATAAGAAACACATAATGAGTATATGTCACTTCAAAAATTACGTAATCTCTTGCGAAGAATTAATATGCAAATATACTCAAAAATATGCACTTTTCATTATTTATCATCATTCCACACTTAAACTCTTGTTCGTCCTCGAGCAAGTTAAAATTAAGCTCATAGGCAAGAAATACCTTTCAAAACATACTCAAGCATCACGCCAATGACAATGGTTTATATCAATGCTTAGAACCCAGCATATGCACTCTTCATATCCTTCCTCAAGTTTTAAACTCGTGCCAAGATTATTTAAAATATTCATGTGACTCTTTCTAACATCCTCGCCTCAAACTTGACTCCAATGCATTTCACACTATGACTCGCTCCTTGTGCCAACTCAAAAATCAAGGTCTCTACCAATCCTTCGCAAATCATGTGCCCTCACCAACAAACCATAGAGAAATTAGTCCACACACTCAACATATTTTAACGACTCTCAAATCGGAATAATTTGCTCATTCTCGTAATAAAATTCTTATGCCACCCAAGTTTGTACCATAGGCTTGCCCGTAGTGTAAGACTTGATTAATCTAAGCTTGCAAAGTCTAGGATCAAGTAGGAATTTATAGGTTGTAATGTAGGCTAAGGGAAGGGTAGAATATATTTGAGAAAATAATGACTAACCCTCTCTAGCACTTAAATACACTACACTACACTTCCAAGCACCTTCTTGTCATGACCAATTCAATATTTCGCCATGAAACCATACACATTTAAGCCCTTCTTCATTAAGCCCATAAACATATAGACACATACTAGCCCAGACAAAGATACATGAGGTGTTATTCATTTTTTTTCATTTTTTACACTCTCCTTTATTTGGTGTTTCTGCTAGTACCTTTTTTTTGGTACACAAGTGCACCTTGTGTCGTCATTTCTGTGGTTCCACTCAAAAGCTACCCAATTTCTTTCTTTACTCTTCTAGCTACTTAAGTGCTTTCGGAGGTAAAGGTTCAGCAAGATTTGATTAAGAACACTGGGGATTCGGCTTGTAATGTGGTTGCCAAAGAAAAGGTCTATAGGCTCAAAAGGGTTGACTACGGATAATATTAGCACTGGTAGGCAAATAGGCTAAATGATCAATCAAAGAAAACCTATATCAATTTCCAAACTTACAAGACTTAATCATTTCGCTTCGACTCACACACGGGGCAAGTTCTACACTAGCAAGGATGGCACAGAGGACACCAAAATCTCACCTCACACAATACACATGACTCACTCAGGACGCTCGGACCCGATTCTCAAGTTAAAACAACTAGCATAGTCATCATAAAATTTAAGCACACGGAAATTAATCACAAGAGTCAAGATGAGCCTTGTATCAAAAGAAAGCCACGCATATTTTCAAGGCATGTAATTACAAAGACCATGAAGAAGGTACTTAGTTCAAATGCTCCACCTCTAAGTCCCAATATAAAATATATCAAAAAGCAAGATATTCAAGTTCTTCCCATTGCATTATCAGTTCAAAACAATCAAGGGAAAGAAAAAATAAATCTTTTTGTATACGGGGGAACCGATTTCTCGTTAATAAGGCATTTCGGGAGGTCACCTCGGAGGCTCGAGACTATGGACCGAGTACCCCTTCCTCGAGATCTATCGACATTCAGCCTGAGGATAATGTTGGCCGAGACCCCAACGGGTATGGGGAGTTCCCGAAGAATGCAGTGGTGGCCGGTCAAGTCTATCAGGCTAGTCTAAAAGCTGGTCTGCGACTGCATCATCAAGCTAGTCAGCTGTCCCATCCCGTTTTCTTTATCATTAATGTATTTTGTACTATGTTGGGATTTTTCCTCCTATATAAGGGGGATCCTTGGCACTTTGTAAAACCCTGTTGTTCTATCTGCTCCACAAGAAATATAGAAGTACACTGTCTTTGCTTTCTCATACACTCTCTCGATACTATTACTTTCATTTATTACGTTCATACTTGTTCTCCATTTGTTGCTCGTCATTGGCCATAAAGAGCCTCCCTTAATCATATCTTAATTGTTAGCCCCTTTCTGATTATCCCCGATAGTTTGAGCCCGAGCCCAGGCATCGACCTCGAGGCCCCTCATTGGTCAGTCCGAGGCTCGAATAGCAAACTCCCCGGTTCCATTATAATTGCATTTTAGCTCGCATTTCCTCTTTTATCTTCACATATCTAGCATCAACTGCTTAACAACTAGCATAAAAATAGATCACGTATTTTTAGAGTCCTATCAACAAATTTAATTGTTATTACCATTTTCACGGTAAACACTTTTTGTATTTTTCTTTAGACTTAATATCCTCAAGAAAACTGTCTAGAAATTCCATCGTTGGGAAAAGGCCAAATTTTTTTGAAAATTCTACTTAAAAAAACTACTACCCGGTTCAAAGAGTCATTCTTTGGAAAAGAAATGTGGTCATAAGAAAAACCAAGAGGGATTATTTTTACCTAATTGTTTTTTTAAATTTCTTTTCAACACATCTAAAATAACATAACTAAACTAGCATAGGAATCCATCCAAACAGTCTCTTTACCTCACACTTAAAATTATGCATTGTTCCCAATGGATACCCATAAATACAAAAGGGTAAAAGAAATTCCCTGGTAGGTCGTAGGCCGAAGCATTAGTAGCTCATGAGATACTCAAATTTCTCCCAGACTTGATCCTTTGTGCAGGTACCCTACACTTAGTTCTCACCATCTCACTTGCTTTGCTTCCCATGCTCCTAGAAAATAAAAAAATGACACTACAAAAAAGAATTAAAAATAAAAAAAAAAGCAATAAAGTTGGGTTGCCTCCCCACAAGCACTTGATTTATGTTGCGGCACGACGCGAATCACATTTTGCCTCCACCTCGAGATTATGAATTGAACCCCAAGTTTTGCTTCAAGTTTTTGGTTATGCTCTAAGGGTGGTGGAACGAATCTAACTGCCCCAAGAAAATAATCTAAAATTTTGCTCTTCTTAGACTTTGCATGAGGTATGTAATCCTGACTTTCTGGAAAGAAGAATTCCAGAATGTAGGTACCTTGTTCCTCATTCATTAACTCCTCAATTGGCTCAGATGACTCTATTTCCTTATCATCATCCAAACACAATGTGAAAAAAATACTTGGAGTGGGGACCAATGCACTCAACTACATGAAACTTGGTATTGTCAACATCCTCAACACCAATGATACTAGAATCAACTAAATATATACCCTCAATGTCCTTGGTTGACTCCAGTATCTCTTCTAGAATATCGATATCTTCAAATTTTAGCTGGTTAGAGTGTTATTCTACATTGGACCCCTCCATTGGCACCTTAATTTCTGTCTCAAATGCACACAACTCCTGGATACTATCCATAATATTCACATGTTGAGCATTAAAAGTTTCAACTAGTTGACTCACTTGAGCCTCCAAGTTGCGAATAGTTGCATCTTGTCTTTGTATCCGCAGTTGTATCTCATTATTCTTTTCTACAAGGCACCTTAGTATATCCTTGATCTCTTTCAGGTTGTCATCCCCGGATGTTTTGTTCCTGTTAACCTCACAATTAAAAGTAGAACCATCAATGTAAGGGGTTGGGGGAGGATAAGAAATATAAGCACAATCATGAAAGTGACCTTCTTGACCACCACATATATCACACACATTCCACACATAAAATTGAGTTAGTACACATAACTCGCTCTCGGAAATATTTTAATAATTTATTCATGGGTGGTTTCCTCCACAATATTCATAAGGAGGATCAAAACTAGAAGTACCAACATCAAACTATCATAATTCCAAAATGTCATGTTTCTCAAATCAACAAGTAAAACAAAAATTAAAAACATCAAATACTAGAAAACAAAATAAATGTTCACACTTGAAATCTAGCAATATGTACACCTACAACTACACGATTAGTTCCCCGACAAACGGTGCCAATATTTGAACACGCCCAACTCTAGTCCTGAAAAGGATAAGTGGTCGCTGCAAATATAATCTGGTCTAAAAGTTCGGAGTCAAATCCCACAGAGAACTAAGGTTTAGCTGCAACTGTTCACTATCACCACGAAGACAAGCTCGAACAATTCCTAAGTTATAAATATTAAAATTCTTATGTCTAACTAATTAACTAACAAATTAAGGAGGTCTAGAGATATGATTTCCTCAGTTATCGGAATTCTTCCCGCTACGTCTCCTATAATTTTGCCTAATTATTCTCTACTGATCGTAAGCACTTCAGATGTCGTACTTCTCTCCCTAGCAACTACAATAATTTACTAGACATATTCTCTAGAACTATGCTAGTTGGCACAATCTTACCGCTCACAATGACCACGTCAAGGCTTTGTTATTCCTAAACCCACCTTTAAACCTGCCGCATTGATTCCTCATATACGTTAGGAGTGACGTTGTTCAACAATCACCTAAATATGTACCCTTTCCTATAATACATGATAAATAGGCACATTCAATTGGTGGTCATTCAATCAACAGAAATAAGCACGTAGTTGAACATGTAAAGAAATTCAAAGGCTAAGTTATATTCAAACTTAACAAGAATTCATCTTTCAAAAGGTTCCATCAAAACCCTAAATAATAAATTAGCTACTCATAGTAGCATGTGAAAATACAATACAAAAATTCATAACCAACAATAGAAAACAGGAAAAAGGAAGGAAAAACTCATGGTTGAATCTTCCTCCTTGCTCCTAGTATATTCTTGTCTCCAAAGGTGTTTTGTAATCCTAAAGTAGTGTCTCCTTTAGGATTGTGGATGGATTGGATTTACCACATTTGCAATTCAAATCCGATCCGAATTAATATCAGATCAGATCAGATTTTAAAGTTTGGATCGGATAAATATTTTGGATTTTCGGATCGGATTATACGTATTATTAAAGCTATTGCTAATCTAATCGGCCAATGCATCTTCCTTATCTGCTTCTTCTGTGTTTTGTGCTAATATAAACATCTCTTTGCTTTTCATCCCTTTTATTAGCATTGCATCTCTAAGAAAATATTTATCTAGAGGTTCAAATGAACATCCCTAGTCTCCTCCTCTAAAGTTACGTTTTAGGATGTATTTATATGACCTAGGCAGGGTGGAGGGCCGACCAATACAATCCAATCTTGGATAGGAGAGCTGGAATTCACGTCTTCCTTCACGTGTCGCATACCCATGGACTGTCGTGCCCCCTTTTTTCCCTTTTCGGCGGGGAAGTCCGAGTTTCGACATTCATGGGGGAAATAACTCGTTTCCTTTTGGAAATTCGGTATTTGAAGAGTCACCACCTAACGGATTATGGTGCGTTAGGGCACCTTAGAGTGATTAACTCATGGACTAGTTTGCATTACTATAGATTAGGGTAAGGGCTCGAAATAACCTTGAGGGGAAGGTGTTAGGCACCCATCGCGGTCCACAACGGTGGGTCCTGGCCGAACATAAACTACGTAAATTAGTCATGTTAACAAATAAATAGTTTTAATATATATTTACAAATAAAGGCATATTTTTGACATTCTAAGTACATGCATGATTCAAGTAATGAAAGTAAGGAAAAAAGGTTTGAACAATATGCACATATGTAAAGAAAGTAAACTCATTTAAACAACGGGAGTTGGGAAAAGGGGTCCTAGGTTGGTTAGCCTATAGGATCATACCCATACAATGCCCGGTAAACACTCCTTAATGAGGGGCTACAAGTGACATTAGCGCATAGTCGTCATATCCTTACTACCCAATTCCCTCCCCTTTGATCATAACTTAAAGCGTTCTAGCAACCTTGAAAGATATTCTATGCGTGCACTACCCGTCCCTTCCTTGTGGCCCTGGAGGTATTTAGGACCTCTAATTTAGGTAGTTCTAGACCATCTTAAAGTACTTAAAGGAAAAAAATCTAGGCGTCAATCAGAATAGTTAGGATTGCATTAAAGATAACAATTAAAGGCTCACATTTACCTCCACAAATATAATAAGTAAGTGCATGTCTCAAACTACAGTTTCAAGTATTTAAGAGAAAACCTTAGAACATGATATCTAGGTGAGCAGAGATTATACAGTATTGAGTTAGGACCAAGTGTCAAAGACCTATTCAACTTGCCTACTGATTTTAGACATGTTTGAATATGAGCAGTCACAGATAACAAAACATAGTTTTACAGTCACAGGATTTTTTAAGCACCCTACAGGCTTGCCTAGGCTAATAGTGATGTCCTATGAACATGGTATCTATTATTAATTAGGAAGGCAGTAAATTAGTAAAAAAAATTAAACGGGCAATTTAGATCCTATAGGCATGCTTTCTAGTGATATTGATTAACACGAAAAGAGTAGGTTATTTAATTAAACTGATTCAGAACTTACCAGTATAAGCTTAGAGTTAAACTGATTTTAGGTCTAACTAAACTGGTTTTAGATCCTATGGGCATGATTTCTACTTGAACATAAGGTGAAGCAAGCAGTATTTATTTGATCAAAGCGAAATCCCTATAGGCATGATTTCAATTAAAACCGATTTTAATCCTATATGCATAATTTCTAAGGAGACGAATTTGAATACATGCTGTAATGGAAACTGAACTTAAATTACTTTACACCCTATAGGCATGATATTTAATTATAAAGCTAATTTAGATCCTATAGGCATGGCTTCTAATTGTGTGAAAGTAAAGCATGCAGAATTTATTAAACCAAAGAAGATCCTATAGGCATATTATCTAAAAAACATATATGGATCGAAATAGACTCTATAGGCATGTTATCTACCCGATTTTACCCACATTATGAAACTACCCAATCTTTTCCACTAATCACCCCAATGTTCGTTTACAATAATTATTACAGACCAAGAACTAAATATAAATTACATAAATAAAATAGAAGCTAAGCTATAGGGAGCCTGAAGAAGGCCCATAATAGTCATGGTGTACCAAGCCCTTACTGGTCTCAAATGCCCAAAGTTCCATAGCCCAATTCATGTCTATGTGTGTCAGAGTTCCCTAAGGACCTCAAGGATCACGGGTAGTGCACACACCCAGACTTTCCTCAAACAAAGACTGATTATGTGCAGTGTGGAAGTATCAGCCCTGATATGCCAGAGTTCACAGAGATCTAAGGGTCTCAATGCAGTACACATATCATAGGGGCATGACTTAGTAATCTAAGAGTAATGTGAGAGTGCATAATGATTTGAAAGAGTTTGGTAGGCAGTAGCAAGAGGGATTTAGGAATGAAAAAGGATTTTCTGAAACCAGCACATAGTTATGGTGGAAAACAGTTTGAGAAAATATGAAGAACATTTTTTGGGATCAGAGAGCAAGTCACAGAACACACAGTTTCAGAACAGACTTCACATAAGGAGAAAGGGGTGGGGGGACACCTGGAATGCAACTTAGTGATGGCCAAAGAAATACACAGATTCCTCAAGAAGATATGGGATTGACAAGTTAGTTACAAAGATATGTTGAGAATACACAGGTCTTAGACACAAATAGGATCTCATCAGTGAAGTAGAGCAAGTTAGCCTTAGATGAACACTTTATGAAGCATTCAAGGCTTTAGAAATACTAATCATATACAGAACAAGCAAAATTTAGACATGCTGGGTGAGACGGTAAACACACAATGAAGCTTGGACATACTAGTGAACAAATTATCTAAAGCAGGATTGGCATGCTAAACAGTATACTAGCTATAGCTTTTAACAGAATAAATTTAAACATGCTGAGTGACACAGTAATCTAGGCATGCTGATTGCTCATTGAATAGAATAGCAAATAAAACTAGAAATCACAAGTAATGAACTGCAGCAACAAAGAAAAAACATAGTTTTGGAATGGGAATTGAATCAGGACATACTAGTTAAGGAGAGAATACAAAGTGTAGAGCGGGGATGGTGCAAGTAGCCAGCCTTGGCTTACAGCTGGCTGGATTAGTGAGAATTACAAGTAACAGAAGAGAATAGAGAGCTTTTGAGAGTGTGAGAGTGTAGATAAACTAATATTCGTGTCTAGAAGTGAGGAGTAAACGAGAGTATATATAGTAGTTAAGAGCAAAGAAAATAAGGTAAAGGGAATCAACCCTTCTGCAATTAAGGAAGCCACAGAATCAATTATACACCAATTAGTATAACTTTCCCTTAATTAAGGGGAATTAACCAACGGTAAAGGTAGAATACATTTAAGGAAAGAAAATCAAACGAGCAATTAGGGGTAAATAGACAGAAGTTTAATTAAGGAAATGATCAGTAAAGAATCGGTGAATATCACGATTAATTGAATAAGGTAAGAAAGCTAATCAAGATTGTAAATAAAAGGAATAGTCAGGAATTAGCACACAGGTCTTAACAAAACAAACTGATAAATCAAGAATCCAATTCAATTACTGATTTAAGGAGAAAAGTATAGGTTTACCATGAATAGGCAAAAATGAACATAGACATATAGAATCAGTAAAAAAGTCAAACCAAGAACATTAATAGAGGAACATTAGGAGGAAGAATCGCAGAAACCAAAGCATAGGTCAAAGTCAGTACACAAGTAACCAAGACAAACTCAGAATCCAAACAATAATGTCAAAATATTAGGGCTTTTAGCATAAATGAGTTAGGGTTAAAGCAAACCTCATGAAATTGGTTAGAACATATAAGAAACAGAAGGTTAAACACTCAAAATTATCAAATGTTTTGGAGAAAGAAATTTTTGGGAAACCCTAGTCACAGAAGTCAAAAACTTAAAGTATTGTAGTGTTTAAAATCGGTCAGTAGTAGAGGGATAAGAGAAACTTAAAGAAAAATCACAGAAACTTTGAAAACACTTCAAGTATCTAGAGATCCAAATGGTAGATAGCAAAGAACCCAAAATATAGTGCTAAAATCGCTGACTGTAAAGAAACAAGAGATCTTTAAAGGAAAGTCATTGACAAACTCAGAATCCTTACAGATCTACAAATATCGGGATGGATTCATGTCCAAAGATTAGGATTTTGAGGATAAAGGGGAGGGGTAAAGAGAACCTGGTTTTGAACCAGAGATTTGAACCATGGAACTTCAATATAAATTACTCGCAAGCCATGGACGAACCCTTGAAGAGCTTTGAACGAGATCTGAACCAGATCTCTTCGAGGTTCTTCCACAAAAACCACATAATCGAACAACCAAGGGGATAGGAGACAAGTGGAGGCTTCGTACAGCCATATGACACCATATATCGGACGGAGATTCAAAGGATTAATGCTGACTTTGGGTGACAACGATTAGGGTTAGAGGTTGGTTTTAGAGAGAACCGGAGAAAAGGGGATTCAAGGGCGGCTATTAGTGAGAAATGGCTAGGGATTGGGGTCGTTTGGAACTAAAAAAGGAAAGGGTTAATTGTGGTCATTGATCTTTGTGATCAACGACCGAGATTGAAATGGTTTGGGGCCGGATCAGGTGTTAAGGTTTGGGCCGTGTATGTTTGGGTTAAAATTGGGCTGAGTATTGGGTCAATTTTAGAATCAAAATTGAATAGAAAATGGGGCCAGATTTTAAATAACCAATTTTAACGACTAAATAATTTATGAAAAATAATAAATGAGTGCCAAAATGTCTTTTTGCACTAAAAATGATTTAAAATAGTTACTTAATATTTTTAAAATATAAAAGATTATTTTTTGCATAAATAATGTAATTATACATTAGTATGGGCTATTTTTGCAAAAATATGCAATTTAGCTTAAAACATATAAATGTAATACAAAAAATGCACTAAAAATATTTAAACACTATGTTCATAAATACTGAATTTAGGTAACTAAATCATCACAAAAGTAGTATGAAAGATAATAATTGGATATTTATATAACAAAAAGAGGAGAAATAAATTGATTTGGAGCCTTTAAAACTATAGAAAAACTGATAAGAGGGGTTGCTCTGATGGTAAGCAACCTCCACTTCCAATCAAGGGGTTATGAGTTCGAGTCTCCCCAAGAGCAAGGTGGGAAGTTCTTGGAGGGAAGGATGTCGGGGGTCTATTTGGAAACAGCCTCTCTACCCCAGGGTAGGGGTAAGGTCTGCGTACACACTACCCTCCCCAGATCCTACTAAGTGGGATTATACTGGGTTGTTGTTGTTGTAGTAAAACTACAGAAAAATTATTTAAAAAATGCTTATGCATGCTTATAACTACATATGTACTATTTTGAAACTATATATATGTATTAAAAATATGTGAGGGAAAAATTGGGTATCAACAGTTGCCCCTCTTTACCCAGGAAGGATGAAAGAGTTTTTGGGTAAAGAAATGATGGCCAATTTTTACCGAATAGGATGTTTTGAAAGACAGAGGTCGGACTCTGGTCTTTGAGCTGCCTACATATCCCTAGTTTTACAGGAATCAGGCCACGTATAGTTCTGGATTCGTTGGCGGAATATACCGATGAAGTCGTTACAAGAACGGACGCGAGATTTTGGAATGGCTGCAAGAATGGTTATGGTGAACGGTTAAGTTTGAGATAGTTTGAAGGAACTGGAGCGAGGTCACTCCTGCTAGGATAGCAGTTGCTTGCTGGTCACCTGCAGATAAAGAGATGCTACGAACACATATTTGTGCAAAATTTTAAACATGATGCAGATTCCTCTTGGACCATGAAAGTTGCCTTCGAACAGTTAAGGATGACGTCTTCAGACCATGATATCTTGGGTCATGAATTGTTTAATGAGGGATTCGCAAGCCATAAAATAATGTTCTCGGGCCATGAAGATGGTGTCTCCGAACCATGGGGCCTTTGAATAATGATATGCAAATTTGAGGGATCCTCAGGCCATGGCATGGTGTCTTCCGGCTATGAGGATGATGCCTTTTAGACTATGACGCCTTTGGATAGATTGGCGATATTTCAGCCCATGAGATGCAATAATATGATGTTAACAAGACAAGGCTTAGTCTTTTGAAATGAAGGGCAGAGTTTAGCCTGATCGAAAAGCAAATAGATAGTACCGGAATAGAGCGATGTTTATGCAAGGAGGGACAACGCTTAGTCTCATGCAAATGTGGAGGCAAGGATTAGCCTCATGCGGATGTGGAGGCAAGGATTAGCCTCATGCAGATAGGGAAGCAAGGATTAGCCTCATGCAAATATGGTGGCAAGGATTAGCCTCATGCAAGTATGAAGTCAAGGATTAGCCTTATGCAAACGGAGAGGCAGGGATTAGCCTCATGCAAATGGAGAGTCAGGGATTAGCCTCATGCAGGTATGGAGGCAAGGATTAGCCTCATGCAGATATGGAGGCAGAGATTAGCCTCATGCAGATAAGGAGGCATGGATTAGCCTCATGCAAATATGGAGGCAAGGATTAGCCTCATGCAAGTAGGGAGGCGAGGATTTGCCTCATGCAGAGAGCAAGTAGTAAGTAAAAGTAGCATATATCTTAGCTGGAGATGCATATTCGGTGTCTGATGGCCCGATTAATAGTAATCTTGCTACGTGCATATTTTTGCGGATGTTATCGTTATGCCAGATGTGCCTGCGTTCAAAGAAAAATTGTAAGTTCTGTGAAGGGGAGGTTGGTTCGTGCCTCATGCAAATATGGAGGCAGAAACTAGCCTCATGCAAGTATGGAGGCAGGGATTAACCTCATGCAGATAGAGAGGCAGGTATTAGCCTCATGCAAATATGGAGGCAGGGATTAGCCTCATACAAGTATGGAGGCAAGGATTAGCCTCATGCAAGTATAGAGGCAGGAATTAGCCTCATGCAAGTATGGAGGTAGGGATTAGCCTCATGCTGATAGGGAGGTAGGGATTAGTCTCATGCAAATATGGAGGCAAGGATTAGCCTCATGCAGATATGCAGGATAGGGTTTAGTTGAGTAGCAAATAAGGGTAGCATATTTCTTAGCTGGAGATATATTCGGTGTCTGATGGCCTATTTGATAGTGATTTGCTTTGTGTATACATGTTCGTGAATGATATTGCTACGTCAGATATACCTGCGTTCAAAGAAAAATTGTAAGTTTTGTGAGTGGGAGGTTGGTTCGTGCTTCTGTCCGCTGGCCTTGCTATGCTCCGTTTGGAGGCCCCGTTTGAGTTCCCCTAGGTAACACCTGATTGTTACGAAAAATAGAGTTTTTGAAAATATGCAATTATTGATAAAAATAGAGCTGTTTTATAAACATATTGAAGTATCAAGTAGTTTATAGATGAACTAGTGACTGTAACATATTTCAGAGACATTGCAGCTTCCCCATATTAGAATTTTGAGGGTCCTCCTCAAAATTCTGCCCTAGTTTGGTACATGATCCTTCGGCCGTTTGCGAGTAACGAGACTTGTTGAACATTCTTCGGAATTTTGAGAATCCTTCTCAAAATTCTGCCCCAGTTTCTTAACTAATTTTTGACTGGCTGGTATACGATGACGTCGGCTGGATTTGCTCCGAAATTTTGAGGGTCCTCTTCAAAATTCTGCCTCAGTTTCTGATTTTTGGGGGAAGTGAAAATTTTATTATGATATGATCGAACCCATAAGGCTGCCTACGTATCCCCTCTTAAACGGGAATCAGGTCAAGCATAGTTCAATTACATCAGATGAGGAAATGTAAATAGTCTAAGCATAGTATCTCTTGACTGCGTCTGAATTAATTGGTTTTGGCCAAATTTCTCCGTCCATTTCTGCAAGTATGAGTGCTCCTACTGTCAACACCCTGTGAACCATGTACGGACCTTGCTAGTTGGGAGAGAATTTCCTTTTGTCTTCATCTTGATGTGGGAAGATCTTCTTCAGCACTAACTGTCCTGGTGCAAATTGCCTTGGTTTGACCCTTTTGTTGAAAGCTCTGGACATCATGTTCTGGTAAATCTGATCGTGACATACTGTGTTCATCCTTTTTCCATATATGAGGGCCAATTGTTCATAACGGCTCCTTATCCATTCTACATCGCTGAGTTCAGCTTCCTGTACGATTCTTAAAGAAGGAATTTCTACCTCGGCTGGAATGACAACCTCGGTACCATAAACCAGCATATAGGGAGTCACCCCGGTTGATGTGCGAACTGTAGTGTGGTACCCTAACAGAGCAAAAGGTAGCTTCTCGTGCCATTGTTTATGGTTTTCTACCATCTTCCTGAGTATCTTTTTGATGTTTTTATTGGCGGTTTCTACGACTCCATTCATCTAAGGTCTATAGGCTGTGGAATTCTTGTGTTTGATTTTGAAAGTTTCACACATGGCTTTCATCAGATCACTATTGAGATTGGCAGCATTATCAGTAATAATGGACTCGAGAACTCCGAATTGGCAAACGATATGATCTGTGACAAAGTCTGTGATGACCTTCTTAGTTATAGCTTTGTAAGATGCAGTCTCTACCCATTTTGTGAAGTAATCAACGGCTACCAGAATAAACATATGTCCATTTGAAGCAATGGGCTCAATCGGGCCGATGACATCCATTTCCTAGGCGGCGAATGGCCAAGGCGAGCTTGTTGCATTGAGCTCATTTGGCAGTACTTTTATCATGTCGGCATACACTTGACATTGATAGCATTTGCAGACATATTGGACGCAACCTGTCACCATGGTCATCCAAAAGTAACCGGCCCTAAGTATCTTCTTGGCCAAGACAAAACCATTCATATGCGGGCCGTAGGTCCCAGCATGTATATCTTCAAGTAGTTTAGAAGCCTCTTTTGTGTCGACACATCTTAGCAGTCCCAAATCAGGAGTTCTCCTGTACGAATTTCCTCCGCTATGGAAGAAGTGATTGGATAATCTCCGGAGTGTGCGTTTCTGAGTGTAGTTTGCATGCTCTGGATATTCTCCTTTTGTCAAATACTCCTTGATGTCATGGAACCAAGGTTTTACATCTATTTCTTCTTCAACATGGGCACAATAGAATTTTCATCAGAATAGGATCAATATAATTCTTATCTGGATGCTGTATCATAGATGATAAAGTGGCCAACGCATCGGCAAACTCGTTCCGAATTTTGGGCACATGTCGGAATTCAATCTTCGTGAACCTCTTTCTCAAGTCCTACACATGGTGCAGATATGGCAATATCTTGGAATTTTTGGTGGCCCATTCTCCTTGTACCTGGTGCACAAGCAAATCTGAATCACCGATTACCAGCAGCTCCTAAATATTCATGTCGATTGCCATGTTGAGTCCTAGTATGCATGCTTCATATTCTGCCATATTGTTGGTGCAGGGAAATTTGAGTTTAGCAAATATCGGATAATGTTGACCTATTTTTTATACCAAAACTGCTCCAATGCCTACTCCTTTGAACTTTGCAGTTCTGTCAAAGAACATCCTCCAACCGTCACATGCTTCGGTAATGTCCTCTCCTACGAATGACACCTCTTCATCAGGAAAATACATTTTCAAGGGTTCGTATTCTCCTCCGACCAGGTTTTCAGCAAGATGATCTGCCAATGTTTGTCCTTTGATCGCCTTTTGTGTTACGTAGATGATATTAAACTCACTCAACAGTATCTGCCATTTGGCTAACTTTCCGGTCGGCATGGGTTTCTGAAATATATACTTCAAAGGGTCCATCCTGGATATGAGGTATGTAGTATAGGCACAGAAGTAATGCCTCAACTTCTGGGTCGTCCAAGTCAAAGCACAGCAAGTGCGTGCTTCGTAAGGTGTGAATTTCTTACTTAGGTAGTATATGGCTTACTCCTTCCTTCCTGTCTCGTCATGTTGTCTAGAACGCATCCAAAATCTCCATCCAACACAGATAGATAGAGTAGCAAAGACTGCCCCGGCTTTGGCGGGACCAAAATTGGTGGTGTGGATAGGTACTCTTTGATCTTGTCAAAAGCTTTTTGACAATCCTCAGTCCAACTTGTCTCGGCATCTTTCCTCAACATCTTGAAGATAGGTTCATATATGACTGTGGACTATGCTATGAAGCGACTGATATAGTTGAGGCATCCTAGGAAGCTCATCACATCCTTTTTGCTCCTAGGTGGTGGAAATTCCTGAATAGTTTTGACTTTAGATGGATCTAGCTCGATCCCTCGACGACTGACAATAAATCCCAGTAACTTTCTTGCGGGAACCCCGAATGTACACTTTGCGAAGTTCAGCTTTAGATGGTACCTCCTTAACCTGTCAAAGAACTTTCTCAAGTCTGCTATGTGATCCGCAACCCTCTTGGATTTGATAATGACGTCGTCTACATACACCCCATTTCCTTATGTATCATATCATGGAAGATGGTTGTCATGGCTCTCATGTAAGTAGCCCCAGCATTCTTTAGGCCAAATGGCATCATCTTATAGTGGTATACCCCCATGGTATAATAAAGGTTGTTTTCTCTACGTCTTTTTCATCCATCCAGATCTGGCGATAACCCGCGAAGCAATCTACAAAAGATTGGAGTTCATGCTTGGTGCAGTTGTCGATTAGGATATGTATATTTGGCAGTGGAAAGTCATCTTTGGGACTTGCTCTGTTTAAATCCCGATAGTCAACACATACTCTAACTTTTCCATCTTTCTTCGGTACTTGCACAATGTTAGCTAATCAGGTTGGCTACTCAACAACCCTGAGGACTTTGGCTTTGATCTGCTTGGTAACTTCCTCCTTGATTTTCAGGCTCATATCTGGTTTGAACTTTCTAAGTTTCTGCTTTACTAGCGGACACATGGGATTAGTAGGCAACTTGTGAGCTACTATGGACGTGCTCAAACCGATCATGTCATCATATGACCATGCAAAAATGTCCTAATATTCCTTTAGAAAATGGATGTATTCTTCTTTCTCTGTTGGCGATAAGTTAATGCTGCGAGTCTCCTTGATGGTCTCAGTGTCCCTCAAATTTACTATTTCGATTTCGTCCAGGTTGGACTTAGGCTTATTCTCAAAGTTTTCAACTTCCCTGACAACCTCCTCAGGTATCTCATCTTCTTCATCCCAATCACTATTCTCATGTTGTGTTGCCTCATTACATGTCACAGTCATAGGTTTATCAGAAAAAGTAACAATAACATTGTAGAAAGAAAAATACGAAAGATAATAATAAATAATAAAGAGCAATGCATTTGATTAATAATTAAAACATCCAAACGAGTATGGCTCGATGAATCGAGAATTTATTTTGAAACAATCGAATCTTAAAAACAAATTGCTGAAAATCTTAAATGCCTAGAATGGCTATAGGAATAAAATCTGCCAAGCTACTCAGGGACTCGGAGGGCCCGGGATGGTGTGGCGGTCCAGTTCCTGAGAACAACTCCCTTCTCCACGGTCTGAATAGTGAGCCCTTCTTCCTCCTTCTCTTCAATTATTGCACTACAGTCCATGTGTTCATCCTCCAAGAACAGATTCCTCAGCCCCGCTAATACTTGTTCTTTTGTAGTTCCCCATATTGTGTCAGCTTGGTGAAAAGTCTGATCCAGATGTGGCACCGATTGCTCAAGAGGGTAACACGGTCTGTGCCATAGAGGCGACCAATCATCATACTCCTGCCATGTATACTGATAACCGAGCCCGAAGGTAGTGCCATGATGCTTCAGCTGTATCGGCTTAGTAATACCCTGGAGATTCTTCCTAAGCCCCTTGTCAGGTTCATACCCAGACCATGCTAGTATGCTTTCTATTTTGCTACTCCACCATTTATCTTTCTCGACGGCATTGACACGTTCGATGTGATGATAGGTTTCTCCTCCTAACCTTCTTCTGTTTCCAATAATCGGGATGTCTTGACTAGTGTAAATAGAGTTACTCCCATCTCCATGAATGATTACCTCATGATGGTTCCATTCGAATTTCATGGCTTGATATAGTGTGGAAGCCACAGCTCCAGCTGCATATATACATGGTCGGCCTAACAGAAGATTGTATGAGGCTGGTATGTCGAGCATTTGAAATTCAACGTCGAACAAAGTTGGTCCCATCTGTAGACAAAGATTAATTTCCCCAATCGTGGCCCTTTGGGACCCATCGAAAGCTTTCACATTCATGTTCCTTGCCGTATTTCATGGAAACCTTTGCCTAGTCTCTTCAGAGTATCCAATGGACAAATATTGAGGCTTGAACCTCCATCAATCAAGACCTTGGCAATGAACTTGTCTTCAAATTGCATTGTGATATGCAATGCTCTGTTGTGATTCAACTCTTCAGGCGACAACTCATCTTCGTGGAAGATTATCTTATGACTTTCCAGTACCTGCCCTACTATATTGGCCATCTCTCCGTAGGTGATATTGTTGGGAACGTAGGCTTCACTCAACACCTTCGTCAAAGCATTCTTATGTGCCTCTGAATTTCGCAACAGTGATAGTATGGATATTTGAGCTGGGGTTTTGTTCAAATGATCAAAGACGAAACACTCTCTTACCTTTACTTTCCTCCAAAGGTCATCCAGTCATGTCTCAATGACAGGTTTCTTAGTAGTGGCATCCTTACTTGGTCCTCCCAAGTGTTCAGGTGTGTAGATCCTTCCAGTCCTAGTCATTCCTTGTGCAACATCGGATTCCTCCATCTTTGCCTTCCCTTTTTGCCTAGCCTCGATAATATAATCCCAGGGTATTGCTTTTGAGTCGAAAGGAGGTGTGGTGGATACTATTACCGTGAAAGGTGTGGCCACTTTCACTTCAAATGGAACAGGGGTGGCCGTAGGTGGAGCTACCTCTACCTCAAATGGAACTGATGCAGCTATCTCAACCTCGATCGGTGACTGAGTCTGCACTACAATGGGAGTAAGTGTGACTATAGGTTTAAAGTCATCGCCTTCTCGAATGAGCCCGATTGACCCCTTAGGATCCTATTCCTCATCCATTTCTATCACATGTATCTCGTCGTCCCTATGATCAGGGAGGGGGTTGTTGCGGACATTGGGTGCAGCTTCATTTTCCTGTATAACCTTGTTGTCAATTAGCGTATGAATCTTATCTTTTAGTGTTCGACACTCATCAATGGTGTGCCATTTCATACCAGAATGGTATGCACAGGTTTTGTTCAAGTTGACCTATTGGGATGGATTCTCTAGTGCCACAACGGGAATAGAGATGACGTAACCAGCGGCTTTCAACATTTCATATAGCTGGTTGATGGGTTCAGCAATAACGGTGTACTGTCTAGGTGTCTTGTGGTCAAAATTGGGTCGTGGTCTTGGATAATTTTGGCGAGTTGGGGGTGACTGGAAATGAGATGGTTGGGAATTATAGGTATGATAGGCAGTGGCTGTTTGGGAATATCTGGGAGATGTAGGTGGTGGTTCTTGGTGTGTGGGTGGTGGTGCTTGATAGGTGGGTGGAGGTGTTTGATAGGTAGGTGGAGTTGTTTGATTGGTGAGTGGAGATTTTGGGCCTTGAGCCACCATCACTGCTCCAACGTCCTTCTTCTTTGATATGCCGCCTGATTGTAATGCTTTATTTGTGGTCTGTAATGCCTCAAAATTCGTTACCATCCCGCTTTTGATGTCTTCCTCAATTTTTTTCCCAAGCTTGATGATATCGGAGAATTTATGGTTTTCAATAACCATTAATCTTTCATAATACTGCGGATCCTGTGCTCTGACGAAGAACTTGTTCACTTGTTCCTCGTCCAAAGATGGCCTGACCTTGGCCGCTTCCGACCTCCAATGAGTAGCATACTTGCGGAAGGTTTCGGTGGGTTTCTTCTTAAGATTCTGGATGTAGAAAACATCTGGTGCATTCTCTGTATTGAACCTGAACCGGTCCATGGAATATGACGCCATACTCACCCAATTGGACCATTTCTTGGGATATTGGCTGATGTACCAGGACAAATCATCTCTAGGAAGACTCCTCATAAAGAGTTTCATCCAGATATTGTTGTCTTTCCCGACCCCGACAAGCTTGTCACAATAGGTCCTCAGATGAATCCTGGGATCACCTATACCGCCAAACATCTCGAACTTGGGAGGTTTGTATCCCTTTGGTAGTTCTACATCTGGCTGTATGCATAGGTCTTCATAGTTGAAACCTTTTATTCCCTTGCCGCCTTCGACACCCTGAACTCGACTTGTCAACTTCTTGAGTTCTTCAGCCATATTCTTATTGAGTAGGTCCTTATCGGAGGATTCTGGTGTATAGGAGATTGGTTGGGTAGAGTGAGGTACGGTTTCCATGTATATGGGGTTGTTTTGGTAAGTGCCAGGTGCCTGGGTGTAGTGGTGGTCATTGGTTGAGTTTTGATGGTCAGGAATGGGTTGTGGTGTGTTATGGGGAGTGTGATAAGTGGCAGTTGGTGGATACTGAATTGGTTGATGGTGGTGTTGTGGCGGAGTTGTATTGGTAAAGGATTGAGATTTTGGGATGGGGTTGCATATTGATGCGATGTATGAGGGTTTTGTGGCTGTTAGTTTGGTGTGTTTTGGGGACGTGCTGGGTTCTTTGTGTAGATGTCAGGGACATTCAAGGTGAGGGATAAGTTTGCCAAGTTGCAGACCTGCTCAAGCTCTCCATGTAGTTCCAATATATTTTGTTCCAACCTCAAGACTATATCATTTGGGTCTGGAGTACTTTGATCGTCTGAAGTTTCTGCGTTCTCGGCATTCTCCTTTCGAATACCACTTAAGTCGTCCATTTTTGTTTTCCCTTTGCTCTTTGTGTTGCTTGGAGGAGGAGGAGGTGGAGGGCCTCTAGATCTGGTGTGATATGTTGATGATGCCAGTATGAGTGAACCAACCTTTAGGGATGGGAATAAAGAATAAAGAAAAATAAAAAGGTAAACAAGTCAGTAAGGATTCTGAGATGTTTGCAGTATTTAAACACATATTGCGAAAATGTAAATTCGCGTCCTAATTTAGGAACCTCGTTGTGCCCGAGGTAGGCCTAGCGACAAATAAATTTGGAGAATTTAGTGCCAATAATTGCCTCATTTTATTAATGTAAAAGTAAACAACCCAAAACAAAACTAAATAAGATAATGTTGCTAATGGCACTTGGCCTTATTACATTTAAAAAGAAAGCAAGTAAATCTAATTTACTTGGTCCTAAAAGGACCCTCTCTAGACTGGATGCTTTTATTGATCAACTCTCCCAGCTCGCACAGGTTCAGTAGCAGGAATGCCCTTGCAAGATTCCCTCCTTCGTTTCCTTCAGCGTTCTGGAAGTCAGTAACCATTTTCCTCATCTTCCCCTCCAATTCCATCAAGTTGTACTCCAGATATTCCAGCCTTTCACTGGATTTAGCAACTCTCTCCTTCCATTCGTTAATCATCTCCATGTCAGCCTTACACTGCGCCATATACTCAGCTTCAGATTCTCGAACTATTTTCCGCAGCTTGTTGTACTTCACCTCTGCCTCAGCAACCTCGTCTATAATCCGGTTTCCTGGCCCAATGTTGGCTCAGCGATCCCAGCTATGTTGTCCTCCAACCATGAAGGGTAAAGGTATAAGTGGACCACATGGTATCGGTCTGGCTTGATAGTATCCTTCTCCACTATAATCTTCAAGGTCCACATATGTTGTGCTTCATTCTTATACGGGATGGCGTCCCCTTGGAAATCGGCCCTAAAGTGACACATCTTAGCGACCCGAGGTATAATTTGTCTCCTTCTTGCTTGTCTCATAACCCTGAGAGGAGTGTAAGGGTATATGCCCCTCAACCCAATCAGCACCAAGTGTGGAAAATATCTAGATCTGATGATGAACTCATCGTTAGGGAACCACTCAAACATCCACTGGACCTGATCCTCGTTCAAATTTTCGAAACGTTGTACCCATCCCACAGCGTCCTCCGGTTGAGCAAACATATCTGGAATATAGTTCATTCTTTTGGGATGATGGAAGGCTATGTGATCATTCCAAGGCTTTCGCGGAAATTCTTGACAGTCTTGCCCCTTTTGGAGATGTTCCAACAACCAGATATGTAACAGCAAGTTGCAACCCTAGAAGAACCTGAACCCTTTTTGACACTGCTCTAAAGCTCGGTACATGTCTGCAACGATCATAGAGATGATAATGTATGTTTCCCCCTCGATCTCATCCATTAGAGTTTTGGTTACCATGGCCAGTCTAGTATGGATTCTATCTCCTTGGATTGTGAATACTAGCATGCCCAAGAAACACATAATAAACACGAAGACCCTACGATGAATCCAACCCAGGGAGGTGATTGAGAACTCATCATCAAAGATACGGTAAGAGCTGTTGTGACCGTATCATTCATAAAGGAACTCAAAAGGTATGTAGGAGTCCTTCAGGCATTTCAAGTTGTCATTCTTCTTCAGACCCATCATTTTCAGGAACCCCCTAGCAGTGCGATTTTCATGTGCTAACAGATTAGGGCTATCCTAAGGAAACTTGGCAAATCCTCTTATTTCCTCTAGAAGGGGAGTCATTTCTATGTTCTCAAAGCGGAACATAGACCTTTCCTTATCCCAAGACAGAGTAGCAGCCTCAATTAGCATCTTGTTTGGTTGAAGATTCAATAGAGAGGGCAAGTTTCCTAAGACTCGTTTCACATGGTTTTGATCACATAAAGGAAGATCCCTCCACCAATCTAGCAAGAGTGAGGGTATGCTACCAACCATACCGAATCTTGGGACCTCGTGCCTCAGTTTCTGCAAAACAAAGAGAGTTAGGTCATTTCCCCCTCCAAGTTCATCTATTTATACAGTAATGATTAGCATATTGGCACTTACTCCTCCAAATTAATGCACATAATCGTGGCTACGTCCGTTGGGATTATGGAAAACCCAATGGACTTTTGGACAAGGCATGTCTTAAAGGGTTATTATATGGACAACATATTAACCTGGCTAGGTTTAACCATGATGCATATATAATTCATCAGAGTAAGGCTGCTATAGAGGTCTAGACTGGGACCCTCAAGCGGACAACTCGAGGGGGAAAGGCACAGAACCGTCGAACGCACAACTGATCGACTAGTTTTATCGCAAATACGTCTTTCCGCATTTAAAGGGTGATAATATAGGAAGAGCGCAAACACTCATCAAACGTTGCTATAGGATTAATTACGCACGAGTGGAGTATGATGTTGAGCATAATTTATGTAACAATAAATAGCATGTTATCAAGTATTTGCACGTAAAAAATAATAAATGCGGTATTTAAATAATTGAAAGACGGTTATAGAAAAGAAAACAAAGAGACAAGTTAGTTTCAGGAATAAAAGAATCATAAATGCTTGAAAATAGACAGCTAAATTCAATTAAGGGGAAAAGGTACGTGGGATAAAGCATGCTTGGACTAATTCATAAAAGATAATTTCGTTATGGTAAGAGCCTAAAAATATCCCCAGCAGAGTCGGCATGCTGTCGCACCCCTTTTTTTCTCTTTTCGGTGGGGAAGTCCGGATTTCGACATTCATGGGGGAAATAACTCGTTTACTTTTGGGAATTGGGTATTTGAAGAGTCGCCACCTAACGGATTATGGCGCATTATGGCACCTTAGAGTGATTAACTCATGGACTAGCTTGCATTACCAGAGATTAGGGTAAGGGCTCGAAATAACCTTGAGGGAAAAGTGTTAGGCACCCCTCGCGGTCCACAACAGTGCGTCCCGGCTGAACTTAAACTATGTGAATTAGTCATGTTAACAAATAAACAGTTTTAACACATATTTGCAAATAAAGGCATGTTTTTGACATTCTAAGTACATGTATAATTCAATTAATGAAAGTAAGGGAAAAGGGTTTGAACAATTTGCACATATGTAAAGAAAGTAAATTCATTTAAACAACGGGAGTTGGGAAAAGGGTCCTAGGTTGGTTAGCCTACAGGATCATACCCACACAATGCTCGGTAATCACTCCTCAATGAGGGGCTACACGTGACATTAGCGCGTAGTCATCATATCCTTACTACCCAATTCCCTCCTCTTTGGTCATAGCCTAAAGCGTTCTAGCAACCTTGAAAGATATTCTATGCGCGCACCACCCGTCCCTTCCTTGTAGCCCTGGAGGTATTTAGGACCTCTAATTTAGGTAGTTCTAGACCATCCTAAAGTACTTAAAGGAGAAAAATCTAGGCGTCAGTCAAAACAGTTAGGACTGCATTAAAGATAACAATTAAAGGCTCACATTTACCTCCACAAACATAACAAGTAAGTGCACGTCTCAAATAACAGTTTCAAATATTTAAGAGAAAACCTTAGAACATGATATCTAGGTGAGCAGAGATTATACAGTATTGAGATAGGACCAAGTGTCAAAGACCTATTCAACTTGCCTACTAATTTTAAATTTGTTTGAATGTGATCAGTCACAGATAACAGAACATAGTTTTACAGTCGCGGGATTTTTTAAGCGCCCTACAGGCTTGCCTAGGCGTATAATAGTGATGTCCTATGAACGTGGTATCTATTATTGATTAGGAAGGTAGTAAATTAGTAAACAATTTTAAACGGGTAATTTGGATCCTATAGGCATGCTTTCTAGTGATATTGATTGACACGAAAAGAGTAGGTTATTTAGTTAAACTGATTCAGAACTTACCAGTGTAAGCTTAGAGTTAAATAGATTTTAGGTCTAACTTAACTGGTTTTAGATCCTATAGGCATGATTTCTATTTAAACGTAATGTGAAGCAAGCAGGATTTATATGATCAAAGCGAAATCCCTATAGGCATGATTTCTATTAAAACCGATTTTATTCCTATAGGCATGATTTCTAAGGAGACAAATTTGAATACATGCTATAATGGAAACTGAACTTCAATTACTTTACACCTTATAGGCATGATATCTAATTATAAAGCTAATTTAGATCCTATAGGCATGGCTTCTAATTGTGTGAAAGTAAAGCATGCAGAATTTATTAAACCAAAGCAGATCCTATAGGCATATTATCTAACAAATACATTTGGATCGAAATAGACCCCATAAGCATGTTATCTACCCGATTTTACCCACAATATGCAACTACCCACTTTTTTTCACTAATCACCCCAATGTTCGTTTACAATAATTATTACAGACTAAGAACTGAATATAAATTACATAAATAAAATAGAAGCTAAGCTATAGGGAGCCTGAAGCAGACCCAAAATAGTCATGGTGTACCAAGCCCTTACTGGTCTCAAATGCCCAAAGTTCCATAGCCCAATTCATGTCTAGGTGTGTCAAATTTCCCTAAGGACCTCAAGGATCCCGGGCAGTGCTCACACCCAGACTTTCCTCAAACAAAGACTAATTATGTGCAGTGTGGAAGTGTCAGCCTTGATATGCCAGAGTTCAGAGAGATCTCAATGGTCTCAAAGTAGTACACATATCAGAGGGGCATGACTTAGTAATCTAAGAGTAATGTGAGAGTGCATAATGATTTGAAAGAGTTTGGTAGGCAGTAGCAAGAGGGTCTTAGGAATGAAAAAGGATTTTCTGAAACCAACACATAGTTAGGGTGGGAAATAGTTTGAGAAAACATGAAGAATATTTTTTGGGATCAGAGAGCAAGTCACAGAACATACAGTTGTCACACCTCCTTTTTCCGCCCTCGCGGGGGTACAGGGTTTTTTTCCAATTAAAGGAGTCGAAACGGGATTTGTTTATTTATTTCAGAGTCGCCACTTGGGAGATTTAGGGTGTCCCAAGTCACCAGTTTAATCCCGAATCGAGGAAAAGAATGACTCTGTATTACAGTCCGCGAACCAGAAATCCGGATAAGGAATTCTGTTAACCCGGGAGAAGGTGTTAGGCATTCCCGAGTTCCGTGGTTCTAGCACGGTCGCTCAACTGTTATATTTGGCTTGATTATCTGATATAATACGTATTATAAACTTATGTGCAAATTTATCCCTTAGCCGCTTTTATTATTATTATTATTATTTATTGTTATTATTTTACGAAGAATTGCAACATCGTGAAAACGTATTTCAAATCACGTCGCAATCAATGCACCCGTGATTATCGACACATTTCGACTCCGTTGAGATTTAGATTTGGGTTACATAAATGCACACCCGTATTTAAGAAAATAACATTATTAAATACGCGCCTAGAGCGACTAGCGTATCATTATTTTGGGTAGGGCCGTAAAATTTGCTAAAACGGCTCCTCCCTAATTCTAAGCGATTAAATGTACATTTATTGAGGGCCCCGCAATCTATACATTTCATTAAGCGAGGCTCATCTCATTTATTTTAAATGGACAAATCTTAAAACGACTACATTTTTCTATAAAAATTAGTCTCTAAAATAAAGAAAGAAAATCCTAATTAATTACTAGCTTTTTATTATTTTAAGAAGACATGACATGCTAATTGCTTGATTAATACAAATATTGATGAAAAAGGAATTTTACTCTTAATTTCGAAATTATAAATAAAATAAAAATTCAACAACTAATATTCAAAATAAACAAATATAGCTAGATTAAAACTCAGCATTGTTATTTTAAAAAAAAAATATTATTGAGATTAATCATTCACAATCATTTGAAAACTAGATTTAACCGTAATTACTAAAGCTTATTAGAAAGTTTATTGGACTTAAACGTTCTTTTAATCTTGCTTAAGCTCAAGTCATGCCTTAATGCCTAATTTACGATGTTTAATTTAAATTCGTGTCTTAGCTAAATTTAGCTACTTGTTCATGATCAACCTATAATCTTGAAGCCTTCATAACTAGTGAATTAACCTATTTTGCCGAACTGATTTATTACAGACTAACGTATGATATTATTTTCTTATTCCAGTTATTATTTAGTAATTCATGAAATAGCTTAAATACAATCAACAAAAGGAACAAAGAAAAAAAAACGAAATTAAAACTTCAAATTTCCATTCTTCATATGTATTCACGCTTCATATTTCGGATTACAATAAACAGCTTTTCAGTTGTGTACCTGAAATTGGAAGCAAAAGAAAATGAATATGAGAATCAGCAGCAACAGTAAAATCAGTACAACACAGCAACAATAGCCCAGCAACAGTAACAACCCAGTAACAGACCGGTGGAGTAGTAATCCAAAAAAAACAAAAGCTTCCAGCTTTTATGAAACAACAATTAATTCTGATTTCAAACAACAAAAGTGTTACAACCCATATCCACATGTGTTAGTTCATGCCATATATTAGTTAACATAAATCCAAGAAGGAATTATCTTTGAGATTATAAGAAGTCAATCATATTGGTCTTAAGTGATACAAGAGTGTATAAGGGTGATTAACCAGTATTAGAAGTTAAACGAATCAAGGATATTGTAACTCGTATTTTCAGGTAATCTAGCGGTGCTTAATACACTCAAGAGGTCATTTATTAAGGTATTTTAATCATATAATATCCGTATCATACTTATGAACGTAGTTTTCAGGAGTTGAAGAATCGATTGACATCTGCACCAGTGCTCACTCTTCCTGAAGGAACAGAAGGTTATGTGGTATATTGTGATGCCTCAGGTATAGGTTTGGGGTGCGTATTGATGCAGTGTGGGAATGTGATTGCTTATGCATCAAGACAATTGAAGAAGCATGAAAAGAATTATCCAACCCATGATTTGGAATTGGCTGCAGTAATATATGCTTTGAAGATATGGCGGCACTACTTATACGGCGTCCATGTTGACATCTACACAGATCACAAGAGTTTACAATACATCTTCAAGCAGAAAGAGTTGAATTTGAGGCAGCGTAGGTGGCTTGAATTATTGAAAGACTACGACGTCGAGATATTGTATCATCCCGGTAAAGCCAATGTTGTGGCAGACGCTCTCAGCCGTAAATCAATGGGAAGCTTAGTACATATTGAGGCAGGTAGATGGGGGTTGATTAAAGAGCTTCATCAGCTAGCCAATATGAGAATCAGATTGTTAGACTCTGATGACGGAGGTGTTACTGTACAGAATACATCAGAATCATCTTTGGTAGCCGAGGTAAAAGCACGACAATATGAAGATCCTATCTTAGTACGATTAAGAGAAAGCATTCAACAGTGTAAAAGTATGGCTTTTAGGATCGGAAAAGATGGGGCACTGAGATACCAGAGCCGATTGTGTGTGCCTAATGTGGCAGGGTTGCGAGAGAAGATTATGAATGAGATTCATCAATCCCGATATTCCATCCATCCCGGCTCGACAAAGATGTATCATGATGTCAAGGAGCAATATTGGTGGGATAATATGAAGAAGTCTATTGCAGAATTTGTAGCCCAGTGTCCCAATTGTCAACAAGTAAAGATAGAACATCAGAAACCCGGTGGATTGCTTCAAAATATAGAGATTCCGACCTGGAAGTGGGAGGTGATTAATATGGACTTCATTATTGGATTACCTCGCTCTTATCATAAGTTTGACTCCATCTGGGTGATAATTGATCGAATTACAAAATGTGCCCATTTTCTGTCAGTGAAGACAACTTACACGGCTGAAGATTATGCGAAGTTGTATATCAAGGAGATTGTTAGGCTTCATGGTGTGCCCATATCTATTATATCAGACCGAGGAGCTCAATTTACGACTAACTTTTGGAGGTCTTTCCAGAAGGGTTTAGGCACACAGATAAATCTCAGCACTGCATTTCATCCGTAGACTGATGGACAGGCTGAACGTACCATTCAGACACTGGAAGATATGCTACGAGCATGTGTTCTAGATTTTAAGGGGAATTGGGATGATCATATTCCACTCATAGAATTCGCCTATAACAATAGCTACCATTCCAGTATTAAAATGGCTCCATATAAGGCACTATACGGGAGGAGATGTAGATCACCAGTTGGATGGTTCGAAGTCGGTGAAACAGAATTATTTGGGCCAGATTTGATTCACCAAGCTATTGAGAAGGTGAAAGTGATACAGGAGCGATTGAGGACGGCACAAAGCAGGCAAAAATCTTATTCTGATGTCCGACGTTGTGATCTAGAGTTTGAGGTTGGTGATTGGGTTTTCCTGAGGATCTCACCAATGAAGGGTATTATGCGTTTTGGGAAGAAAGGTAAGCTGAGTCCAAGGTATATCGGGCCGTATAAAATTCTTCGACGGATTGGACAGGTTGCTTATGAGTTAGAATTGCCATCTGAATTGGAATTTGTCCACCCGGTATTCCATGTATCTATGTTGAGAAAATGTATTGGAGACCCTTCTCGAGTCGTCCCTATCAAAGATGTACAAGTTACAGAGGACCTATCATATGAAGAAGTGCCAGTGGCGATATTAGATCGGCAAGTCCGCAAGCTGAGAACAAAAGATGTAGCTTCCGTCAAAGTATTGTGGAGGAACAAAAATATGGAAGAAATGACATGGGAAGCAGAAAAGGAGATGAAGTCAAAATACCCTTACTTATTCCAGAATGAAGATAACAAGGATGCTGGTGGAAGACAGGATACATTGGAAGAAGAAACGGCTCTATGAGGTAAGCAATAATTTGAGAATACTCCTCCTTAATACAAAATGATGATATGTAGATAATGTAAATACGCATAATGCTTTGTGTAGACTTGTGAAACCATATGTTGGGCTTAATTACTTGCAAGTTTTTCTAGTGACCATTTTATAGGGGAAAATTGATCGGAAATTTCCATTGGAATCCACGATGATTTAAACTCCCCATAAACCCTTACATTCGAGGACGAATGTTCCTAAGGGGGAGGGTGTTACAACCCATATCCACATGTGTTAGTTCATGCCATATATTAGTTAACATAAATCCAAGAAGGAATTATCTTTGAGATTATAAGAAGTCAATCCTATTGGTCTTAAGTGATACAAGAGTGTATAAGGGTGATTAACCAGTATTAGAAGTTAAACGAATCAAGGATGTTGTAACTCGTATTTTCAGGTAATCTAGCGGTGCTTAATACACTCAAGAGGTCATTTATTAAGGTATTTTAATCATATAATATCCGTATCATAAGTCTTGAAGTCAAACGAGTTATGAAACAAAAGTCGACAAAAGTTGTCGCAACTTAGGTTCATAATTTTACTTAAACATTAGGTCAAATGTTTCTAATCTTTTCTCATAATTTACAAGGAATTACGGGGTGATATACCCACCAAATTAAAAATCTATGAGTTTAGTTTCCAACGCATTAAACCGTTCATCGATACGATCTCGGAGTAGAGAGATATTCGCGTTTTCGCGAGACTGCGCCAAGCACCTCTCTATGGGGCCCACTAAGTCGGTTTAAGATATTTGGACCTATATAGGATGACTACAACCCGTTTTAAGTCATTTATTTTCACTATTTTCAGACCTTAGAACCCTAGGAACATCCTCTCAAGGTTCTCTCAAGATTCAAGACCCAAAAAAGGGCAAACAACACAAATCAAGTGTCGGGAATTCCGTGGCGCTAGTAAGTCTCTTGTTCTTCTTGTTGTTGCTCATTTTTGTGTCGTTCCAGCCCGTGTGGGAGGTTGTTTTAAAGGGTTTATGTTCTGTAAATACTCAATCATGTTCTTAATATCAATCCTAGGTGATTTCAAGCCTTCTAAAGTGATTCTAGTGCCGAAAAACACTAATTGATCGCTAGTTTCGTTTTTTTTGTTGTGTGGCAGCATTGGAGGGATATTTCATGGAAATTTAAGGTCAAATTGGAGTTGTTCTTTCTGTATAAAGGTAATGAACCTCTTACTCTATATGTATTTAAGATTATCCAAGTTGCAGCTAAGCCATTGAAGCTAGAACTTGTGAGATATATATCGAAAGGCTTGGTAGTAATGTTATTGTTTTGTGGACTGTTTTGCGTTGTTGTTGGGCTGCATATTTTACTACTATCTTGTGGAGTTATGGAGGAGGAAGGGTGTGGAGAAACACCATATATATGTAGGGTTATGGGCTGATAGTTATTCGTAACATTTCCAGGTTGTTTGACACGACTACGGTGGTCGTCGTATGTATGGAGTGATTAGGCTGTGTGTGGACTATTTTGGGAGGCTCAATATGTTTATTATTGATGTTGTTTGGGCTGTTTGGTGACTGTTTTGAATGGTGTGAGGTCATATATATAGGGGAGGTGCTGTCCGTTTCATCGTAAAATAGGTTGTGGTCGATACATAATAGTTATAACGCTTAAATGATAACGATAGTATCGTTTCTCTTATTGTAGACTAAGGAGTTTTGACAATTGCATAGCTTGAGATTGGGGCAGTATATACAAGGTATGTGAGGATATCCCTTTCCTTCTTTTGCACGACTCCGATTGTACATAATGTAATGAACGAGCTTCCAAAGATACTCTACTCTTAGAAGCTAGCAGTACTTACATTGTTTTGCCTCTTATGGAACGATTGATGTTAATGTTGCTTCTCTTATTCTTATGTTATCAATGTTATTGGTACTTCCTGATTCTTATAAGGTTCATAGTGAAGAGTTAGTCCTAATAACGTGTACAGAGGATACCGACCTTACGTCACTCCGAAAGGTTTAGAATGTGATTCCATGAGTCGAGCATGCATTATATATATGTATCTATTTTACTCTACCGAGCCACGCTATAGTTGGCCGGGTACGGCACCTATTGTGCAACCACTGATCAGTTGGGTTTTACCGAGCTCCACGTGGCCGGGTACGATTCTACCGAGCCTATTATGGCCGGGTACGATATGATGATGATGATGCCCACAGAGGCGAATGCTTTAAAGGTTTATGTATTTATACATATGTATCATGTATTTCATGTAAGTAGCCCTCAGAGGTACTAAGATGTTACAGGTGGTATATTCTTTATCCTTGCTTACATTACTGATCGTATTTATGGTTCCTTGCCTTACATACTCAGTACTTTATTCGTACTGACGTCCTTTTATTTGTGGACGCTGCATGTCGTGCTGCAGGTCCTGATAGACAGGCAGGTGTAGCTCCCCCACCACAGTAGACTGTCCAGTTCAGCGGTGATTGGCGAGATCCCTTCTCCGGACTTGCCTTGGTCTTGGTATGCAATTTTTGTTATAGACATTATGGGTATGTCGGGGCCCTGTTCCGGCTATGTTGCAACACTTATGTTCTGTTAGAGGCTCATAGACAGGTGTCGTCTCATGTATAGTTTGGTATGCCTTGTCGGCTAGTTTTTGTTGTATAGTCTTTCATAGTAGCGAGGTAGCTCATACCTTATACGTAGTTTCTTGATTGTCTGGTCATCCCCTGCTATGTATGTTCATGCCGTCATATTTTATTGCTGGTTGTCCATGATCTAGGTCTACCATTTATATTGATCTCGTCAGCCTTAAAAGATAATAATGAAGGTTAGATGAAATGTACGTTGGTGCTCGGCAAGTGTGGTCGGGTGCTAGTCATGGCCCTTCAGTTTGGGTCGTGACAAACTTGGTATCAGAGCAAGTCTGTCCTAGGGGTTGTCTATGAGCCGTGTCTAGTAGAGTCTTGATTATGGATGTGTAGCGCGCCACATTTATAATCAGGAGGCTACATGACATCTAGGGTTGTTACCTTCTTCCTGAATCTAGATCGTGCGTAGAGTTGAGTCGTAAGTGTTTGTCTCTAATATTCACCTTGTTTTTTTCAGTGATGCCTTCGACTAGGAAGCAAACGATTAGTAGACGGCTTGATACAGCAGCGGGAGAGGGTACCAGTCAGGTGCTCCAAGTCAGAGCAGGACAAAGTGAGGCTCAAAGTGAGATGCCCTCTCATACCTCATCTACTCCATCTCCTCCAGAGGATATTAGAAGGCACCCAGCGCCTCCAGTTCCTCCGTCTGGCACTCCAGACCAGGATATGCAGAGTGCTTTGCAGTTATTGACTAGCTTGGTAGCTGCTCAGGATCAGAGGCAGAATACAGGTGCTGCTGAGAAACCAGTTAGTACAAGAGTTCGTGATTTTATTAATTTAGACCCTCCAGTGTTTACCGGATCAGACCCCAAGGAGGACCCACAGACTTTTATTGACCAGGTTCATCGTACACTTCGGGTTATGCATGTTAGTGATACAGAGGCAGTAGAGTTGGCTTCTTATCGGTTACGGGATTTAGCGGTTTTCTGGTATGATAGTTGGGAGAGATCCAGGGGTCCGAACCCTCCTCCAGCTGTGTGGAAGGAATTTTCTGAGGCCTTTCTTCGTCACTACTTGCCAGTTGAGATACGACGAGCTAGAGCTGATAAGTTCTTGAACCTTAGACAAGGTAATATGAGTGTGCGAGAGTACAGTATGCAGTTTGATTCTTTGGCAAGGTATGCTCCCCATATGGTGGCCGAGATGAGTGATAGGGTGCATATGTTCGTGAATGGGTTGGGACCACATCTAATAAATGAGTGTACGACAGCCTCCTTGGTGGAGGGCATGGATATTTCCCGTATTCAAGCTTATGCCCAGACCCTAGAGGATCGTAAGCGCCAGCAAAGGGCAGTTAGGGAGCAGGATAGAGGCCAGCATAAGAGGGCGAGATTTGCAGGGTATTCTGATGACTTCAGAGGCCACATCAGGCCACAGTTTTCGAGGAGTTCGGCGCCACCTGTAGCTAGTGCTCCTCCACAGTTTCAGAGGCCTCGATATGATCGATCCTATTCTGGTCCAGGTCAGAGTTCGCGGGCATCTGGCTCGCAACATCACAGGGATACTAGTCAGATGAGACCCCCAACACCACATTGTGATCAGTGCGGCAAGGCCCACTTTGGACTGTGTCGTCGAGGTTCTGATGCATTCTATTCGTGCGGGCAGCCTGGCCATATGATGCGGGATTGTCCTAATAGAGGAGGTGATGGTATGGCTCAGCCGGCTGGATCTGTGTCTGGTTCTTCCTCATCAGTTCGACCTCCAGCACGGGGTTTTCAGCAGTCGACAGGTCGTGGTAGGGGTAGAGGTGCAGTGCCGAGTTCGAGTGGTGCTCAAAATCGAACCTATGCTCTAGTAGGTCGACAGGATCTCGAGTCATCTCCAGATGTTGTTACAGGTATTATATCTATATTTTCTTATGATGTATATGCGCTGATTGATCCGGGATCTACATTATCATATGTTACACCCTTTGTGGCTAATAAGTTTGGCATTGAACCTGAATTGATAAGTAAACCCCTCGCGGTATCTACTCCGATAGGAGATTCTGTGATTGCTAGAAGGGTATATAGAGGTTGCACTGTGATGATTTGTAGTCGTCAAACCTCGGCAAATTTATTTGAGTTAGAAATGGTTGATTTTGATGTGATAATGGGAATGGACTGGTTGGCCTCATGCTATGCAAATGTTGACTGTCGTACGAAGATGGTTAGGTTCCAATTTCCAGGTGAACCCGTCATTGAATGGAAAGGGAACATTGCTACACCGAAAGGTAGGTTTATTTCCTATCTTAAGGCAAGGAAAATGATCTCAAAAGGTTACATTTATCATCTCGTTCGCGTTAGGGATGCGGAGGCGAAACCACCTACTTTACAATCAATCCATGTGGTCAACGAATTCCCAGATGTTTTCCCAGATGAACTCCCAGGACTTCCTCCTGAAAGGGAGATTGAGTTTAGCATTGATGTGTTGCCTGACACTCAACCGATCTCTATTCCTCCATACAGAATGGCCCCGGCAGAGTTGCGAGAGTTGAAGGTGCAGTTGAAGGACTTGCTAGATAAGGGCTTTATTAGGCCTAGCACTTCACCTTGGGGTGCACCAGTCCTATTTGTGCGGAAGAAAGACGGGTCGTTACGGATGTGTATCGACTATCGACAGTTGAATAAGTCTACTATAAAGAACAAGTATCCACTTCCAAGAATTGATGACTTGTTTGACCAACTCCAGGGTGCCAAGTATTTCTCTAAGATTGATTTACGTTCAGGGTATCATCAGGTGAGGGTTAGGGAGAAGGATATTCCAAAGACGGCCTTCCGGACAAGATATGGGCACTTTGAGTTCTTGGTGATGTCGTTCGGGCTAACAAATGCCCCAGCAGCTTTTATGGATCTCATGAATACTATATTCAGGCCCTATCTTGATGTGTTCGTGATTGTATTCATTGATGACATTCTAGTGTATTCTCGTTCGGAGGTGGAACATGCGGGCCACTTGCGGATAGTATTACAGACGCTTCAGGATCGTAAGTTATATGCTAAGCTCTCCAAATGTGAATTCTGGCTGAACTCAGTAGCATTCCTTGGCCATGTGATATCTGATGAGGGTATTAGTGTCGACACTCAGAAGATCGATGCAGTAAAGAATTGGCCGAGACCTACAACACCATCAGAAGTCCGCAGCTTCCTAGGGCTAGCAGGATATTATAGGCGGTTTGTAGAAGGATTTTCCTCTATATCATCACCATTGACTAAGTTAACACAAAAAGCTACCAAATTCCAGTGGTCTGACACTTATGAACGTAGTTTTCAGGAGTTGAAGAATCGATTGACATCTGCACCAGTGCTCACTCTTCCTGAAGGAACAGAAGGTTATGTGGTATATTGTGATGCCTCAGGTATAGGTTTGGGGTGCGTATTGATGCAGTGTGGGAATGTGATTGCTTATGCATCAAGACAATTGAAGAAGCATGAAAAGAATTATCCAACCCATGATTTGGAATTGGCTGCAGTAATATATGCTTTGAAGATATGGCGGCACTACTTATACGGCGTCCATGTTGACATCTACACAGATCACAAGAGTTTACAATACATCTTCAAGCAGAAAGAGTTGAATTTGAGGCAGCGTAGGTGGCTTGAATTATTGAAAGACTACGACGTCGAGATATTGTATCATCCCGGTAAAGCCAATGTTGTGGCAGACGCTCTCAGCCGTAAATCAATGGGAAGCTTAGTACATATTGAGGCAGGTAGATGGGGGTTGATTAAAGAGCTTCATCAGCTAGCCAATATGAGAATCAGATTGTTAGACTCTGATGACGGAGGTGTTACTGTACAGAATACATCAGAATCATCTTTGGTAGCCGAGGTAAAAGCACGACAATATGAAGATCCTATCTTAGTACGATTAAGAGAAAGCATTCAACAGTGTAAAAGTATGGCTTTTAGGATCGGAAAAGATGGGGCACTGAGATACCAGAGCCGATTGTGTGTGCCTAATGTGGCAGGGTTGCGAGAGAAGATTATGAATGAGATTCATCAATCCCGATATTCCATCCATCCCGGCTCGACAAAGATGTATCATGATGTCAAGGAGCAATATTGGTGGGATAATATGAAGAAGTCTATTGCAGAATTTGTAGCCCAGTGTCCCAATTGTCAACAAGTAAAGATAGAACATCAGAAACCCGGTGGATTGCTTCAAAATATAGAGATTCCGACCTGGAAGTGGGAGGTGATTAATATGGACTTCATTATTGGATTACCTCGCTCTTATCATAAGTTTGACTCCATCTGGGTGATAATTGATCGAATTACAAAATGTGCCCATTTTCTGTCAGTGAAGACAACTTACACGGCTGAAGATTATGCGAAGTTGTATATCAAGGAGATTGTTAGGCTTCATGGTGTGCCCATATCTATTATATCAGACCGAGGAGCTCAATTTACGACTAACTTTTGGAGGTCTTTCCAGAAGGGTTTAGGCACACAGATAAATCTCAGCACTGCATTTCATCCGTAGACTGATGGACAGGCTGAACGTACCATTCAGACACTGGAAGATATGCTACGAGCATGTGTTCTAGATTTTAAGGGGAATTGGGATGATCATATTCCACTCATAGAATTCGCCTATAACAATAGCTACCATTCCAGTATTAAAATGGCTCCATATAAGGCACTATACGGGAGGAGATGTAGATCACCAGTTGGATGGTTCGAAGTCGGTGAAACAGAATTATTTGGGCCAGATTTGATTCACCAAGCTATTGAGAAGGTGAAAGTGATACAGGAGCGATTGAGGACGGCACAAAGCAGGCAAAAATCTTATTCTGATGTCCGACGTTGTGATCTAGAGTTTGAGGTTGGTGATTGGGTTTTCCTGAGGATCTCACCAATGAAGGGTATTATGCGTTTTGGGAAGAAAGGTAAGCTGAGTCCAAGGTATATCGGGCCGTATAAAATTCTTCGACGGATTGGACAGGTTGCTTATGAGTTAGAATTGCCATCTGAATTGGAATTTGTCCACCCGGTATTCCATGTATCTATGTTGAGAAAATGTATTGGAGACCCTTCTCGAGTCGTCCCTATCAAAGATGTACAAGTTACAGAGGACCTATCATATGAAGAAGTGCCAGTGGCGATATTAGATCGGCAAGTCCGCAAGCTGAGAACAAAAGATGTAGCTTCCGTCAAAGTATTGTGGAGGAACAAAAATATGGAAGAAATGACATGGGAAGCAGAAAAGGAGATGAAGTCAAAATACCCTTACTTATTCCAGAATGAAGATAACAAGGATGCTGGTGGAAGACAGGATACATTGGAAGAAGAAACGGCTCTATGAGGTAAGCAATAATTTGAGAATACTCCTCCTTAATACAAAATGATGATATGTAGATAATGTAAATACGCATAATGCTTTGTGTAGACTTGTGAAACCATATGTTGGGCTTAATTACTTGCAAGTTTTTCTAGTGACCATTTTATAGGGGAAAATTGATCGGAAATTTCCATTGGAATCCACGATGATTTAAACTCCCCATAAACCCTTACATTCGAGGACGAATGTTCCTAAGGGGGAGGGTGTTACAACCCATATCCACATGTGTTAGTTCATGCCATATATTAGTTAACATAAATCCAAGAAGGAATTATCTTTGAGATTATAAGAAGTCAATCCTATTGGTCTTAAGTGATACAAGAGTGTATAAGGGTGATTAACCAGTATTAGAAGTTAAACGAATCAAGGATGTTGTAACTCGTATTTTCAGGTAATCTAGCGGTGCTTAATACACTCAAGAGGTCATTTATTAAGGTATTTTAATCATATAATATCCGTATCATAAGTCTTGAAGTCAAACGAGTTATGAAACAAAAGTCGACAAAAGTTGTCGCAACTTAGGTTCATAATTTTACTTAAACATTAGGTCAAATGTTTCTAATCTTTTCTCATAATTTACAAGGAATTACGGGGTGATATACCCACCAAATTAAAAATCTATGAGTTTAGTTTCCAACGCATTAAACCGTTCATCGATACGATCTCGGAGTAGAGAGATATTCGCGTTTTCGCGAGACTGCGCCAAGCACCTCTCTATGGGGCCCACTAAGTCGGTTTAAGATATTTGGACCTATATAGGATGACTACAACCCGTTTTAAGTCATTTATTTTCACTATTTTCAGACCTTAGAACCCTAGGAACATCCTCTCAAGGTTCTCTCAAGATTCAAGACCCAAAAAAGGGCAAACAACACAAATCAAGTGTCGGGAATTCCGTGGCGCTAGTAAGTCTCTTGTTCTTCTTGTTGTTGCTCATTTTTGTGTCGTTTCAGCCCGTGTGGGAGGTTGTTTTAAAGGGTTTATGTTCTGTAAATACTCAATCATGTTCTTAATATCAATCCTAGGTGATTTCAAGCCTTCTAAAGTGATTCTAGTGCCGAAAAACACTAATTGATCGCTAGTTTCGTTTTTTTTGTTGTGTGGCAGCATTGGAGGGATATTTCATGGAAATTTAAGGTCAAATTGGAGTTTTTCTTTCTGTATAAAGGTAATGAACCTCTTACTCTATATGTATTTAAGATTATCCAAGTTGCAGCTAAGCCATTGAAGCTAGAACTTGTGAGATATATATCGAAAGGCTTGGTAGTAATGTTATTATTTTGTGGACTGTTTTGCGTTGTTGTTGGGCTGCATATTTTACTACTATCTTGTGGAGTTATGGAGGAGGAAGGGTGTGGAGAAACACCATATATATGTAGGGTTATGGGCTGATAGTTATTCGTAACATTTCCAGGTTGTTTGACACGACTACGGTGGTCGTCGTATGTATGGAGTGATTAGGCTGTGTGTGGACTATTTTGGGAGGCTCAATATGTTTATTATTGATGTTGTTTGGGCTGTTTGGTGACTGTTTTGAATGGTGTGAGGTCATATATATAGGGGAGGTGCTGTCCGTTTCATCGTAAAATAGGTTGTGGTCGATACATAATAGTTATAACGCTTAAATGATAACGATAGTATCGTTTCTCTTATTGTAGACTAAGGAGTTTTGACAATTGCATAGCTTGAGATTGGGGCAGTATATACAAGGTATGTGAGGCTATCCTTTTCCTTCTTTTGCACGACTCTGATTGTACATAATGTAATGAACGAGCTTCCAAAGATACTCTACTCTTAGAAGCTAGCAGTACTTACATTGTTTTGCCTCTTATGGAACGATTGATGTTAATGTTGCTTCTCTTATTCTTATGTTATCAATGTTATTGGTACTTCCTGATTCTTATAAGGTTCATAGTGAAGAGTTAGTCCTAATAACGTGTACAGAGGATACCGACCTTACGTCACTCCGAAAGGTTTAGAATGTGATTCCATGAGTCGAGCATGCATTATATATATGTATCTATTTTACTCTACTGAGCCACGCTATAGTTGGCCGGGTACGGCACCTATTGTGCAACCACTGATCAGTTGGGTTTTACCGAGCTCCACGTGGCCGGGTACGATTCTACCGAGCCTATTATGGCCGGGTACGATATGATGATGATGATGCCCACAGAGGCTGCTTTAAAGGTTTATGTATTTATACATATGTATCATGCATTTCATGTAAGTAGCCCTCAGAGGTACTAAGATGTTACATGTGGTATATTCTTTATCCTTGCTTACATTACTGATCGTATTTATGGTTCCTTGCCTTACATACTCAGTACTTTATTCGTACTGACGTCCTTTTATTTGTGGACGCTGCATGTCGTGCTGCAGGTCCTGATAGACAGGCAGGTGCAGCTCCCCACCACAGTAGACTGTCCAGTTCAGCGGTGATTGGCGAGATCCCTTCTCCGGACTTGCCTTGGTCTTGGTATGCAATTTTTGTTATAGACATTATGGGTATGTCGGGGCCCTGTTCCGGCTATGTTGCAACACTTATGTTCTGTTAGAGGCTCATAGACAGGTGTCGTCTCATGTATAGTTTGGTATGCCTTGTCGGCTAGTTTTTGTTGTATAGTCTTTCATAGTAGCGAGGTAGCTCATACCTTATACGTAGTTTCTTGATTGTCTGGTCATCCCCTGCTATGTATGTTCATGCCGTCATATTTTATTGCTGGTTGTCCATGATCTAGGTCTACCATTTATATTGATCTCGTCGGCCTTAAAAGATAATAATGAAGGTTAGATGAAATGTACGTTGATGCTCGGCAAGTGTGGTCGGGTGCTAGTCATGGCCCTTCAGTTTGGGTCGTGACAAAAAGAAAACAGAATATTTTTTTTTAGTTTTTTTTATATTTGAAAGCTTAAATATTTTTCGGAATTTTCTATCTCTTAAATGTTCAGCCCTTTTCTCTCTCTTATTTTCAGATTTGTTTTTCTCTCCCGTTTTTTTCTGTCTGTGTATATCTATATCTGATTTCAAGACTTCTACTTATATCTCATCCCATAAATCTTTTAATCAATTAAAATCAACCCATTTTCTCTACCAAACCCATTATCTTCCCACTCATCCCCATTATATTAAATAAACATATCATACCACCCCATTTCATTTTGTCCCCCATGCCTAACATAAAATAATGCAAGATTCTCCCTTTAAATTAAATCTTGTCCCCCCTTTATATTAAATAACCATATCACAACCCACCCCATTTAATTTTGTCCCCCATCCTTCATATAAACAATTACAAAATGTACAATTCCTAAACTACCCCTCTGACCCTATTGCAAATTACTATTTTACCCCCGAAAGTACTATAAATTACCATACTACCCATCAGCTATAACACATCAATTAATCAAACTTAACCAAAATATAGACAATATGATCAATTTCTAACAATGTTCAAACAACAATATGAACACGGATGAACATCATAACAACAATATCACATGAACACGATTTTAACAACATTTCAACAACAAATCACATGAACACAAATTAAACAACAAAGAACAACTAAAATTTGATTGAACAATATTTTAGCAACAAACAATCCTATTTTCGGATTCAACAACTACAACAAACAAGTATATTTAGATTTCTAACTTCAATCATATTGAACTTAAAATCAATTCTAACAACATTACAACCAACAATTCCTATATTAAACTTTATGAGACAAATTCAAGAAATAATCACAAATGGTAAACAAGAAATCAAGCTATACAAATTTCGGATTCAAGAACAATCAAACAAAGTATGAACATGAATTAAATCTATTTTAAACAACAAACATGATGGATTTAAACGATTAAACCAACATATTTCTCTAACACAACTAAATTCTTTAAACAAATAACAAGATCGACGAAGAAACAATTATGAACTTAAACTTGAACCTAACAATATTAACAATTTCTAACAATACATAAACACATGAAACAAATTGAAGAAATATTTAATTAAATTTCAATTTGTATCTAACAAACATCAAACTAACAAATATTCACTTAAAAAATAATACAAACATGACATGAATATAAAAACAACTAATTAAACTTCTATTTTGAAATCTGAAAATTAATTTAACAAACAACATGAACACACTAGAAAATTATTTCAATGATGAACAACGAACAAAACAAGGATTAAATCATTTAACGATTTTGGATCCGGAAAATATCAAACAAAAATATGGACAAAAATAAAACTCAAAAACTACTAACCGGATCGAAACGACGAACAACGACCAAACAAACAACGAACTTGACGATGAACTCACGACGTACAGGATCTTGACTCGACGAAAAACCCTCGACCTTTGACAAACCGAAGAAGACGAAGGGAAGATGAAGCATTGTCCGGCAGCCCAATGGCGAAGAACAACGCAGCAGCTGTTTGGGACGACGAAGAAGAAAGCAGAAGTAGCTGAAACACAGCGGGGAAGCAGCCATAGTCGAGCAAACTCGAGCTTCAATGGCGGATAGGGCTGGACGACGAGGGCAGCGACGGGGAGCTTGGTGTTGAAGATGATGAGCGTGATGCAGCAGCTCGGAGACAGAAACAGTCGCGGAAATCTCAACTGTGGGCTTTCATGGTGGAGCTCGACGGACTGGTTGTTGGTTGTCGAAGACGAAGCAACGACGGGGTTGGAGAAGGTAGTTGGTTCGGTCGCGTTCGGAGGTCGTTTGGTTGAGTCGGGGTCGTGAGGGTGACGTGCGTGTGTGTGTGTGAGTGTGACGTTGGGCAGCCATGGTTGAGATTTGAGGGGGAAGCCATGGATGACCTTGGAGAAACTTGAGGAAGAAGAAGAAGATAGGAGGGGGGCGGATGACTTCTTAGTCTTTTTAGGGTTTTTTCTTCTTTTTTTTCTTTTGTTTTGTGTTGTAAAATGTAAGACAGAGGGGTTTGGGTCTTTTGGGTTATGGACTGGGTCGACCCAGTTCGAAATGGACTGGGTCGTAGGGAAGATTGGACCATTTTTTGGGCCTGTGGCTTGAAATTGAAGAAGAGGCTCAATTCCGACTTTCTTTATATTTTCGCTCTCTTTTCTTCTTTTATTTTTCTAAAACTAAATTATAAAAATACTTAAACTATTATTAAGAACTAAATTAAGTTATAAAAGCGCAAATTAACTCCCAATAACAATTAACGCACAATTAAGTATTAATTAAGCATAAAATCGTATATTTGGACATTAAATGCTAGAAATGCAAACGATGCCTATTTTGTAATTTTTAATTTTTGTAAAACAAATTTAATTACTAAAAATTGTAGAATTAAATCCTACATGCAAAATGCGACATATTTGTGTATTTTTTATTAATTTAGCAAATAAAAACGCACAGACAAATGCCAATAATTATTCAAAATATAACAAAATATCACAAAATTGCACACCAAAGAAAAATCATTTTATTTTTTGAATTTTTTGGGAGTAATTCTCATATAGGGCAAAAATCACGTGCTTACAGCTGCCCCTCTTTGCCCGAAGACACGAAGGGTTTTCGTGCAAAGATAAAGCGAGCGATTTTTGCTCATCCGAGTACTCCGTTGAAGCATTTTTTGAAAAAGATTTGACCGAACCTTTGCTTCAAAGGTTTCCTACATATCCTGGGCTAAACAGGAATCAGTTCAATGTAGTTCGGGAAATTTTGGTAGCTGGGACTACCGTGGGACTGCATTGTTACTGTTGTTGCATGCTATTACCACTGCTTACCGATCTCCTTGTTGCACCATGCTTAAAAGAAAACAAGAAGCTAGGCTAGAGTACAATTTGTTTTTGTTGCCTTGCTTCCTTGTCTGCTTGCATTTCTTCCGGTGCTTTTCTTCCTTTGACACATGTAATTGAGTTTGTACTGTGACCTCTTGTTGCAACCTTCTGTTTCCCAGTGTCGGGGAATTTTATTGTCTCCTGCTGGGGATTCCTATTGTAACCCTCTGTTTTATTGTCCTCTGACTTGATCTTGAAATGTATGCCTCTTGTTCTATGGGCGGGCTCCCAACTTCAATACTTGAAATTAAAGACTGAATGTATGCCTCTGTTATCTGGGCGGGCTCCCAACTTCAACTCTTGAAATGTAAAGACTGAAATGTATGCCTCTGTTCTATGGGCGGGCTCCCAACTTCAACACTTGAAATGAAAAGACTGAAATGTATGCCTCTGTTCTATGGGCGGGCTCCCAACTTCAACAACTGAAATGTAAAGACTAAAATGTATGCCTCTGTTATTTGGGCGGGCTCCCAACTTCAATGCTTGAAATATAAAGACTGAAATGTATGCCTCTGTTATCTGGGCGGGTTCCCAACTTCAACGCTTGAAATATAAAGACTGAAATGTATGCCTCTGTTATCTGGGCGGGCTCCCAACTTCAACGCTTGAAATATAAAGACTGAAATGTATGCCTCTGTTATCTGGGCGGGCTCCCAACTTCAACGCTTGAAATATAAAGACTGAAATGTATGCCTCTGTTCTATGGGCGGGCTCCCAACTCCAACAACAACTTTAAAAATAAACGTCATTCCTCTCTTCAGGCGGGCTCCTGACTTCGACCAATAAATCGTCATTATGTTATTCAGGGGGGGCTCCTAACTTCAACCAATACTTGAACTATGTGTCTCCATTCTTCAGGAGGACTCCTGATTTCTAAATTTAAAATTAAATGTCTCTATTCTCCAGGCGGACTCCTGACTTTTGAAATTTAAACTGTATGTCTCTGTTCTTCAGGCGGACTCCTGACATCAAACTTGAAAAGTATGTCTCTGTTCTCCAGGCGGACTCCTGATTGCTAAATTTGAAATTGAATGTCTCTATTCTCCAGGCGGACTCCTGATTTTTGAAATTTAAACTGTATGTCTCCGTTCTTCAGGCGGACTCCTGACGTCAAACTTAAAAAGTATGTCTCTGTTCTCCAGGCAGACTCCTGATTGCTAAATTTGAAATGAATGTCTCTATTCTCCAGGCGGACTCCTGATAACTTGCATTTTATCCTAATTAGTGCTTGTTTTTCCCTCCTGGAGAATTCCTCTTCAACAACTAACTTTTCTCCTCCTGCTCAATCAAAGAAAATTTTGTCAGTTTAAAACGGTGATTAGTTGATGGCATTCTTGCTGAAAAATCCTTCCACTGCCTTGCTTTGTGTTGACTAATTTCCACGCACTGACCCTGAACCGCTTGACTTTCTGACCAACTTTTAAATTTCCCAACCTCTGGCGACCTAAATGTTTTACACTCCTACTGTTATTTCACTTTTCTGACCTTTTTGTTTGAGCTTTCGCCTTTCCCACGATATTCCCCAATCATTTCACCGATGAAACTTCCGTTAATTCCCTGTATTCCACTTGACATCAAGTTATTTTTTGACATGCTCTGACCACGTTGTGCTTTACAATTCTAGAAGCTGGTAGTTAACTTTGAAGTCCTTTCTGCTTGCATTGAACAAAACTGGCACTGAAACATCTCAGCTAGATAAAACCCTCAAAAGAAAATGAAATGTCATGATTCTTGAGTTAAGGATAAGAAGAATCCAAAACCAGATGACTGTTTGAAAGGAGAAGGAAAAGAAACTTATCTGAGTGAGACAAACTAGTACCAATGGTCATGACATGTATTTTGGATTAATCAGCCCAATCTGTCCAACCAAACAAACTCTCAATTGTCGTACCTCATTGCCCAGAACTTCCATCACTTGTTTGATTTATCCAGACCTTAACCTTGTTTCCCTGCGGTACCGCGAAATGGTTTCTATCAACAGACCTTTCTCAGTTTTCCATTTCTTATCTCACCTTCGCCTTGAGGTGCCCGTAAAGGTTTTCACCAACAAGACTCTCTCATTTATTTTTCTCTCAGCTCCCGTCGCCTTACAGTGCCCGTGAGGGTTTTCACCCATAAGACTCTCTCATTTATTTTTGTTCTTCTTGCTCGAACCAGAGTGTTGCCCCTGTCGTGGGTTATTCCTACCTGTTCATCTTGGCATTTCTCAAAACTGATCATAAGGTCTTTCTTTGGACCGTAATGTAGGCTTTTGGATTGAGTTAGAAAGAAAGGTATAAAAGGCTCAAAACAATTCCAATAGGTTCAAATTACAACTTTCGGAATCCAACTTTCATAACAATCACCACTTATGCCCCAGTTTCTTGCTTGGGGATTTTTGGATTTCTATTTGGTATGACTGAACCTTGGAGTAAGGCTGCCTACGTACCCTTTCGGGATCAAGTCAAACGTAGTTCACTTCATAGAGACTACGTTGTTATGTTTCTCTTCTTTCCCCTTCTTTTTTTTTCTTCACTTTTCTTTCCTTTCTTTTTCTTCTTTTCTTTTTCTTTTTCTTTTCTTCTTTTTTTTTCTTTCCTTCTTTTCTTTATGTTCGGCACTTGTGTTCTCTAATAGTGCCGCTGATTCCGAAAGAGGTGTATGAAAAATAAGTAAGGCTCGAAGGGGATAACAAGGGAGTGTTGTGTTTGAATAGCAGAACAAAATGCCTTCATCATTTCAATCTTTAAGATATGCCAAATACGAATAGATACATTCAGAAAATAAAGAAATCATACATAATATCTCTTGACCGCATCGGAATTGATTGTCATTTCTACACATTTTCCTTCCACATCTGTCAAATACAATGCTCCATTAGACAACACTCTGGTTACTACAAATGGTCCTTGCCAGTTTGGGAAAAATTTTCCTTTTGCCTCAGCCCAATGAGGCAAGATCCGCCTCAGTACTAATTGCCCGACTTCAAATTTCCTTGGACGTACTTTTTTGTTGTATGCTCTTGCCATTCTTCGTTGGTACAGTTGGCCATGACACACTGATGCCAATCTTTTCTCATCGATCAAACTCAACTGCTCAAGACGGCTTTTCACCCATTCATCATCATTGATTTCAGCCTCTGCAATGATTCGCAGAGATGGGATTTCCACTTCTGCGGGTATTACCGCCTCGGTACCGTATACCAATGAGTAAGGAGTCGCCCCTACCGAGGTACGCACGGTGGTGCGATATCCTAACAATGCAAAAGGCAATTTCTCGTGCCATTGTCTATATCCTTCAACCATCTTCCGGAGTATTTTCTTTATGTTCTTATTGGCCGCTTCAACCGCACCATTTGCCTTGGGACGGTACGGAGTAGAGTGCCTGTGAGCAATCTTAAACTGCTCACATGTCTCCTTCATCAAATGGCTATTAAGATTAGCCCCATTATCTGTGATGATTACCTTTGGGATCCCAAACCGACAAATGATATTTGCATGCACGAAGTCAACTACAGCCTTCTTGGTCACAGACTTGAATGTCTTCGCTTCCACCCATTTGGTAAAATAATCTATAGCTACCAAGATAAACCTGTGCCCGTTTGATGCTGCTGGATCAATTGGCCCAATAACATCCATGCCCCATGCAACAAAAGGCCATGGCGCGGACATCGTATGTAATTCTGATGGTGGAGCATGAATCAAATCTCCATGTATTTGACATTGATGACACTTATGCACAAAACTGATACAATCTCGCTCCATCGTGAGCCAATAATAACCTGATCGGAGAATCTTCTTTGCTAGAACATACCCACTCATATGCGGTCCGCAAACTCCGGAATGCACCTCAGTCATGATAGTTGTGGCCTGCCGTGCATCTATACATCTCAACAAACCAAGCTCTGGCGTTGTTTTGTACAGTACTCCTCCACTAAGGAAAAACCCACTTGCCAACCGTCGAATTGTTCTTTTCTGATCACCGGTGGCTTGCGTTAGATATACTCCCGCTTTGATGTACTCTTTGATATCATGGAACCACGGCTCTCCATCGATTTCCTCTTCTATCACATTACAGTAAGCATGCTGATCACGGACTTGAATCTGCAATGGATCGACATAGGCCTTATCTGGATGGTGCAACATTGACGCCAAAGTAGCCAAAGCGTCAGCAACCTCATTATGAATCCTTGGAATGTGTCTGAATTCTATGGCCTGAAAACGCTGGCAAAGCTCATGCAGACACTGCCGATACGGTATAAGCTTCAAGTCCCGTGTTTCCCATTCCCCTTGAATCTGGTGTACCAGTAAGTTCGAGTCACCCATGACCAAGACTTCCCGTACACCCATATCCACAGCTAATCTCAATCCCAATATACACGCCTCATATTCTGCCATGTTGTTTGTACAGTAGAAACGAAGTCGAGCTGTAACGGGGTAATGCTGACCTGTTTCCGAAATAAGTACTGCTCTTATTCCCACACCCTTCATATTTGCAGCCCCATCAAAGAAAAGTTTCCATCCCGACTTCTCAGCTTGTTCTAATTCATCAATGTGCATTACCTCTTCATCAGGGAAATAAGTTTTCAAAGGCTCATAATCTTCATCAACGGGGTTCTCAGTCAAGTGATCGGCTAATGCCTGTGCTTTCATGGCAGTCCGTGTCACATAGACAATGTCGAACTCTGTAAGTAAGATCTGCCATTTTGCAAGCCTTCCTGTGGGCATGGGTTTCTGAAAAATATACTTCAACGGGTCCAAGCGAGATATAAGGTAAGTGGTGTAAGATGACAAGTAATGTTTCAATTTCTGTGCCACCCAAGTTAGGGCACAACATGTCCTTTCCAGATGAGTATATTTGACCTCGTAAGATGTGAACTTCTTACTGAGATAGTAGATAGCCTGCTCCTTTCTGCCCGTAACATCATGCTGCCCCAGTACACAGCCGAATGAACTGTCCACAACTGTCAGATATAGAATCAAAGGCCTCCCTGGTTCTGGTGGGACCAGCACGGGTGGGTTTGACAAATACCCCTTTATCTTATCAAAAGCCTCCTGGCATTCATCAGTCCATTTGACCGCGGCATCTTTCTTTAACAATTTGAAAATTGGTTCACACGTTGCCGTGAGCTGAGCAATGAACCTGCTGATATAGTTCAGTCTTCCCAACAAACTCATCACCTCGGTTTTGTTTCTTGGAGGTGGCAACTCCTGAATAGCTTTGATCTTTGACGGGTCTAATTCAATACCCCTCCGGCTAACTATAAATCCCAACAACTTCCCAGATGGCACCCCGAAAGCACATTTCGCAGGATTGAGCTTAAGATTGTATCTGCGAAGCCTTTGAAAGAATTTTCTCAAATCTCTGACATGGTCAGATTGCTGTCTAGACTTAACGATCACATCATCCACGTATACCTCAATTTCTTTATGTATCATATCATGGAAGATAGTTGTCATGGCCCTCATATAAGTTGCCCCAGCATTTTTCAAACCAAACGGCATGACCCGATAACAATACGTTCCCCACGGCGTGATGAATGCCGTCTTTTCTTCATCTTCCTTATCCATTAGAATTTGATGATAACCCGTATAACAATCCACAAAAGAGCCAATATCATGTTTGGCACAATTGTCGATCAGTATATGGATGTTGGGCAGTGGGAAATTATCTTTTGGGCTTGCTTTGTTAAGGTCTCGATAATCGACGCACACCCTGGTCTTGCCATCTTTCTTTGGCACAGGCACGACATTGGCTAACCAAGTGGGGTACCGTGTAACCTGAATGACCCTTGCCTCAAACTGCTTGGAGATCTCTTCTTTGATCTTCACACTTATGTCTGTTTTGAACTTTCTCAACTTCTGCTTGACAGGGAGGAGTGCTGGATCAGTGGGCAATTTATGAACCACCAAATCGGTGCTTAGACCCGGCATATCATCATATGACCATGCAAAAACGTCTTTGTACTCATGCAATACTTTAATTATCTCCTCCTTGAGTTGTGGATCCAAATGAACACTTATTTTAGTTTCCCGTACATTATCTTGGTCCCCTAGATTAACTGCTTCTGTGTCATTTAGGTTAGGTTTGGGTTTTTCTTCAAAGTGACTTAATTCTTTACTAATTTCCTCATAAGCTTCATCATTATTACAATCCATCCCATCATCACACTCGATCTCTTGTATTATTACTTCTGAACTAGATTGGCTTTTAAAACTGGGCCGAAGATTCCTCATGCATGTCATGTCATTGATATCAGCATAAAAAGAACTGTACAAAGAAAAGAAAAGAAAATGGAAAGAGAATTAGGGACGAAGAAAATTGCATTTCATTAAACGTAAAGACAACAAGGTTTTAACTCATCCAAACGGACGGAACATAACAACTGGATTACAAACCCTGGAATAATCCAGGTGACAAAAAGGAAAACAAAACCCACTACCACGACTCCCTCCGAACTGGAAGAGGAGTAGCTTCCCAATTGCTGATGTTAGCACGTGGTCCGATGTACTGTATGTCTGCTCTGCTTGACCCTTCCCCGGCCTCAACCATGTTTACTTCAGCAAATACTTTCTCAAACACCTTATCCAAATTCCCATCCGCCTCAACTAACGAACCCGATATCTTTGCCAATGACTGTTTCTTGATATTCGGCCTGACGAAGGACCTGGACAATCGAGGAATTGGTTTAGGGAGCACCCAAGCTTTCTTCTTCAATTTACGGGCCTTTCTGACATCTGCCGCTGTTGGTTTGAACCCTAACCCGAAGGTGTCCAGATTTTTGGGCAAAGACACAGGTTGAGTAATGCCCTGCAGTTCAACCCCCAAACCCTTCCCGGGCACGAACCCGTTATTCAACATTTCTGACACTACCATGACGGTCGCAGCTGACACCCTGGGACATGGCATGCTTTTACCCTCAGGCACCCTGCTCACCGGAACCGTGTCGAGGATCTGATACACCCATGGCCCCTTATCATCTTCGGTCTCTATAAAGGGTACAATGGCATCATTCACGGCGCATGTGGGATCTTCCCCATGTAACACAATTTCTTGTCTGTCCCACTCGAATTTGATCATTTGGTGTAGTGTGGAGGGCACGGCTTTTGCCGCATGAATCCACGGTCGACCCAACAAAAGATTATAGGATACTGCAGCATCCAACACCTGAAATTCCATCGTGAACTCGACTGGGCCAATAGTCAATTCGAGTACAATATCCCCTACTGTGTTTGTTCCCCCTCCATCGAACCCTCGAACACAAATGCTATTTTTGCGGATTCTATCCTCATCAATCTTTAACTTGTTCAATGTGGCTAACGTGCAAATATTAGCGCTCGACCCGTTATCGATTAGTGCCCGAGTAACCATTGAACCTTCACATTTGACCGTCAAATAGAGAGCCTTGTTGTGTTCTGTGCCTTCCATAGGCAATTCATCATCAGAAAATGCTATCCTGTTCACTTCAAAGATCTTGTTGGCAATTGTCTCTAAATGGTTTACTGAGATTTTGTCAGGCACATGAGCCTCATTCAATATCTTCATTAAAGCTCGGCAATGCTCATCAGAGTGAATTAATAATGACAACAACGAGATTTGGGCCGGTGTTTTTCTCAGTTGCTCAACAATGGAATAATCTTGTCCTTTCATCTTTTTCAGAAACTCTTCTGTTTCCTCTTCCGTTACAGCTTTTTTAACTGGCACTGGATTGTCTTTTGCGCCCTTAGCTTTTCTCAACTCTTCGGGGGCGAAACAACGTCTCGACCGGGTCAGTCCCTGTGCTTCACAACTTTCTTCCTCAATTTCCTTTCCTTTGTATGTCACCACTACTTTGTCATATTTCCAGGGTACGGCTTTGCTATCAACCATGGGTAACTGGACTACCGGTTTTATGACAACCGGTTCTACATAGACTCCCTTCACAACCACCACGGGCGTGGATACTGACCTTGGTACCACTATCTTGACTGGCTCCTGCTTTTTCTCGGCCACAAACGGTCCCTTTCCCATTACTAGCACTGGCTTGTCTTCTACTGCTTTTAACTGAACCACTGGCCTTGCACTCACTGTCTTTTCTTTGGTTTCCGTAGAACGAATCACCATAACCACCTGCGAAGGTTTCTTAGGCTCTGCCCCCTTATGTATCAGTTCGATCATGTTGGCCTCATAATGCACTGGTAACGGATTTTGATTGATGTTCGGGGCCTCTGGAGCCTGTACCTCAATACGGCGATTATCAATGAGCTCTTGGATTGCGTTTTTCAACTTCCAACATTTTTTCAGTATCGTGCCCCGGCATCCCTGAGCAATACTCGCAGCTAACAGAGTGGTCCAGGTTTCTGGGAAGAGGATTTGGTGCTTTGGATTCAACTGGGGTCAGCATCCCCAACTGTTTCAATCTGTGGAAAAGAGAAGTGTAAGATTCTACCAGCGGAGTAAATGTTTTTTTGTTTGGGGCCTTCTCATTTCTAAAAGCTTGGTTTGGGCGGAAGCTGGTTCCTGGTCTGTTAGCCCTGGGAGGTGGATAGGTGTTTTGTGGGTGTGGCTGTGTATTTTGGGGACTTGGTGTACGCCATTGCGAGTGCACTGGGGGTTGAGTGTAGGTCTGGGCGTGGTGAATAGAAAATTGTGGTTCTGGTGGTGGATAATAGTGTTGCGGTGGACCATATGGGGTATATTGATAGTTTGGGTGATGGGGTCTGGGTTGGTTGTAGTAGAGTGGACGGTTATTGTGCCTGGACCAAACATTAGCTTCAACTGCAGCAACTTCTTCTTTCTTCTTCTTCCCCAGCACACCACCAGTACCGCTTTGGATGGCCTGGGTGGTTGCTTTCAACGCCGAGTAGCTCAAGATCTTGTTAGATTTCAATCCTTCTTCAATCATGGCTCCCATCTTTACCACTTCATTAAACGACTTCCCGACAGATGTCACTAGATGACCAAAATAGGTAGGTTCCAATGTTTGCAAGAAGTAATCTACCATCTCACTCTCCCGCATGGGAGGATCAACCCTTGCAGCTTGTTCCCTCCAGTGGAAACCAAACTCTCTAAAACTTTCCCCAGGCTTCTTTTCTAGTTTCAACAATGACAGACGATCAGGGACTATTTCGAGGTTATATTGAAAATGGCCGATGAATGCCTGGGCCAAATCATCCCATGTATACCATCGGCCGGGGTCTTGCCTCGTGTACCATTCTAGCGCTGACCCGCTCAGGCTTTGCCCGAAATATGCTATCAACAACTCATCTTTTCCCCCAGCCCCTCTCATTTTGCTACAGAAACCACGCAGATGGGCTACTGGGTCACCGTGCCCCTCATATAAGTCAAACTTCGGCATTTTAAACCCCGCAGGCAACTGTACATCAGGAAAAGGGCACAAATCTTTGTATGCGACACTAACTTGGTTTCCTAAACCATGCATGTTCCTGAAGGATTGCTCCAGGCTTTTGACTTTACGAATCACCTCCTCTTGTTCTGCATTCTTAACCGGTTTCTCAACTTCTCCCGGGATTTCAAAATGGGGAGAGGAGGTATATGGCTCAGGCGCTTTGAAAGTGGGTTCGGGAGGGTAATATTGGGTGTCGTGAGCTTGGAATAGCGGCTCACTGGATGATCTATGTAGTGGAGCTGGGGGAGGTGCCACAAAGACGGGAACATTTGGTGGAGGAGGGTTTTGAGTGGGTGGTGGAGCTTGGGAATCATAAGCCTCTCTTCCCTGATAATAGTGATGGCTTGGGAAACTTGTTGAAGGACCGGGAGAGGGGTATTCCGGCGTGTGTACTGGTTGGAAGGTAGGAGTAACGGGTAGTTCTTGCCCCTTCTGGGCTCTAGCTAAGGCTATCTGCATTTCATTCATTTCTAGCCTCATTTTTTCCATTTTCTCCAGGGCTTCCTTCAGCATCTGATTGGCCGTTTTTTCTGACTCAACGCTGTTGTCTGACCCAGTCATGCTTTCTGGTATAGGACCTTTTGATCTTGTTTGATAATGGTACGGTGCCAGTACGCTCTAACAACTAACTGATATTGATTGGAAAAACAACAAACTTGTCAGTGTTAGAGTCTTAACAGATATTGTAATTGCACGTTAGGGGGATGCAATGCTCCTAGGCAGTTAATCATTTCTAACATGCTTTTGCTCTGACCGCATGCATCATCCCGGCTTATTTTTGCTCTGACAAATATATATTCTTCTTTTTTTTTAATTACGGTCGAATCCTATAGAGATTGCCTACGTATCGTGACCCCGCACGAATCAGACCAAGCGTAGTTCGTGCAGATAAATGTAAAAATAAGGGTGGAAATAAAATGCTCAACTTTCATTAATAAACAGACTCTTACAAACTCGACATCTTTTGTTTTGGAAAGAAACTAACAAACGCAATCTGAAAGCAAACAAAAACTCTAAGCTTGCAAACATACTCAATCCAGAAAGATAACGGACGTACAAAAGACTGACTCGAAATGGTAGACACTCACAGACACGGACTATGCATATTCTAGTGCTTCAAACTTAGGTATCCGCGGGGCGTCGTTCGGCCTCGCCGCGGGTCTAGGATCCAAATCCCTTTCAAGCTGCTCTAACTCATTCATGGTTCGCTTCACATAGATCATCACTGCTGAGATAAAAGTAGTACGGGTCATGTCTTCACAAACCCGGCATCTCCTGACAATAGCATGAGCAATGGCTCTAATCCTGTCTTTTGTTTGCTTCTTTTCTATGAGCAAGCGTCTTATCTGATCGCTGCACGTCTTTAAAGCTCGGGAGTCTTGCAAGTGCTGGTCTTGCAGCTGTTGCACTTCTGCCTCCATTTGGGCTAACAAGTTGTAACAATGTCCGCTCTCAGTTTCGAAGTCTCTAGCCTGCCTAACCGCTCTACCTTCAAGGGCAACTACTTTTCTCTTTAAATTGGCAACAATTTTCTCATGGTCCCTTTTCAACTGATTCAAGTATTGGCGACGCTCTTCGGTTCTTGTCGCCCATTGTGCTTTAAGTTCTGCCATGACATTTTCAGCTTTTCCTAGCTCATCCCGCCATTCTCTGACTTCGCTTTCCAATCTTTTTACCAATTGTTCATCGGATCGGCTCCTCGGTTGCTTATCGATGGTTATCTTCAACTGTCGGACTTGGGCTTTAAGAGCGTCATTTTCTCTGGCTAGTCTATTCTTTTCACCTTGATCCTCGGCAACCTGTACACTGCTCTCGAATTTCAGACTCTCGACTTGTTGCTTTAATTTACCAATCTCAACTCGATAGCTTTCTTCCTTTGCTAACCAATCCCACTGCTCTTGGGACGACTTGGCGAAATCTTCGAGATGAGGTCTTTTAGCCGGTCTTCCATATGCCACGTCACCTCTGAACCATTCGTGATACCCTGGAGCAATTTCCCCTCTGACCCTATCGGACACACAAGTGTTTGCCATCAGATATTGACACTCACTCCAAATTTGACGAACCTCTTCCTCGGGGAATCGACCGTCAGGACTAATTTCGACCACTTGGGTACTCAAATCTTCATCTCTCGGTATTACTTGATATCTACCGAGTTGCCTCAGAACCCGATACGGTGCATAAGGTTGTATGCTTTTGAGTCCCATTAACAAAAAATGCGGTCGGGCTGCTGGCATATATATGACTTCCTCGACAGACAACCATCCAAGCACCCACTGTATCTGGCTAGCCTCGAGGTTCCGAAATAATAATGCCCAAGCTGTGACTCCTTCAGGTAGACCAACCCCTTTGATTCTCGTACAAAATTCCCCTATACAAGTTTTCTCAGCCGAGCCATAACTCAATAACTGAGAGCGCGGGCACAAATGCTCAATCATCCACATTTGTAACAATAAGTTACATCCCTCAAAAAATTTGCCCCCAGCTTTGCACGCAGTGAGAGCTCTGAAGATATCAGCCACAATCATAGGTGCTAAAGTGCTTTTCCCCATGGTTTGCAAAGTACTGACGACGCCTGCTATTTTCAAATCAATATTACCATCTTTCCTTGGGAATATTACGAGACCCAAAAAAGCTACCATAAATGCCACTCGCCTGTGTTTCTCCCATTTTTGTCGGCTATTTCTGCTGCAAAGCTTAAAGTCTGGATTATTGAACCCGCCCACATGTCCATATCTATCATACACGAAGCGGAAACTGCAGAAACCCTTTGCAAAATCTGGGTGATGAACTGTCCGGGGTACTTTCAAGGAATCCAGGAATCGATGTATGGTAATGGCTCTAGGAGCAATCAAGTATTTGAATCTCAATGGAGCTTGGTCACTTCCAATGTACCCCGCTATTTCTTCTATTGTTGGGGTGAGTTCAAAGTCTGAAAAATGAAACACATTATGTGCCGAATCCCAATGGGCGACCAATGCCCTGATGATATCCCCCGAGGCTGAATGTCTAATAAATCCGGAAGGTCTTTCAAATATTTTCTCACTTCGTCTTGCCCTTCTTTGCCCAAATCATTCCACCACAATTGCAGCTCAAAAGGGATTTTGGTCATTATTGAAAAAGGCTCATTTATTGTTGTGCTCATCCTGCACATTTATTAAAGCGTTTAAGCAAAAGAAAACTTTTATTTAACTCCAAAAACTACTATCTATATTATCGACTCAAAATTAACCCTATATTTTAAATGAAGAACTCAATTCTTAATTCTAATATTTTTAGATAAAAGACCCGATATTGCGACACGGCCTTCCTGCGCCTCAGGGGCAAAAATTTTAAGGCTGTGAGGGTCAAAAATCAAAATACGACCAAAGGTGGTTGTTTATGCAAAGTCAGCCCTCCGGTGCCCCGTTTGGGAATATTTGGCTATTTATGACATAACAACATCACCTGACTTATTTATGACTCTTTTTTTCTTTATCGTTTTTCAAATTAGGAAACTCAATATTGCAAACACGGCCTTTCAACGTCTCGGGGACAAAGATTTTTAAGGCTGTGTGGGTCAACTGGACCAAATCTTAAATATGACCCAAATGTGGCTGTTTATGCAAAGTCAGCCTTCCGGCGTCCCCTTCGGGAACATTCGGCTATGTCTTCATAAAACAGCGTCACCCGACTTCTTAGAAATTTGACATATATATTTTGCTATTATTATTATATATTTTTTTTAAAAAAAAGGAAGTTGGACATCACCCGACTTATTTATGACAAAATTAAAAATCTTAGACATGTTTTTTTTTAATTTATGTGTTTTTGGCTTTTTTAGCAAAAGGGGGTTGGACCCGATGAGGGTTGCCTACGTATCTCACATCCGGTGAGAATCAAACCCGCGTAGTTCGGGCAAATTAACCGAACTATTTTAAAACATGACTCTTTTTCATTTTTATTTTTTCCTGGCAAGACAATCTATTTTCCTTTTCTATTTTTGAAAAAGACAAAATAACGATTTTTTTTTCCATTTTCAACAAACAATAAAACAATCTATTTTTCCAAACCAAAAAAAAATAAAAGACTCTTTTTTTTCCTATATTTTTTAGTAAAACAAAATAAAATATTTTCCTCTTTTTTTTTTCAAAATTTCGGCAGAGTTTCGCCAGTAATTGGTCATTGATTTTTTTCTAAAATAATCAATTAACTCCCTAACTGATATATTCTTTTTCCCTTTTTTTTCTTTTTTTTTCTTCAATTTTCCAACATTCCCGAGATTCAGAAACCGGTCAACATGCAAGTTCGAAACAAATATATGTACAGAGCAAGTAGGATGCATCAGAATGGTCTTTTCATTTCAGGTTGCTAGTCCTAGACGGACCCAACCCCTGTGTTGAGTCCCCTAAGTCAAATGCAACGTGATGCAAATAAGCGTTCCTACTAGGGATCCGGCATGAAGTCACGTTATTCTATATTCAAAACCTGGGTCAGTGTACTAGACTGTGTACCCGAGCGGACAACTCGAGTCGAGGAGGGGGCAACTTACCGGGAACCAAAAGGCCATCCGGCTTCGTAACTTGTCCGACCTCTTTCTTATTTTAGGGTATAACACTAACAGAATAGGGAGTCTCAACCAGTAAGCACATCCCCGGAGGTGAAGAGAGAAGGGTTCGGCACAGTTTATATATACAGTCAAATAATATCAAAGCGGTAAAAGCAGCATTTAGCACATTAGGCTCAAACATGTAAAAATCAGATAAAGCCAAATATAACAATTTATCTAAGCTCGAATTTCTAACCCTGAACCAGTGGTTCTGGGTTTAAAGCACTTTTATTCCCCAGCAGAGTCGCCAGAGCTGTCACACCTCCTTTTTCCGCCCTCGCGGGGGTACAGGAGTTTTTTCCAATTAAAGGACAGTCGAAACGGAATTTATTTATTTATTTTAGAGTCGCCACTTGGGAGATTTATGGTGTCCCAAGTCACCGGTTTTAATCCCGAATCGAGGAAAAGAATGACTCTGTATTACAGTCTGCGCACCAGAAATCCGGATAAGGAATTCTGTTAACCCGGGAGAAGGTGTTAGGCATTCCCGAGTTCCGTGGTTCTAGCACGGTCGCTCAACTGTTATATTCGGCTTGATTATCTGATATAATACGTATTATAAACTTATGTGCAAATTTTATCCCTTAGCCGCTTTTATTATTATTATTATTATTTTATTTATTGTTATTATTTTACGAAGAATTGCAACATTGTGAAAACGTATTTCAAATCACGTCGCAATCAATGCACCCGTGGTTATCGACACATTTCGACTCCGTTGAGATTTAGATTTGGGTTACATAAATGCACACCCGTATTTAAGGAAATAACATTATTAAATACGCGCCTAGAGCGACTAGCGTGTCATTATTTTGGGTAGGGCCGTGAAATTTGCTAAAACGGCTCCTCCCTAATTCTAAGCAATTAACTGTACATTTATTGAGGGCCCCGAAATCTATACATTTCATTAAGCGAGGCTCATCTCATTTATTTTAAATGGACAAATCTTAAAACGACTACATTTTTTCTATAAAAATTAGTCTCTAAAATAAAGAAAGAAAAATCCTAATTAATTACTAGCTTTTATTATTTTAAGAAAACATGACATGCTAATTGCTTGATTAATACAAATATTGATGAAAAAAGGAATTTTACTCTTAATTTCGAAATTATAAATAAAATAAAAATTCAACAACTAAAATTCAAAATAAACAAATATAGCTAGATTAAAACTCAGCATTGTTATTTTTTTAAAAAAATATTATTGAGATTAATTATTCACAATCATTTGAAACTAGATTTAACCATAATTACTAAAGCTTATTAGAAAGTTTATTAGACTTAAACGTTCTTCTAATCTTGCTTAAGCTCAAGTCATGCCTTAATGCCTAATTTACGATGTTTAATTTAAATTCGTGTCTTAGCTAAATTTAGCTACTTGTTCATGATCAACCTATAATCTTGAAGCCTTCATAACTAGTGAATTAACCTGTTTTGCCGAACTGATTTATTACAGACTAACTTATGATATTATTTTCTTATTCCAGCTATTATTTAGTAATTCATGAAATAGCTTAAATACAATCAACAAAAGGAACAAAGAAAAAAAACGAAATTAAAACTTCAAATTTTCATTCTTCATATGTATTCACGCTTCATATTTCGGATTACAATAAACAGCTTTTCAGTTGTGTACCTGATATTGGAAGCAAAAGAAAATGAATATGAGAATCAGCAGCAGCAGTAAAATCAGTACAACACAGCAACAATAGCCCAGCAACAGTAACAACCCAGTAATAGACCGGTGGAGTAGTAATCCCAAAAAAAAAACAAAAGCTTCCAGCTTTGATGAAACAACAATTAATTCTGATTTCAAACAACAAAAGAAAGCAAAATATTTTTTTAGTTTTTTTTTATTTTGAAAGTTTAAATATTTTTCGGAATTTTCTCTCTCTTAAATGTTCAGCCCTTTTCTCTCTCTTATTTTTTCTTTCAGATTCGTTTCTCTTATCTGTGTATTTTTTCTCTGTTTCTGTGTGTGTTTTTCTGTCTATCTCTTTTATTTTCTGTCTATAATCTTGTTTCAAGACTTCCTATATATAACTCATCCCATAAATCTTTCAATCAATTAAAATCAATACTTTTTCTCTACCAAACCCATTATCTTCCCACTCATCCCCATTACATTAAATAAACATATCACACCACCCCATTTCATTTTGTCCCCCATGCCTAACATAAAATAATGCAAGATTCCCCCTTTAAATTAAATCTTGTCCCCCCTTTATATTAAATAACCATATCACAACCCACCCCATTTTATTTTGTCCCCCATGCTTCATATAAACAATTACAAAATGTACAATTCCTAAACTACCCCTCTGACCCTATTGCAAATTACTATTTTACCCCCGAAAGTACTATAAATTACCAAACTACCCATCAGCTATAACACATCAATTAATCAAACTTAACCAAAATATAGACAATATGATCAATTTCTAACAATGTTCAAACAACAATATGAACACGGATGAACATCATAACAACAATATCACATGAACACGATTTTAACAACATTTCAACAACAAATCACATGAACACAAATTAAACAACAAAGAACAACTAAAATTTGATTGAACAATATTTTAGCAACAAACAATCCTATTTTCGGATTCAACAACTACAACAAACAAGTATATTTAGATTTCTAACTTCAATCATATTGAACTTAAAATCAATTCTAACAACATTACAACCAACAATTCCTATATTAAACTTTATGAGACAAATTCAAGAAATAATCACAAATGGTAAACAAGAAATCAAGCTATACAAATTTCGGATTCAAGAACAATCAAACAAAGTATGAACATGAATTAAATCTATTTTAAACAACAAACATGATGGATTTAAACGATTAAACCAACATATTTCTCTAACACAACTAAATTCTTTAAACAAATAACAAGATCGACGAAGAAACAATTATGAACTTAAACTTGAACTTAACAATATTAACAATTTCTAACAATACATAAACACATGAAACAAATTGAAGAAATATTTAATTAAATTTCAATTTGTATCTAACAAACATCAAACTAACAAATATTCACTTAAACAATAATACAAACATGACATGAATATGAAAACAACTAATTAAACTTCTATTTTGAAATCTGAAAATTAATTTAACAAACAACATGAACACACTAGAAAATTATTTCAATGATGAACAACGAACAAAACAAGGATTAAATCATTTAACGATTTTGGATCCGGAAAATATCAAACAAAAATATGGACAAAAATAAAACTCAAAAACTACTAACCGGATCGAAACGACGAACAACGACCAAACAAACAACGAACTTGACGATGAACTCACGACGTACAGGATCTTGACTCGACGAAAAACCCTCGACCTTTGACAAACCGAAGAAGACGAAGGGAAGATGAAGCATTGTCCGGCAGCCCAATGGCGAAGAACAACGCAGCAGCTGTTTGGGACGACGAAGAAGAAAGCAGAAGCAGCTGAAACGCAGCGGGGAAGCAGCCATAGTCGAGCAAACTCGAGCTTCAATGGCGGATAGGGCTGGACGACGAGGGCAGCGACGGGGAGCTTGGTGTTGAAGATGATGAGCGTGATGCAGCAGCTCGGAGACAGAAACAGTCGCGGAAATCTCAACTGTGGGCTTTCATGGTGGAGCTCGACGGACTGGTTGTTGGTTGTCGAAGACGAAGCAACGACGGGGTTGGAGAAGGTAGTTGGTTCGGTCGCGTTCGGAGGTCGTTTGGTTGAGTCGGGGTCGTGAGGGTGACGTGCGTGTGTGTGTGTGAGTGTGACGTTGGGCAGCCATGGTTGAGCTTTGAGGGGGAAGCCATGGATGACCTTGGAGAAACTTGAGGAAGAAGAAGAAGATAGGAGGGGGCGGATGACTTCTTAGTCTTTTTAGGGTTTTTTCTTCTTTTTTTTCTTTTGTTTTGTGTTGTAAAATGTAAGACAAAGGGGTTTGGGTCTTTTGGGTTATGGACTGGGTCGACCCAGTTCGAAATGGACTGGGTCGTAGGGAAGATTGGACCATTTTTTGGGCCTGTGGCTTGAAATTGAAGAAGAGGCTCAATTCCAACTTTCTTTATATTTTCGCTCTCTTTTCTTCTTTTATTTTTCTAAAACTAAATTATAAAAATACTTAAACTATTATTAAGAACTAAATTAAGTTATAAAAGCGCAAATTAACTCCCAATAACAATTAACGCACAATTAAGTATTAATTAAGCATAAAATCGTATATTTGGACATTAAATGCTAGAAATGCAAACGATGCCTATTTTGTAATTTTTAATTTTTGTAAAACAAATTTAATTACTAACAATTGTAGAATTAAATCCTACATGCAAAATGCGACATATTTTTGTATTTTTTATTAATTTAGCAAATAAACACGCACAGACAAATGCCAATAATTATTCAAAATATAACAAAATATCACAAAATTGCACACCAAAGAAAAATCATTTTATTTTTTGAATTTTTTGGGAGTAATTCTCATATAGGGCAAAAATCACGTGCTTACAACAGTTTCAGAACAGACTTCACACAAGGAGAAAGGGGTGGGGGACACCTAGAATGCACCTTAGTGATGGCCAAACAAATACACAGATTCCTCAAGAAGTTATGGAATTGACAAGTTAGTTACAAAGATATGTTGAGAACACACAGGTCTTAGACACAAATATGATCTCATTAGTGAAGTAGAGCAAGTTAGACTTAGATGAACAAACTAGACAAACACTTCATGAAGCATTCAAGGCTTTAGAAATACTAATCATATACAGAACAAGCAGAATTTAGACATGTTGGGTAAGACAGTAAACACACAATACAGCTTGGACATACTAGTGAACAAATTATCTAAAGCAGGATTGGCATGCTAAACAGTATACTAGCTATAGCTTTTAACAGAATAAATTTAAACATGTTGAGTGACACAGTAATCTAGGCATGTTGATTGCTCATTGAATAGAATAGCAAATAGAACTAGAAATCACAAGTAATGAATTGCGCAACAAAGAAAAACACATAGTTTTGGAATGGGAATTGAATCAGGACATACTAGTTAAGGAGAGAATACAGAGTGTATAGCAGGAATGGTACAAGTAGCCAGCCTTGGATTACAGCCGATTAGATTAGTGAGAATTACAAGTAACAGAAGAGAATAGAGAGCTTTTGAGAGTGAGAGAGTGTAGATGAACTAATATTCGTGTGTAGAAGTGAGGAGTAAACGAGAGTATATATAGCAGTTAAGAGCAAGGAAAATAAGGTAAAGGGAATTAACCCTTCTGCAATTAAGGAAGCCACAGAATCAATTATACACCAATTAGTATAACTTTCCCTTAATTACATTAACCAACGGTAAAGGTAGAATACATTTAAGGAAAGAAAATCAAACGAGCAACTAGGGGTAAATAGACAGAAGTTTAATTAAGGAAATGATCAGTAAAGAATCGGTGAATATCACGGTTAATTGAATAAGGTAAGAAAGCTAATCAAGATTGTAAATAAAGGGAATAGTCAGCAATTAGCACATAGGTCTTAACAAAACAAACTGATAAATCAAGAATCCAAATCAATCACTGATTTAAGGAGAAAAGTATAGGTTTACCATGAATTGGCAAAAATGAACATAGACATATAGAATCGGTAGAAAAGTCGAACCAAGAACATCAATAGAGGCACATTAGGAGGAATAATCGCAGAAACCAAAGCATAGGTCAAAGTCAGTACACAAGTAACCTAGACAAACTCAGAATCCAAACAATAATGTCGAAAAATTAGGGCCTTTAGCATAAACGAGTTAGGGTTAAAGCAAACCTCATGAAATTGGTTAGAACACACAAGAAACAGAAGGTTAAACACTCAAAATTATCAAATGTTTTGGAGAAAGAAATTTTCGGGAAACCCTAGTCATAGAAGTCAAAAACTTGAAGTATTGTAGTGTTTAAAATCGGTTAGTAGTAGAGGGATAAGAGAAACTTAAAGAAAAATCACATAAACTTTGAAAACACTTCAAGTATCTAGAGATCCAAACGGTAGATAGCAAAGAACCCAAAATATAGTGCTAAAATCGGCTGACAGTAAATAAACAAGAGATCTTTAAAGGAAAGTCATTAACAAACTCAGAATCCTTACAGATCTACAAAGATCGAGATGGATTCATGTCCAAAGATTAGGGTTTTGAGGATAAAAGGGATAAAGAGAACCTAGTTTTGAACCAGAGATTTGAACCATGGAAATTCAATAGAAATTACTCGCAAGCCATTGACGAACCCTTGAAGAGCTTTGAATAAGATCTGGACCAGATCTCTTCGAGGTTCTTCCGCAAAAACCACATAATCGAACAACCAAGGGGATAAGAGACAAGTTGAGGCTTCGTACAGCCATAGGACACCATAGATCGGATAGAGATTCAAAGGATTAAGGCTGAATTTGGATGACGACGATTAGGGTTAGGGGTTGGTTTGGGGTCGTTTTGAACTAAAAAAAGGAAAGGGTTAATTGTGGTTGTTGATCTCTGCGATCAACGGCCGAGGTTGAAAGGGTTTGGGGCTGGATCGGGTGTTAAGGTTTGGGCTAAGTATGTTTGGGTTAAAATTGGGGCCAGATTTTAAATAGCCAATTTTAACAACTAAATAATTTATGAAAAATAATAAATGAGTACCAAAATGTCTTTGTGCTATAAAAATAATTTAAAATAGTTATTTAATATTTTAAAATATAAAAGATCATTTTATGCATAAATAATGTAATTATACATTAGTACGGGCTATTTTTGCAAAAATATGCAATTTAGCTTTAAAAATATAAATGTAAATACAAAAAATGTACTAAAAATATTTAAACACTATGTTGGCATAAATACTGAATTTAGGTGACTAAATCATCACAAAAGTAGTATGAAGGATAATTATTGGATATTTATATAATAAAAAGAGGAGAAATAAATTGATTTGGAACCTTTAAAACTATAAAAAAAATACTTATACATGATTATAACTGCATATGTACTATTTTGAAAGTATATATATGTATTAAAAATATGTGAGGAAAAAATTGGGTATCAACAGGGATGCGGACTCAGCTTTTGCAATTTTTTCAGTTCGCGAAGCGATCCGTGCCTTTGCTTCACTTTGCTGTTTTATGCTTTCAGTTTTCTCCTTTTTCGCGCCCGTTTTTGTGGCACGCACGAGATTGGACGAGCTCCCATTTCTTTCTATCTCTTTTTTTTTGTGTCAAATTGTCATCTTTTGATCATTTATCATCGAAACTCATTCCTACACATAAAAAACACACAATGAGTATATTTCACTTCAAAATCAAGTAATCTCTCGCGACTCACACAAGAATTAATATGCAAATATACGAAAAAATATGCACTTTTCATCATTTATTAGCATAATCAATTTAACTTCCTAATCATTATTTGACATGTCTCGTCAAGCTAGAAGCTTCTATTTGTTCATGTACATTCAAAACAGTGTAATTTAATAATTGACTCAGTACTGCCATGCCACGTAATTTACCTTTACATCAAGGCATTTGAGGCCACAGGCCAAACTCCCTATCAATTGTTCAATAGGGTTTGGCTTAAATTGCTAAGCCAACCTTTAATTTTAGAATAGGTATAGAACAAAGTTCGGTAAGTCAAATTATTATGCATGTAGCGCTATTTTTATTTTATTTCATTTTTTTCTTGAATTTTTTCTTTTGGTGCGAAGGAGAACACGTATAGGCACAAAGGTTCAAACTCGGAAGGTCAATTTCTGTTATACTATTTAGCCAAAAAAATCGGTTAATTAAGTGAACGTAACCAAAACATAAATTTGTTTACTGTACTTTCTTTTGCGAGATTAATCGTGATTGATTATCATAATTAGTCCCTAGTCTACTAAGAATGGCCAATAATTGCCCACTTCAAGAAAAATCATGATGAAAATTGAGTGTTTGAGCGAAAACAACGTTGTATAATGGTGAAGTAAAAGAAGCCACTAAATAAACTACAGACAAAAAATAAAAACTATAATTGTAAAATATTATCGTTCGTTAATTATTGATCCATAATTTAACTGATGCTAAGATCATATTAAATCACCCGAGGCCGAGGGTAAGGAAACGAAAAGAAACTTTACCCAAAAATAAGAAGGAAGGAGTGGGAGGGCGTGAAAGATATTTTCAAGAAAAAGATTTTCTATAAAGAAACTTCGTATTATTTGCTGCAACTAAGACGATTGTTATTTACCAAAATAGAAAATGACAAAGGGCAAGTAGAAAATAATTAATAACAACTTAGGGACCCTCCAAAGCCAAATAGTCTCATTTTTCCACTGCAGTTTGTCCCTTAGAACATGGAGTAAATTATGGCACCTTTCCTTACTACTATAAGCTGTCTACTTCCTCCCTCTCCTTTCCCACTATCCCTTTTTTCTTCCTTAATTTGCCACAAACACTTGAAGGTTTGATTCAAGATATGGAAATAGAGTTGGTAAAGTGCGATTGTTGTGGACTGAAAGAAGATTGCACAAAAGACTACATTAGTGAAGTGAAGGGGAATTTTGAGGGGAAATGGCTATGTGGATTATGCTCAGAAGCTGTTAGATATGAAGTTAACAGAGGGAAGCAATTTCTTGGGATGGAAGAAGCTGTAAAAGCTCATATGTCATTTTGTGGGAAATATAAGTCTAATAATCCTGCAGTTCATGTAGCTGATGGGATGAGGCAAATGCTAAGGAGAAGGTCAACAACTTCTCCTAATTCTAACAAGTATACAAGATCAATAAGTATCACCTTTTATTAGTTACACAAGGAAAAAACACAAAATAAAGAACCTTAACCTCAACTTACAGTTAAATATTGCATAAATTTATATCCTTTTGCACTATGCAGTATGAATTTGGATTAGTCGAGCCAATAAATATCGGAAAATCTCAATTACATCTTTATCTTGTACAGAGGATGTTATTAATTTCAGTGGAGGCTACTTCAGATGGTTTTGTTTTATCTTTTGTTATGCATGCGGAGTCAAGTTATTTTCCATTTATTTGTCGTGTTTCTCTTTTCCATGCCCCGCCCCTTGAGAAATATTAATTAGGAGAAATTTTGGACTATGTTACCCTTATTTATATCTTAAGATATAATATCTCTTCATTGAATATTTACTCTATTTATGTATTATCTTTATCATCAAGAACAATTATTATAGGATAAAATGGGAAAAATATAATTTATTTTGTCTTGAACGTATAAAATGACAAATAACTTGAGATAACTATTTTTTTTAGAAATCACGACAGATAATTTGAGACAGAGGGAGTATATATCTTCGAGGGGAAAGTATATCTACGATTTTCCCCATGGTAATGAAATTTTTAATAAGCCTAAGGGCCATTAACACATTTTTCTTCTCTTTTTGACAAAAGATCTGGGAAAAGAAAAATTAATTTTAGATTATCATTTGTACTCATAATATATTCAGAATAATGTCTTTGTGCAAAAGGATATTTCTCTGGACTTTCTTGCTTTAGGGCTCAAATCATTGAGAAGTTGTGCTCTTTAAAAGTATGAGTATGAGAAAATGTATGGTCAACTTTCCGCTAAAGCTGCAGAAATATACATTTAGTAGCATGATATATATTACTAGTAAGATGAATTAGTAACACTTACTTAATTACAAGATCGATGTGAAAAAGTTTAAAATACTATACTTCCTTCCACCATTTTAAAGTCTGGTTCAAGAGATTAAGCTTAGCTCTATTATGCTATACCAATTACCAAACGACGACTTGGATGACTCATCACAACACTTTCTGCTGTAAAATAGATCGAATTAGTTCACCAACTTTGTTAAAAATCTACAAAATGGTCTATGCGACTCAACTAATTCACCACTATGATTACATGATTTCAGCAACTATAAATTAATCAATTAAATACGATTTTTCTTGCTTGAAACCGGACTCTGGTTAAGCTGCTTGGTGATATTTTGGTTCCTTAGGTACAACATAAATAAAAGAGTTCTAGAGTCTGATCAGTTGATCCTAAATGAAGTATGAAGGCAATCATTGGTTGACAGGTTGCAGTGTCTAATTTTTGGACCTAAGATAATAGCTTATATTAGGGGTGTATATAGGTCGGGTTAGTTCGATTTTTCAATTACCATACCAAACCAAACTAATGGTGTTGGGTTTTTAATCTATAAACCAAACCAAACCAACAAAGCTGGGTTTTTCAATCTCTGTTTTTTCTCGGGTTTTTCGGTTCATTTCGGGTTTTCGAATTTTTTCCCCGTAAAGTCTTCATAGCACAAAACATGTAACTTGTGCTCCAAATATTTCTTTAGTCGTAGTAAGATACAACTATATAATGTATTTTTTAAGAAAATAACACAATAATATGAGATAAGTCATAGCATTATATTAAAATATTCGATAACAAAGATAAGAAAATTGCATAAAGCAAATATTGCTAATAAATAAGCCATTATAAAAATTAACAAAATCTAAAAATACTATATAGGTCATGCTAAAAAATATATAGCTAATAAGTACTATTAGTTACATAACTAAGTACTAAAGAAAAAGATAAACTAAGTTATCTATTTTCATTATAAACCAATGTAAAACTAAAAAATAAAAATCTAACATTATCATCATTCTTAGTATTGAATTGAATTTCTTTTGCTAACATTAGTATTGATTTGAATTTTGTTTGAGTTACTACATTTATGGGTTATAAATTTATTTACCATTCATGAATGTTAAGTCGAAACTTGAAATAATACGTTAAAAGATAAAACTCTGAAAAAGTTTAAAAAATATTTATAAATTATATTACAATAACTATTTATATGGATAAAATATTTTTTAAAAATTGTATAAATATATTATCGGGTTGGTTTGGTTCCGGCCCGACTTAATTTTTCTTAATTAAAATCAAATCATACCAATTATGGTCGGGTTTTTTTTTCTAATACCAAACCATAATCGATTTTGTTTTTCCGGTTTGACTTGGATTATTGATTTGGTGATGTTTATCGATTTTCATTGTATGCCCCTAGCTTATATATATACATAACCTATTATCAACTATCATATTTAATTAATATTTATTTTCACTTTATTTTTATCACTAATTATAATAAATTAATATAATTTAATGTAAATATTAAGTAGGGGTCAGTTTATCTCTTGTATCGCATGGCAATACCATAATGCTAGAGTACACTTCACAGGTTCCACCAATTTGTTCTGGAATTGCCCATATAATATTCGAAATTGCTCATTTTGCTCTCTATTTGACTTCAGAGGCAGCTCAACGAAATTAATAGTCTAAAATTAAATCTTAAGAAGATGCCTTAAATTTAATTAAAAAAATTTATATGTTTTTATTTGATTTTTATTCTTTTTTGTTTTGTAATAATAGTGTACGAACCATCTTGTATATATCTTGATTATGCACTCAGCTGTTCTGGTACTCCATTTACTAAAATTTCAGCAATATTGACAACCATTTAAGATATTTTTGTAGGTTTTCATCATCCAATGATTTTAATTTTAAAATAATTTTATACATTTGAAATACTTCAAGTCTATTTTAAATTGAAAAAGTTGCTTTCACTCTTTATAAGAAATAATTAATTCTAAAAGAGACTATAAGAGACTTATTTTATTTTTTATTATCAATATCGTCATCAAATTGTTCTTTTACATATATTATATATTTATTATAAAATTCAAGTATTCATGTAAATAGCCTCTCTTTTTTACAATCTCTATCACATTTTAAAAAGAAGCATAAATCTTATATCTTTTTAATAATAATTTTACAGTCTATGCAATACTAAATAAGATAATTTGGGAGGAATTTATACAAAAATACGGTTAGAGGAAGCATTTTTCATCCGCCTAACCCAGAAATACAGTTTTCATTTGATAGCTCACAAACATTTCTAAAAACAAGCCAAACTCACAAATCTCGTCGGATTTCGGCCACCGTTTACTCATTGTGATTCCTTTTTCCTTTTATGATTCGTTTCACACCTAAATCAGATTCCACTTTTTATCTTTTCCTTTTCTCCATTTCCTTTCTTATTTTTTATTTTATTTTACTTCCCTCTTTATATATTTCCTAAAATTCACAATATCAAGAATTTAAAGTAAAAAATATACTCTTCCTTAAAAGTCTATAATCTTAAATTTTTTTTGCCTCTTTTTTTGTTTTTTAATTCATGAAAGAGATGTTTGGAAAAAAGTGAAAATGTCAAGATTCTTAAAGATCCTTTCTAGATAAATTTTGCTTAATTTTTTTTTTATTTTTTTTTTTTTTTGCAAAATTCAAGGTTTTGTAAGGAAAATTCTTGTTTCAAGTTCTTATTTCACTGAAAAAATAAAAAATTATTATAATTAAACACCTTATATACATTGTTATGCATAGTCATACGTTAATTGTATACAATTATATAATAATACATATTATTTGAAGGCAAGAAATTCACACACTTTTAGGTGCAATTGCTGAATCAATCCAACAGGATAAAAGAAAAATTAAAACTTGGTAAATGAATTGTAGAATCTCTCCAACGCGTACAAGATGTTTTTTATATAGCACATACACGAAAAAGAAGAAGAGAAGAAAGTGTCAAACTTTCATAGAGACCTCTTATACACAGACAATAATTATACAATATTTTCATTAGAAAACACAGTATGTCCAACACTACACTTACTGTAACTAATGTATCAACTTGTATAAACATGTAAAATAGTGTATAAAAGGTGTTTGAACATCCATATACACAATTATACACTATTATACAATGTTGATACAAACTGCTACATAGTTGTATTTTTTATCCAAGCTTCGAGTTGTAGCAGAAGGTATTGGATGATTCAACTCGTCAATAGATTAACAACTTTGCGCCAATGATTCGAAATTCAATATCCAGATAAGATATACCCAGTTTCAGATCCGAGACTTCAAGGACATAACAATGATGACTCGAATTTCAAATTTCAAAATTTTCCAAAATTAGTGGTTATTTTTTGGTGCAAATCAAGTTTGAGAGCTATTTATTTTCATATCTGTGTGTATTTACATTTTTTTTCTTCAAAATCTTCAATTTTCTTATGCTTGCCATCATCAGACTTGGCGGGCTTGGATGACGGAGGAGGAGCTTGAGCCTTCTTCGAGCCATTGATGGCAGAACTGCGTCAGGGGTAGGGGAGGGGGAATAGTGGAGGCTAGGTTAAGAGAGAATGATGGGATCTGTGTGGGCTAGAAAGAAAGAAACGAGAGGTGGTGGGGAGAGAATTTGGTGTGTTGGGAGTGAAGAAAGAAGAAAATAATAAAAACCCTAGAAGTGTGTCTTTAATAATGGGCTAAAGGATGAAAAGTTTCTTTCAAGTTATGTATAATATGGGCTAAACCGGGTAAGAACTTCAAATTTGGGTCATTTTCGGTTGGGCTGTTAGGCCAAGTGACAAGGGCCGTAATTTATTCTAAATTTGGAGCCTTAGTGGTAAAAATAGCACGAGCTAGCCAGTTTTCGGACTGGTCATTCAAAAATAGTCAGCGTTTGTAAAGTCATTAAAAAATAACAACTATTTTGCTGCAACACGGAAAGTTCCAGCATAATATACTGGAGATCGGTGCACTTGTGTATGAACTTCCAGCATATTATGCTGGAACTCCAACACGCAGAAAGTTCCAGTATACTTATGCTAGAACTTCAGTATAATATACTGGAGTATTTTTTCGAATTTTGAACAGTGTTTTCGTTCAGATTTATATTAACATGAAAAGTGGTTAAGTTTTGATTACTTTTGAAACTGTGGCTATTTTTGAATGACCACTTGTAAATCTGGTAATTTTTGAATTTCTCCCGCCTTAGTGGCCTCCTTTTGGAGTCGACACTATTTAACTTCTGAATCATTTAGCTAGCGTTTGGCCATAGATTCCAAATTTGTTTTGAAAAATTTAATTTGGGTGAAGTTTGGTTTGAAGATGAAAATATGTTTGGACATACGTTTTCAAAACATATTTTCCAACTTTATTTTGGAAAAACATGTATATAATTCTCAAGTTTTGGGATTTTGGCCCAAAATCAGTAATTGAGATGATTTTGAAATTTGGGGTTTGGGATTTGAGATTTTGCCAAAATGTGGGAAAAATTTATGGCCAAACATGAATTTTGAAAATAAATCCCAAATTTATTTTGACTAAACGAGGCCTTATATTCTTATCATTAGCAAGCAAGTCGTCTCGTATTTATCCTTATCGGAGCTCTTGCGTGATTTATGTGGAATTAGAAATATCCAATTTTTCTCAACTTTATGAGGCTTAAATTATCGTAAGGATAAAATTACGTAAGGGATTAGGGACAATTAAGGAAACTTTTATGTTACTCAATTTAAATTTTCTACTTCAAACGACCGTATCCTCTCTTCGTACTATGCTAAAATGGTCATAATTGTTGGTTTGTTATAAAATAAAGACCGTAAAGTAAAGACAAGTATAGAGAGAAACTGTTATATTATTCGAATTCAAACTGATGTACATAATGAACTGAAATCTCTTCTATTTATAGAAGAAAGGAAGTTGCTGTGTAAGCTGCTACTATACCAGATATGGATAATCTTCTACTGAGAGCAATGTTTATCCATAACGGAGTACTGAAAGGATAAGCTTATTATACCCGATATGGATAATCTTCTACTGGGGGTAATGTTTATCCATAACTGGGTACTGAAAGGATAAGCTTATTATACCCGGTATGGATAATCTTCTACCGGGGGTAATGTTTATCCATAACCGGGTATCGAAGTGATAAGCTTATTATACCCGGTATGGATAATCTTCTACCGGGGGTAATATTTATCCATAACCGGGTACCGAAGTGATAAGCTTCTTCAGGAAGCTTATTTCCAATAGAGTACTAAATAGATAAACATATTTACGGTGGAGTCCCATATGGATAAGCTTCTTCAAGAAGCTTATTTACAACGGAGTACTAAATGAACATCCATAATATACTATATTTATAACACTCCCCCTTGGATGTTCATTAAAAGATAATGTGCCTCATTAAAACCTTACTAGGAAAAACCACGTGGGAAAAAATTCCAGTGAAGAAAAAAGAGTACACATATTTAGTAAGACGCATTGCTAGGTGACTCATTAAAAACCTTATAAGAAAAACCCCATGGGAAAAAACCTTAGTAAGGGAAAAAGAGTGCATCGCGTATTTTACTCCCCCTGATGAAAACCTTGTTTCAAATATTTGAGTCTCCGCATTCCAATCTTGTATACCATCTTCTCAAAAGTTGAAGTTGGCAAAGTTTAGTGAATAAATCTGCTGGATTATCACTTGAACGGATTTGTTGCACATCAATGTCACCACTTTTCTGAAGATCGTGTGTGTAGAATAATTTTGGTGAAATGTGCTTCGTTCTATCTCCTTTTATAAATCCTCCCTTCAATTGGGCTATGCAAGCATTGTCTTCGTATAAAATTGTGGGTCTTTTCTCACATTCCAAACCACATTTTTCTCGAATAAAATGAATTATTGATCTCAACCATACGCATTCCCTACTTGCTTCATGAATATCTATTATCTCAGTGTGATTTGAAGAAGTAGCAACAATAGATTGCTTTGTGGAGCGCCATGATATGATAGTACCTCCATATATAAATACGTAGCCGATTTGAGATCGAGCTTTATGGGGATCAGATAAATAACCTGCATCTGCATAACCAACAAGGTCTGCACTATCTTTGTTAGTATAAAACAAACCCATATCAAGAGTTCCCTTAAATATCGCAATATATGCTTAATCCCGTTCCAATGTCTCCGTGTAGGAGAAGAACTATATCTTGCTAGTAAATTAACAGAAAATGCTATGTTAGGCCTTGTAGCATTAGCAAGATACATTAGTGCACCAATTGCACTGAGATAGGGTACTTCGGGACCAAGGAGTTCCTCGTCCTCTTCTGAAAATCGGAACAAATCCTTATTCACTTCAAGTGATCGAACAACCATTGATGTACTCAATGGGTGCGCTTTGTCCATGTAAAAGTGTTTTAAGACCCTTTCTGTATAGGCAGATTGATGGATAAAGATCTCGTCTGCTAAATGTTCAATTTGCAGACCAAGACAAAGTTTTGTCTTTCCAAGATCTTTCATCTCAAATTCTTTCTTAAGATATTCAATTGCCTTTTGGAGCTCTTCTAGAGTTCCAACAAGATTTATGTCATCAACATAAACAGCAAGTATAACAAATTCTGATGCCATTTTCTTTATAAAAATACATGGACAAATAACATCATTTATGTAACCTTCTTTCAGCAAATATTCACTAAGGCGACTATACCACATGCGCCCAGATTGCTTTAAACCGTACAAAGATCTTTGTAATCTGATTGAATACATTTCCTAAGCTTTTGCTTCAGGCATTTTAAATCCTTCAGGGATTTTCATATAAATTTCATTATCAAGTGAACCGTACAGATAAGTTGTAACTACATCCATTAGATGTATTTCAAACTTTTCATGTAGTGCTAAACTGATGAGATATCGAAATGCTAGTGCTAAACTGATGAGATATCGAAATGTTATGGCATCCATAATAGGTGAATATGTTTCGTCAAAATCGACTCCAGGTCGTTGTGAGAATCCTTGTGCAACAAGACGAGCTTTGTATCTTTTAACTTCATTTTTATCATTCTTTTTTCGCACAAAAACTCATTTATGACCAACTGGTTTTATACCAGCAGGTGTTTGGACTACTGGTCCAAAGACCTCTCTTTTAGCAAGTGACTTCAATTCTGATTGAATTGTCTCTTGCCATTTTGGCCAATCAGATCTTTGTTGACATTCTTCGACAGATCGAGGTTCAAGATCCTCACTATCTTTCATAATATTAAGTGCAACATTATATGCAAAAATTATTATCCACCACTATTTCAGATCGATTTAAATTAATCCCATCACCGATCGAACTTATTAAAAGTTCCTCACTCACATGAGCTTCGGGTTCATTGATTTCTTCAGGTATCTCAGAACTAATCAGATTTTGGGTCTCTTTAGGAGATCCCTTCATAGTATCGTTTTGATCATTTGTCGATTTTCTTTTTCGAGGATTTCGATCCTTAGAACCCAAAGGCCTACCACGCTTCAGGCGTGCTTTAGGTTCACTATCTCTCATGCTAGTAGATGGTCCTACTGAGACATCAATTCGGATAGGCACATTCGCTGCTGGGATATGCGACTTAGTTATCCTTTTCAAATCAGTAAATGCGTCTGGCATTTGATTTGCTATATTCTGTAAATGGATGATCTTCTCGACCTCCTGATTACATATAGGGGTACGGGGATCAAAGTGAGATAATGATGAAATTTTCCACACAATTTCTCTTTTGATTTCCTTTTTCTCTCCCCCTAATTGTGGAAAATTTGTTTCATCAAACCGACAATCTGCAAATCGAGCAGTAAATAAATCTCCTGTTAATGGTTCAAGATAGCGAATAATAGAGGGTGATTCAAACCCAACATATATTCCTATCCTTCTTTGTGGTCCCATCTTACTACGTTGTGGTGGTGCTACTGGCACATATACAGCACATCCGAAAATTCGTAGATGGGCAATATTTGGTTCATGACCAAAAACTAATTGTGACGGAGAATATTTATTATAATGTGTCGGTCTGAGACGGATAAGTGATGTTGCATGCAAGATAGCATGGCCCCAAGCAGTAGTGGGCAATTTTGTTTTCATAAGTAGTGGTCTTGCTATCAATTGCAGGCGTTTAATAAATGACTCTGCAAGGCCATTTTGAGTATGAACATAAGCTACAGGATGTTCAACTTTTATCCCAACGGATAGATAATAATCATCAAAAGCTTGAGATGAGAATTCTCCAGCATTATCAAGGCGAATAGCCTTTATAGGATAATCTGGGAATTGTGCCCTTAATCGAATTATTTGGGCTAATAGCTTTGCAAACACCAGGTTGCGAGATGATAGTAGGCACACATGAGACCATCTTGAAGATGCATCTATTAGGACCATAAAATATCTAAACAACCAATTTGGTGGGTGAATAGGTCCACATATATCCCCATGTATACGCTCTAAAAAGGCAAGGGATTCAATACCAACCTTCATTGGTGATGGTCTAGTGATCATTTTTCCTTGATAACAGGCATCACAAGAAAATTCGTCATTTGTAAGAATCTTCAAGTTCTTTAATGGATGCCCACTCGAATTTTCAGTAATTCGTCTCATCATTATTGATCCGGGATGGCCCAAACGGCCATGCCAAAGCACAAAAGTATTTGAATCCGTAAACTTCTGGTTTACGATAGAGTGTGCTTCAATTGTACTAATTTTTGAATAGTATAAGCCAGAAGATAAAGTTGATAACTTTTCTACAATGCATTTCTGGCCAGAAATATTCTTTGTAATACAAAGATATTCCCTGTTCATTTCATCTATTGTCTCAACATGGTACCCATTTCGGCGGATATCTATAAAACTCAACAAGTTTCTTCGGGACTTGGAGGAGAACAATGCATTGTCTATAATAAGTTGTGTTCCCTTAAACAGAAATATTATGGCTCTTCCGGAGCCTTCAATCAAACTTATATTACCAAAAATTGTTGAGACATTTGTTTTTTCCTTATGCAAATAAGAAAAGTATTTCTGATCGTTGAATATGACATGAGTTGTTCCACTATCAATAACACAAATATCTTCATGATTTGTCTTTGATCCAAACATAATTTGAGGGTTATCCATATTCTTCAAAATAACATAAATAAAATATATTATAGTAAATATCATTATCAAAGCTTAACTTTTATTTATGTACAACAATTACATAATCATACTATCTATTACAAACAAAAAAAATAAAATATTTACATTTCTACAGATTCACTACCGATTACATGACTTGTTTCTCCTTCTGGGAGTGCAAAGTAATCAGCTACATCCAAATGCATGAAGTCTAAATTATCTTCAGAAATAAAATTTGCTTCAGCATTTTTCTTTGTCTTCTTCAGGGAGGCTTGATAAAGCTCAACTAGGTGCTTTGGCGTACGACAGGTACGTGACCAGTGTCCTTTTCCTCCACATCTATAGCATGCATTTTCTGCATTTGGCGCTTGCACCGCTTCATGTTTTTGTTCCTTCCTTTTCCACTGCTGGTGGTGAGGAGGCTTCTTTGGTGCATTATTATTACCATGATTGGGGTTTCTTCCCCGACCACGACCATGACCACGACTGGGGCCACGACCTCTTCCACGTTTAGCTTGGTGGAAGTTCGTCTCATTCACTTCAGGGAATAGACAAGAACCAATAGGGCGGCTTTCATGATTTTTCATTAATAGCCCATTATGTTGCTCTGCTATAAGAAGATGTGAGATAAGTTCAGAATACTTTTTAAATCTCATCTCTCGATATTGTTGCTGCAGGAGCATATTCGAGGCATGAAAAGTGGTGAAAGTTTTCTCCAACATATCATGATCAGTAGTATTATCACCACATAATTTCAATTGGGAAATAATTCTGAACATAACAAAATTATACTCACTGATAGATTTAAAATCTTGTAGCCTTAGATGAGTCCAATCATAACGTATCTGTGGAAGAACAACCATCTTCAGGTGGTCATATCTATCTTTCAAATTATTCCACAGTATGACTGAATCTTTAATAGTGAGATATTCCATTTTCAAGACCTCATCAAGGTGATGGCGTAGGAATATCATTGCTTTGGCACGGTCTTGGTTTGATGCCTGATTTTTATCCTTGATGGTGTTTGCCAGACCCATCGCATCAAGATGAATTTCAGCATCAAGCACCCAAGACATGTAGCTTTTGCCCGATATATCCAGGGCTACAAATTCAAGTTTAGAAAGATTTGACATTATTTAGGAAAAGAAAGTTCTTACCTCTAATACTTTCAAAGTATTTGCTCCAGATGTCAGAGTCTCGTGCCGATAACGTGTTATAAAATAAAGACTGTAAAGTAAAGACAAGTATAGAGAGAAACTGTTATATTATTCGAATTCAAACTGATGTACATAATGAACTGAAATCTCTTCTATTTATAGAAGAAATGAAGCTGCTATGTAAGCTGCTACTATACCAGATATGGATAATCTTTTATTGAGAGCAATGTTTATCCATAACGGAGTACTGAAAGGATAGCTTATTATACCCGATATGGATAATCTTCTATCGGGGTAATGTTTATCCATAACTGGGTACTGAAAGGATAAGCTTATTATACCCGGTATGGATAATCTTCTACCGGGGGTAATATTTATCCATAACTAGGTACCGAAAGGATAAGCTTATTATACCCGGTATGGATAATCTTCTACCAGGGTTAATATTTATCCATAACCGGGTACCGAAGTGATAAGTTTTTTTCAGGAAGCTTATTTCCAATAGAGTACTAAATAAATAAATATATTTACGATGGAGTCACATATGGATAAGCTTCTTCAAGAATCTTATTTACAACGGAGTACTAAATGAACGTCCATAATATACTATATTTATAACATACCCTCCTTTTTCCTTCTTTTTTTCCTATAGAAAAATAGTGTTAGCTGTTGATCACAAACCGTCTATATGCCGCTTTTGCAAAAGGATCTATGATTCGGGGCACAGCTGAATAATGGCGGCGGAAGCTCTTTTGGAACTGCAAGAAATTCTCACCTCCAGAAAGGTACTGGAGTATTTTTTTTTTTCTTTAGCTGTACATTCCCACTAATTTCAAATGGGCTTTATTCTTTTCCCTAAATTCCCACTTCTTTTTGTAGCTGTACATTTGATCCTTTTTTCTTCCCTCTGTTTAATTAGGTAGTAGTAATTTACCATTCTATTATTGTATTTTCTCTTTCAATTTTCGGAATTTTATTTCCGTTAATCAGGGTGTTTTTTCTTTTCAAATTTATCGCGTTTTTATTTGCTGGTGTATTGAACTTTGTGTAATGGTATATATTTGTAGGAGCCTCTGACAAGAGACGAAGCTAAACTAGTTAATTCATTACAGCAAGACGCTGTGAGAAATTTTGGAATTGGTGCCACCGGTGCTTCCATTGCCACTTGGTTTGGTACATTTCCTCACTGACTTATATTACATTGTCAATATGATGGTGTTTGACTGGAAAATAGTAGAGTTTTAGTCAAATTTAGTTTCATAGAGAAAATATAACATTAAAGTTTTTAATTGAACAGCTTAATAAATTTTGAATGCTATTAGATGAGTGTTGTCAATCATTTGGGACATGCTAAATGACATAATATAAAATGGGGTGAAAGGAGTAATATGGGAATTTCACTGAAGCTTTTCTGTAAATTTAGTTTTGAAGGAGATCATAAGGTGTATACTATGAGTAGGAAGTGGAATTAATGCAATGGATTTGAAGGTTCGAACTTTTTGAAAAGATGAAGCACATTGAAAACGGTATTAGCCTTATTAAATAATAGAAAGATTTAGCAGAAATATGTAAAATACCCTCCTAGAAAGATCATTGCAGAATAAGTGGGCAATGGTTAGAAGAGGTGCTCCATCGGCTAGAAGAAATTAGGTTATTACATAAACGAGAAAACCGGCCATATCCAGACACGCGTAAAGGTGGTGTTCTGTATTGCATCCATTCTGCTTGCATAAAATTATACGCTTCCTTTCTTTTTTCTTGTTTTCTTTGATATTTAATAGAATATCTAATAAAGTTCTCTCAATCGGTTTCTTTGCAGTGACCAGAAGGCTGAATAACCTAATGCGCATCAACCTCACAGCAGGTAACATATTGGCTGGGATTGTTCTTCATGTTTTCCTTTTCCACGTATATGTTAGTCACCCTTGATCCCCTATCTGGTTTCTGTTCATGTAATTTGTGGATCTGGTCGATAGTGATGTATTTTAGGATGCCTTTCGACAAGAAGGGAGTAAAAACTGAAGGGAGTCAATTTCAAATGCCTAAATATCAAGAAGGTCATTCAAAGTTTCTCTGTTGCCTCACATTATCTTGTAGTTTGAACGAAGGATGTTGATAAAATTATACAGTAAATTTTATGATGACAAATTTAAGTTTACAGTTTCATATCTGCCCTTTTCTCAAAAGTTGTTAATTATTGGATTTTAATGGTGAAAAAGCTATTTTGGTATTTCAAGCTAATATGCACGTGCCTGTCACGTGCTCACTTGCTTGACATTCAGCAAGTCACTGCTGTTTAGGAGATTTGTAATCTTTCTTCAGCTGTATATTACCATTCTTGTAATGACACACAATGTTCGAAATACTCATATGGAGCTCAAAGTTTTTATAGAAGAAATATCAAATTTTATACCAAGACAGAGAACATTTTGGTTTACTTTTGATAACTCTATCACTTTAGTCTTTTGAACTTTCCTTCTTCCAGGTGTTGGTTTCTTTTATGGTGTCAGAAGAGTAGGCAAGTTTTTGGATTCAAGAGCTGAACATATTCTCTCTCAGCATGAGACTCGTCTGCAGAGCGAGTTGGCAGAAATGTAGGTTATTGACCACATTAAACTTTTTGATTTTTGCAAAATACATTAGTTGAGTTGTTACTCCTTAGAGGTCGTTTGGTAGAGTGCATTAGAGAAAATAATGCATGCATTACCTTTGTGTATTAGTCAAACATTAATTGCTCTACTTCCCGCTTATGATTCTAAAAGATTTGGGAACTTATCCAAACTGAAAATATACCATTCATTATTTAATTTCCTTAATATCTTATTCTTAAGAAGATAATAAATGACCCACTTTTTGCACAAAAAAGTTCTTCAAAGAGTTTATCCTACTCCCAGTTTTGGACTCAATTCTAGTTTAACGCACAAAGTTCAACCCTTGTCTGATTGCTTAACAAAGTATGATACCTAAGTTACGCTGAGGTTGTTGAAGAATTTGCAAGAAAAAAATGCTTTTCTTTTGTATATAGGTTCTATTCCATGTTCAATAATTTATGAATTAGTTCTAGCAAAGCACTAGTGTTTTTTGCTCAGTATACATGCTAAGTTAGTAACCTTAGAAAACAAAACCATTTGTTTCCCTACTTTCTGCAATGCATCAGACTGAGAATCTCTCCTCATTATTTTTGTTCAACTTGCATGAACTCAAGAGTAGACAATTGTTAACGTGAAACCTGTTTGCTATCATTGAGGGAATACGTCTTGATGAGAATTAAAGAGAAAAAAAGTAGAAGGAAGGAGGCTGTGGGTGTTGCTCAACAATTGTTAAATTGAAGATAGTTAGATTAAGTAATTATTTTTGAACAATTTGGGCCAGATTTAAGCAGAGTGTAACAGAGAATTCATATAATTCTTACAGCTTTGATTGTCAATGGGGCATAATTGATTGACTGATTAATTGTTGGGGGTTCTGTCCTACACTTTGCATGCTTTTGACTGGTGAAAGTGTCAGAGAGACCAAGCAAATTCCGGGAAACTACTGATATCATCGTAACAAAGACAAGTTTCATAGTTTTGTGGTTCTGGAAAAAAATATTGCAAAAAAGATTCACTTCTAGAAGGATATACTCGACCTGTGGAAAGGTTGTAGAAACTTTCTTTGAAGAAAACTCCTAAGTGCTAACATTTTATTTACCTGATCCTTTTGCTTCCTTTGCTAAGGTGTTAATGTGGTAATTTTTTCTGTTTTCTTCCCCAACATTAACCACATACTGATGTATATTTATACATGATAGAATGTTGAAGAAGTATCAGCAACATCCACAGGTATTGCGACGCGTCTCCAAATATTTTTTTTGTGAAAATGTTTATGACGATGATTCAACAGACCGGCCAAAACCAAGGTGGCGCTTTCGGAATCTCTACAAGGAAGATTTAGCCTCTGCTCATATGAAAAGTGATGACGACTCTTACAGTAAGAGAATCAATTCAGAGAAAACTGATCTGAGGAAGACTGATATACAGCGCAAGCAAATTAATGTGAGTATGCAACTCTGCCTTCAAATAAATTTGAATAAGAATCAGAAAACACTGGGGATGTGGGAAATCTGTTATACAAGGATGTACTTGCTATGCCAAGATGATCAAATTTCATTTCCACGACCGTACAAATTAGTAAAAAGTATAGTATAGTGATAATATATATCATGTAATCGTGCAAGCTGCCCACTCCATAGCACTGTGTAGTGTTCACTGGGGCTTTCTTTTGCCTAAATGAGAAGGGAGGAAGCAAAATCCTTTCGTTCAGTCCTTGCTTTTTGTTATAGCTGAATATGCAACTTTCTTAAAGTTATATATTAACTAGACTGTTTGCTTATAAATGTAGACAAGTGCAGCAGCTGTTGTTCTGGAGGCGATTGAAGATCCATTTGACTGCATATTCGGGCCTCCAAAAAGTGTTGAAAATACTCATCGCCCTGACACAGTTAGCACACCACCTCGAATGCGTAGCCGTAACCAGAAAAGGTCTCATCGCAGGCATAGGATGCATCACAAGGAGAACATGGATGTTTGACCTTTATTAGAAGTAGCTTTCACAGATGCCCCGGGCACGTAGTAAATTTACCAGCTATTTCAAAAAGTATTACTACTATTCGGGTGCCTTTCTTTGATGTTGCTCTCTCCTTGAGACGCACAATCTTACATCTCTAGATGGAACTGACGTTACCTCCAAGCTGCTTGTATAAATTGTTGGAAAATATGAAGAAGAACACTATAGCTTAGCCTTGAAACACGTTTGAAATGCTTAACGAAAAGCGATATTTGCTCCCTAACCATCGCAAAATTACTATGGAATTATGACAAAGCTTTGAATTCCTACACTAAGCAAATAGTGGAGAAATTCTTTAGGAAAGTAAGAACTAGACCTTGATCTGTTGAATGTGGAAGAAAGAGTTCGTAGCATGTAAGTGAAGGAAAAGTTGTTGTAAAGTAAGGGGAAGTGCACTGTTAGCCACTAATAACACATGTATTTACTTTTAAGCCATTGTTTAAAATGTCTTTAGTCTTTAGCCACTGTTTTAATAAACTTTAACTGCTCGGACGAAAATACTCTTCTGCTCATGTCCTTGACTTTTGAACTTAACTTCAGGCCTACATGTCCTTAACTTTTAAACTTGGAACTCTAAGCTCAGGACTTCAGGACTACATGTCCTTAACTTTTGAACTTAACTTCAGGACTACATGTCCTTAACTTTTGAACTTGTAACTGTAAGTTCAGGACCAAGTGTCCTTAACTTTTGAGCTTGTTAGTCTAAGTTCAGGACCTATTATCCTTAACTTTTGGGCTTCTTAGCCTAAGTTCAGGACCTATTATCCTTAACTTTTGAGCATGTTAGTCTAAGTTCAAGACTTCAAAGACTATTGTCCTTAACTTTTGAACTTGTAAGTGTAAGTTCAGGACCTATTGTCCTTAACTTTTGTGCTTCTTAGGCTAAGTTCAGGACCTATTGTCCTTAACTTTTGAGCTTGTTAATCTAAGTTCAGGACCAAGTGTCCTTAACTTTTGAACTTGTAATTCTAAGTTTAGGACCAAGTGTCCTTAACTTTTGAACTTGTAACTGTAAGTTCAGGATCCATAACGTAAAAATCAAATGTTATTTATATCTTTTCACAAAAAAAGAAAATGTAATTTACATATAAGATTGATATCAAATTACATAATAGAAAACTAATAACAAAAAGAAACAACTAAAAAAAATAAAAGAAAAATAAATAAAACTTAGAAAGTTTGTTTTCTAAAGTTTTCTGTTCTAGTTTCCTGCTAAAATCTTGAAGAGTTCTTCTTCGTTCTACAGCTATCTGCTCCATTGTAAAACCTGTTCTTGGACTCAATTACATCACTGCAAAAAAATATCCATAAAAATTATTACTATGCAACAAAACCAAAATTCACAATGTGTTAAATCTAAGTCTCGCGAAGAAACACTAAAGAAGAAAATCCTTCCGGCACAGTTCTTCTCCCTAACATGAAAGAGATAGAAGAAAGGGTAGCACAGTCTTTTCACATTAATTTTAATAGACTAATGGCTATTATTGCTAAGCATTAAAAATGCTGGATAAAAAGTAAATACCACTTTAAAAAGTGGCTACCCCACACAATTTTTACCTCGTTTGAATGAAGGTATTAGAGATAAACAAAGTAGAGTCCGAAAGTCTTCATTAACAGTGCATGATAAAGTAATCGGAAAAGATCCAAAAATATCCTTAAACTATTCGAAATAGCTCAAAAATATTCTCCGTTTGTTTTCTGTGCCAAAAATATCCCTACCGTCTATGTTTTGGCCCAAAAATGCCCCTAAACTATTAGTTTTGTCATTGAAGCTGACATGGCAGTCCAACTGGGTTAGAATTGCTTAAATGGTCGTCCACCTAAGCAATCCATATGTGAAAATTATTTTTTCGGAATTTTTTTTACCAGAAATTTTTAATAAAATACAAAATCAACATTTATTCTGAAAAAAGTAAAAAAAAATCGAATTTTTTTTAATTTCGGATTTTTTTAATTAAAATACAAAATCAACACTTATTCCGAGAAAAAGTAAAAAAGTTACGAAAAATTATTCTTGATTAGGGTTTATGATTTGATTAAAAAACTACATTGTTCTCTTTTGTGAATTTATGATTATAGATATCGAGAATTAAGAAACTGACGTCTTTGTTGTTGTACAAATAAAGTTTTAATTTTTTTTCTTGTAAACGTTGTGTGTTAATTTTTTTTTGGAGCTAAAGAATGAGGTTGAAATTATACGGGGATAATGTTCCAAGACATAACTACGCTATTACTAGATTCAAAAGCATTCAAAGACATAACTCCGAAATTCATAAAAGAGAACAATGGAGTTTTTTTAATCAAATCATAAACCCCAATCAAGAATAATTTTTTCGTAAATTTTTGACTTTTTTCGGAATATGTGTTGATTTTGTATTTCAATTAAAAAAATTCCGAAATAAATATTTTTTTCGAAATTTTTGACTTTTTTCATAATAAATGTTGATTTTATATTTTATTAAAAAATTCTGGAAAAATAAAATTTTCGAAAAAATAGATTGCTTAGGTGGACGACCATGTAAGCAATTCTATCCGAGTTGGACTGTCATGTCAGTTTTAATGTCAAAACTAACGGTTGAGGGACATTTTTGGGCCAAAACATAGATGGCAGGGATATTTTTGGCACCAAAAACAAACGGAGGATATTTTTAAGCAATTTCGAATAGTTCAAGGATATTTTTGGACCTTTTCCGTAAAGTAATCTATAATACCTGGAAAAAGCTAATCTATAATTAGGAATTAGAAATCGAGTATGAGAGATGGAAAGTGACTTAGGGTAATAGGGCTGAGTACTTGAGTGTTTCTATTTTTATTTTTAAGAAATAGCAATTGGACCTTTGACGTATTTTGCATCTTCGGATTAAGTGTATTTTGAGAAATGAGCTTTAGACCTATGATGAAAAAGTATATAAAATATTTAAAATTATCCATATAAATTATTATAAATTTTTATATAAAAATTGTTGATTTAGTTAATATTATATTTAAATAATAAATCAAATATTCTTAACTTTTTAAGATTTAAATTAAATCAAACAAAAAAAGAACATCAATTTATTTAAAGGATTTGGTTCAACTCCGATTTGAATTTTTCAGCAAACTTTGAAGAGAAAATGATTAAAATGGCCCCTAATATAAGTGCTTTGGATCCATTTGGTCCCTGATATATAACACCTAATGAAAAAGGTCCTTAATCTATGCAAAAAGTATAACGTTTTGGTCCTAAAACCTATAACTAACTGTAAAAGTAAAAACTTTCCGTTAAAACTTAATTAACCAGCAGCTTCTTCATCCATCGAACAAGCCACCAATGCCACCACCAATTGCCGCATTTCTCCATTGACTTTTTATTGCCAATTCTGCTGAACCACTCTTTTATGCTTTACTTGTGATTGCCAGCAAGAGGTTGCCTTTGATCATTAAATTTTAACAGAGGAAGCAAAAACTAATTTTTAAGTCAATCTCGTTATTCTTTTCCCCTTAATTCCACTTCAAGAAGATTAAATTCATATCCACTTGAAACTGTGATATATCATTATTTATTACTGTATGGGTCGAAATCTGTCCCAATACTTGGGGAAAGTAACATCGAGAAGAGAGTCAGCCGAGGTCGACCAGGAGATGGCGAAGCCCATGGTCGAGATGCAAACGATGGTCGATGTCGAGCACCGGAAAAAGAGCTGTAATGGCTAGTCTATTAGGGTAGGATACTAAAGAGAATATTCCATTGGATATTCTTTGTACTTGTACCCCTAGAGTTTATTGGGGGTATGTAATAATGAATAAGGGCAAGTGATAAGAGCAGACTTTGCTAAAAGATCATCCCTCTCTCTCTTGTAAAGATACAATGACTACCTTTTTATCAAGATTCTTGTTCATATTATTCCACACTTTTCCACCAGATCCCAGAATATTTCGAATGTTCTATGATCTACTCATCATTGTCAGGAGGAACAATCACCTAGTTCATTGTTTATTGGGTGAATCTCTTCTCCTATTTACTTAAATGTCATTTATTGTTATTTATTGCTAGTTACTCCTCCATTATTACATATATTTTTCGAAACCCATATTGAATGCTACGGTCGATTCTCTACTAGATCTGTCTAAACGTTAGTCATATTGTCAGAACCCACGTCTAGAGATATTAGCATTAACTAGGTTTTACCCGTTATCACACAAATATAACCATTTTAAGCAGAAGTTGCATCTTTTGGTCAAACAATACTAGCAAAAGAACTTCTTTGAAATCAAAGACAACCAAAAGCTACACTCAATTGGTGTTTCAGATTGTGAAAGATAGATCAACAGTAAAAGAAGTTGTAGGCGAAGAAATACCCAATATAGAGGAAGATAAAAATCAAAAAAAGAAGAGAAAACAAAGTGGCTTTTTTTTTTGTACTCACACACGAAGAAGGTTCCGTTCATTTTGACATATTAGTACTGGGTGCCGCCACGTTTTAGGACAAAAACCTAAGTGATAAGCTTTTATGATACATTAACGACCTTTTCTATTAGGTGAGGGACCAAATGAATTCAAAACACATACAACAGGGACCATTTTCGCAACTTTGAACCCCAACTTATCGGTTTCTCCCCTCCCTCCCGCTTCTATTTTCTCCTTTTATTCCCCACCAAGAAATCTACACCGCCTCAATCCTAATCCCTGCTTGCAGGAGTAGCATGTATAAACGTTCCATATGTTTGTATCTCTCCCTCTTTTTGGAAAACTATTTTCATTTCCAAGTACCTCTCTTATAACCCTAAAAAACAGTCACAAGCAATTATCAATTTTCTCATCTGGGGTTAATAACAGGAACTTGACCCCATCTCGTCCCATTGCAATTGTGAACCTTTTCAACCTTACAGATTCAGGCCATAAGAGTCCATCCTCTGTCCTTGAAACGAAACATTGCCCTCCGTGAAGAAATTGATTCGAATTTTGGGATGGATCCAGGGGTGGCCTCCTTGTTCTTGTACAATAGTCACCAATGCAAATTAACTTCTTCACATTTGATGTTTCATCAAAAAAATTAGTAATACCATATTCTGTTCCTTACACATTTTTATTTTATCTGTTAAATTATGCACTAGTTAATATGTCATTCTGTTTTATCACATGGTGATAAAGGACGTAAATTGATTCACATGTAGTAGTTTTTTTGAGCAAAAATACCTTCCCTAATCTTGCTAGAATTGTCGCCAGTTCCTAAAAGCCTGCATAATTGATCAATCTAATCCTCGACCATGTAGTAAAAACAGAATGCAACTACATATCGGTTTCTACACTCTTAACTATGCCATTTGTTTGCTCCAATACGGACCTACAAAAAGGGCCACAGAAATTAGATCGCTAGATTGAGATTAGTGGTAAATGGCAATTAACTGGCAATGTACTAGATTACAGCTCTAATTATCCAACTGCTGCCAACATTTAAAGGATCCAAAGAAGCCTACACGACATTAGAAACAAGGGAGGCAACGAACCAACACGGGATTTCATTAATAATAGCAAATTGGCACTGAACCAGGATTCCAGAAAAATCCTAAAGGCGGAAAGTAAAATGAAACCTATGGACAACATCATTAAAAAAATGGCAGCATTCCATGCCCAGCAATAGGAATCATAAGCACAGTGGCGGCAATATCTAGACAGTTCCTAACAGGATACATTCCAGAATAATCTGAGCAGTAGTGCTACAAGCAGAGAACTAACTGTCGTAGGACAGAACTCTTTACACCAGATTCAGATTTATGTCATAGGACAGAACTCTTTACACTAACACCACCACAAACAACAACAATAAAAAAACCCATTATAATCCCACAAGCGGGGTCTGGGGAGGGTAGTGTGTACGCAGACCTTACCCCTACCTTCACGATAGAGAGACTGTTTCCGATAGACCCCCGGCTCAAGGAGAGATGAAAAAAAAAGCAGTAGACAGAACTCTTTACACCAAAAGATGTTATTGCTGCAATAACCAAAACAGCACCCTACAAAAGATCCTTTAAATGATTGATGCATTTTCTTAAGGATGCAATCAATCTCCTTCCTCTGGTTAGGAGCAGTTGAATAGAGCATTTATCTGATGCACTCGTTGTACGCCAAATAATTCGTCTTCCTTACTGATCATTTTCCGTAAGTCCAAGCTGATCATTTTCTGTTCATATTGTGCTTTAGTTGCAACAAATTTCTTTGGTACTTCAGAACAGTGGGAAGCACTGATATAGACAAACTCATATGCAATGCACAGATGTACATATTTGTTCAAGCCCTGGAATAGATAATAGTTCAAACACGAGAATGCACATGTGCACATAACGAAATGTCTTGCTCACAGATATTCAAGTCAAAGGTGAGAGATTAAACTCAAACAAGAATACGAGAGGGCAGAGAGTTACCAGTGCTATCAGCGGAGCTTTCCTTTTTAAATACATCTTCAACGCAGGCCCCATCTATAAGCTGATACGATTATCAGATTGGTCATTCTGGTATCTTGTAAACCTCAGAAGTAGGTAAAAAAGGTAATATCATCAGGAGACAAAGAACCAGTCATCAATCATCTATACCTTTGACATGATTGATTCAATACGATGCAACAACTGTTTTGCACTCCTTTTTTGTGATCCACGCAAAATACAAATGCCAACATTCAAAATCTTCTCAATGTCAGCAGAAGAAGCAACAGACGTGCAGATGTTTAGAAGCTTCAAAGCATGTGAAACCAAATCCGTCCTTGAATCACAGTATCGACAGAAATACTCTGCATCCAAATCGATGCTTCCTCCGACTGTCCCAGCCATGTAAGCTCGTAGAGCACAGTCTACATGGGCAATGTGTCCGCAAATGTAGCCATCAACTGCTGTTGCTTCACACCGAATGTAACTGTACCCATTATAATCCGAACTGATAGTTTTACAACAAAGGATACAGCAACAGTCTCGGCAAAAACCAGGCTCAGTGCAACAGATATCACAAAACATCGTCTCCGGTAAAGGATTTTCTGCTGTTAAACTGCTACAGATTCTGTTACCAGCCTTACAAGTAATGGTTCCTAAAGGAGAATCAGACGGTGAAGGCTCCATTTTCGTCCCTGAAGACATAAGCTTCTGTTTCATATCTGAGCCACATTTGATATTTACACAAAAGGAAAACATATTAAACATCAAGTCAACAAATTGCTCCTCTTAAGCACTATAAAGAGACACAAGAACACATGCTATCCACCAACAGTGTACAGACTTTATAATCATTGACGAAATTCACTTAAAAAGTAAAAGATTCACTGACACGGAATAACAAAATAAAAATCTGTATGGACTGAGTAGCTATTTGTAATGAATAGGAAATGAAATTAAGATACTAGCATCACATGAGACTTTAGTGTGGATGAAGCTGTTCAAATGTCACACGTGAATTTAAGGTTAGGTTTCACCTTAGTGGGATCTTCGAGTAGGTTATCAGAAAGTGCACCAAGGATGTCTCAAGGGCTCATTTGGTTATAAGAAAAGATGCATTTGTTATACCACCCTTAAATTATTACTTAATTAGATATAGTTTTGGGTCTTTCGGCAACAGCCTCTCTACCCCACCGGGGTAGGTGTAAGTTTTGCGTACACTCTACCCTCCCCAGACCCCACTTGTGGGATTTTACTGGGTTGTGGGATTTTACTGGGTTGTTGTTGTTGTTTGTTGTTTAAATAGATATAATTTTATTAAAGATAAAAATCATGAAACTGTTATATAGTAAAACTTCTTTATAAATTTTAATTAACAAAACTAAACTTAAACGTTATAGAGCTATGCCAATTAGTAAAACTATCTTTGGTGTCATAATCTTTGCAAAAGACAGAACAAACACTGCATGACTATTCAGTGCCCATGTATCAATATTCAACACATAACTAATCTGTGAACCAACTAAAGATCCAGACTATACCTAATAATTAGAAGACCAATTATTGCTTTTTGAACATTAACATTATTCATCTTTAGATAATTAAAAAATGGTAAAAGTTCTCCATTTACAATGCCCATTCCAAAGATGCTTACATTTTTTATATATTTTGTTTCCTACAGTACATAATTCGACCTAATATGGATGGCAACTCTCCTAATGATTCTAAAGGAAAATTAGCAACCTCAAATTTTAACCAGAATATATATATATATATAATGAGCTAATGAGCTACACCTAATTCATCTCTGAAGTAACTAATGGAAACAATGGATCTTTGAAGATACTTTGCCAGACGGGTTCAGAAATATTAAATATTCCTATTAATTATGAGATACACAACAAAGTTTGCTCCTAGAAGCACTCTACAAATCTTCACATAGAAAAGGAATCAAATAAAGAACTGGTGAAAGAGGAACAGTGAAGATTAGAGATGGATAGTTCCTTTGGGGATCTAATTTTTTATTTATTTAAAAAGATTAGAGATGGAACAGAGTCCAGGCGGAGGATACATATGTAGAGGCCAGAGGGTGAAACAAGTGATCTCAGCATGCTAAATACCAAAGAGCCTTATCGAAAGCTAACCTTTTGAGCTTGCTGACTCTTTTGCGGGAATCATCCAACTGAACGAGGCAAAGAAACCGTTGATATCTACATTAGGAAACTCAGATCGGAGATATTGTTCAATTGAAGGCCTACTTCGAAAAGTATATCCCCTTCCTTCTTTGAGAGCCCGAAGACGCTTTGGAAGATACAGATATCTATCCTTAATGTAGCCTGAAACTGAAACTCTTTTCCCCGCCTTCCAGCACCACTTATCACCAGCATTTGGCCAATCTACAGGAGCATATGGTAAACCTTCGCCTGAGTCGTTGATGGAGACCGGATAAAGATGAAGTCCAGTTTCACTGATCCTAGATGTACTTCCATTACTTGCAACAAGTGTGTTGATCTCCCCAGCCTCCTTCTTGCCTGACATGTAGCTAGGGATCTCTAACTCTGTTGATAGCAATAAAAGGTTAGAAAAATAAAGAAACATAACAATTACACATCAAAAAGCAAGCCAATTTCAGGCGATTAAAATAACCATTGGAGAAAAAAGCAGTTCAAGAAGAAAAGCCAAAAATTGGGCATAACCCCCCCCCCCCTCCCCCCTCTTACACACACACAGGAAAACAAGATCGACGTAAAACCTTTCAGCATGAGCTACAAAAAAAGGCATCAAATTGACCGGCAGAATGTTTTTCTGTATTGCAGTATCCTGAAATAAACACCCACAGGTTCCAAGCCACATACAACAACAACAACAACAACAATCCTAGTGTAATTTCACAAGTGGGGTCTGGGGAGGGTAGTGTGTACGCAGACCTTGCCCCTACCTTGTGAAGGTAGAAAGGCCGTTTTCGAGAGACCCTCGACTCAGAAGTTTCCAAACCACATCTGGCCTGAAATTTATTACTCCTGGCAATTGATAAATTGTGGCCAGCGACGATATGGTCTCACATCCTTTCAGTAGGTGAGTGACAAATTTAAGGTTTTAATGAGCTTAAATATAAGCAATGCACAATTGAGCATACATTTATAAACTTGAGATGGCAGAATGCCAACATGCTGAAGCACAGACACTCTAACTCTTTCGAATATAGATTTAGCTTTTAGAACCATTTTTTGTAGAAATCAAATCCCTCGGGAAAAACTTAACTTGGTAATATTAGCGGGCAAATTAGAAGTCCATACTCTGTCAAAAAGCATACACCACATTGCTCTTTCCTGCTACTAATGTTGTCTTTTTGACTTTACTTCACACCTAAATTTAGAAGAAAACAACCAACTCAGCTATCTATTTTATTAAACTTAGTATTTATAGGAAAGAGTTCCATTCAGAATAGCAGTTAGCAGTGTTATTGGGTCGGAGAGTCCTGTTTAAACCATCTGCCAACTCCAGAATCCAGATTAAGTGTTTATAAATAGCAGGGGGAACTTGCTACAATCTGTTTCCCACCCAGTAACTTGCACCTTTTTAACCAACAGAATTAGTAATTTTTTGGGGTCTAAGAAAATGGATATTGGGCCTAACAGTCTACAGAAAACATGCGAGTATATCTACCTATGTAAGGGCATTACTTTTAGGTTTTAAAGCACAAAGCATCAATGTATATAGTGATGTCATAGGAATGTCCGTACTCCTCAGGGCGGATTTAGGAATGTACCTGGGAGAGAGATTATGGACTTGGATAGACTCAGAGGAAGGTGTTCTTCAAATAAGTAGGAGCCTCAGTCTCCTGGTGATACTAACTGAAACGAAAATCAAGAACCAAAGAAGATTCTAAGCAAAGGAAATGAATCAGAAACCCTAAACCCTCGAGAAATGCAGGAGAAGTAATGCATTTCCAAATGACGATAATGCCCATTCGGTTCGGCCAGTTACTTTAAGAAATGGCGGAGATACCTAAAGTGTGTTTAGGTGTTCAATAAGTATTTAAATAAAAAATGGTGTCAACTTTATATGTCTCCGTATGTATTCCGCCTTAAAAAATTTATAACATATCAATTTTTCAGTTAAAATACTCCTTTACTATGATTTATTATGGAAATGTGTTTGAGTTAAATACTTTTCGACCCAATTTATCCTTGGTTTTAGGTAAAGTTCTGGATTTGTCCTATTTTAAAGGACACGTAGAAACTTCGTAAAAATAGCATGGTACAGTCAATTTTCGGATTGGTCATTCAAAATTAGTCAGCGTTTATGAAGTCAATGAAAAATAGTCACTATTTTGTTACAACAGAGACCGGTCCAGCATAATATACTGGAGTTCGGTGCACTTGTATATGAACTCCAGCATATTATGCTGGACCGGTATACTTTGCTGACTCCAGTATAATATATTGGAGACTGGAGCACCGGTGCTCCAAACTCCAGTATATTATACTGGACAATTATACTTGCTGGAACTCCAGTATATTATGTTGGAGTTCTAGTGTACTTATGTTGGAACTCCATCATATTATGCTGGAGTTCCAGTGGGTTTTGAACAGTGTTTTCGCTCAGATTTATCTTTATATGAAAAATGGCTAAATTTCGATTACTTTTGAAACTGGGCTATTTTTGAACGACCAGTTGTAAATCTGGTTATTTTTGAAAAGTTTCAACCCACGGATTAAAAAGAGAAAACTGTGCTAAATGCCCAAAAACACCAAAATTATTACCTGTTTCCTACCCATTGTAAAATTATTTCTATTTATACCCATTTTTCTAAAAATAATTACCCAACCATCAATTAAACCTCTTGGTTCGTTCCTCCTAATCTGAACTTCAAATTACTTGCCAATGTGCTAAAGATGTCACACGAGAAAGGAGATTCTACTAATTTAACTCGGGTTAGCATGATTTAGTTAGATGAAACTTTGTTCCTATATGTGTTGTTTCTTACATTACTCTAAAAGGCACTTGTTTTATCAACTTCTCCTTTTCTTTGTTGCTATTATTTGCTATAATTTTTTGAATTAATTAATTTATTATTTGAATAGATCTAAAAGTTATAATCTGAAAATTCAACAGCTAAAGTTACATACTGATTCAAGAAGATATAAAAGAAGAGAGCTCAAAACAATGTTATTGGGGTTTGAGAAAACTTGAAAAGCGCAAATTGGTTTTCGATAATTTGCTAATATTTTATACAATTTTGTTGAGGTTTGTTTAGAGAGTTGTTTAGAAGATTTGGGTAAAGTTAATATTTGGAGATCTATTATTAGAAAAAAATCAAATTCATTATTGAAGGACTTTGAAACTTGAAACTCATATGATGAGTTTGTTGAGTTTGTAGTTGATCTGATATGAGCTACTTGGGGTTTGTTTGAAATGTTAACTAGGGTTTGTCGCTAAAGCTTGGGACAATTTGATGGAGATTTTACAGTAGAGTTAGTGAAATTTTGGTTGAAATTACGTTGAACTAGTGAATGAGACGAATTTATACTATATACCAAAATGGTACACATATATACCAGTTTGGTATCATATAATACAAGTTTATATTAATATGTGGTACACTATTTTTTGATTTTTCTCTTTATGCATCTATATTATGTAATAGTAGTATTGTCATGACCCAAAATTCACTAAGAATCGTGATGGCTTCGGACACCGCTGTCAGGCAAGCCAACCGAAATACTTAATTAGATTCTCGTTTTTAAATATTTTCCGAAAACACTTCTTTTATACGTTTAAAACAATACACAGCAAATTCCTCTGAATAAATAATGAAACGTTTAACAACTCTTAAAATTTCCTGAATAAACCCAAAGACATCCCATAACCCGGTGTCACAAGTGCATGAACAATTTCTAAGAAATAATGTAGTACAACAACCGTCCGGAATACAATATTGGACTTGAAATAAATATAATAATCTGAAAGAGACTCTGCTGGTTGCGGGTCACCTCGAGAAGTGCAGCTCACCTAAGTCTCCGTATCAACCATGCTGTCACGCCCAGTAGGCCACTAGAGACGCATGTGCATGTGCAACAAAAATGCACAGAAGTGTAGTATGAGTACGAAAACACGTGTACCCAATGAGTATTCCGCCTAATCTCGAAGAAGTAGAGACGAGATAGTCGACTTCGACACGTACTATTGGTCCAAATAATGATATATTATTAATGCGAATAATCATGGATTTATTAAGAATGACAGTAATTTCAAGTAAGTCACGAACAGGTGAAAGTTCCTTTTTATATAAAAGTCTCCAGATTCAAAATCCATTAGTTTTCAAATATCTCAAGTCGGGAGAGCAAATATCAATATCAATAAGTCTCAAGGCAAGTACTACAAGCATGCACAAATCCTGCCGAGGTCGTACGGACCGATCCAACAGAAATGTAAAATGTGCACTGCCGAGGGTCGAATGGCGCGAACCATAGATGCATCTATTACCCTGCTCGTGCATCATACCTGCGACGCGGTCAACATAAATAAACAAATACCCTGCTCGCGAATCCTACATGTGACGCAGGTACACATAGAAATACATGCTCAAACAGCCAATTAAGAATTTATCGGGGAACATTTATCCAAATAAAAGCCAATTCTCTTTTAATAATTTAAGAAAATGAAGTTTAATCCTTTTAGAAATTCATTTACTAATTCGATGTAATTTAAGTAATTCAAGCTGTCAATAAGTTTACAGTTAATCCACGTATAGCATGCTTTTGGGTCCTAGACTACCCGGACAATTGCATAATAGTAGCTATGCACGGACCCTCGTCACCTCATGTGTACGTAGCCCCCACAAATAGGAGCACATAATCAATTAACTCACCTATGGGGACAATTCCCTCTTACAAGGTTAGAAAGGAGACTCACCTCGCTCCGAAGATCCATAACCGGCATTTTACGCTCTTCCGAAGACTCGAACCGATGCACAATGCTCCAAAACTAGCCAATAATTATGCAAATCCATTAATATATGTTCAATTACTCATTACAATCTAATTTATAATAATTTCTTACCCCGATCGAAAAGTTGACAAAATTGCTCTCGGGCCCACATGCCCGGATTCCTAAATTTTTCGAAGATAAAGTTTACCCATGATGTCACGAACTCAAATATATAATTTTCTCTTAATTCCATACCCAAAATCGTGGTTAAATTCCAAGAATATAAATTTTAGGTCTTTCTACCAAAAACCCCAAATTTCTACCAATTTACATGCTAAAATCTATACATAATCGATGTATTTAACTCAAGATGGATGAGATTAGCTTACCTTATCATTGATAATGAAAATCCCACTTGAAGCTCTCCCAAAAATCGCCCAAGCCAAGAAAATATAAGAGAAAATGGCCAAATCCCGATTTTTAAAATATCTCTCTGCCTCCAGCACTTTCCGCACCTGCGGTCACCTTACCGCTTTTGCGGTTCCGCAGGTGCGAACCAATCCACCGATTCTGCGGTTTTTCCCCAAGCTCCCTTTTTCCGCTTCTGCACTTCTAGTCCCGCAGATGCGATTCCGCTTCTGTGGCCAAACGACCGCATCTGCGGTCCCATCTCCTTTTTGCCAAATCCGCATCTGCGACTATTTGGCCGCTTCTGCGGCTCCGCACCTGCGGCCAAAACCTCGCAGGTGTGGTTACACCAGATACCAGTTGCTTCAGCCCTTCTTCAAATTCCGAATTTGATCCGTTAACCATCCGAAATCCACCTGAAGCCCCCGGGACCCCAAGCAATCATACCAACCAGTCCCAAAACACATTACGGACTCGCTCGAGGCCTCAAATCATATCAAACAACGCTAAAATCATGAATCGACCTCCAATCTAGCTTTATGAACTTTAGAACTTCAAACTTCTACTCTCGATGTTTAAACCTATCAAATCACGTCCGATTGACCCCAAATTTTGCACACAGGTCATATTTGACATTACGGACCTACTCCAACCTTCGAAATCGGATTCTGACCCCGATATCAAAAAGTTCACTTCCGGTCAAACTTCTCAAAAACCTTCAATTTTCTATCTTTAGCCAAATGACTTCAAAATGACCTACGGACCTCCGAATTCACTTCCGATCGCGCTCCCAACTCCATAATCACCATACGGAGCTACTCCCTGACTCGGAATTCCAAACGGACATCGGTAACACTGAAATGTGCTTCAATCCAAACTCATAAAATTTCTTCCAAAATGCTAACTTCCACAATAGGCGCCAAAACGCTCCCGGGTCATCCAAAACCCGATCCGGGCATACGCCCAAGTTCGAAATCATCATACAAACTTGCTGGAACCTTCAGATCTCGATTCCGAGGTCGTTTAATCGAAAATCCAAATCTTAGTCAATTCTTTCAACTTAAAGCTTTCGAAATGAGAGTTCTCTTTCCAATACGAAATTCAATTCCGACCACGCGTACAAGTCATAATACTTGAAATGAAGTTGCGCATGGCCTCAGACTGCTGAACGACGCGCTAGAGCTCAAAATAACCGGTCGGGTCGTTACATTCTCTCCCACTTAAACATACGTTCGTCCTCGAACGTGCTAAGAACTGCACTGGAGTTGTCTGAAATCACTGTTTGACACTTCGAGCACCTACCCGGGCTACCACAACTCAGCTGGGCGGTTTAGCTTGATCAACCTGAAGATATCCTTTTTCACTTAAGCAAATAAGCCTTAGAGCTCAATTCCAACATCCGGAATTCTCCGCCAGGCCTATTTCTAACATGCGAACACTGTATCAATCACCACACGATGCACCAGAACATGACTGCATACATTAGTTGAATTCACACTCGCACCACTTTATTCACAGGGCCACAATAACATTCTCTGATCAATTTAGTCGAAATTCCATAACTTTGATGCTCCCATTGCACCTCATGACATACATAGGTCTTGCTCCAACTCTCACAATACCGCCACGATGAAAGAGATGTGTAGAGATTCGTAACTAACTGCTGAATCAATAAATCATTGGGTCTATACTTCTGACAAGAACCATCACATCATTCTGAACCAAATAATGGTCTTATCTCCTTAATATACTTCATATAGTCAGATTGTACTGATCCTAAATCCAATGATCTCGTCTCACCCAGTACGAACAGCTTAGGCAATAAGCCACCTCGGACATGATCAAAAGCCTCATATGATGCCGCAAGATGCCGATAGGCTACCAATTCGCACGTGATATAAAGGAAAACAAACTCTGGAAAAGGAAATCCAATTACCTCGCTCGCGAATCATGCATGCGACGCGGGCAACATACTAAATAGTCACCCCGCTCGTGAATCATACTTGCGATGCGGGCTCACAGCTAATATGAGCTTTCCTCAGAAAATAGGAAACAAAACACATAAAAATGGATATGGGAACTTTACTGAACATCACACTGTTGCAGCGTGCAACCCGATCCAAACAGCGTAACCATGGTGGCGTGCCACCCGATCCACACAACACAACCATGGCGGCATGCCACCCGATCCAAATAACATACCCATGGCGGCGTGCCACCCGATCCACACGTAGAACTTACATAAGGAGATGCACATCGAGCTAAATTGCTCATTACAATAAAATACCGAAATTCGGTCACGAGCACGCTAAGTGCATAATACCATCCCTGAGGGGACATATCGCGCTATAAGCTACAAAACTCAAGCACAACTGAGGTGCGATATATGATTTGAATCTCAAGAGCCATTTTGCTCGAATAACATTATCTCAATTCGGAAACTTGACACATAAGTAATTTACCGAGCCGTCTCTTAACTCACACGGCGCAATGCATCATTGCATGGAATAGCTGACGACGAAATAACACCCCGACTACTCTCCCATAAGCAGCGCATTGCTGAATTGAACACATCTGACCTGATATAGAGCCCATATTCACATTAAATCCATCCACAGGTCTCAAGTCGATTCTGATCGTACCAAGCTAGGCCAATAACCTTTCAAAGGTCCATACTAACTTCCCTTTTCTTATAACACACACGAACAACCATCACAACCGGAGTAATCCTCCACAGTCCACCACCCAATAGACCGAGTGCCCTTCAGGCATCAATTCTCAATTTAACAACATCTCTACAATCTTCATACTTGGTTTAACTCCTCAATCAATCAAGTGGCTACATGCCACACTTATACAACCTTCCCGTGGGGCACGCTCCCACGACCTTCCGTGATGAGTAACAGGTCTGCACACCCAAACCACCGACCGTATTAACGCTGAAAAGCGATCAAGAATCCTTAGCCAGGATGCAAGCCTTTTTCACAAAACACCGATCTCAGGTGACACTGAAGACAATACCAACTTACTTTAAACATCGAAACTCCTTTCCTGCTCATTCGAGCTTGTGACATCCTTGTTAACACCGAACTGCAACCTTGATCCTCACTTCAAATTCCATACCACTCACTGCACCCAATATACAATAGAACACGATTTTTATCATAACTCCGGAACCACTAATATGTTAACACTTCATCACATAAAAGCTTTTCACTGAACTCACTTCAGAAGAACCATAGCAACACATAGGTAAATTCTCATAACCGTAGAATATGCAAACATCTAAGTAGTGGTCTAAGCCACCATAGCCCTTCCGGGATCCGCCTACACATAACGGGCCATAACAATGGAATACTCCTGAATAACATCAATTACGGCGGTCGACAGGCCTCACATGTACCACCACAAATCACACGCATAACTTGATCACGCTGAAGGAACTAATCTCTACCACCAATATGCCAACTCAACTATGGCTAACCCACCTATTTTCTTTCGATTTACCCTGATTGCCTTAGAAATAATAACAACTCCATTCAACATGTAGCACACTCCATCTGCACTCATCCCGAGTGACCTTGAATTATGGGACCATGCTGCTCAAATCCCACGAATCATTTCGTATTTCCCAAATGCTACACTACAAGTCAAGACATCATAGAACATCCTGGGTCTCTTCTTATAAGCTGCTACCAAGCTTGAATCTTAACCGTACCTATAGGCTCGAAATCATTAGGCACCACACTTCACCCCTTGAATCCACTAGGACCGTTACTGAGAGCCACCCGCTCTGACTTGATCCCGAATATAATCAACTCCATGAATCTAATAGCATATGAATATCCTATCGACGAAGCACCCGACATAATCACTTCCTTTGAAACCCGCATCTATACAAGGCATAAATCCTGAATCCTTCCCCAAGTCTGAACATGAGCCAATAAGGCCTAATATAGCATACCTTTAACAATTCATTTGCCCAAATCACCACTTATGTTCTTTTCCCGTAGCCGAAATAACCCAAAAATATGCTAACCACCAGAAAACCTCGCAAGTAGTTAACCATGCAACCCAATCATAGGCGGTGGGACTCTCCCACTTAGCTTGAAGCCACTATTACACAACTCTGGAATTCACCAGGCTTCTTCATCTCTTATTGACATAACCTTGCACAATCAACCACCAAAATTCTCGGAATCCTCCTGTAAAACCCCTTATATACTCTGAATCATCAACCACATTTGCACGACCGATCTCTTTGCTGCATAACCAATAGAATTCTTCGCAAAAACCTCGCCAACCATGCGACCGCTAACTTGCTCACAGGGAGTAACCCACCTGTGAAAATCATTTCCCGACATTATCCAACGTCACTGCATGGGGTACAATCACTGCGACATCAATGACCCATACTGAGTCCGAGCTTACTCTCTAGCTGCACCAGTCCATTTACTCCTTGTGAACATCAATTAAGTGTGCGGAAACATTCTTCCAATTCAAAGTTATATTGTATCCTTCTTCATTTCAAGCAACTCCTTCCCGCTATATCAAATCTCCTACCGTATAAGGGCCCATACCTCAAATTAAATCCATAGACCCCAATCACTAAAATTCCCAAGTCACTCCAAGCTCTCCTTAAGGTGCATAATCATCCTACCGCAATGCCCATATGCAACTCCACCACTCTCCCACTTTGGCGGAACTCATCCCTTTAATCAACTACTCGACCCTTGCTTCTCATACTTGACCTCCTAGAAATTTTAGCCACCGCCTGACACCTCCCACATGTCCTTCCTCATCCTTTGTTGCTCAATTGTTTCCTTAAATAAATCCATCTTTGTAGCACTTGAACCCATGAATCGCTACTAACCTTAAACCTTTCCGAAGATCATCTTTCTCGAGCCGTCAACATTAGGAACACCGATTCAATCCTGCACCACCGCACCCCGCGATATCTGACAGTCGTTTCTTCAATACTGACCCACAATATCCTGCTTCAGGGGCGAATTGTAAAAAATCATAACACCGGCAAACTTAGTACATTCAATAAGGACAACGACACCTCATCATAAAAGAAAACTCCACCACGCCCGCAATTACCAAGTCTTGTTACCCCCATCAACCCAAACCTGAACATTCTCAGCCCGATTGTTTTTCCCCTGTCGGGAATAAAATACTGAATCTCTGAGTAAACCTCTCTTCAAGTCATTCACTGCCTCGACACGTACGCAAACATCTTACCATCATATCAATACTGCGAAATAATAGTTCATAAGCATCACGGCAACTTGTGCCTAACCTAAAAGCCCTCAGAAGTACTGCTACTGAGCTGAAACGACAAAATATCCCTCTACAAGGCGACGATAATAGCTCAAACAACCCCGCAGTGAGAAACACCCCGCGCCACATTCGTAGCACTATTACAATCCTTAAATTCTCGATTTGACCAGCGATTTGCATCGCGTAAGATTGAGTAGGAAGGAGACAAAAGCATAAGCAGATTGAGTAGGAAGGAGACAAAAGTATAAGCCTCAAAAAAATCAAATTGTATGATGAGGAATCAAGAAGGGAAGTACTCCTAATAGCCCTGTAGCCTCCCGAAGATAAGTACAGACGTCTCCGTACCGATCCGCGAGACTCTACTAGACTTGCTCATGACTCGTGAGACCTAAGGGAACCTAGTGCTCTGATACCATGTTGTCACAACCCAAAATCCACTAAGAGTCGTGATGGCACCGGACACCGCTGTCAGGCAAGACAACCGAAATACTTAATTCGATTCTCGTTTTTAAATATTTTCCGAAAACACTTCTTTTATACGTTTAAAACAATACATAGTAAATTCCTCTGAATAAATAATGAAATGTTTAACAACTCTTAAAATTTCCTGAATAAACCCAAAGACATCCCAGAACCCGGTGTCACAAGTGCATGTGCAATTTCTAAGAAATAATGTAGTACAACAACCGTCCGGAATACAATATTGGACTTGAAATAAATACAATAATCTGAAAGAGACTCTGCTGGTTGCGGGTCACCTCGAGAAGTGCAGCTCACCTAAGTCTCCGTATCAACCATGTTGTCACGCCCAGTAGGCCACTAGAGACGCATGTGCATGTGCAACAAAAATGCACAGAAGTGTAGTATGAGTACGAAAACAACGTGTACCCAATGAGTATCCCGCCTAATCTCGAAGAAGTAAAGACGAGAGGTCGACTTCGACACTTACTAGTGGTCCAAATAATGATATATTATTAATGCGAATAATCATGGATTTATTAAGAATGACAGAAATTTCAAGTAAGTCACGAACATGTGAAAGTTCCTTTTTATATTAAAAGTCTCCAGATTCAAAATCCATTAGTTTTCAAATATCTCAAGTCATGAGAGCAAATATCAATATCAATAAGTCTCAAGGCAAGCACTACAAGCATGCGCAAATCCTGCCGAGGTCGTACGGCCCGATCCAACAGAAATGTAAAATGTGCACTGCCGAGGGTCGAACGACGCGAACCATAGATGCATCTATTACCCTGCTCGCGCATCATACCTGCGACGCGGTCAACATAAATAAACAAATACCCTGCTCGCGAATCTTACATGTGACGCAGGTACACATAGAAATACATGCTCAAACAGCCAATTAAGAATTTGTCGGGGAACATTTATCCAAATAAAAGCCAATTCTCTTTTAACAATTTAAGAAAATAAAGTTTAATCCTTTTAGAAATTCATTTACTAATTCGATGTGATTTAAGCAATTCAAGTTGTCAATAAGTTTACAGTTAATCCACATATAGCATGCTTTTGGGTCCTAGACTACTCAGAAAATAGCATAATAGTAGCTACGCATGGACCCTCGTCACCTCATGCGTATGTAGCCCCCACAAATAGGAGCACATAATTAATTAACTCACATATGGGGACAATTCCCTCTTACAAGGTTAGAAAGAAGACTCACCTTGCTCCGAAGATCCATAACCGGCATTCTACGCTCTTCCGAAGACTCGAATCGATGCACAATGCTCTAAAACTAGCCAATTATTATGCAAATCCATTAATATATGTTCAATTACTCATTACAATCCAATTTATAACAATTTCTAACCCCGATCGAAAAGTTAACAAAATTGCCCTCGGGCCCACGTGCCCGGATTCCTAAATTTTTCGAAGATAAAGTGTACCCATGATGTCACGAACTCAAATATATAATTTTCTCTTAATTCCATACCCAAAATCGTGGTTAAATTCCAAGAATATAAATTCTAGGTCTTTCTACCAAAAACCCCAAATTTCTACCAATTTACATGCTAAAATCCATACATAATCGATGTATTTAACTCAAGATGGATGGGATTAGCTTACCTTATCGTTGATGATGAAAATCCCACTTGAAGCTCTCCCAAAAATCACCCAAGCCAAGAAAATATGAGAGAAAATGGCCAAATCCCGATTTTTAAAACATCTCTCTGCCTCCAGCACTTTCCTCACCTGCGTTCACCTTACCGCTTATGCGGTTCCGCAGGTGCGAGCCAATCCACCGCTTCTGCGTTTTTTCCCAAGGCTCCCCTTTTCCGCTTCTGCGCTTCTAGTCCCGTAGATGTGGTTCCGCTTCTGCGGCCAAACGACCACATCTGCGGTCCCTGCTCCTTTTTGCCAAATCCACATCTGCGACTATTTGGCCACTTCTGTGGCTCCTCACCTGCGGCCAAAACCTCGCAGGTGCGGTTACACCAGATACCAGCTTCTTCAGCCCTTCTTCAAATTTTGAATTTGATCCGTTAACCATCCGGAATCCACCCGAGCCCCCCGGGACCCCAAGCAATCATACCAACCAGTCCCAAAACACATTACGGACTCGCTCGAGGACTCAAATCATATCAAACAATGCTAAATCCATGAATCGACCTCCAATCCAGCTTTATGAACTTTAGAACTTCAAATTTCTACTCTCGATGTTTAAACCTATCAAATCACGTCCGATTGACCCCAAATTTTGCACACAAGTCATATTTAACATTACAGACCTACTCTAATCTCCGAAATTGGATTTTGACCCCGATATCAAAAAATCCACTTCTGGTCAAACTTCTCAAAAACCTTCAATTTTCTATCTGTAGCTAAATAACTTCAAAATGACCTACGGACCTACAAATTCACTTCCGATCGCGTTCCTAACTCCAGAATCACCATACAGAGCTATTCCTTGACTCAGAATTCCAAACAAACATCAATAACACTGAAATGCGCTTCAATCCAAACTCATGAAATTTCTTCCAAAATGCTAACTTCCACAATATGCACCAAAACGCTCCCGAGTCATCTAAAACCCGATCCGGGCATACGCCCAAGTCCGAAATTATCATACGAATATGCTGAAACCTTCAGATCCCGATTCCGAGGTCGTTTAATTGAAAATCCAATCTTATTCAATTCTTTCAACTTTAAAGCTTCCGAAATGAGAGTTCTCTTTCCAAATCAACTCTGAACTTCCCGAAATTCAATTCCGACCACGTGTACAAGTCATAATACCTGAAATGAAACTGCTCATGACCTCAGACTGCTGAACGATGCGCTAGAGCTCAAAACGACCGGTCGGGTCGTTACAAGTATAGTCATATATAGTTGCCTGGAATTAATTGGTAGAAATGTATACCCTATTGGTATAATTATATGTCATATTGGTACCATATGGTAGTTGGAATATTTTTTAATTGTTTTGGCTGCATTTTTAAGTGAATTATATTCTGAAATGGTTTATATGATCATGTTTTGCTGTGTTGGATTTTCTTGTACCATGGACATAGATTTTGTGTATTATGTAATAGTTTTTATAATTATATGCAGTTGTTGGAACGACCACGTACAACCATATACCCTATTAGTATAGTTATATACTATATTGGTATCATATGCTAGTTGAATCCTTTTTTGGTTGTATTAGTTGCATTTAATTGGTATACTATTTGATTTTCTTTTAATAATAGTAATATAGCACAATATCTTGAAATACTTTATTATATTAATATGTGGTACACTATTTTTTATTTTTCTCTATATGCATGTGTATTATGTAATAGTAGTATAGTCATATAGTTGCCGAAAATTAACAAGTAAAATTGTATACCATGTTGGTATAGTTATACGCCATGTTGGTATCATATGGTAGTTTGAACTTTTTTTGTTGTTTTAGCTGTATTTTAAGTGAATTCTATTATGAAATTATTTATATGAACATGATTTGCAGTGCTGGAATTTTTTTGTGCCGATGGACATAGATTATGTGTATTACGTAATAATTTTTATAGTTATAGACAATTGTTGGAATGACCCCATACAACTATATACCTTGTTAGTGTATGGAATGAGCAAGTTGCTTTGCGAATATTTAGTTTGCAATGTGAGCATGTAATTTTCTCATACTTTTATTGCATCCTTTAATGTTTTAGTACAGTAATATAGTCACAGATAGTTGTAGCAATATTCTAGAGCAATCATATACTCTGTTGGTATACATGTATACCATATTGGTACCATATGGTACTAGAAGTCTTTTTTGCTACTTATATTTTTATTGCATTTTCCAATATTTTATTATCATTTCTGTTCGAACTAGTATATATGGAGATTTGGTGGCCGTAGATTATATTTTCTTGCTCCATAACTGGTTGTGTTACTGTTAATGGTAGAGCGTGTACTGATATTTGTAGGAAGGGAGATCAAAGTTTGCATGTCAATCACGTGGAATTAGAAAAGGAACAAGAAATAAAGAAAAAAAAATAAAGAAGGAGTCAAATTTGAGTGTGAAATAAGTTATGATAAAAATAACAATAATACGATTTGGACAAAAATAAATGAATAAAAGAGAAAAAAGAAAAAAAAAAGAAAATGAGAAAAAAGAAAAGGAGAAAAGAAAGAAAAAGGGAAAAAAGAAAAGAAGCATAGAAATAAAAAAAATTGGAGAAAAAAGAGAAAATTTCCTATAAAAACAACTATAGGTAGGAAATGTGATTAGTTTGATGGGTAAAAAAATAAATGGGTAGGTAATAGTAAATATTTTTATTTTTTGTGGGTAACTATGTCATTCACCCGATTAAAAATGCAGCTTTATTAATCTAACTCATAACCCGATCCGACCTGTTCTCACAAATTAATCCCACCCTCCCTTGTATTACACCACCAGAAAGAGGAGAACACCTTAATCTTCAAGAAAATATAGTTGTACTTGATTGCAGGTTTGATCGACAAAGTGATGAAATGTCAAAGATCGGCTTAAAAAGAGTGAAACCTGCTCAAGTACCAAAGACAAGGCAAACTAAGGACAAACAGACCTAGTGCGGCCACACTACACTTTGTGCTGTCCGCATTAGGGGATTCAGAAAACTGGCAAATCAAGCTTCAAGGCAGTGCGGCCTCAATCGATCTTGCGTGGTCCGCACTGAAGGCTCTGCGGCCGCACTACCATTTTGGGCATTCCGCATAGGAGAAGATCAGAGAGATGTCCAGTGCCAACTTCAAACCCACGCGGTCTGCGATCATGTTTGTGCGGACCGTGCTAGTTGCCTCCGCGGCAGCGGTCCATTCTGCGCAGTCCGCGGAGCCTGAGTTCAGAGAGCCAAAGCTTCAAGTCCAAGAGCCTAGTGTGGCCGCGGTCTATTTTGTGCGGTCCACACTGACCCCGCAGGGGCATTTTGGTCTAGTTTTTCCAGCTTAGTATAAATAGAACATTTTTCCATTTTTAGGGTATCAATTATTTCCAGAACGAAACTGCGCTCGTGAGAAGCTATTGTGTAGCCATTTTTGGCATCTTAACTTAGATTTAACGATAGATTCTTTGTATTTACATTAGCTTTTAATTAATATGTCTTGTTCTTCATCTATTTCTCTATTTTCTTCTTCAAGCATGAGTAGCTAAACCTATTAGCTAGGGTTGTGGCTCAACCCTAGTGTGGGTAATTGATGGGTGTTGCCATCTAGGGTTAGATTGACTATGGGTGTTTGCTATTTGGGTCAATTTTATGGTTTAATCTATGAATTGGTGGTTGCAAACACTGGTTTGTGCTAAGTTGACTTGGCTCTTCATGATAAAGAGAGTCTAAGTCTCCAAAATTGACCCAACAAGGAATTTGGATGGACTCAAGAGAATTGATAGTCCCAATTAAAGGGTTAAACCTCGAGAGAGTAATTACCCGACTTGAACCCTAGTTGCTTGAGCTAATTTGCCTACCCATTTGGTCTCGAGAGAGTCAATTGGGCAAAATCACTCTCTCTACCGAGAGGTATGAGAGTGGGTTAAATTGTGCAACGATTATAGCATATTTCCCCAATCATGTCAATCAAACCTTAGAAGCATTTACCCGTCAATTAGCCACCTAGGTGAAAGTCACTACCCTAGTGCCTTTCTACCCATTAGATACAATTCTAGCAATTTTATCATTAGCATAATTTAGTTCTAATTAGTAGTTGATAATATTAGTTTGTTAAAGAAAAATCAAAAGATGTTTGGAAGTGACATTTGGAACAATTACACGACTCTAGTCTAGACAGATACTCAGCTCCCTTCCTAGCTCCCTGAGGAATTCGATCCCGACCCTCATATCGGGTAAAAGCTATTGCGACCCTCTCTTCCTACTTTGTAGTAGTTGGGAGTTGGCAGCGATCACTTTTTGGTGCCATTGCAGGGGAGCTAACGGTTTTGGCTATCTATTTAGTTAGTTTTGTGTATTATTCTTCTTTCCTTCTTTGTTACTTACATGTTTGTGTCATTACTCAGGTACCAACATAGCTTTAAACAACGCTAATGGCCCTCTTGGAAACGTGATAGCGAGGGAGGAGGTAGATGATCTTGAGCAAGATGAGGTGCCTCTTGCACCTCAAGGTCAACGGAGAGGCCGAAATGCCAATGCTAATCCAAATGATAATATTTTAGACCCTCCCCCGATTCCTCCAAGAGTGGCTCCCAGAGTATTACCGAACCAGGGCTACGCAAGTTCTATTGTCCCACCCCGAATCCGGGCAGGCAACTTTCAGATAACCAATGTGATGTTGACCTTACTTGAGCAGCGTGGGTACTTTACGGGCGATGCAAATCAAAATGCCTACAAACATCTCAAGGGGTTCGTAGGTACATGTTGGGGGAGAAAACAGACGAATGTGTCTGAGGATGCATTGAGATTGAGACTTTTCCCTCTCTCACTTCGGGGAAAGGCATTGGATTGGATCGAGAGACTCCCCAACCATTTCATCACAACTTGGGATGAGTTGGCGGATAAGTTTATTGCCAAATTCTTCTCGCCTAGTCATATGGCGGCACTTCGAGATGAAATATTGACCTTCAAGCAAGAGCCAACGGAACCGCTGCATGAGATTTGGGAGCAGTATAGGATGATGGTGAAGGAATGCCCAAATAATGATATGACCGAGGCCATGATCCAACAAACATTATATCGAGGCATAAATACTACAAATCAATGCATTGTTAACCAATTGGTCGGGGGCAATTTTATGAAGCTTTTTTATGAGGAGGCATGTGATGTACTTGATGAAATGGCGGACACTTCTTCAGCATGGCAGATTAGAGCAAATGCACCTCAAGGTGACCCTACGGTTATCCATTTGCACAAGGAATTACATGATCACGGGCAAGCGATAGCTGAACTTACCACTACGATGAATTAATTGGCTAAGGCACAGTTGCAACAAGTTCAGAATCCTCGCCAAGTGAATGCCATGGAGGGTGTTAGTATGCTTGTCAACAAGAGAAGGCAAAGGAGGCAACAAATTCAAGGAAATTCTGAGCAATTTGTTGATGAATATGATGGGTGTCAAAATGATGGTTATGATAACCAAAGTGAAGAGGTACAATATGTCAACAACTATCAAGGCAATAAAGGCAACTCTTCAAACCAACAATGGTGACCCCAAGGAAATTAGGGCAATCAATAACAAAGTGGTGGCAATTGGACCAACAACAACCAAAACAACAATTGGGGTAATCAAAATAACAACCAAGGCAATTGGAATGGAAATAACAACAATTGGGGCAACAACAACAATCAAGGCGGGTGGAACAACAATGGAAACCAAGGCAACCGTGGGCAAGGCTTTCAAAGGCCCCCAATGTACCAACAACCGAACAATCCACACCCTTTCCCTTCTCAATGGTCCTAGCTCTTCTGGTAATGATATGAGCAGAATTGAAATGATGTTCGAGCAGATGATGAAGAGGAATGCGGATTCGGATGCACAGTTAGCTTCTCACAACACCTCTATCCGAAACTTGGAGGTGTAATTAGGCCAAATCTCTCAGTCATTGAATACTCGCCCGAAGGGTGCTCTACCAAGTGATACGGTAGTGAACCCAAATGGTGGGAACAATCATGTTATGGCGGTTACAACAAGAAGTGGGAGAGGCGGTGATATGAATGCCTCTAAGCAAAAACAAGTCGTGGATGATGTTGTTGAGTTGCAAGATGACGAAGTCCCTTTGGTAGTTGAAGATGTGGTTGATGAAATGTGAACAATAAAGTGAGGATTGTTATTCAAGAAGTCGATGTGGAAACCAAAATGATGTGAACCCATCTAGGGAACACATAATTGACATGCCGGAGCCGGTTGTGCCAAAATCCAAGGCTCTTTTGCCACGGCCACCTCCACCTTATCCTCAAAGGCTCGTGAAGCAGAAGAATGATAATCAGTTTAAAAAGTTCATTGACATAATGAAGAGCTTATCTATTAATGTTCCTTTGGTGGAGGCACTTGAACAAATGCCGAGTTATGCAAAATTCATGAAAGACTTGGTTAAAAAGAAGCGTTCTATGGATTGTGAAACTATAAAGATGACTCACCAAGTTAGTGCTATAGTGCATTTAATGGCCCCAAAGCTTGAAGATCCTGGTGCTTTCACCATTCCTTGCACCATTGGGAGTGCGGATTTTGGCAAGGCTTTATGTGACTTGGGAGCTAGTATCAATTTAATGCCCTACTCGGTTTTCAAAACTTTGGGTATCGGGCAACCTAGGCCAACTTCAATGAGACTTCAAATGGTGGATCAATCGATGAAGCGACCTTTGGGCATTATTGATGATGTGCTTGTCCAGGTGGACAAATTCATATTGTCGGCCGACTTTTTCATTTTGGATTGTGAAGTGGACTACGAGGTTCCTATTATCTTGGGAAGACCTTTCCTTGCAACGGGTAAAATATTGGTTGATGTTGAAGCGGGTGAGCTCACTTTCTGAGTGGGTGATGAAAATGTCATCTTCCATGTTTGCAAATCCATGAAGCAACCCAATAACACTGAGGTGTGCTCATTTGCAGATCTTCTCACAGCTGTGATTATGGATGATACCAGTGCTATGATCAACGTGGAGGATCCTCTTCAAGCAGTGCTCTTAAACATGGATGTCAATGATGATGCTAGTAGAGTGGAGTGCGTGAATGCGTTACATGAGATGGGCTCTTATTCTTATGAGCCGAGGAAATTATCTTTGGATCTTGAAAATCGGAAAACTCCACCAACAAAGCCATCAATTGAGGAGCCACTGTCACACCCTTCTTTTTTTTTTACCAATTTCATTAAACCTTCTTAAATTAATAAAAAGATTTTATGAAGGTCATAAGGGTTTTTCAATTTTGAAAGTGACAAAAGATAGTGTTCAAAAGGAAATAACTCAGAGTCGCCACCTGGCATTTGATTTAGGTGTGTCAGGTCACCGTTTTTTTTTCTAAAAATAATTTTTTCCTTTCAAAATACTTGAGACTCCAAAACTAAGTCCGCACCAGAGAATCGGGTAAGGGGGCTCATTTGACTCGGGGAGAAGGTGTTAGGCATTCCCCGAGTCCCGTAACTAGTATGGTTGCGAACTTGATCTAGTTGGCTTCTAAAATATTCAAGTTGAGGTAAAATCACGGAAAAAAGTAAAATAAACACACATGAGGCTCGAGGTCGTCCCCGCCTAATAAAAGAAAATAGAAAACAAGAATAAAATACTACAAGTTCTACTTTTGACTTCTCATTACAAAGTTCTACGAGGCATTCCCCGGAATGAAATATATACAAATCTCTCGGGGCATTCCCCGGGTAAATTTAAATAAGGAAATGACCTCTCGCCTCGAAACTAATAAAATCCTAAAGCTTGCCTACCCAAGTATGGTCGGCCTAACATACTTCTAGCGACTAGAGTAGGAGTAAGAGAATAAAATGAGATAAGAAATATAAAGGATGCAAACTACCCTTTTAATCTCAAATTCCCAAACCCGACGACCATGTACAGTACTTCTAATTCATAAAGATAAAGTCAAATAAAGGGTCAAACATCAAACAATTGGAATGAAGGAACAAGTAAATGGCAGTAAACAAATAAAAAGAGACGAAGCCTGGGTTAAACATCAAAGGACAACCCTTCTAACAACAGAGAAGCATTTATATATTTTTCAAATCTTGAACACAACAAAACATTTAATTTAAGAAAAAATCACATTCAGCTTCAAATCCATGAAACATCCCAGTAAATCATAATGCAAAAGTGCCAATAAACAAAGTGAGGACAGGACACTTGAGATGATCTAAAAATAATAACTAACATGGATACCACACCCTTTCCAAAAATGCACCCTACTTGATTTACTAACTCATGATCAAACTAACTATATGGGAAAACAACTCACAAATCCAAGCCAACTAGTTATGTCTAATCATGGAAACAATAGAAGTTCTCGTCCAACATATGTGAAAAGGTATAGATCCGTCAATTTGATAGAGCAATGAGTCACGTGTTATATGGATCACTGGAAGGCATGGACAGTGTTATTCAAAACAGGGAACACCAGTTGACTCACTCATAAACTACTACGCCAAATAACTTTGAGAATTCAAAAAAAAAACTGTTGTTCTTTCAATTACATTTGAAGGAAGTTTGCAGCGAGGAAATTTTTCACAACTTAGCCTAAACTTCTCAGGACATAAGGTCAATTAAGTGATAATTTTAGTGCCGAGAGTGAAAAGAGCATGCCAGTAAATATCACGCTTGCCTCAAGATAACTGAACCTAATGAACTTTGCATCAAGAAAAACACCAACAAGAACAACGTATGGAATACAATTCCATCAAGATTAGGTCCAATACTTCGATATTAATCTATCACACTAATTAAAACAAGCAGAGATCCAAATAGTTCACGCTCGTTTACCGTCTAAGAGATTTCACCTGAAGAATTTGATGAACACACAGTTGACATAAACGAAACATGATTCCAAGAAAATCACAGAATACTCAATTAGCTCAATCCTTTCAAAGCTTCACAAACAGGCTATTCGATTCAGGGAACTATACAAAGAATTATATCAGCTGTTTCGATTTCTTGAAGCCTTGTAATCAATTCTTTAGTAGTAGGAGACAAACAAATTCGAAGTTAAAATATACTTCTAACATAACGACAGAACAGAACACATTTACATCGAAGAGAATTCATCCGCAATCAATCAACGTTCAAAACCTGCAAAAAACAGAACCAAAAGAGTAAGGAAATGAACCTGAATGTGGAAAGCTTCTGATTGAATTTGTTTGTATGCGATTACAAACTGACTTTCCGATGAAGTTTTGAAATGAACAAGCAAAACAGCAGCAACAAGAATCACGAACCATAATTCGACCGCAAAGGAACCCCAGAAACTCGAATCGACACCTTGATTCAATTTTGCGATGAACACACAACCAAACTTCAGTCGCGCAGAATGGAAACCATCTCCATTTTTTGCAACCAAAAATCGAAACTTAGCTTCTTTGAAAAATGGAAAAATGAGAAGAACCCTAGTTTTTCACGCATTCTCCCCCCAATAACTCTGTCCAAAGAACCTCCATTTATATATATATATATATATATATATATATATATATATATATATGCCCTAGAAGCTTCTTCTCCTCTTCTCCAAGAAAATCGAAAATCCTGAGAAATCCGTGTGGACCCCCAAACAAAATCCGAAAATCCTTATTTTAACAAAAACCAAAAAATGGAAGTCTTGGATCAAAATTTAATCCAAAGGCTCCCATTTTCCAACTTTATTTCAAGGACTCAAATTTTTTTGTTTAAGCATAAGAAATAAAAGAAGAAATCCGTGTGAATCGGATTGAAATAATGAGATTTGTTCAGAACAAATGACGTGGAAGAAGGAGAGAAGAGCGAGGGGGGGACCAGTGGGTTAACTCGCCGATGCGAGTTTTTCCGGCGAGTTTGGGGTGAGGGACGCAACAGAGACGGAGGAATGAGGAGACGGGGCGGACTTGGGCTGCGGGGATTCGGGGATAGGGTTAGGTTAGGGTTATATTTGGGGTGTGGGGATTAATTTGGACCGTTGGATGAAGAGGCATGAATGGCTAGGATTTAATTGGGAAAATGGGGCGGGTAGATTGGTTAACCCGGCAGGTCATTGGGGCTACCAGATTTGGGCCTTTTCTTGTGTAAAATTGGGCCCAAATATTTGTATTTCTTCAATTTCTAAAAGTCTATTAAATAACCAACTCAAAATTAAAACTAATTTCACTTAATTAAACAAACTATGTAAATATATGAAACTATATATATATATATATATATATATATATATCATGTTTTATATAAATTAAAAGTAAGAGTAAAAATCATAGTAAAAACAAAATATATGGCTATAAAAATCTTAATAACCTAAACTAAATAGAAATAAGATAAAACATGAAACTATATATATATATATATATATTGTGCCTTAAAAATAGAATTAAAATTAGTAATAAAGTAAAATCCTATAGAAATAAACCCAAATAAATATCCTAAAAAAATAAGTAAATATTTCTTTAAAAATACTACTTTTAAAAGTTGCGCGGGTCAAAAATTACGTGCTTACAATTCTCTATGAACATGATATCTATATGAAATGCATAAGTACAGAAGTATAATGATTCCCTATTAGTTATTCTTTCTTCTGGCCTTACTAACATGCAAGTTGAAGCTACTTTGGCGGTTCTTCAAAAGCGGAAAAGGGCAATTGGATGAACTCTAACCGACATTCGGGGAATAAGCCCCGCATTTTTCATGCACAAAATTATCTTAGAGGAGGATGCAAAGCCTTCCTTATTGCATTAAATAAGATTGAACGAGGCTATGCAAGAAGTTGTGAAGAAAGAGGTGATCAATTGGTTGGATGCCGGGGTTGTGTACCCCATTTCTGATAGCTCGTGAACTTCTCTGGTGCAATGTGTGTCAAAGAAGGGTGGTATGACTGTGGTGACCAATGACAACAATGAACTTATTCCTACTCGAACGATCACCGGGTGGAGAGTATGTATGGATTACCGGAAGCTAAACAAGGTGACCCGAAAAGATCATTTCCCATTGCCATTCCTCGACCAAATGCTAGATCGTCTTTTGGGGCGTGCTTTTTATTGCTTTTTGGATGGTTACTCGTGGTACAATCAAATTTTAATTGCCCCGGAGGATCAAAAGAAGACAACTTTTACCTGTCTGTATGGCACATTCGCTTTCTCTCGAATGCCGTTCGGATTATGTAATGCTCCAACGACCTTCCAATGATGCATGATGGCTATTTTCACCGACATGGTGGAAGATATGTTGGAGGTTTTCATGGATGATTTCAGTGTGGTTGGGGATTCCTTTGATGAGTTTTTGGGAAATTTGGATAGAGTGTTGGCCCGGTGTGAAGACACCAACCTTGTACTCAATTGGGAAAAGTGTCATTTCATGGTTGAAGAGGGTATAGTGTTGGGTCACAAAATCTCAAAGCGAGAATTGAAGTGGATAAAGCAAAGATAGAGGTGATTTCAAGACTTCCTCCCCCTACTTCTGTCAAAGGGGTGAGGAGTTTCCTTGGGTACGCCGGTTTTTATCGGAGGTTTATAAAGGATTTTTCAAAAGCAGTACACCCTTTGTGCAAGTTGCTAGAAAAAGATGCAAAGTTTGTGTTCGATGAGTGTTGTATGCAAGCATTCGAGCTTCTGAAGCTCAAGTTGACCTCTACCCCTATCATTACCGCACCAAATTGGAGCTTGCCTTTCGAGCTCATATGTGATGCTAGGGACATTGTGGTTGGGCTGTTTGGGCCAAAGGATCAACAAGATGTTTCATCCGGTGTACTACGTAAGCAAAATCATGAATGAAGCTCAAAGGAACTATACAGTCACCGAGAAAGAGTTGTTGGCTATAGTGTTTGCTATGGAAAAGTTTCGACCTTATCTTATGGGGGCCAAAGTTATAGTGCACACCGATCATGCCGCCCTTAGGTATTTGATGACAAAGAAAGACTCCAAAGCTAGATTGATGAGATGTGTGCTACTACTTCAAGAGTTTGATCTAGAAATTGTGGACTGGAAAGGTAGTGAGAATCAAGTGGCGGACCTCTTGTCCCGTTTGGAGGAGGAGGGGAGGCCTTGTGATGGCCTTGAGATAAATGATTCATTTCCCAGCGAATAACTCCTTGCGTTGTCAATGAATGATATGCCATGGTTTGCCGATGTTGCCAATTACCTTATGACCGGAATAATCCCGTATGAGCTCTCTTCTAACCAAAGGAAGAAGCTCAAGCGGGAAAGCTTGGATTTTTATTGGGACGAGCCATATTTGTTCAAGATTTGCATGGATGGTGTGATTCGTAGATATGTCCCATAGGAGGAACAATTGGGTATCTTAGAGGCTTGCCATTCTTCACCCTATGGTGGCTATCATGGTGGGGTGAGGACCGGCTCGAAAGTCCTTAGTTGTGGATTCTATTGGCCCACCTTGTTCAAAGATGCAGGTGATTTTGTGAAGAGGTGTGACGATTTCCAAAGAGCGAGCGGAATTTCAAAAAGAGATGAGATGCTTCTCAATACCATTCTTGAAGTGGATATCTTTGATGTTTGGGGTATTGATTTCATGGGTCCATTTGTTAGCTCTTGTGGGAATACTTACATTCTCGTGGCGGTTGACTATGTCTCAAAATGGGTTGAAACCGTGGCTTTGCCTAACAAGGAAGCACGGAGTGTTGTTGCATTTCTTAAAAAGAGCATCTTCACAAGGTTTGGCACTCCTCGTGCGATTATTAGTGATGGGGGGTCTCACTTTTGCAATAAAGCTTTCGACACATTGCTTTCCAAGTATTGTGTCAATCATAAGGTTTTGACCCCTTATCATCCTCAAGATAGTGGTCAAGTGGATCCAATAGATAAATCAAAAGTATCTTGTCAAAGACGGTCAATGCAAATAGGACCGATTGGTTGAAGAAGTTGGATGGCGCTCTATGGGCTTATCGGACGGCTTACAAAACTCCAATTGGGATGTCTCCGTATTGGTTGGTGTTTGGGAAAGCATGCCATCTTCCAGATGAGTTAGAGCACAAGGCCATGTGGGCTTTGAGAAAGTTGAATCTTGAATGGGATGTTACAGCTAATCTTCGTGTTGAACAACTCAATGAACTCGATGAATTTAGATTCCATGTCTACTCCAGTTCGTCCTTGTATAAGGACAACATAAAGTACCTTCATGACAAATATGCTCGTGGAAATGAGTTCAACGTAGGTGATTTGGTTCTCTTGTTCAACTCTCGGTTACGTCTGTTTCCGGGAAAGCTCAAATCCAAATGGAGTGGACCGTTTGAAGTTATGTTTGTAACCCTTTTTGTTGCTCTTGATTTGAGAAACAAAAATGGTGAAGTCTTCAGAGTTAATGGGCATCGGGTCAAGCATTATCTTGGAAAGTTTGATGACAGCCACATGGTGGCGCTCCTTCATCTCAAGTGATGTGGTGGTAACATGCGTCGTGTCGCGACGTTAAATTAGGCACTTCTTGGGAGGCAACCCATGTCTTTTTCTACTTGTTTTCTTTGATTTTCTTTTTACTGTAGGATTGATTTTTGTGCTAATTGGTTGTGAGATGTGCAGGGATTGTATTGATGCAGTGCAAAACATGATGGAAAAATTGAACAAGTCTCTGAAGTTGCCAGTGCTGCCGCACTATACTTTGTGCGGTCCGCACTGGTGTGACCAATGTGAGGACTCTCTGAAGTTTGCCACCGCGGCCGCATTGCATTTTGTGCGGACCGCGGTGGACCTCTGCGGCCGCGGTCTGTTTTGTGCGGACCGCAGAGGTTGCCTTTCAAACTTCTTCTAAACAAACCCAACGTGGACCGCGGTCCATTTTGTGTGGCCCCACTGGTAGGTGAGTATGGGTCCCAATGGTTGTTCTATAAATAGACCTTAGGTACCCCTGTTTACACTTTTCGCAAATTTTACACTCAGAAGAGACTAATCACTGTTCATCCTTCTTCCTTGCTCGTAATTACTCGTTTGCTTTGTGTTGATTCTTTCCTGCTCAATATCTGGTAATATTTCGCCCAACTCTTCTTAGTTTAATTGTTTAATTTCATTTTTAGTTTCATTTCTATTAGCTGGTAGTTTTTCTCCTCCCGTATTTCTTCAATTTTTAGGTTAGTTAGTTTAAATGTTAATTTCTGGGGTGCTTGATGAGTATAATGAATTGGGTGATTGAGTAGGGACTTTAATTAGGTGAAATTTGAACGAATAAATCAAAAATTAGGAACCCTAACTCAGTGCCATATCTGGGCACCCTTCGCGGACCGCGGTCAATTTTGTGCGGTTTGCAGTGCCTTAGTGCGGTCCGCAGTACCACTTTGCGCGGACCGCGGTGATGAACTTGTGCAAGGTGACCTTAAGCCCAGTGCGGCCAAACTGCATTTTGTGCGGTCTGCACTATCCCACCGCGGCCGCGGTACCATTTTGTCCGGTCCACGGTGGTCAGATTCAGAGGGTGGGTATTCTGAACCCTACCCCTGTGCGGACCGCGGTTGCTTTTGTGCGGTCCGCGGTGGCCCAGTGCGACCACACTCCTTTTTGTGTGGTCCGCACTGGACTGTTCTGCAACTGTGTCTACAACTATCTGTTTCTATTCTGCAATTCTTATTGCACTAATGTCTCACTATCTCTGCTGATACTAATAACATTAGATGCTGTGTTTGCAGATAAATGGTTAAATAACAAGGTAAAGGCTCAAAACAACCCGACCGAGGTGATTCCTCCCGGGGAGGAAAGCAAAGGTTGGTAAAACTCACTCCCCAGGCTAGAAAAAACATAAAGAACACGAGGAAAGCAATCAAGGCAGCTGACAAAACCTGTGATCAATCGGGGAGTGAGTACATGCCTTCCCAAGACATCTCCTCCGACTCAGTTCCAACTCACTTCGTCTCCAACTTCGGATTGACTGACGATTCTCCTCCACAATCACCTATTGCCCAAGCTCCAGAGCATATACCTTCTGAGTCGTCTGATGGCTCAGCAATCGACAGTGGAGAGTACTCCACCTCCCCCACAGCTTCATTATTCGGGGAGAGTGCAGGCGGAGGTGATGAGGGAGATGAGGAGGTACATGAAGGGGGTGAGCCTCAAGTTGGGGGGATTGCCCGTACTGGGAAACCTGAAGTCTGGGAGGATAGGTTTGTAAGCCAAGTAGCATACCACAAATTCAAAGAGTGGTGGCCGGTGCGAAAATTGATTTTGGAGAGGAGTTTCGTAGATAGAGATTTTCTACCCCTAAACCCCGATGTGCATAGATAGTTTAGAACAAGAGTAGGGTGGGAACACTTTATAGATGACTGCGTGGAGGCAAATGAACACTTGGTCAAGGAGTTTTACTGTAATGTATCCCACATCGTCAAGGGTTCTAAAGTGACCAAACTTTGAAACAAAAAGGTGTTGTTCTACGAGAAGTCGCTAAATGAGTATTTGGGGTTCAATGAAGAGGATGAGACCCTCTATATGGCAAAATTGGAGATGGGCGAGGAGGTCCGTCCATGGTTATCTCAGTACCTGGCAATCCCAGGTACCGTTCTGGAGTGGTTGACTATTGGGGTAAAGATACTACGGAGGACTCTTAACTTTGAGGCGAGGGGTTGGGAGATGTTTGTATGCAGCCGATTAGACCCCACTTCCCATGATCAGACTCTACCTCTCCACCGGGCTGTCCTAGTTTCTTCCATCATGGCATGGTACCCCATCAATGTGGGGAATGTGATGTCCCGCATCATCTCTCTTATGGGTACTGAGACTGACGGGAACTACCCTTTCCCCAACACCCTGACCATGTACTTCAGAGATTTGAAGGTAGAAAAGAGGCGGTTTGACATGAAGGTAAAGGCTACAGCCCCATTCTCATGGTATAGTCTGAGGGGACCAGAAAACCCTAAGGATAAGAGCTACAAGACACTCGCTTCTGCCCCAACTGGCTAGTCTGAAGAGCCAGTTGTGGTAGAGGCCCCCATTGAGCCTGCCTCCACCTCTACTGAGATGCCTCCCGGACCCTCCACTTCAGATATTCCTCCAGGCCCTTCTATATCAGTGGGCCCAGAGAGTCCATCTACTCGGGTCCATCCTATCACTACCCACCGGCTGAACCATACGCTTCAGAGTTTAAACAACTAGTTGTATACTGTGTCATCCAAGTTGTCTACCTTGACCTCCACCATTGTAGCTCAGTCGGCCCCTCAGCCAGCATAGGTCCCACAATCTATAGAGGATGCCTTGAAAAAGATAATTGAAAACCAGGAGAAGATCCTCAGTACCCAGGCTGATTTGGCAAAGGTAGTGGATTCACATGGTAAGGCTCTGAAGGATCTTTCCAAGGAGCACAAGAAGCTGCGCAAGACACAGGCTTCCAAGGAGTCCGTGAAAGAGCTGAGGGCAGATGTGGATAGACTGAAGGCAGACCAGCTGCCATTAGACTTATTGTTTGAGGACCTAGCTCCAGCAGCAGTGCCAGCAGCAGAGCCACAACAGGAGCAGGAGCAGCGACCTCCGAAGAGGAGGAGGATGATCCCGAGAGCAGATGATGCCATCATCCAGTTGGCACAGGATGTATCTGATACACAACCTGTCCAGGTCTAGGCCCAGGTCCCAGCAGCTGAGCAACAGGATACCGGGAACCAGTCTGAGGTTCCCGAGCATACAGAGGACCCAGGGACCGCCCATGATCTGATGCAGACGGACACGGCTTAGGGAGTCTTCATATCCTTCCTCGATTTTATTTTTGGTGCTTATTTGATTCAGTTGGCATTGGGGACAATACCAGCTTTTATTTAAGGGGGTGCGCCCTTTATCTTTGGATAACTGTATATATACTGATTTAGTTTATGCTTTCTTGATTTTCATTTGGTCTGTATATAATCTTACACTTAGTTATTTTTATCGCACTTTTTATCTTTCATTTGGTCTGTATATAAAGTTACATCATTGTATATATCCATTCCCCGTTGTATATTCAAATCCCCTATTGTATATATTCTTTCTATTTTCGTAAATTTTTTCGTTTTTAGCTTCTTATTTATATTCGTAGTTTTTTTTTGTTTCGTTTTTGGCGCTTTCAATAAACCTTTGTTTTTCTTAATGCCACAGTTCTTTCCAAAGGTGGAGTATTGTGTGAACCGGGTGACTCTTCCCGATGATGGATGGCGTGACAACCTTCTTAAGGGTTTGTGTCCGTTTTTGTTTTTGTTTTTGGTAGTTGTAGTTAAGGGTACCTCAAGCAAAGCTTCACTTGGGCCTAGCACATTTGCCTTTGATCCCATAGTCAAAGACAAAATGTTGTGTTTAGGATGGTGAAAGTCATGACCTTGAGACTCTTGTATTGACCAATAATCATCAAGTGGTATTTCAGGACTATTGTGTGCTCAAATCATGTCTAAGGTTGTTGTGGCCCCCCGACTCTATGTCTTTAGCAATCCTTTAGCTTGTGTGGTGAGAAATCAAATTGCGAGTCCAAGTCCCGAACCATTGGTCTAGAACTTGCCCTAAATATTTGTTGAGGCGAAATTTTAGGTGAAATTTGACTTGAGAAGTGATTATAGGCTCTCCTTGATCCAAATGATAGTCGAACAATTTCATAGCCTACCAATGATATGATCCCTAGTAAACCCTTTTGAGCCTTAAACCTTTTTCTTTCAGAAACCATGATACAAGCCTATACCCATTCTAAAAGATACCCTCTCTTAGCACCTAATATTTTCTTGAGCACATGGCAAAAGTATAAGTTTGGGGGGAGAGACGAGGAAGGGAATAAAGTGGCAAAAGGTACAAAAGTGAAGAAAAGGAAATGCAATGGGAAATAAAGAAAAGAAAAAGACAAAAAGAAAACTCAATGTGAAAAAGAATAAAAAGGGATTCAAGAGAAGCAAAAGAAAGAAAGGTGTGGAAAGTTGAAAAAGGAGAAATGTTTTGAATTGCATAAGAAAGAGCGACAGTGTGTCTCTCTAACCCCTTAGAAAGAAGTGAGAAGACTCAACGAGTCAAGAAAACTGTGCCAAATCAATCAAAAGAAGTGCTTAAGGGAAGATGGAACCCACTTGAACAAAATATTTCCTACCCTGAACCAAAAGCCTTCACAATGACTCCACAAAAGCCCTATATGATCTTGAGTTGAATGAAGCTTACACTAGTGTATACTTACATAAGGGGCAAGCATATGGTGCTTAAAGCCGGACTTGAGACCTTTTCTTGAGAGAGATGAGTGAATTCCCATTAACCTCGGTTTGTGTTCCAATACTCTAAAATGTGAGGTTTGCTTAGGAAGAGTTGAGGATGTGTGAGTTTGGGTTCCACAATGATCAAAGAAATTGAGAAAGCTCTTTGATGTAATGAGTCAACTCTTGATGTTTTTGTGTCACACTTGATCCATGGATTTTCAAAGGTTAAATGTTGTTAATGATCCATTTGTATTGAGGGCAATTGTTAGTCCCAATTGATGCTAGCTGAGGCTACTTTAGGATAGCTAAAAATACTTGGATTTTCCCTTAAGGGGTGGGTCTTATTTTGTTTTCTTGAGGACAAGCAAAAGCTTAAGTTTGGGGGAGTGATAACGAGGGATTTTGACGTGTTTCATGCTCCTTCTTGCTTATGCTTTGATTATAAATTCTTAAAAAATAGTCCCAAAAGGCTCATAAGTTGTGCTTGATTGCAGGTTTGATCGACAAAGTGATAAAATGTCAAAGATCAGCTCAAAAGGAGTGAAACCTACTCAAGTACCAAAGACAAGGCAAACTAAGGACAAATAGGCCTAGTGCGACCGCACTACACTTTGTGCGGTCCGCACTAGGGGATTCAGAGAACTGGTAAATCAAGCTTCAAGGCAGTGCGGCCACAATCGATCTTGCATGGTCTGCAATGAAGGCTCTGCAGCCGCACTACCATTTTGTGCGGTCCGCGGAGGAGAAGATCAGAGAGATGTCCAGTGCCAACTTCAAACCCACGCGGTCCACGATCATGTTTGTGCGGACCGCGCTAGTTGCCTCCGCGGCCGCAGTCCATTCTGCGTGGTCCGCAGAGCCTGAGTTCAGAGAGCCAAGGCTTTAAGCCAAGAGCCTAGTGTGGCCGCGGTCCATTTTGTACGGTTCGCACTGACCCTGAAGGGGCATTTTTGTCCAGCTTTTCCAGCTTAGTATAAATAGAACATTTTTCCATTTTTAGGGTATCAGTTATTTCCATAACGAAACTGCGCTCGTGAGAAGCTATTGTGTAGCCATTTTTGGCATCTTAACTTAGATTTAACGATAGATTCTCTGTATTTACATTAGCTTTTAATTAATATGTCTTGTTCTTTATCTATTTCTCTATTTTCTTCTTCAAGCATGAGTAGCTAAACCTATTAGCTAGGGTTGTGGCTCAACCCTAGTTTGGGTAATTGATGCGTGTTGTCATCTAAGGTTAGATTGACTATGGGTGTTTACTATTTGAGTCAATTTTATGGTTTAATCTATGAATTGGTGGTTGCAAACACTGGTTTGTGCTAAGTTGACTTGGCTCTTCTTGAGAAAGAGAACCTAAGTCTCCAAAATTGACCCAACAAGGAATTGGGATGGACTCAAGAGAATTGATAGTCCCAATTAAAGGGTTAAACCTCGAAAGAGTAATTACCCGACTTGAACCCTAGTTGTTTGAGCTAATTTGCCTACCCATTTGGTCTCGAGAGGGTCAATTGGGCAAAATCACTCTCTCTACCGAGAGGTGTGAGAGTGGGTAAAATTGTGCAACGGTTATAGCATATTTCCCCAATCATGTCAATCGAACCTTAGAAGCATTTACCCGTCAATTAGCCACCTAGGTGAAAGTCACTACCCTAGTGCCTTTCTACCCATTAGATACAACTCTAGCAATTTTCTCATTAGCATAATTTAGTTCTAATTAGTAGTTGATAATATTAGTTTGTTAAAGAAAAATCAAAAGATGTTTGGAAGTGACATTTGGAACAATTACACGACTTTAGTCTAGACAGATACTCAACTCCCTTTCTAGCTCCCTGAGGAATTCGATCCCGACCCTCATATCGGGTAAAAGCTATTGCGACCCTCTCTTCCTACTTTGTAGTAGTGCGGAGTTGGCAGCGATCACGTTACATTGCCATTATGTCAGAATGTTTTGATATTGAAATAAAACATAGGCACAATTTCTTACTTAAAAGTCCATCAGAGAGCCAAGTTCACCATTATTGGAAGAAACCATATGCACATGGGAAACACCCGCAACCATTCTTAGAGAAATTTTCTTTTTGAGACCATTTTAACCATCCTTTATTATCAATTTTATTTTTAAAAATATCCTTATCCAGGAGGAGTTGCCTGGACCTGGAGGACCAAGATCCTTGTTGTATACCCATAGGATTGAATTTGATAACTGCAATCATCTCCCAAATAGTTATTGGGGCCCGATAAATATTCAAACTTGTCAATTTATTTATTAAGATATTATTTATTAATTGTAGTTATTTGAATTAGTACTTAATATGTTTTCATAGTTGTTGGAAAAATCACTTAAAATTGAGTAAGTTGACTTTGACGGTCCAAATATAGCACAAAAAAGAATGTTGGAGTAGTTATCACTTTATAATCTACGGCCAAAGATGTTAGACTCCATTAGCGGAGTCAATTGGAGAAATTTCAAAGTGAGAAGAAACCTTAAACGAGAGATAGAAAAGATAGAAGAGGAAAAGATATTTCTATTATATTTCTTTTATCTCTTTCTAGAAAACTCAGATGAGGTATATAGTCAAAGCATGACTTATTATAAATTGGACAGGGCCCGGGTTCTATATAAAATTGGGCCCAAAATAATGAAATCAAAAGCTAACTAATGGGTCTTTTAGTAAATGAATCCTTTAGCCTAACACCCCCTCCCCTCAAGCTGGAGGGGGAAAGCCACTCCAAGCTTGCCAAGCAAATGATAATGAAGAGGGCCTGCAAGAGACTTGTTTAAAATGTCAGCAGGTTGATCAACATTAGAAATATGATGGAGGGATATCAAACCAGATTGCAAACAATCACGAACAAAATGGTAGTCAATATCAATATGCTTGGTCCTTTCATGGAAAACAGGGGTCTTGGCAATATGCAAAGCAGCCTGGCTGTCATAAAAGACCTGAATAAGGGAAGAGAAGACCAAACCCGGGTCACCAAATAAGCGAACCAACCAAGAGACCTCAGCTACAACTTTCCTCAAAGCTCTGTACTCAGCTTCAATAGAGGAAAGAGAAATAGTGGGCTATTTCTTATGTTTCCAGGAAATGGGGCAGCCACCAAAAGTAATGAAGAAATTAGTTATAGACTTGCGAGACTGGGTACAAGCAACCCAATCAGAATCAGCATAGGCCACAAGAGAAATATCAGAAATGTTGGAGAGAAGAATACCCTGTTCAGGATCATTTAACAAGTATCTAAGAACATAGAGGGCAGCTAGCATATGAGAAACCTGAGGAGTCTAAAGGAATTGACTCAAATGTTGTACAGAAAAAGCAATATCAATGTGCTGCAAAAAATTTAAATTGCCCATCAAACATCTGTAGAGGCTGGGATCAGTAAGGGGTAGTCCTATATTAAGGGTGAGCTTGACAGAAGACTCAAAAGGTGTGACCACTGGATTAAAGTGATGGCAATTGAATTCACTCAATAAATCAGATGCAAACTTGTGTTGTTTAAACAAATACCCTTGAGGTGTCTTCAGAACTTCAAAACCCAAAAAATAATGGACAAACCCTAGGTCCTTGATCTTGAACCGGGAGTCAAGGAAGGACTTCAAATTGTCAAGCTCAGACACATCATCCCCAGCAAGTAATATATCATCAACATAAACAGCAAGAACAGTAAGAGAAGAAAAAGATGACTTAGTGAAGAGTGAGTAGTCATTCTTGCTAGAAATATAGCCTCTTGAGGACATGGCTTCAGATAGTTTAGAAAACCACTACCTGGAAGCCTATTTGAGGCCATAGAGAGACTTGAGAAGCTTACAAACCAAAGGAGAAGAACCAGAAGCCATGGGGATAGAAATCTGAAGACCATGTGGAGGTTTTATGTAAACCTTTTCATAAAGGTCACCATGAAGGAATGCATTATTCACATCAAGTTGATATACAGTCAAGTTCCTCTTGGCAACAAGAGAAAGTAGGCACTTGATGGTGGTAAACTTGACAACAGGAGAGAAGGTCTCATTGTAATCAATGCCCTCCTTTTGAGTGTCATCCCTAATGACCAACCTGGCTTTATATTTTTCAATAGAACCATCAGACTTTTGTTTGATCTTATAAACCCACTTACATGGGATAGGTTTCTTGTTAGGAGGAAAAGGAACAATATCCCAAGTATGGTTTGCATCTGGAGCCTTAAATTCTTGTAGCATAGCCTTTTGCCAAGCAGGATGAGATGCAACCTGCTGGTAAGAAAGAGGTTCTTGCATGTGCAACTTAGTATAAGGAACCTTAGAATTTTTTCAGAATCAGGTTTGGTAATAACTAAAGAACAGACATAATCTTTGAGGTAAGTAGGAGGGTGATATATCCTAGTGGATTTTCTAAGAAGAGGAGAATATGGCAAACGAGGTGGTGTAGGGGAATTAGAGGCAAGAGAATAAGGGACATGAGAAGGAAGAGAGAAAGGAGAAGAAGATACTAAAGGAAGAACTTGAGGAGGAGAGGGAAGAGAGGATGAGGAGGGTATACTGTCCTCAAAAAGGAATAGAAGAAAAATATTGTATAGGAGGATAGGGGAAGAATAAGGGAAGATATGTTCATGAAACACAACATCTCTAGAAAAGAAGATGGAATGATTAGTGAGATCATGTAGTTTGTATCCTTTTTACCACAAGGATAGCCTAAGAAGACACATTTGATAGCTTTAGATTGGAATTTATCCCTCCTAGGTTTGGGGATAGTGGCAAAACATAAACATCCAAATGATCTGAGGTGATCATATGATGGAGGAGTACCATGAAGTTTTTGGAAGGGAGAGATATTGTCTAGGATAGAAGAAGGCATCCTATTTATTAGATAAGTTGCAGTCAACACACATTCACCCCAGTATTTAACAGGAAGATGAGATTGAAAGAGTAAGGCTCTAGATGTTTCCAAAAGATGTTTGTGTTTTCTTTCAACCACTCCATTTTGTTGTGGTGTGTGAGGAATGGTAGTTTGGTGAAAAATGTCAATTTCAAAGAAGAATATTTTTGCTTCAGAACTCCCACCTAGTTCAAAAGCATTATCTGCTCTGAATGTTTGAACAGATGAGTGGAAATGAGTTTGAACCATTTTTGTGAAGGCTTTAATGATTGTGAATGCATTGCTTTTATAGGATAATAAATGGGTCCATGTTACTCTGGAGAAGTCATCAACAATGGTAAAAAAATATCTAAAACCATTGTATATTTTGGTGTTATAGGGTCCCCAAAGGTCTAAGTGAACCAACTGGAAAAGAGAAGTAGACTTTATATGACTTTCAGGAAAAGGAAGTCGTTGTTGTCTAGCTATAGGACAAGTAGAACATGAAAATGATTGTTTAGAAGGGATAATATCTGACAAAACTGAAATTTATTTCATCTTATGAAGAGGCATGTGGCCTAATCTTTGATGCCAAAATAATTCCATTTTATTAACATTTGTAGGGGAATTACAAGAGGGACTGGGGAAAGGGATAACAAAATTAAAAATATTACATGTATTAGAAACATTACATGTATTACCAGATGGATTGACAGGAATAGAAGATGAACATTCAGGTATGTCAGGGAGCAAAAAATATAGTCCATGTGAAGCTCTACCAATTTCTAGTAGCCTCTTCAGAGAAGGGCCCTGTAGAAAACAAGATAAATTACTGAATAATGCTAAGCATTGTAATTGAAAAATGAGTTGATATACAAAAATAAGATTGAAGTGCAAAGAAGGAACCAACAGTATGTTGTGCAAGATAATGTCTGTTCTAAGTTGTAATGACCCAGTATAGATTACTTTAACTTTATATCCATTTGGTAGAGTTATTAAGTAAGGTTTAGGTAAAGGTTGTAAATTGTGTAGGAATTGTTTATTAGAGGTCATATGATTAGTTGCACCTGAATCCAATATCCAATGTATCTTTCATAACCGAGCAGACAAATATTGAACTACAGAATTAACTACATGCAACTGTTCTACAGGTATGTACACAAACCTGCAAAGTTGTCATAGGCAACATTGTCACCAGAAGTGGAAGGTTGATTCCCAGTAGATATGTGAGCTTGTTAAAACAGGGATATGAGGTGTTGATACCGCTCTTTGCTGAAGCCATAAGTTGTGGTTTTATTTAGAGGTACCACTTGAGTAGCATTATCTTCCACTTGTGCACAAGAAGCGGACCTTTTATTCTTAGTAAACTTGAAGTCAGTTGGAAAATCATAAACCCTATAACATTTGTCTATTGTGTGCCCAGGTTTCTTGCAGTATTTGCAAGACACAGAAGAAGACTTCCTAGTTTGATAAAAATTAATTCTTTGATTGAAGGGCTTTGCACTATATTGGTAGTTTCCAGAAGGATTGGAGTTGGAAGAAGTAGCACAAAAGGAAGCTGAATCACCAGAGAAACCCAAATTTGGAGGCTGGTTTCCTTTTGCCTTTCATCATGTTGAAACAAAGAATATGTTTTGTTAATAGATGGAAGTGGAGACTTAAGCATGATGCTACTCTTGACTGTGGAATAGGACTTATTTAGACCATTCAAGAATTGAAAAAGGTGTTGGTCTTCAATAAATTTGGGTAATGCTCCACAAGAACATGTAGGACCAACCTAAGCAGAATTCAATTCATCCCATAAAGCCCTCATTCTGGTAAAGTAAGTAGCAATATCAGAAGATCCTGGGAGGTAGAACTAATTTCCCTTTGGATTTGAATGTATTTAGATCCATTGGACTGTCCAAGCCTCTCATTTATGTCACTCCACACTTCCCTAGCAGTGTTGAGACACATAAAACTCACTGCTATCTCACTAGTTAGAGAATTGGTGATCCAAGCTTTCACCATATCATTACATCGTTCCCAGAAGGGATAATAAGGATAATTAGGTGGAGGTTGAGCTACTTTACCAGTCACTATTCCTAATTTGTTTTTGGTAGATAAGGAGGTAAGCATACTACTACGCCAATATATAAAACCAGTTCTATTGAACGGTATGGCAACTAATTGACTCCCAGGGCTATCAGAGGGATGAACATAGAACGGGTGAGATGAGTCCACAGTGAACTCGACAAAACCATCAATAGTAGATGAAGGACTTCCCATATTCATACACAAAGTAAATTTCTAGATTAACAACTCGTAGAAAAACATAGAAGCAGTTCAAATCCCAAATTTCACAAGTAGAACAAAAATGCGCTAATTTCACCTAGGTTTTCACATGCAAATTTACCCTCCTTCTTCGCACACCTGAAGCAGCTAAGGTCTTCTAATAACAGGAAAGAGACGAAGAACTTAGAAAATTTTCCAGAAGGTTCTGACAGGAGACTCTTCGATCTGAACGAAACCAGTGAACCAAACTTGATGGTTACCATCAGACGAAAGCTCTCAGTGAGGCGGATCAATTGGAGTGTTCTGATACCATGTTAGACTCCATTATCGGAGTCAATCGGAGAAATTTCAAAGTGAGATGAAACTCAAAACGAGAGAGAGAAAAGATAGAAGAGGGAAAGATATTTTTATTATATTTCTTTTATCTCTTTCTAGAAAACTCAGATGAGGTATATAGTCAAAATATGACTTATTACAAATCGGACTGGGCCCGAGTTCTATACAAAATTGGGTCCAAAATAATAAAATTAAAAGCTAACTAATGGGCCTTGTAGTGGATGAATCCTTCAGCCCAACAAAAGAAGCACTAGACTGAAAGTTGTTAATTCAAAGAAATATAACATGAAAGTTAGATTCACTTCTATTAGAATTGGGTATGCTATCTATATTATTTTAAAAGGAGAGTAATATGCATTGTGGTTAAGCCAAGTGGCAAGCTAAAATGAAGCCACTTGGCAATTTTAGGACAACATTAATAATTAAAAATTATATATAGAAACATAATTAATGGAAGTAGTTTAATGAATCTTATACATAATCTAAATAGATCTTAGACAAATCTAATCTATATATCTATAATTAAATTTATATGTATATTTGTATCTATATCTATATCTATATCTATATCTATATCTATATTTATATATTTATCTACTAATAGATTCATAGATTTTTTTCTATATTAGCTAGAAATATGGAGGTGAAAAAATAATTAAAAACTATAATAGAAAAAAATAAAAATATATAAAGACGTAAATTGAGATAACCTATAACTATTTATACTTTGGAGTAAGTTAAAATATAAAATAAAACTAAAATTTACTTAAGATACGTCACGACCTGGATTTCTCACCCTCGGGAGTCGTGATAGTGCCTACTCGTAGAAGCTAGGCAAGCCACTAAACATAGAAAATTTCTAACTCTTTCATTTTTAACCCTTTTTAACAATCTGAATTAACAGGTATCCAACATTTAGATATTAACGATAAATGAAATCAAGCGGAAGACTTAATCTAATATAATAATCAAGGCCAATACGATAATGACAACACACATATCTACCCGGAATTCAGTGTCACAATATCACGGACGGACTAAGATTACTACAACAAATGTCTGGAAGAAATACAATATGTCTCGAAATCTAATGAAAACAGAGTACATAATAAAGTAAAAGAGAACGTCGGGCCTGCGGACGCCTGTAGGACTACCTCGGGATCTTTAGCTGGACTGAAGGTAGGATCCCTAAGTGCTACTGTCCAAAAGCTGCTCTGGAATCTGCACATAGTGCAGAATGTAGCATCAGCACAACCGACCCCATGTGCTGGTAAGTGTCTGGCCTAACCCCGGTGAGGTAGTGACGAGGCTAGGACCAGACTCCAGATAAACCTATGCAGTTATATAATATACAACGAAAAATAAACAGGAATAAACAATTAACATAGGAGGGGTACATGCTACAGGGGAAATATCGAATCCAGCAGAAACTTAAGAGAAATATGATAGAACAATTCAAGATTTACAACAAAATCATAATAACACTGTTGCAGCGTGCAACCCGATCCCTATCATTTAACACTGTTGCGGCGTGCAACCCAATCCATTTATATCACTGTTGTGGCATGCAACCCGATCCAATATAACATTGTTGCGGCGTGCAACCCGTTCCATATATAGTATTGTTGCGGCGTGTAACCTGAAACATAACATTGTTGCGGTGTGCAACCCGTTCCATATATAGTATTCGTGCAACCCGATCCAACATAACATTTATATACCTTTATCAACAACCATACCAAGAGTCCCAGCAAGGGATCAACAATAAGCTACACTATCCCGGCAAGGGATTCGACAGTAAAAGTAAATACGTCCCCGCGAGGGAGAAACAGCTATAACCAATCTTAACCCAACTTCTACTCATCTCAGCTAACACCAATACTCAATCATAAGTAATTTCCACGAAAACAAACTTAATCCTTGCTCAATATCGAGAATCATCAATTAAAGCATCCGTAGTACTATTTAAGAACACAAAATAAATTGCAATTTAAGACTCACGGTCATACTCGATACCAACGTATAGATACTCGTTACCATGCCTATACGTTGTACTCAATAAGAAGCAAATAACAAATAGGACACAACTCCTAATCCCTCATGCTAAGGTTAGAGCGAACACTTACCTCGATGCCACGAACACAACTCAAGTTTCAATTATAGCTTTACCCCTTGATTCCACCGCCAATCCGCTCGTATCTAGTCACAAGTTACTTAATTACATTAATAAATGCTAAATGAATCAATTTGAATGCATGAAAATGAATTTCCCAAAGTTTTGCCCAAAAAGTCAAAATCGCCCCGAGCCCATATGGTCAAAACCCGAGGTTCGAACCAAAACCCGATTACTCATTCCCCCACGAACCCAAATATATAATTTGTTTTGAAATTGAACCTCAAATTGAGGTCCAAATTTTTTGAAAAACCTAGGTTCTATCCAAAACACCCAATTACCCCCATAAAATCATTGATTTTAAGTTGAAATCATGTTAAAAAATGTTAATGATTGAAGAAAACTAGTTAAAAATGACTTAAAATTGATTTAGAGAAGAAGAAGCCTTTGAAAAATTGCCCTAGTGTGTTTATGTTTTGAGAGGATATGAAAAATGGGTTTAAAATCGTCTAAGTATAAAAGTTGCAGGTCTCAGGTATGGGAATTGCGAACAGGGGTTCGCAATTGCGAACCCCGACCTCTGCTAAGCTAGGAAATGCGAAACAAGGATCGCATTTGCGAACCCTTCAAAAATGCTGGACTTTCGCATTTGCGAAAACAATGTCGCATTTGCGACTTTGCATTTGCGACACATATGTCGCATTTGCGGTGAAGGCATCGCATTTGCGGAAAGGACACTCGCATTTGCGAGACAAGGCAGGCCTGGGCTGGTTTCGCTTTTGTGATCCAGCCTTTGCATTTGCGAGCTCGCATTTGCGAGCTAGGCTGCGAAGCCTGCAGGCCTTGACACACCAGCTAAAATCTGCAACTTTCTAAGTTCAAAATGCACCCCGTGGCCTATCCAAAACTCATCCGAGCCCTCGAGGCTCCAAACCAATTGTACACACAACCTCAAAAACATCCCACGGCCTTATTGTGTACTCATATCACCAAAATAACATCAGAAACATCGAATTAAACCTCAATATCAATGAAATTTCTCAAAACAACTCTTTGAACATCAAATTTTGCATTTAAGGTCCGAATCACGTCAAACGGATTTCGTTTCTCACCAAACTTCACAGAATTATCTTAAATCACATATAAGACCTGTACCGTGCGCCGGAACCAAAATACGGGCCTGATACCAACATGTTCTAATCAAAATTCATTTCCAAATCCTTTAAACAATTTCAGAAAATAATTTTTTTAAAAAATTCATTTCTCGGGCTTGGGACCTCGGAATTCGATTCCAGGCATACGCCCAAGTCCCATATTTTCCTACGGACCTTCCAGGACTATCAAATCACGGGTCTGGGTCCATTTATCCAAAACGTTGACCGAAGTCAAATTAATTTATTTTGTAGTCAAAATTTATCATTTTTCACAGATTTTCACATATAAGATTTCCGGCTACGCGTATGGATTGCGCACGCAAATTGAGGTGATGCTAAAAGAGGTTTTTTAAAGCCTCGGAACGCAGAATTTCATTTTAAAATAAGTGATGACCTCTTGGGTCATCACAAGATATTAATGATTTATTGAGTTTAAAAATTAAATAATTTCAAGCAGCAAAATAAGATCTTACATAAAGTATACAAATTATTTATAAGGTAAGAGAAAAATTAAATAATCAACAAAAGATATTTTAATAACAAGAATAATAAATTCATATTAATATTGATAAATCATGCAAACGAATATTTTATACGTAAATATTACTACAACATTTAGATATAATGTGTTCGAACAATTTAGAAAATATTTTTATGATTATATTTGAATTAAGTTCAGTTAGTTTAAATTTGAAAGCATAACATAATTTTTTGAAAATATGGTCCAATTAAGAAAATAGAATGATAAAAATTATTTGAATTTGAGATGAGAAAGTTTTTAAATTTTTATCTATATTATATTAGAATGAGTGTGATAAAAATAGATATTAAATTCAAACAGGCTAATAAAAATTCATATGAAAATGTAATAATATTAGGTATTTAATAACATAAAATCAAAATAAAGAATAAATAGAGAAAAAATAAAAATTCAGATTTCTTATTATAGGAAAAAGGGTAAAACTTATTTAAATTTGAGATAAGAAAGTTTTTTATATTATACTAAGAAAAGTCATAATATAAGTCCACATAACTCAAGTCTAATAGTTAAAATCAAAAACTAAAAAAATTGAACAATAAAAATAAATTAGAGATAATGTAAGGGCATTAATAAATTATAAGTTTAGAAAATAAAATAAAATAAAATAAATATACAATACTTAAAAATATTATTAAATTTTAAATAATTTAAATTTTTCGAGCAATGTTTTTAAAATAAAATAAATATTTATTTCATAATTAAAAAAATTATATATTTATCTTATATTATTAAATAAAAGTAGTTGATAATGATATTAAATAAATTTATAAATTAATGAAAAGCCACATAAATTGTAATAAGACTATATATTAGATTAAAAAATAGTAAAATTATGTTAAATTATTAGAAATTTACTATTAGAAATTAAAAGAAAAGACTATTTGAATTTGAGATTAGAAAGTTCTTAAAACTATGATGCGAATGCTCAAATTATGGATAATATCACGAAATTGAAGTCTTACTTGTGAAAAATAAAACAATAATAAAAAATAAGATTTTTAAATTACAAAATAAATTTCTAATATAGGTAATTTTACAAAAATTAAATTTGTATCTTAAAACTAAAAAATAAAGAAAATTTATGTAAAGAAATAAAATGACTGTAAAAATATTATTATAACATTTAGATATAATATGTTCAAACAATTAAGAAAATATTTTTCTATAATTAATATCTGAATCGAGAGTGTTAGTTTAAGTTTGAATGCATAACATAATTTTTTTTAAAATGCGGTCGATTTTAGAAAATAGAATGATAAGAATTATTTGAATTTGAGATGTGATTTTTTTTGTTTTTTAAAATATTACGTAAAGAAATAAAATGGTAGTAAAAATATTACTATAATATTTAGAAATAATGTGTTCAAACAATTAAGAAATTTTTTTCTATGATTAAATAAAATTTTAAAAATACAAAATAAATTTCTAATATTGGTAATCTTACTAATGAAAATTAATTGTATCTTATAGCTAAAAAAGAAAGAAAACTTTAACTGCATTTAATACAAAATTAATTATAAGAGAACTCAATACATTTGAAACATGATAATCAAATAACTTATGTATTAATATTTTAGACTAATTAAAAGTTACAATTTAAAACAAAATATGAAATTATTTTGGCTCTAGGTAAAACATTAATATAAAAACTAATTAACATTTGTAGTAGGGAAGAGAATGTACATAAAAAAAAATAGAGGTAGTGTGAGGATACTTATACTTTAAATTAATTTAAAAATATATAAAATAAAATAATTAAATTATATTTAAAAATATTACTGATAAATTTAAATGATTAAAATATTATGAATAAGAGGATAAAAGCATAAAAATTTACCAAATTTCAAGAATAAAATTTTTATTTTTATTAAATACTATTAAAAGGATAAAAAGCAAGACATTAATTTAATTATAAGCTAATAAAAAATTATATGATAGTATAATAATATTAAATATTAAATAATACAATAACTATAAGAAAAGAACCAAAAAAAAGAATTTATGTAAAAGTGATGTGATGAATAAGATATATTTGTCTTCCAGATAAAAATAAAGTGATAATAAGAATTTTGTTAAGATAATATGATCTAATGTGCTCGAACAAGATAGATCACAATATGGTATGTATAGTATTCTTTAATATCGACAGCGGAACGAATTACAAGTACCAAAATCAAGAGGTTAGGTTGCTACAAATATATATTAAAAAGTTTGGCTGTTCACTACGAGATTTGAACAATAATTTTATATCATATTTTATAATTAAATTCTCATATTATATAATTTTTATCTGAAAAATTTATATTTTAAGATTATTTGTATATGATTCAAACAACCTCTCCACTCGAAAAAAGCACTGATACTAGTTATTATTAACGCAAACCTCTCCACTCAAAAAAAAAAAGTAACCACCTTAGCGTTCAACCATTATTTAATCAATCCCCTAAAAAGGTAAAGCGTCCAATCAAACATATCTATATCTATCTATCTATATATATATATATATATATATATATATATATATATATATATATATATTAAAGCAAGAAAGTAACCATATATAATTGACATTATGGTTAAGTCAAGTGACAAGCTAATAAATGTCAATAGTATATGGTAATTTTATTCTATATTTGACTATTTTAGTTAAATAATTTGAATATTAGAATTTTATCTATAAATTCAAAATTGTCTTTTAATTCATATATATATTTGAATTAAAAGACAATTTTGAATTTATAGATAAAGTTCTAAAATTCAAATTTAAATTAAAAATAAAATTTATCTTTTTTTATCATGTTATCATACTTAATTCGGTTAATGATCATATGCAATCATGTGAGGAACTTTTGTTATTTTTTCTAATTATTTAAATACTACTTCGCCTCTAGCGAAAAAAAACTACTTCATATAACTATAAAACTCTTTCACATTTAATATCCTATAAGTATAGTTCTTTGAAACATTGTAGCTAAATTTAAACAAAACGAAATTCTTTTAAAATAAATGTAATATATAGGGTACACGTCTATGTTTATATAAATAACAAAAAAGAGTTTACAAAACCAAATAAAAGTTTACTTACATATATAATAAAATAAACATACATGCTGGAGAAAGAAACATCACAAAATCCTTCAATATTAAAAAAAAAGTTGTATCTTTTTTCTTCTCGAAGAATATTTGTTTGAAGAGTCAATTTGCATAAATGGACATCAAACAAATAACAAAACTTTGGCTATACAATTGCTATCATTAATTTCAATTTAGCACATTCAAAGAATTGAAGGGTATAAGTTGAAACCCTTTCATTTAGCTGTAGTTAAGCCAATATTGCAAGGGTATAATATTTTTTTCGTTGAAGAATATTAGTTTTGAATAATTAGGTTATGTGAAAGGTTTTTTTTTTCAAACTCAACAAGAGATAAATTGGTTTCTAATTGATAGTTTCTATAGCGGCTTTTAAGTGTAACAAAGAGTATATATAAAGAAAAAATTGGTATGACGTGAAATATTTCTTTTAAAATATAAATAAATTATTTCGAAAAAACTCTTTACTTTTTTTAATTCAAAGATAATAAAAGATAAGATATTTTTGAATATTAGTAGAGAGTTTTAAAATTATTATAATAGAAGTTATATCATGGATAAACTCAAAAAAACTGAAATCTTATGGAATATTTACATAATATCCGGCCATATTTATTGTTTACTTTTTATAACTAATATAAATAGATGATATACCGACAACACACAATTATACATATATTATATGTGATTTATATATAAATTACACATCATTCAATTTTTTTAATTTAAGTGGTCAGGTGAGCACCTATTTAGGCTGATTAGATAAAGCCAAAAGAAAAATATGAAATAATTTCAACCAAAGACTAAAAATATAATTATATTTCATATGTAGATAATTTTTATTAAAACTCATCCTTTTATAGTGAAATAAATTATTTTTTTGTAACAAAAGAAATAATGACATAAAAAATAAGATAAAAGAAAATAAATATTGAAAAAATGTTAGAAAGATCTAAAAACGAGAAATAAAAGATGACAACAAATTTCTTCTTATGTTTCGTCTTTGTTGAGTATAAAAAATTTGAAAGTTAATCTCATCGATTTCAAACTTTTTTTTTCAACTCAAATACATAGGTTATAAGATAAGAATATCTTAGAATATATTTTTTTAATTTACATTATGTGTCATTTTTAAAAAATTACTATTACTAACAAACTGATATGATATTCGAATTTGAATTGGAATGCAATTTGAGTAGTTTGCATTGAGGTTAAGCCAAGTATGGTGTCAACAAATAAACTACTTGACAATTTTAAGACAATATATGCAATGTTTTATAATAATAATTAACTAATTTAACATTTAAAGATTCAAAGAACAAAATTTTTGCATGTATAGGGTATTAAAAATTAAAATTCTGGGGCTAGAGATATCGACAAACTTAAAGTGGAGTCATACTGAAATAAATCCGGCCAAAGAATCATTTAAATTTTTAGATAGTCAATTAAAGTGAATTTTAAATTAAGGATAATATCTTCACTTGAATCATTATAAAGATAATCATTATTATAATATATATAAAATTTTAGAAATTGAAATTTCAAAATAGAAATATTTTTTGAAAGATAAAATCATACCAAATAAGAGTTCAAGTCGCAGTATAACAGTCACGTTGTAATCAAAGAATCGTTTATATCGTGTGAACCTTTGTACTTTGTCATAAATATGAGTTATTATTTCACTATGTGACTATTTTTAGGTCCAATGACATCTATGAGAATAGTGCAAAAATAAAAATATCACTACGAGAATTGAGAAAATGTTAGTCTTTTTTCATGTAGTGTTTCTTAATTAATATCTGACAATTATCTATAATTATTTTGAAGGTTTAAATGTTAAGGTTATTTATATATAATTCAAATAACTCAGATATTTAACATGGTTAATGTCAAATATCAAACAGAGCAAAAAAATTTCACTAGCTAAAGAATTTTTTATATTTGTAGATAGCCAACTAAAATGAATTTTGAATTAAGAATAATACTTTCAATTACATTATTATAAAAATAATTATTATTAAAAAATAATGTTTTAGAAACTGAAATTTTAAGAAAGAAATATTTTTTAAGAGATATCAACACACCAAATAAGAATTCAAGTAGTAGTAAAAGAGTTAAGTCTTATCCAAAGAGTAATTCATTGTCTCAACATTTGATTGTTTTGCCATAAATATGAGTTATTATTTTACTTCCTGATTATTTTTAGGATCTAATGATACCGGCAAGAATGGTATCAAAAAAGAAAAATAGATAATATTCAATAATTATCTATATTTACTGAGAAAATATAAATTTTAATATTATTTAGATACCATCCAAATAACTTAAATATATGCACCACAATGTCACGTCCTTAGTTGTTAACCAAGTACACATGCGACACTTGACAACTCGCTCACGATCCTGCACAACTTGCTCACGTTCTTGCTATGTCAAGTCAGTCTTAATGGAAGAAAGAACACAAGAGAATTGTTAAAGGAAGCTTTTTATTAGGGAGAACTTGAATTGTTTGCTTGGTGAATCACAAATGAATGGCTCCCTTTATATACTAGTCTCCTAGGGGCTAGTGTGTAAATATTAATTCCTACACAAGTCCTTGATATTTACAAGATAAGGGCTTTTCTAGAATTCTCTACAAGCCTAGAAGATTCTAAGGACTTTCCTAGCAAATCTATAAGGATCTAGGTTCTTCCTAAGGAAATGTCTATACCTCTCTAGAATCTTCTCACAAATGCTAGCCTTCTTCTTATGTAAGCTTCCACATGTCATTAATATATGCCAAATGGCGCCTATGTGGCATGATGACATGGCGGGTCATCACATTCTCCCCCACCCAATATTGCGATGACCGCGGCGCAATGCTGCTGCATAAACTCTCGGATCTTATCTTTGAATTGCCACAAGTCTTCATATCGTTCCCACGTGGCCTCCTCCGGTGATTGCCCTTTCCAATGGACGAGGAACATAGCGGTGGCTTTTTGCCCTTGTTTTCGCCTGGCCTGGTAATCTATGATAGCCTCAATCTCCCGATCATGCGAGGCAGTGATAGTCATTGGCGCTCGACTTGATTGGCCCCTACTCTGATCATCCTTATCTTCATGATATGGCTTAAGCATGCTGGCATGGAAGACATGGTAGATCTTAAGATACGATGGCATGTCAAGCTTGTATGAGATCTTGCCTACCTTGCCGACGATCTTAAATGGCCCCTCATACTTGCGAATCAGATTCTGATGCATGCCCCGTAGTGCTTTGAACTGTCTTGGGTTAAACTTCACCATGACCATGTCCCCAACTCTATAGTCCGTGGGACGCCGCTTACAGTCCGCAAACTTCTTCATCTTCTTAGCTGCCTTATCCAAGTAAGACTTACCAGTATCGAGTTGTTCCTCCCATCCTTTGGCCATATTATAAGCCCCCAAACTCTTTCCCTCGAACGCGGCTGGTAATAAATGTGGAGTTTGTGGTTGTTGGCCTGTGTCTAGCTCAAATGGTGTCCGCCCCGTGGACTCACTGCGCTACAAGTTATAAGAGAATTGGGCAATGTCTAGGAGCCTTGCCCAATCTTTCTGATGTGCGCTTACATAATGCCTCAAGTAGCATTCTAGTAAGGCATTGACCCGTTTCGTTTGTCCATCCGTTTGTGGGTAGAAACTAGTAGAAAAGTGCAGTTCCGTGCCAAATATGTCGAACAACTCTCTCCAAAAGTTCCCAGTGAAGCGGGGGTCTCGATCACTGATGATATACCTTGGTAAGCCCCAATGCTTTACCACATTCTTAAAGATTAGCTTGGCGGCTTCCTTAGCTGTGCAACTCGGTGAGGCGGGCATGAAGGTGGCATATTTGGAAAATCTATCCACGACCACCATGATAGTACCATAACCATCAGACTTCGGTAGGCAAGTGATAAAGTCCATAGTCACGCTCTCCCATGGACGCTCTGCAACTGGTAGTGGCTCCAAAAGTCCTCCGGGTTGTTGTTGTTCAACCTTGTCCTGTTGACAGACAAGACAAGTCTGCACATATCACTCTATGTCATCTCGCAGGCGTGGCCAATAGTAGACTGACTCAACCAAGGCCCTAGTGCGACGTTGACCCGGATGACCAGCCCATATTGTGTCATGACTCTCCCTTATGATCCGTCGTCTAATGTCTCCAAACTTAGGAACGTAGACCCGCCGATCTGTGGTAAGTAGTAGGCCGTCTTCTATCCAAAACCGTCTCGTCTTGACTTTGTTAGCTAACTCGATAAGCTGTCTGGATGCTGGATCATGCTGCATGCCTTCTTTTATAGCCTCCCGAATGTCCCATCTCACTGAAGTGATTGCAGCAAGCTCGACTTTCCGGCTCAAGGCATCGGCTACAACATTACCTTTTCTCGGCTTATACTCTAGTGCATAATCAAACTCGGCTAAGAAATCCTGCCACCTAGCCTGCTTTGGTGTGGGTTTCTTCTGTGTCTGAAAGTAGCTAGTATCCACATTATCAGTCTTGACCACGAACCTTGACCCGAGCAGATAACGTTTCCATGTACGAAGGCAATGCACAATGGCAGTCATTTCCTTCTCTTGTACCGTGTAACGCCGCTCTGTCTCATTTAACTTGCGGCTCTCAAATGCTATGAGATGATTATCCTGCATCAGAACACCCCCAATGGCAAAGTCTGAGGCATCTGTGTGCACCTCAAAAGTCTTGGAAAAGTCAGGTAATGCCAAGACTGGCTCCTCTGTTACAGCTGCCTTAAGGCATTCAAATGCCTTTTGACAATGCTCCGTCCAAACCCATGGCTTGTTCTTCTTTAGCAACTCAGTCAATGGTGCGACCTTTGCTGAGTATCTATTGATGAACCGACGATAGTAGTTAACAAGGCCAAGGAAGGATCTCAACCCAGTTACCTTTATAGATGCCTTCCACTCCTGGATAGCACGTACCTTTGCCTCGTCTATGCGTAGCTCTCCATTACTAATGACATGGCCCAAGAAGTGCACCTTTGATTGTGCGAACTCACATTTCTCCCTCTTGATGTATAGCTCGTTCTCTCGCAAGACTTGGAACACCTTCCTTAAGTGCTCCATGTGCTCCTCCAAGGTGTTGTTGTAGATGACTATGTCGTCTAGGTAGACTACCACGAACTGATCAAGGTAGGGATGAAAGATCTTATTCATAAGGGTGCAAAATGTGGCCGGTGCATTGGTTAAGCCGAAGGGCATCACCAACCACTCAAAGGCTCCATATCTCGTCACACATGCTGTCTTTGGCTCATCCCCTTCCGCAATGTGAACCTGGTAGTAGCCCTTTCGAAGATCCACCTTGGTAAAGTACTTGGCTTGCCCAAGTCTATCGAACAAATCAGCAATGAGTGGGATCAGGTACTTATTCTTCACTGTAACCTTATTAAGTGCTCGGTAGTCTATGCACAAGCGCAGCGATCCATCCTTCTTATTCTGGAACAATACTGGTGCACCGAAAAGTGCCTTTGATGGGCGAATGTAACCAACATCCAACAACTCTTTCAATTGTTTCTTGAGCTCCTCCAGCTCAGGAGGTGCCATACGATATGGGGCAAATGCGGGTGGCTTAGCCCCTAGCTCCAACTCTATCTTGTGATCCACCTCTCGCCTAGGCAGCAGGTGCTTAGGCAACTCCTCGGGCATGACATCTTTGTTTTCCTCAAGCAACTTCTCTATGCAAGGCGGCAGTGTCTCTTGAAAACTCTTATTTTCCTCCAGACTTGTGATGGTTGCCACGAACGTCGGCTCCTCCTTTTTGATCCCCTTGACAACCTGCATAGCTGAGAGTTGTGCTTGGCTCTGTTCGTGTGGCATAGTCATTGTAGGTACCATGCAAGCTCCTTCTCGCTCCATAACCAAGAGACATTGGAGGTAGGGGTCGATTAAAGTATGACAATGTCTAAAGAACTCTTGCCCCAATATGATGTCAAAGATATCCATAGCGGTTACGGTAAAGTTTGTCATACTTTTCCAAGTTTCCAATTTGAAACCAACTCCATTAGCTACCCCACGAGCATTCTGTATCTCGGCATTCACGATCTTGACGCGAGAGTTGGTTGGTTCAAGCTTCAATTCTAGTCTCTTTGCGGCAGCCTCAGTCACGAAATTATGAGTTGCTCCAGTGTCCACCATTGCACGAGCGGGCTTGTTGTTGATGGTGAGATCCACATACTGATTGCCATTCTCGGTAGGTTGGATAACTTGCTTCGTGACAGCACCACATAATCCGATCATACCCAACTGTGCGGTTCCCGGACTCTTTCCTTGTGGCTGCTCCTTTCGCTCACGTACCATGGCACTGAGGCTCTTGAGGTCAGGACAATTCCTGAAGCCATGTGGCCCTCCGCATATATAGCATCCCTTCTTCTCGACCTGTGCCTTCTTCTCGGCGTAGCCCTGACGGCCACTCGACTTTTTGAAATCTTGAGTCTTGGAGTATTGTTGTTGTATCTCCTTGCCTTTGCCACAGTCTCCCCCACCTTTGATATTGTTAACCTTTGACTCCTTGCCATTGCCTTTGTCGTGCTTGTCATGCCTGAAGTCCATCAATGATTCGGCCTCCACTATGGCTTGGTCTATATCAGTGACTTGTCAGCGTTGCAACTCCTACTTAGCCCAATTTTGCAACCCGTCCATGAAGTGGAACAACAAGTCATCATTGGTTAGGTTGGGGATTTGAAGCATAAGGGTAGTTAACTCCTTGACATAGTTACGTATGCTTCCTGTTTGCTTTAATTCCCTAAGCTTGCGCCTTGCCTCGTACAAGACATTGTTTGGAAAAAACTGTCGCTTGAACTCTGCTTTGAACTGATCCCATGTGGTAATAGTACATAGACCTTTATCCACGTCGGCCATCTTCCTTCTCCACCATAGCATGGCAGTCTCTGAGAGGTACAATACCGCAGTGTTGATCTTGGCCTCGTCATCCCTCACTTTGCCATGCCTGAAGTAGTTCTCCAAGTGCCAAAGGAAATTTTCCACTTCTTGTGCATCACGAACACCTTTGGACACCGGGGGTTTGGGAGCCTCGATCTTGGCCTCCCTCGTCACCACAACATTGCTGGCTACCTCGGTCACGCCAGCATTGACATGCTCCTCGAGTGACTCTATCTTTGCCTTCATAGCATCGATAGTACTCAAAGCCTCCATGAGTCTGCACTCTAAGACAGTGATGGTTTGCCTTAGTTCCATCTCAATCTGTGTACGTCCCTCCAAGTCATTTCGGATACTCTCAATCTCTTCAAGAGTGTGCCCCTCAAGAACGTTAAGAGTGCCTTCCACCTTCCCCAAACATTGGCCAAAAATCTCCACGGCATCCATCCCCGCGTTCATCTTCATCACCCACTCTTTACCGAGCGAGACGTCCTCTGGAAGGACTTCCACTTCATCCTCGCTCGCCTCAATGGCAGATGGTTCTTGGGATGTAAGCCCTTCGTTTGACACAACCTCAGATGACACCTCCTGGCTCTGGTTGGTGGTATTCCTCTTTTTGCTACGGCCGATCTTGCCAGCAGCATCCTGAATGACGTTGGCTTGGGTGTTGGCAGCGTTAATTTCTCCGTCGTTCGCCATTCCCTTAGTTGAAACCTTCGCTCTGATACCACATTGTCACGTCCTTAGTTGTTAACCAAGTACACGTGCGGCACTTGACAACTCGCTCACGATATTGCACAACTTGCTCACGTTCTTGCTATGTCAAGTCAGCCTTACTACACTCAAAATCGCTAAGAGAATGGAAGAAAGAACACAAGAGAATTGTTAAAGGAAGCTTTTTATTAGGGAGAACTTGAATTGTTTGCTTGGTGAATTACAAATGAATGACCCCCTTTATATACTAGTCTCCTATGGGCTAGTGTGTAAATATTAATTCCTACACAAGTCCTTGATATTTACAAGATAAGAATTTTTTCTAGAATTCTTTACAAGCCTAGAAGATTCCAAGTACTTTCCTAGCAAATCCATAAGGATCTAGGTTCTTTCTAAGGAAATGTCCATACCTCTCTAGAATCTTCAAACAAATGCTAGCCTTATTCTTATGTAAGCTTCCACGTGATATTAATGTATGTCAAATGACGCCTATGTGGCATGATGACATGGCGGGTAATCACAACATGCCTACTTTTCCACCTTTATTACTTGTGTGGATTTGCCTTTATACATACCTGGAATGAATGTTTTGATGGTTACTAGTATTTCAGTTCAATCCCAACTCAAAGGACAAAGCAAACTCAAATTCGAAAATGGAGAATGGGAGTGAGTATAAGCCGACTGTGATGGTCACAAATGACGACGGAATTGACGCAACCGGTTTGAGATCTCTTGTTCGCGTTCTTGTCTCCTCCAATCTCTTCAATGTCCTTGTTTGTGCTCCCGATTCGTATGCTCTCTCTTTCTCTCATATTCCTTAATCTACAGTATTTTATCAGTGTCTGCTTGAATTTACGTAATATCAGCCACCTGTTGATAGTTTATGGAGTATATTAATTGAAATTGGTCCCACTTCTGGAAATTTTCTTAATTGTTTTGGTCTTTGCCCAGTCTATTTTAAGTACCGGTGTCCAATAGCGGAGGTTTTGCTTTCGTACATTTTACTTTTCGTTTGTTCCTCGTGGCCTTGATAAGTTGATCCCATGGTTAAAACTTTTATTTACTTGGGTAATCGAGGACGGTAGAAGCAGTTTTGCTTATTTGTTTGGTAAACTCGTGGTTATCAACTACTGATCCGCTCTTGATGGGTAAAGTTAGTGGTGGGAGTCAACTTTAGTCGAGGTGACTGCCAGTAAAGCTGGATTTTGCAATTCATAGATTCTTTTATATTTTGCTTTAAGTGAGATCTGTAAATAGCAAATGTTTGCAGAAGTAGTGTTAAATCTTAAAGTATGTGGACAAATTGGACTTCCTGTCTGTGGTTTTCAAAGTTCTGACATTAGGAGATACTGGATCCATATACAGTTTCTTGAGCCTTATCATTTCAGTGGAGCATGCATGATATATAGAGTCCTTATCTATATGACCTATAGGTTAAGTAGCAAGGAACATTTTAGATGTGTTGCTCACATGTAGATTTCATTTATCTTTGTCCTATATGAACACGTAAGCCACTGACAAGTGACGCTGTTACACGGGCAAGAGCATTCACTCGCAACCAGGAGGATGGGAATTCAAGTCACCAAGAATGGAGAGGGCCAATAGTGATACGTGGTGGGGATTTGGAGAATAGAGTTTACCATATCAAGGACGAAAAATAAATAAACAAGCTACCTCGTTGTTACCATTTTCTGAAAACAATCATTCAAACTTCTATCAGCTTGTTATAGTTTCTACTGAAAACATTCTGATCCCACCCTATGTAGACATTTAGGTTACTTTGGTTGGGAAGATCCTAACTAATCGTTTCATCTGAGGGGTCATCTGCTGGTAGTTTGCCTTGTTAGTTTTCTGTGTTTCTAGAGTAAAAGGCTTGTTATGTTATACTTAAAGAAGCGACTTCTGAACCTAATGTATCGTATCTGAATGTCTAAAGCATGTCTGCCAAAATTCTGCCCATGTGCCTACATAAAGTCTTGTCGTCGACAATTGCTTAAAACCATTATGCATCAACTAGAACACTATGTGACTGTTAACTGTTAGATATTCACTAGAATCACCACCACAACTCCTGATATGAAGTAGTGATTATAGATTGAAACTAAAGATCTGATATGCATCAAAGTTCCAGGATAGCTCATTCTCTGTTAATGTACTGCATTGTGCTCCCTTCTATTCTCTCTTAATTTGTTAACGTCCGAATGGATCTATATGATATTTATTGTATTCTTGTTCCCATCTTCCTAGTGAAAAGTCAGGTGTCAGTCATAGTGTCTCATGGCGACGTGCACTTTCCGTCAAGAAGGTGGAGATCAGTGGAGCAACAGCCTTTGCAGTTTCTGGTTAGTCAGGGTCTTATTCTTAAAAAGTCAAATTTTCATAATCTGCTTGAATCTTAAGTATAGTGTACTTTAGTTTTTTTCTGGTTTCATGGCCCATGTTTGTATAATTATCTTAACTAAAGCCATCATAACTCTGTCTCTCTCTTGTTTTTCTTTCTGCAGGAACTCCAGCAGACTCCACTTCCATAGGGCTCTCCAAAACGCTCTTCCCCTCAGTACCTGATCTGGTAGCACTTAGCTTCAGTCATCACATATTATTGTTTAGAGGAAGTTTACATTAACGGAGGAAATTCATTTAACTGAAAATTTACTTTTTACACTCTATAAACAAATGTTAAAAGTTAATTTTGGCTCTTGTTTTTTCTTCCTTGCAATGGCAGCTGAAATCTTGCAAATTTCATTATATCTGTTTTTGTTGGGACCTTTAGATTGAAGGATTTAACTTTGATGCTAAAAACTGGCTACTCAGGCTTTCTTTTCCTCATTTACTATCCTAATTTCTCAGAATGATGAAACTTGATAAGTTGTGCTGCTTTCTAGCTAAAATCTTTAATTTTCGAGTCTATTATGGTTTAACTAGTGAGTTCTCCTTAGAGATACAAGTAAAAAAAGAAACGGAATTAGAAGTACAATAAAGGCTCAGCTTGAAAAGATCAAAGAAAACTACAAATTAAACACTGATGGATATGATATGTGTGATTTAGGTCCCTAGTGGGACGAGACTCCTTCAATCAATCAGGAGGAAGGGTCTAGTGAAAACATCAGTGAGGATCAGAAGTTGTTTATGAGATTTTGTGCTCTTTTACTAAATGGACCTCTTGCTGGTACTTCTCTTAGTTTTTTTTCCCCCATCATACTTCTCACTTCTCATAGCTAACTAACAATTCGTTTGCTGTTATGGTTTTCTGTCCGACCCCTTTTTTTTTACTTAGTTGTGCTAATAGCCTAATCTACCACATCAAATCACACCATGTGTGCTCATGCCAATTTATGCTTGCAGGTTGTCAGCGGTATTAATATGGGTAGCAATTGCGGGTATCACATGTTAGTATATCTCTGCATTGAGCCTTTAGATCCTTCTGCATGAAGTGCTTAATAATTACCTCTTGGCCGGATATATTTTTAATTCAGCTATTACTACTTTTTTTATACCATCTTGCTTTGAACCAAGTTTCATGTTTTTAATCGTGCACCACCCATGGATCCATGAACCATATAATGATGTGGTGATGTGGGTTGAAAATGCTATACAAGACCTTCATTTGCCAATTCTTGGTTTCTAGTTGTCCAAAGTTGATTAAGTTTCCCTGGTGCTGCTACTGAAGTGTTAGCAGACTTGCCATTTTCTTGTAGTAAAACCAGGAGATGCTAAATGTTAATGAATCTATTATTGGTAATGCAGTGTTTACTCAGGGACAGTGGCTGGTGCACGAGAGGCTTTTTTCAATGGTGTTCCGTCTGTCTCACTGTCATATGAATGGTATAGTGCATAACACTATCCTGTCCTCAGTTTAACTTGAAGGCAAGTTACTTTTTTTTCTTACTCATCAATGTGATTTGAAAATTCAGGGTTCGTGGAAAAAGCAAAGTTGATAATTTCATATTGGCTGCTGAGGCTTGCATGCCCATCATTACAGCTATATTGGCTGAGATCAAGAATAAGACTTATCGTCAGAATTGCTTTCTTAACATAGATGTCCCTGCAGATGTTACCAATCACAAGGTAAGCCGAACAATAACTACGGTACCATTGCCATTGACAGAGTTTGAAAAGAAGAAATGGGAGATTATTTCAAAATATTGAAAGGGGTATAACGAGTATAAAAAAGATCTTTATTTCATCTATTTTTTGGGTTAACGAGAAATATCTTTGTATATAGATGACTGGGATAGCTTGATAGATGTGCACTGTGAAGCCATTTAAGCACTTTGTAAATATTTTTGATACTGCCTTAGTGTGATGTGAATGAGTAAAAATTGATCTGGAAAGAGTCTGTAAATTGAAAATATTCAGAATTGGCGTTACTCCTACCCAAAATATTTTTGGAACGTAGCATCTTATATATTTCCTTATTTTACTTCAATAAACATTTAATAAGCTTCAAACTCAGTTGAAACTTTTGGTTTAGTTTTGCACAAACTTTAATAAAGCCACCTATAAGCTTAACTTAATTACGATTGTCTTTTCTATTTCTTGCATGCTTACCCAAGTTTTCGAAATTAGCCAAATTGTTAACAAATGCAAATTTATTCAAGGATGGTATGTTATTGATTTGAACAATATCCTGTTGGAGAGACATCTAGTTTTTAATTGAGTACCTTTAGAATATAAAATGAAAAAGAGAACTTAAAAGTTAAGTAGCTTGATTCTTCTGAAACTGTTTTCCTATGTTCCGGATACTTGGTAAGTTGAATTCAAGTAGCTAATGATGCAAAAAATGTATCCAAGGATGATATTGTAATTGATTTAAACGAGTTCCTTGAAACATATCAAGTTTACCATTTCAAAAAAAAAAAAAAAGGAACCATACTAAATTTAAAAATGAGTACCTTTTAGAAAAAAGAAAAGTGAAAGAGAATACAAATCTTAGTATGTTTGTTCTTTAGTAACTTTCTACCTTGTTCCTGAAATTTGATGAAGTTGAGGTCATTCTTATGGTTGATAGTGAAGGTTCTATGAGGGAAATGTGACACTCTGCCTGATCTAGAAATCCTAAGATGGTTGGGATTTATTTGGGTGTTACTGTTGCCAAAGTAGATTAGCTATTGACTAGAAAAAGATTTTGGTTATTGATAGGGTTATCGCCTGACTAAGCAAGGCAAGAGTGTTTACAAAATGGGATGGAAGCAAGTTACTTCTGAAGCACAAGGAGGAAGAATGTTATCTACAATGACGATGGACTCATCAACAAGTACAGAAGCATGTGTGCAAGAGCAGCCTTCAAGCACACAAGAAGAACACCTATTGTTTGAGACAGAAGTATTATCCCTTTCTCTATCTAGTACTTATTTGCTAAAGTTTCCTTTACACTAATCACAGAAATGCATTTCTTCCTCTGCTCCAATGTGTTGCCTTTTCAGATCATTTTCCTGCCTGTGCAACATGATACCCTTTTCTGGTCTCATTCACAACGTAGAATATCTTACCCTCATGTTATTTTTTCAACATGTTCTCATGTTCATTCCCTTTTCAACTCCCCTTTTATCTTTTGGGAGGTAGTGGGGGGTGGGGGTGGGGGTGGGCTGGGGGGTTAAAAAAGTTTTCTTGGAGATTTTCTTCCATGAATCAGTGCATTGTAGATTATGACATGTGCCTTTTATCTCTCTTTCAGACAAGAGGTCAAGAATGAACAATCTTCCTGATGAACAAAATGGGTTGCTAATATACCTAAACTTTTTGTACAAGGAAAAGTTTTGATTTGAAAATAGTCATAGATTTACATATATTCGTATATTTTCTCTTTCAGCTTTCTTTCCCATTCCACAGAGATAGCTGTCTCGGGGAGTTCTCTACTGTTGATTCTTCTTGTGGATTAACTATTGTAACGGTGCCTATTGTACAAGTGACAGGATGATTATATTATAGACCTTAAGACTGCAAGTTATCTACCCAAGGTTCTTAAAATTTGTTTATAAGGGGTTCTTATTTTACTCAAGGACATAGCATTTGAGATGTTCTGGTTTCCTTCATCTATCTTTGTACAGGTTTTTTCGGTAAAAGGTCTTTCTACAGTTATTAAACGAATTGTATGGCTATCCTTTACCAGGTCAGGGGAGCACCAGTGGATGATGAGGATGGTGATTACTCTTTTCTTCAACAAGGCTATGTATGCAGAACTCGTTTATTTGATGGAAGTTATTTTTTGTCAATGGCTCATCATTAACATGTTACTTACCCTTAACTACAGATTACTGTTACGCCCCTTAGCGCCTTATCTCCTGCTGCTATAGATGATGTGGAGTTCTTCAAAGGATGGGTGCCTGGTGTTTGTGATCGCATTTCTTCCTCTTCCCGATAGTGCTGTAAGTTCACCATTTGCATAAAATCTATATATGTACCAACATTGAGGTTCCCAATACTCCTCTTTGGATGATAAGTCCTACTTATATCAATCATATCTTCTCTGTTGATTTAAGAAGTTCTACTTTTGAGTATGATATGCGTGGTCCCTAAATGACTCAAATGTTTCCTGTTTGTTTCTGGAACTCTTTTTTTATCTCAGTAGTAAATCCAGATTTACGCGTTCTGTCTGAAGCACTGGTTAAAATGTCCAACTATAAGAAATTTTCTTGCTTCAGCTTCATTCCATATCAACTGCTTTTTTTCTTTTGTATGACCTTTTGTGATGCTCGTAGTCCAATCGAGAGCGGTTTTACTGGACACCTTGTAGAGATAATTGAGATATCTTGCATCATGCCTCGTTACCTCATAATTTTGTTGTGTTCTTTCAGCATAAGATGCTCTGCAATTCGATATCAAGGCAGTAGCAGCTAATCAATCCATACATCACAGAGGTTTTGCAAATGAATTTCATTCTTATCTCTATCATCCTTCCCCCTTCAAAGTTGATTCTTGATTTCTAGATGCCATATGTAAGATCAGGCATCTAAAAGTTATAAGTACTACCCTCTCAGATCAAGAAAAATTGCCAATTTAACACTACTATATTTGTTTTTGCTTTTATTTTTTCTTTTAAATATAATTATTGGTATCTTTTCCTTGAAGGCTTATTTAGGCCATCTGACAATATGGCAGACTGAACTAACATACTTGCCTTCCCTTTCCACCCACTCCATGAAACCAACCAACCCAAAAAAGAAAAGAAAAGAAAATCTTTTAATAGTATATCAGCTATAGTTTGCTTGCCAACAATAGGATGACATTAATCTCTTAGTTCTATACTGTAATTTCATATAAAAGATTGATGAATCTTAAGGGGCCTTTCCAACGAAATGTTTAAGATTTCTATGATGTATCTTCGAGCCATGGACATATCATAATCGTGGGGTGCATTAGCTAGGTTCCTTTTAAATACTGACACAAGGGTATTTTTGATATGTTGATAAAAATAATTCTTTATCTTTTATATTCTGTGTTTAATTAAGAAAGAATTACACAATAAATCACTCCATAAGTCGACATTGCAGTATTTTAGCCCAGTTACAAGTTTGCAAATGTGTAGCCAAATATCAATAAGCTCATATTCATTTTTTTTTATTCTCCAGACCTTCAGGCGTTAAATATCCGCGAGTTTCTTTTCTTCTTTTTCTTCAAGTTTATACATACCTATCCCAGCTACAAAAATGCAAAAACAGACGCGAGCAACCTAAAATCTCATCTTCTTCAATGATATTCTTATTAAATTTCAAATGTGATTTTTGTGAGAAATATGGAGTGGGTATTGTTTGAACTTATTAGAAATAGTCTAAGTAGGATGTATCAAAGTTTGAAGTCATTTGATAGAGATTTGGACTAGTTTTGAACAAGAATTGCGAGTGAAAATCGTACAAGAAGTTCATTAGAGATGCTTACACTTTTGTACAACGTTATACTCTTTTATACAAAGAGATACATTATGTATATAGTTGTATAGAAGTGTATAAAGATGTATAAATAGTGAAAATATTTGTGATACACTATGTATATAAGCGTATAACATACACTATTATACACTATTTATATAATATTATACACTATTATACAAATGAGTCATATCAATGGAGCTTCACGGATTCTTCTTCTTCCTTGGGCATCTTCTAAAATTTAACTCAAATGTAGCTTAAATCTACTCCAAATAATTTCAAATTTAAGTTTTGAACTCCTCTTGATGATTCTAATCAATTGGGACAACACTTGTCACGACCCGGAATTCCCACCTCGGGAGTCGTGATGGCGCCTACTCGTAGAAGCTAGGCAAGCCACGAACTTAGAAATCTTTAACTCTTCTGTTTTAATTTTTTTTTACAACTTATGTTAACAAGTGATAAATATCTAAATGACAGCGGAATATGAGATTTAAGCGGAAGTCTTAAATAAATAAAAAACCAAAATGTTTCGAAAGTCAACACATGCCTCTACCCAGAAACTGGTGTCACAATATCCACGGACTACTAAGAGTACTACATACAATAGTTTGAAGGACAAATAACATTGTTTGTCTCGGATACATGAGATAACGGAACATAATAAAAGATAGAGGAGACGCCGGGCCTGCGGACGCCTGCAAGGCTACCTCAGTGTCTCGGTGGACTGAAGGTTGGCTCCCTACTGTTGCTGATCAAGTGCCGCTCCGGTATCTGCACAGAGTGCAGAGTGTAGTATCAGCACAACTGACCCCATGTGCTGGTAAGTGCCTAGCCTAACCTCGGCGAGGTAGTGACGAGGCTAGGACTAGACTCCAGATAAACCTGTGCAGTTATATAATATATGACGGAAAATAAACAGAAATAAGCAATTTAAAATAGGAGGGGGTACACGCTTCGGGGAAACATATCAAGACCAACATAAACTTAATAAAATATGAAAGGGCAACTCAATATCTACAACAATACAATAACAATACTGTTGCAGCGCGCAACCCGATCCCTTATCATTTAACATTATTGCGGCGTGCAACCCGATCCACATATATATAACTGTTGCAGTGTGCAACCCGATCCAATAGAATATTTATTGCGGCGTGCAATCCGATCCAATATAATATCTGTTGCGGCATGCAACCCGATCCAATATAATATCTGTTGCAGCGTGCAACCCGATCCAATATAATATCTGTTGCGGCGTGCAACCCATTCCAACTATACAGTCAACAATAATCATAATTAACCGTCCTGGCAAGGGATCAACAATAGACTACACTATCCCGGCAAGGGAATTTAGCAGTACAAGTATATACGTCCCGGAAAGGGAGAATCGGCTATAACCAATCTTAACTCAACTCCTACTCATCTCAATTACCACAATTTTTCAATCATAAGTAGATTGCACGATAAACAAGCTAAGTCTTTGCTCAGTATCAAGGATTTACTCACTATTTCAACCATAGTAACATTCAAAAATACAACAAGTATCAATTTAAGACTCACGGTGATGCTTGACACCAACGTATAGATACTCGTCACCATGCCTATACGTCGTACTCAACAAGAAGCAAATAGCAAATAGGACTCAACTCCTAATTCCTCAAGCTAAGGTTAGACCGAACACTTACCTCGATGTCACGAACGCAATTCAAGGCGTAACTATCGCTTTACCCCTTGATTCCACCACCAACTCGCTCGTATCTAGCCACAAGTTACTTAATTATATTAATAAATGCTAAATGAATCAATTTGAATGCATGAAAATGAATTTTTTAAAGTTTTACCCAAAAGTCAAAATCATCCTCGGGCCCACATGGTCAAAACCCGAGGTTTGAACCAAAACCCGATCACCCATTCCCCCACGAACTCAAATATATAATTTGTTTTGAAATCAGACCTCAAATCGAGGTCCAAATCCCCAATTTGAAAAACCTAGGTTCTACCCAAAACACCCAATTTCCCACATGAAAATCATTGATTTGAAGTTGAAATCATGTTAAAAGATGTTAATGATTGAAGAAAACTAGTTAAAAATGACTTGCAATTGATTTGGAGAAGAAATGTTGTTTGAAAAATCGCCTCTTATGTTTTTGGGGTTTTGAATAATGAAAAATGACTGAAAATCCCGTCTATTTATACCCCTCTTAGACCCCCTGTGTGGACCGCACAAAATGGACTGCGACCGCACATGCCTTCTTAAGGGCACTGCGGTCTAGTGCCCTGTGCGGACCGCACAAAATCGACTGCGGCCGCACAGCAGCGCCCTATGCGGACCGCACACAGTCGACTGCGGCCGCACAGCCTCCACCGCGCACCGCACAAGGTCGACCGCAGACCGCACTAGTGGGTTCAGAGACCTGCAACTTCTGGTTTTAAGCCTAAAACATCCGAAAACCTACCCGAAACTCACCTGAGCCCTCAGAACTCCAAACCAAGTGTGCATACTAACTCAAAAACATCATATGGACCTACTCGTGCAATCACATCATCAAAATAACATGTAAAATCATGAATTAAACCTCAAAACTTAACATTTTCATCAAGAACTCTCAAAGTCCATAACTCCTCAATCGGAAGTCCAATTCACGTCAAATAAACTCCATTTTCACCAAATTCCACAGAAACGTCTTAAATCATACCCTCCGTTTCAATTTATGTGAACCCATTTGACTGGGGACGTAGTTTAAGAAAAAAGAGAAGACTTTTGAACTTGTGGTATAAAATGAGCCACATATATTTTGCGTGGCTATAAATCATTGCATAAAAGTAAATTTTTTCCAAATAAGGAAAGGGGTCATTCTTTTTGGCACGGGCCAAAAAGGAAATAGGTTCACATAAATTGAAACAGAGGGAGTATATAATACATGTACCGGGCGCCGGAACTAAAATACGGGTCCGATACCATCATGTTCTAAGCAAATTTCATTTCAATTTTTCTTAAACAGTTTCAGAAAATAATTTCTTTTAAAAATTCATTTCTTGGGCTTGAGACCTCGGAATTCGATTCCAGGCGTACGCCCAAGTCCCATATTTTCCTACGGACCCTCCGGGATCTTCAAATCACGGGTCCGGGTCCGTTTAACCAAAACGTTGATCGAAGTCAAATTAACTCATTTTATAACCAAATTTTATCATTTTTCACATAATTTCATATTTAAGTTTTCCGGCTACGTGCCCGGACTGCGCACGCAAATTGAGGTGACTCTAAATGAGATTTTCAAGGTCTCAGAACACAGAATTTAATTTAGAGCAAGTGATGACCTTTTGAGTCATCACAATACTAATCCAAACAACTAACAAATTGAAAAACTCAATTTCTGAAATTGAAGCTTCGACAACCTTTAATGGTGACTTCTATTCTTTAAGTTTTTAATCAGCCACTGAGATTAAAATTATATTTGGAATGAGGATAAGACTGAGACAATGACAACACCTTCTTTCTAAGTGAACCTCTTTAATCATGACAATAAACACAGTTCTCTCCGTTCCAACGGAGGAAGTGATCTTCATATGACTCCAAAAAAATAATTATTATACGTATTATTTTTTCTTCTTCATCCAAATAGTGGTTATCAGCTTTGAATCTGGAAGGAGAGTTGAAAGAGAATAATAATGGTAGAGAAATTTCGGGGAGCAAAAATCGGGACATGGGGAGAAGAAGAATGAAGAAAAAAAAAACAATTAAAAGGGGTGGGCTAACAGATGATCAAAGTAATTTTCAGGTTATGTACAACCTGAGCCATACTGGGTAAGAACTTCAAATATGGGCCATTTTCTGATAGGTTGTTGGGCCAAGTGATAAGGCGTGTAATTCTCCTTTTAATGAATTATTGCTATATTTATATCTATTCTATATTAAAAGCACGAAAACCCTTAGTGAAATGTCTTTCGCCTTTTTACCCTCTAAAAATATATTTTACATTGGACACATTTATAATTTAAGTTACTTACCTAAATATTAGAATATTTAAATCACCGAAAATTTTGGTTAATAAATATTTTCTTATTAAACTAAGTAAAAACTCCTAATCTTTAGACTTTAGTCGTTACAACATATTAATTAAATAAAAAAATGTGAGTACCATCCAAGAGAATACAATTAATTAAATAATATTTACCTAGAATGAAAGACTAAAATTTAAAACTAACCTTTTACTTTTCATTTCAAACTTGATCTTTTGTCATAAAAGGCTATATTCTGAAGTCCCTCAAATTTTATGTTAAATATTATAAGAAACACTCCATTTAATAGTTATTTAATTATTTTTTAATATTTAGGAGCTTAAAATAATTAAATTTTACTTATTAATTTGTTTTCTTAATTGAACTATGTAGAAAGTTATAACATTTATAGATTTATTAAATTTCACTTTTGTATAAGTTTTACATTTAAATTATATATAAACGATAAAAAATAGACGAAGGAAAAATAAATAGATTTAAGAAAGAAGAGGTACAGGTTCTTGAACAATAATATAGATATTTCACTTTTTAAAAATATATAACACTACTGCACCAATAAAATTATTCAATATTATACTTTAACTTTCAAAAGTTTTAAATGCACTACTATAATTATGTGAAATGTTGAGCACCAATCAATAATACGCACAAAATAACAAGATAATTTATAAGATCTTTTAATTTTAACTCATGATACATTTAGCTAAATATGAGTGGGTTCATTTTTCCGGTTATGATGGGGTTGCATCAGGGGTCGACACTCAACCCTTTTTTGTTTGCTTTGACGATGGACGTACTGACGCGTCACATCCAAGGGAAGGTGTCGTAGTGCATGCTATTTGCAGATGATATTGTATTGATTGACGAGACACGAGGCGATGTGAACACGTATTTAGAGGTATGGAGGTAGACCCTGGAGTCTAAAGGTTTCAAGTTGAGCAGGACTAAGACAGAATACTTGGAGTGTAAGTTCAGTGGCAAGACTCAAGGAGGGGAAGGAGAGGTGAGGCTAGACTCGCAGGTCATCCCTACGAGAGGAAGTTTTAAGTAGCTTGAGTCTTTTATTCAGGGGGTGAGAAGATTGATGAAGATGTCACACATTGTATTGGGGCGGGATGGATGAAATGGAGACTCGCTTCCGGTGTTTTGTGTGATAAGAATGTGTCACCAAAATTTGAGAATAAGTTATACAGAATGGTGGTCATACCAACGATGTTGTATGGGGTAGAGTGTTGGCCAGTCAAGATCGCTCATGTACAGAAGATGAAGGTAGCAGAGATGAGGATGTTGAGATGGATGTGTGGGCACACCAAGTTAGATAGGATAAAAAATAAGGTTATTCGCGACAAGGTGAGTGTGGCCCCTGTTGAGGACAAGATGCGGGAAGCGCGACATAGGTTGTTTGGTCATGTGAGGAGGAGGAGCACAGACGCCCCGGTGAGGAGGTGTGAGAGGTTGACATTGTAGGCCTATGAAGAGGTAGAGGTAGGCCAAAGAAAAGGTGGGAGAGGTGATTAGGCAAAACATGGCGCAACTTCAGCTGATCGAGGATATGACCCTTGATAGGAAGGTATGGAAGTCGAGGATTAGGGTAGTAGAGTAGGTAGTCTAGAGTGTTCATAACAATAGTATTGGCACGCGCTCTAGCTTTCTGTTGGTAGTAGGTTTTTATGACTAACCATTATTTTCTTTCATTGTTGATCATTTTACTATCTTGTTGTTTTTATTCTGCTTTTATATGGGTTTTTGGTATTGTTTCTCCTTGTCTATATTTTCATTAATATGGTGCTTTTGCTTTCCTGTAGCCGAGTGTCTACTGGAAACAACCTCTCTATCCTCACAAGGTAGGGGTGAGGTCTGCGTACACACTACCTTCCCCAGACCCCACCGATACGGGCTAATACTGGGTACGTTGTTGTTGATGATGAGTAGGTTCATTAGCTAGCTTTCAATTGTAGATTCTCTTACTAACTTGCTTTATTTTTTTTAATGTCTTTATTTTTTTTTGTACATTGATTTTGTATTTATTTAAAGTTCGTAGATTATTAGTTGCCAGCTTATATGCTGTAAGTTGTATCCTTCAAAAATTATTTAAATTTTTCAAGACTTGACGTGAAACTGAAATTATGAAATTACAAACCTGAAAAAAATGTTAAGTTCAGTTATTGATGATTTAGGACTTCTGTAATTTCTTCAATTATTGAGTTAGTTATACATAACCGATATTCATGATCATTTTTAGGAACTTATAATTTTATTGTATAATAACTATTTCAAATAAATTTATACTCATTAAGACAGGATTCATGCGCATTGCACGTACCGTAAGAGTTACTAGTAAAATGAAACGGCGGAAGTAGTTACTATTCTTAAACATGGGGCATGCCTTCGTTTAATCCTTTTTCTAACGGTTGCCTTGATCTTCAAATTTTTAACCAATTGGTGAGTTGTCTCACCAAAAGTCTAATCCAACATTATTGAGGTTTGCTCCTTTGAATATTCCGACTTTGCTTTTACAACGTTAACAGACCATATCAATTTCACCTTTCTTTTTATAATTTTTTTTTTAGTTTTTTGGAAGTTTACTTCTTTAGTAATGCACGACAGTCGGATCACCTAAGTATAGGAGTATTAAACCAAAGATTTTCAAGAAACTGCGGAAAATTGGAGAGTGGTATTTTAATTGACCATAGATGTAATCATGTAACTTTAAGGATGTAATGATTAGCTCTTACCTTTTTGTTTCTTTCCTTGCAAAGATAGAGGAGCAAATCTTATCAAGCATTGCACTTCGATTATTTCTATTCTCTTTAATTAGCAGTTGCCAATTTCTCTTTTACTTTTGAACTAGCGGATGCGCGGATACTAATGTCAAATATTTAAGTTATTTGAATTGTATGTAAATAATCTTAAAATTTACACTTTTTTAGTAAATATAGATAATCATTGGATATTAACTATATGAAAAAAATTAATCATTTCTTCTATTTTTCCTTTTTGATACCATTTTTGCCAGTGTCATTGGATCCTACAAATAGTCAGGAAGCAAATAATAACTCATATTTATTGCAAAACAATCAAATGTTGAGACAATGAATGACTTTTTGGATAAGACTTAACTCTTTTACTACTATTTGAACTCTTATTTGGTGTGTTGATATCTCTTAAAAATTATTTCTTTCTTAAAATTTCAGTTTCTAAAATATTATTTTTCAATAATAATTATTTTTTTAATAATATAATTGAAAATATTATTCTTAATTCAAAACTCATTTTAGTTGGCTATCTAAAAATATAAAAAATACTTGAGCTAGTGAATTGTTTTTACTCCATTTTGATATTTGACATTAACCATGTTAAATATATCAATTATTTGAATTATATGTAAATAACCTTAACATTTAAACCTTCTAAATAATTATAGATAATCGTCAGATATTAATTAAGAAACACTACATGAAAAAAGACTAATATTTTCTCAATTCCTATAGTGATAATTTTATTTTTGCACTATTCTCATAGGTGTTATTGGCTAAAAATAGCCACATAGTGAAATAATAACTCATATTTAATTTATGGCAAAACACAAAGATTGACACGATATAAACGATTCTTTGATTACGACGTGACTATTGTACTACGAAATGAACTCTTATTTGGTATGATTTTATCTTTCAAAAAATATTTCAATTTTGAAATTTTAATTTCTAAAACTTTATTTCTAAAACTTTACGTATATTATAATATTGATTATCTTTATAATGATGCAAGTGAAGATATTATTCTTAATTTAAAATTTACTTTAATCGGCTATCTAAAAATTTAAATGATTCTTTGGCCGGATTTATTTCAGTATGACTCCACTTTAAGTTTATCGATATCTCTATCCCCAGAATTTGAATTTTTAATACCCTATATATACCAAAATTTTGTTCTTTGAATCATTAAATGTTAAATTAGTTGATTATTATTATAAAACATTGCATATATTATCTTAAAATTGTCACGTAGTTTATTTTTTGACACTATAATTTGCTTAATCTCAATGCAAACTGCTCAAATTGCATTCCAATTCAAATTCGAATGTCATTTCAGTTTGTTAGTAATAGTGATTTTTTAAAAACGACACATAATGTAAATTAAAAAAAATATTCTAAGATATCCTTATCTTATAATCTATTTATTTGAGTTGAAAAAAAAATAATTGAAATCGATGAGATTAACTTTCAAATTTTTATACTCAACAAAGATGAAACATAAGAAGAAATTTGTTGTCATCTTTTATTTCTCGTTTTTAGATCTTTCTAACATTTGTTTCAATATTTATTTTCTTTTAGCTTATTTTTTATGTCATTATTCACTATAAAAGAATGATTTTTAGTAAACATTGTTTACATATGAACTTTAATTATATTTTTAGTCTTTGATTGAAATTATTTCTTATTTTTCTTTTCGCTTTATCTAATCAGCTTAAATAGGTGCTCATCCAACCACTTAAATTAAAAAATTGAATAATGTGTAATTTATATATAATCTAAATATAATATGTGTATAATCGTGTGTTGTCGGTATATCATTTATTTATATTATCCATAAAAAGTAAACAATAATTATGGCCGGATATTATGTAAATATTCCATAAAATTTTGGGTTTGAGTTTATCCATGATATAACTTCTATTATAATAATTTTAAAACTCTCTACTAATGTTAAAAAATATCTTTTTTTATTATCTTTGAATTAAAAAAAGTAAAGAGTTTTTTCGAAATAATTTGTTTATATTTTGAAAAAAAAATATTTGATGTCATACCAATTTTTTCTTTATATATACTCTTTGTTACACTTAAAAGTCACTGTAGAAACTATCAATTAGAAACCAATTTATCTCTTATTGAGTTTGAAAAAAAAAACCTTTCACATAATCTAATGATTCAAAACTAATATTATTCAACGAAAAAAATATTATACCCTTGTAATATTGGCTTGGCTACAGCTAAATAAAGGGGTTTCAGCTTATATCCTTCAATTCCTTGAATGTGCTAAATTGAAATTAATGATAGAAATTATATAGTCAAAGTTTTGTTATTTGTTTGATGTCCATTTATGCAAATTGACTCTTCAAACAAATATTCTTTAAGAAGAAAAAAGAAACAATTTTTTTTAATATTGACTGATTTTGTGATATTTCTTTCTCCAGCATGTATGTTTACTTTATTATATATATAAGTAAACTTTTATTTGGTTTTGTAAACTCTTTTTGTTATTTAGATAAACATAGACGTGTACCCTATATATTACATTTATTTTAAAAGAATTTCATTTTATTCAAATCTAGCTACAGTGTTTCAAAGAACTATACTTATAGATTTTAAATGTGAAAGAGTTTTATAATTATATGGAGCAGTTTTTTTTGTTGCTAGAGGCGAAGTAGTATTTAAATAATTAGAAAAAATAACAAAAGTGGCAAAGTAGTATTTAAATAATTAGAAAAACTAACAAAAGTTCCTAACATGATTGTATATGATCATTAACCAAATTAAGTATGATAACATGATAAAAAAGATAAATTTTATTTGTAATTTAAATTTGAATTTTAGAACTTTATCTACAAATTCAAAATTATCTTTTAATTTATATTTCGTATATATATATAAAATATTTGTATTTAACTAAAATAGTCAAATATAGAATAAAGTTACCATATACTATTGACATTTATTAGCTTGCCACTTGGCTTAAATTCAAATTATCTATAAATTCGAATTTTAGAACTTTGTAAACTCTTTTTTGTTATTTAGATAAACATAAACGTGTACCCTATACATTTGTCACGACCCGAATTTCCCACCCTCGGGAGTCGTGATGGCACCTACTAATGGAAGCTAGGCAAGCTAAACCTTAACTACCTACTACACTTTCATATTGCTTTTGTTTACCAAACACAAGACGACAACATAATAAAAGCAAAATTTTAAGAAATAAAGCGGAAGTCAACAATTATATAACTTAAGGCTACGACTACTACAATTTTTAAAATGTGATGACCCAAAAGGTCATCACTTGTTTTAAAACGAAACTTCCGTATTCTGAGGCCTTGAAAACTTCATTTAGAGTTGCCTCGATTTGCGTGCGCAGTCCGAACACGTAGCCGGAAAGGTTAAATATGAAATTCTGTGAAAAATGATGAAACTTGAGTTTAAAATGAATAAATTTGACTTCGGTCAATATTTTGGGTAAACAGACCCAGACCCATAATTTGACGGTCCCGGAGGGTCTGTAGGAAAATATGGGACTTGAGCGTATGTCCGGAATCGAATTCCGAGGTCCCAAGCCCGAGAAATAAATTTTTAAGTAAAATTATTTTCTGAAAATGTTTAAGGAATTTTGAAATGAAATCTGATTAGAAAGCGATGGTATCGGGCCCGTATTTTGGTTTCGGCGCCCGATACAGGTCTTATATATGGTTTAAGTCATTTCTGTAAAATTTGGTTGAAAACGGAGTTCATTTGACGTGATTCGAACCTAAATTGATAAAGTTGATGTTTTATGAAGTTTGAGAAAAATCCTTTGATTTTTAGGTTTGATTCATTGTTTTTGAGGATATTTTGGCGATTTGATCGCACGGATAAGTTCGTATGAAGTTGTTGAGTTAGTAAGTGTGTTTGGTTAGGAGTCCCGAGGGCTCGGGTGTGATTCAGATGTGTTTCAGAGGGTTTCGGACTTAGAAAATGTTGCAGGTTTCTCAACTGTTGGGTTTCTGGTACTTCCTTCTTCGCGTTCGCGGGAGTACCCACACGAACGCGATGGGTTAATTGTTGCTGAAGGAATTTCCTTTTACGCGAACGCGTAGCTCAGGTCGCGAACGCGAGGCTTTGGGGGGGATAATCTCTTCGCGAACACGGTCCTGGCCACGCTAACGCGAAGGCCAAATGGGCCTGGGCAGGGGGTGGGGTAGTTGTCTTACGCGAACGCGAACACGAGGAGATTACTCTCCGCGAACGCGAGCACGAAGGCTTACCCAGCCTGACTATCGCGAACACGAAGGTCAGTCGCGAACGCGAAGGGCATTTTCGCCCAGTGATTTTAAAAAGGCAAAAAACAGAACACTTTCGGGATTTTATAAAAATTTCACAAACATCTTCTTCTCCAAAGCTCTTAGGCGATTTTTGAAGCTTCTCTTCACCATAATCTCTTGGGTAAGTATCTTTAACTTGTTTTCTTCATTTTCCATCAACACCCACTAGATATTTAGGCCTAAAACATGTAATTAAGTGTATAAATTAGGGATTTGGGTAGAGTTAGGGCTTTTTGATTATTTGTGATTTAGACCTCGTTTTGGGGTCGGATTTGAAAACAAATTATATATTCGGGCTCGTGGGCGAATGGGTGATCAGGTTTTGGTCTGAATCTCGTGTTTTGACCAAGCGGGCCCGAGGTCGATTTTTGGGATTTTGGGAAGAATGATTGGAAAGTTATAATTGAACATTGGAATTGGATTGTTTAGCACTTATTGATGATATTGAGTCAATTATATATAGATTCGATTGGGTTGGAGCCGAATTTGAGAGAAAAAATGGTGTTCGAGGCTTGAGTTGGCCGTGAAAGTTCGAGGTAAGTGTTCGGTCTAACCTCAGCTTGAGGGATTAGGAGTTGAGTCCTATTTGCTACTTGCTTCTTGTTGAGTGCGACGTATAGGCATGATGACGAGTATCTATACGTTGTTGTCGAGCATGACCGTGAGTCTTAAATTTGAACGTTGTTGTGCTCTTAGATGGCACTTTGGATGCTTTAATTAATGATCTCCTATATTGAGTAAAGATTGATTTTATCCTCGTAGATCTTAGTTATGATTGAGTATTGTCATTAATTGAGCTGAGTATAAAATGAGTTAGGATTTGGTTATAGCTGATTCTCCCTTGCCGGGATGACTATTTCGATATTGTTGTTCCCTTGCCGGGAAGTTATTATATTATTTTTGTTCCCTTGCCGGAATTTTTTGTAATTTTGTGATGACTTGTAAATGGGAGCGGGTGGTATGCCTACCACAAGATATAATGAAATGGGAGCGGGTGGTATGCCTACCACAAGATCGATGAAATTGGAGCGAGTGGCACGCCTACCACGAGATATAATAAAATGGGAGCGGGTGGTACGCGTACCACGAGATATAATAAAATGGGAGTGGGTGGTACGCCTACCACAAGATATAATGAAATGGGAGCGGGTGGTACGCCTACCACAAGATATGAGAAATGGGCTCGGGTTGCACGCCTGCAATAAGATGAAACTGAAAGTGAAAGTTGCCTTATTTCTTTTTATCCGTGTTTAGAAGTTAAATTGTAGTTTCCTTATTATTCTTTGATATTCTGTTTTATTTGCTACCCCCGAAGCATGTTCCCCTTCCCCAGCTTTGATTGCTTATTACCTGTTTACTTTTTCCGCCCTATATTATATAACTGCACAGGTTTATCTGGAGTTTGGTCCTAGCCTCGTCACTACCTCGCCTGGGTTAGGCCAGACACTTACCAGCACATGTGGTCGGTTGTGCTGATACTACAATATGCACTCTATGTAGATACCGGAGTAGACTTTGGTCAGCAGCAGTAGCTCGGCAGCCAGCCTTCAGTCCACCAAGACACCGAGGTAGCCTTACAAGCGTCCGCAGGCCCAGCGTCTCCTCTATCTGATTTCATATTCTGTTATCTCATGTATTCAAGACAAACAGTGCTATATTTCTTTTAAACGGTTGTATTTAGTACTCTTAGTAGTCCGTGGATGTTGTGACACCAGGTTCTGGTTAGAGGCACGTGATGATGTTTGAGACATTTTTGTTTTCTATTTATTTAAGACTTTCGCTAAATTTCATATTCCGCTGTTATTTAACGGTTTATTTCCTGGTTATTATAATTGGTAAGAAGTTTTAAAATAAAAGAGTTAATGATTTTTAAGCTTATGGCTTGCCTAACTTCTATGAGTAGGCGCCATCATGACTCCCGAGGGTGGGAAATTCAGGTTGTAAGAAGTTGGTATCAGAGCTCTAGGTTACATAGGTCTCACAATTCACGTACAAGCTCAGTAGAGTTTGAGGGATCGGTATAGAGACGTCTGTATTTATCTCCCAGAGGCTACAGAGTTAGGAAAACTTCACATTTGTTCTTTCTCGTCGTGCGATTTTGTTTCTCGATGTTAATTGAACTTCTACTCTGTTCTTTCGTAGATGGCGAGAACATGTGCTTCCTCATCTACCGCTCAGCAGCCTAAGCCCCCAGCAGTAGCTCCCACGAGGGGCAGAGGGCGAGGCTGAGGCCGTGCCAGAGGCCGAGGTAGGGGTAGAGCTCAGCCCCGAGCAGCAGCCCCAGTGGCGGAGCCTCAGGTTGACTTTGATGACGAGGTTCCGGCCCCAGCAGCTCCGGTAGGCCCAGCTCAGGTCCATGGGGGTTTATTGCTACCCCAGTCCTTCAGGATGCTCTTGTCCGATTAGTGGGTCTCATGGAGAGTGTCACCTGAGCGGGCTTGCTTTCTGTAGCACCAGCCGTCTCTCAGATTGAAGGAGGGGCCCAGACTCCTGCTACTCGCACTCTAGAGCAGGTATCTCCTCAGATTCAGACTCCAGCGATTCAGCCAGTTGGAGCAGTTCAGCTGGGTGTAGTAGCTCAGACCGGTGATGAGCGGCTATATCTGCCGATGCTTTGTGGAGGCTGGATAGGTTCACCAAGCTCTTCACTTCTACTTTCAGCGGTGCTTCTTCTGAGGATCCCCAGGATTTTCTATACAGTTGCTACGAGGTTTTAGGAACATGGGTATTGTTGAGACCAATGGGGTCGATTTTGCTACATTTCGCTTGTTTGGATCCGCCAAGACTTGGTGGAGGGATTATTGCTTAGCTAGACCAGCTGGTTTGCCAGCCTTGACTTGGGAGCAGTTTTCAGTGTTGTTTCTGGAGAAGTTTCTCCCCATTACCTAGATAGAGGCCTATCAGAGGCAGTTTGAGTGCCTCCGGCAGGGTTCCATGACTGTTACCAAGTATGAGACCAAGTTCATTGACTTAGCTCACCATGTTCTTGTCATACTTCCTACCGAGAAAGAGAGGGTGAGGAGGTTTATTGATGGTCTGATTCAGCCGATTCGTCTTCAGATGGCTAGGGATACTGGCAGTGAGATCACCTTTCAGGAGGAGGCCAATGTGGCCCGTAGAGTTGAGATGGTTCTGTCGCAGGGAGGTGGTCATGGGTCGGATAAAAGGCCTCTTCATTCAGGCAGATTCAGTGGTACCTCGTCTGGAGATAGAGATTCATATGGTAGAGGCCATCCTCCTAGGCCCTTTTAGTCAGCTCTTCAGGTTTCTCATGGTGCTTCAGGTAGCCGTGGTCCTCGATTCTGTTCAACAGTCCTTCAGTGCACCACTAGCACCTATCAGTGCACCACCGCTTCAGAGTTTCCAGGGTCGTCAACCCTAGCAGCCGGGGGCTTGTTTTACTTGTGGCGACACGTGGCACATTGCTAGGTATTGCCCTCGAGCTTCGAGCAGTTCTCCGCATCAAGGTTCTCGTGCTATGGTTCAGGCCTTAGGTGTTCCACAGGACATCCAACCGGCTAGGGGTGGAGGTAGAGGTGCTAGAGGTGGAGGTAGAGGTCCTAGAGGTGGAGCTCAGGCCACCAGAGGTGGAGGCTAGCCAGCAGCAGGCCGTCCCAGAGAGGTAGTTTAGGGCGGTGGGGCCCAGCCCCAATGTTACGCCCTTCCAGCCAGGACCGAGGCTGAGGCTTCAGATGCAGTCATTACAGGTATTATTCTAGTTTGTGATAGATATTCTTGGGTGCTATTTGGTCCAGGGTTTACGTACTCGTATGTGTTGTCTTATTTTGTACCGTATCCGATCATGCCTAGTGATTCATTGAGTGATCCTGTTTATGTGTCTACACCGGTGAGTGATTCTATTGTGGTTGATCGAGTCCATCGTTCTTGTATTGTGGTGATCGGGGGTCTTGAGACTCGTGTAGATTTGTTGTTTTTAGACATGGTTGATTTCGATGTTATATTAGGGATGGACTGGTTATCACCTTACCATGCTATCTTGGATTGCCACGCTAAGACTATAACCTTAGCTTTACCGGGTATGCCTTGTTTAGAGTTGAGAGGGACTCCTGGTCATTCTACCCGCAGTGTTATCTCGTATGTGAAGGCTCGGCATATGGTCGAGAAGGGGTGTTTGGCCTATTTGGCGTATGTTCGCGATTCTAGTGCTGAGGTTCCCTCTATTATTCTGTGCCTGTTATTCGTGAGTTTCCTGAGATACTCCCTTTAGACCTGCCGAGGATGCCACCCGACAGGGATATTGACTTCTGCATTGATTTGGCTCCGGGTACTCAGCCCATTTCTATCCCGCCGTATCGCATGGCCTCGCCAAAGTTGAAAGAGTTGAAGGAGCAGTTGCAAGACTTGCTTGAGAAGGGTTTCATTAGACCTAGTGTTTCGCCATGGGTTGCGCCGGTGTTGTTTGTTAAGAAAAAGGATGGGTCAATGAGAATGTGTATCGATTACCGACAGTTGAATAAGGTTACAATCAAGAATAAGTATCCATTGCCGAGGATTCATGATTTATTTGATCAGCTTCAGGGTGTCAAGGTATTTTCAAAGATAGACTTGAGATCTGGCTACCATCAGTTGAGGATTAGGGCCTCCGATGTCCCTAAGACAGCTTTCCGCACTCGGTACGGGCATTATGAGTTCTTGGTTATGTCATTCGAGTTGACAAATGCCCCAACAACTTTTATGGGTTTGATGAACCGGGTGTTCAGACCTTATTTGGATTCGTTCGTGATAGTCTTTATTGATGATATTTTGATATATTCCTGCAGCCGGGAGGAGCACGAGCAACATCTTAGAGTGGTTCTTCAGACCTTGAGGGATAGTCAGTTATATGCTAAATTCTCGAAGTGTGAGTTCTGGTTGAGTTCAGTTGTATTCTTGGGTCATGTTGTATCAGCAGAGGGTATTCAGGTGGATCTGAAGAAGATTGAGGCAATCAAGAACTGGCCTAGACCAACATCAGCTATAGAGATTCGGAGTTTCTTGGGATTGGTAGGTTACTATCGCCGGTTCATGGAGGGATTTTCATCTATCGCAGCCCCGATGACCAGGTTGACCCAGAAGGGTGCCCAGTTCAGATGGTCGGACGAGTGTGAGGTGAGCTTTCAGAAGCTCAAGACAGCTCTAACTACGGCACCTGTGTTGGTTTTGCCCACAGGTTCAGGGCCTTATACAGTTTATTGTGATGCTTCTCGTGTTGGGCTTGGTGCAGTGTTGATGCAGGATGGCAAGGTCATTGCCTATGCTTCGAGACAATTGAAGATTCATGAGAAGAACTATCCGGTTCATGATGTAGAGTTGGCAGCCATTGTTCACGCATTGAAGATTTGGAGGCACTATCCGTATGGCGTGGCGTGTGAGGTGTTCACGGATCATAAGAGTCTTCAGTATTTGTTCAAGCAAAAGGAGTTGAATTTGAGGCAGAAGAGGTAGTTGGAGTTGTTGAAAGATTATGACATCACTATCTTATATCACCCGGGAAAGGCCAATGTGGTGGCCGATGCCTTGAGTAGGAAGTCATCCAGTATGGGCAGTCTTTCTTATATTCCGGTCGGTGAGAGACCGATTGCCTTGGATGTTCAGGCTTTGGCCAATCGGTTTGTGTGGTTGGATATTTCTGAGCCTAGTCGTGTATTAGCTTGCACGGTCGCTCGTTCTTCTTTATTGGAGCGTATTCATGATCGACAGTATGATGATCCTCATTAGAGATACGGTGCAGCGTGGAGGTGCCAAGCAGGTTACCCTAGATGATGATGGAGTGTTGAGATTGCAGGGTCGAGTGTGTGTGCCAAATATGGATGGGCTACGAGAGTTGATTTTAGAGGAGGCCCATATCTCTCTGTACTCTATTCATCCGGGCTCCGTGAAGATGTATTAGGATTTGCGGCATCATTATTGGTGGTGAAGAATGAAGAAGGATATCGTTGCATATGTAGCTTGGTGTTTGAATTGTCAGAGATTAAGTACGAGCATCAGAGGCCTGGTGGTTTATTTCAGAGGATTGAGCTTCCCGAGTGGAAGTGGGAGCGCATTACTATGGATTTCGTTGTTGGACTCCCGCAGATGCGGAGGAAGTTCAACGCAGTATGGGTCATTGTTGATAGGATGACCAAGTTAGCGCATTTCATTCCTGTGGCAGTCTCCTATTCATCCGAGAGGTTAGCTGAGATCTATATCCGGGAGATTGTTCGTCTTCATGGTGTGCATGTATCTATCATTTTGGACCGAGGTACGCAGTTTACCTCGCATTTCTGGAGAGAAGTTCAGCGAGAGTTGGGCACTCAGGTTGAGTTGAGTACAACATTTCATCCTCAGACGGACAGGTAGTCTGAGCGGACTATTCAGATTTTGGAGGATATGCTCCGAGCTTGTGTCATCGATTTTGGAGGTTCGTGGGATCAGTTCTTGCTTTTAGCAGAGTTTGCCTACAACAACAACTACCACTCGAGTATCCAGATGGCTCCTTATGAGGCTTTATATGGTAAGCAGTGTCGATCTCTAGTTGGATAGTTTGAACCGGGGGAGGCTTGGTTATTGGGTACGGATCTGGTTCAGGAGGCCTTGGACAAGGTCAGGATTATTCAGGATAGGCTTCGTACAGCTCAGTCCAGACAAAAGAGTTATGCAGACCGCAAGGTTCGAGATGTGGCTTTTATGGTTGGTGAGCGGGTGTTACTCCGAGTGTCGCCTATGAAGGGTGTGATGAGATTTGGGAAGAAGGGCAAGCTTATCCATAGGTTCATTGGTCCGTTTGAAATTCTTGATCAAGTGGTAGAGGTGGCTTATAGACTTGCATTGCCGCCGAGCTTATCAGCCGCCCATCTAGTGTTTCATGTGTCCATGTTTCGGAAATATCACAGCGATCCATCACACGTGTTAGATTTCAGCACTGTCCAGTTAGACAAGGAATTGTCTTATGAGGAGGAGCCGGTAGCTATTCTAGACCGCAGGTTCGTCAGTTGAGGTCGAAGAGTTTTCCTTCTGTTTGTGTTCAGTGGAGAGGTAAGCCTCCTGAGGCATCGACCTAGGAGTCCGAGTCTGATATGCGGAGTCGTTATCCCCATCTTTTCCCCGACTTAGGAACTTCCTTCTTCTATCCGTTCGAGAACGAACGGTTGTTTTAGAGGTGGAGAATGTGATGACCCAAAAGGTCATCACTTGTTTTAAAATGAAACTTCCGTGTTCCGAAGCCTTGAAAACCTTATTTAAAGTTGCCTCGATTTGCGTGCACAGTACGTACGCGTAGCCGGAAAGCTTAAATATGAAATTCTGTAAAAAATGATGAAATTTGAGTTTAAAATGAATAAATTTAACTTTAGTCAACATTATGGGTAAACGGACCCGGACCCGTGATTTGCCGGTCCTGGAGGGTCCGTAGGAAAATATGGGACTTGGGCGTATGCCTGGAATCGAATTCCGAGGTCCCAAGCCCGAGAAATAAATTTTTAAGTAAAATTATTTTCTGAAAATTTTTAAGGAATTTTGAAATGAAATCTGATTAGAAAGCGATCGTATCGGGCCTGTATTTTTGTTCCGGCGCCCAGTAATGATCTTATATATGGTTTAAGTCATTTCTGTAAAATTTGGTTGAAAACGGAGTCCGTTTGACGTGATTCAGACCTAAATTGCTAAAGTTGATGTTTTATGAAGTTTGAGAAAAATCCTTTGATTTTGAGGTTTGATTCATTGTTTTTGAGGTTATTTTGGCGATTTGATCGCAAGGATAAGTTCGTATGAAGTTGGTGAGTTAGTATGTGTGTTTGGTTAGGAGCCCCGATGGCTCGGGTGTGATTCAGATGTGTTTCGGAGGGTTTCAGACTTAGAAACTGTTGTAGGTTTCTCAGCTGTTGGGTTTCTGGTACTTCCTTCTTCGCGTTCGCGGGAGTAACCACACGAACGCGATGGGTTAATTGTTGTTGAAGGAATTTCCTTCTATGCGAACGCGTAGCTCAGGTCGTGAACGCGAGGCTTTAGGGGGTGGTAACCCTTCGCGAACGCGGTCCTGGCCACGCTAACGCGAAGGCCAAATGGGCCTGGGCAGGGGGTGGGGTAGTTGTCTTTCGCGAACGCGAACCCTTGGACGCGAACGCGAGGGCTCGAGGAGATTACTCTCCGCGAACGCGAGCGCGAAGGCTCACCCAGCCTGACCATCGTGAACGCGAATGGCATTTTCGCCGAGTGATTTTAAAAAGGCCAAAAACAGAACACTTTCGGGATTTTTAAAAATTTCACAAACCTCTTATTCTCCAAAGCTCTTAGGCGATTTTTGAAGCTTCTCTTCACCATAATCTCTTGGGTAAGTTATCTTTAACTTGTTTTCTTCATTTTCCATCAACAACCAATAGATTTCTAGGCTTAAATCATGTAATTAAGGGTAGAAAATTAGGGATTTGGGTAGAGTTAGGGCTTTTTGATTATTTGTGATTTAGACCTCGTTTTGGGGTCGGATTTGAAAACAAATTATATATTCAGGCTCGTGGGTGAATAGTGATCGGGTTTTGATCCGAACCTCGTGTTTTGACCAAGCGGGCCCGAGGTCGATTTTTGGGATTTTGGGAAGAATGATTGGAAAGTTATAATTGAACATTGAAATTGGATTGTTTAGCACTTATTGATGATATTGAGTCAATTATGTATAGATTCGATTGGGTTGGAGCCGAATTTGAGAGGAAAAGCGGTGTTCGAGGCTTGAGTTGGCCGTGAAAGTTCGAGGTATGTGTTTGGTCTAACCTCAGCTTGAGGGATTAGGAGTTGAGTCCTATTTGCTACTTGCTTTTTGTTGAGTGCGACGTATAGGCATGGTGACGAGTATCTATACGTTGTTGTCGAGCATGACCGTGAGTCTTAAATTTGAACGTTGTTGTGCTCTTAGATGGCACTTCGGATGCTTTAATTAATGATCTCCTATATTGAGTAAAGATTGATTTTATCCTCGTAGATCTTAGTTATTATTGAGTATTGTCATTAATTGAGATGAGTACAAAATGAGTTAGAATTTGGTTATAGCTGATTCTCCCTTGCCGGGATGACTGTTTCGATATTGTTGTTCCCTTGCCAGGAAGTTCTTATATTATTTTTGTTCCCTTGCCGGAATTTCTTGTAATTTTGTGATGACTTGTAAATGGGAGCGGGTGGTATGCCTACCACAAGATATAATAAAATGGGAGCGGGTGGTACGCCTACCACAAGATATAATGAAATGGGAGTGGGTGGTACGCCTACCACAAGATATAATAAAATGAGAGCGGGTTGTACGCCTACCATGAGATAAATTAAATGGGAGGGGGTGGCACACCTACCACGAGATAAATGAAATGGGAATGGATGGCACGCCTACCACAAGATATAATGAAATGAGAGCGGTTCTGCTGATACTACACTCTGCACTCTGTGTAGATACCGGAGTAGCTTTTGGTCAGCAGCAGTAGCTCGGGAGCCAGCCTTCAGTCCACCGAGACACCGAGGTAGCCTTGCAGGCGTCCGCAGGCCCGGCGTCTCCTCTATCTTATTTCGTATTCTGTTATCTCATGTATTCAAGACAAACAGTGCTATATTTCTTTCAAACGGTGTATTTAGTACTCTTAGTAGTTCGTGGATGTTGTGACACTAAGTTTGGGTTAGAGGCACGTGATGGTCTTTGAGACATTTTCGTTTTCTATTTATTTAAGACTTCCGCTAAATTTAATATTCCGTTGTTATTTAACGGTTTATTTCCTTGTTATTATAATTGGTAAGAAGTATTATATTGTGTTTCCCTATAAAAAAATATAGGGTCCCCCTTCTTCTTCTTCCCCACGACTTCTGTCTCCATTTTTAAAAAAAATTGCCCACCACTGCTGGTCCCCCCCCCCCCCCCCGCGAATTTAAAACAAAATTCTTGGGCCCCACCCGTCACACAAAAAGTGAAGAGCGTAGGTCCCGCATACATCTCAAGCCTTGGATTCCTTCTTTTGGGGTCAAAAATTCGATTTGGATCTATTTCAAAAAACTTAAATCGGGGTATTTTGATTTTGTTTATGTCGAAACTTGTAGAGCTTATGCATATTTGTTTTCCTGAATGTGTTTTACGTTGATTTATGTTATGTTTGCGTTTAAATTTGTATGTTATTTTTACTCGGATTGAATTATTAGCTTTGGTACAAAAAATAGTTAAAACTTGATAAATAATTTTTATTGTTAATGAAATTGTCACAAATATCTTTTACTGTTTTATATGTAATTTTGTGAATGTTATGTTCTTTTGTTTCGTGAATTGTCGCAATTACTTGCTTGGATTGACGCTCTCTGTCCCACTGCCCCGTACACACATTATGAAAATGATACAATGTGATGACCCAAAAGGTCATCACTTGTTTTAAACAAAACTTTCGTGTTCTGAGGTCTTGAAAACCTCATTTAGAGTCACCTCGATTTACATGCGCAGTCCGGACGCGTAGCCGGAAAGCTTAAATATGAAATTTTGTGAAAAATGATAAGTTTTGACTGTAAAATGAATAAATTTGACTTCGGTTAATATTTTGGGTAAACGGACCCGGATCCATAATTTGACGGTCTCGGTGGATCCATAGGAAAATATGGGGCTTGGGTGTATGCCCGGAATCAAATTCCGAGATCCCGAGCCTGAAAAATGAATTTTTAAAGGAAATTGTTTTCTGAAATTTTTTAAGGAAATTTGTAATGAAGTTTGATTAGAAAGAGATGGTATCGGGCCCGTATTTTGGTTTCGGCACCCGGTACAGATCTTATATATGATTTAAGTCATTTCTGTAAAGTTTGGTTGAAAATGGACGTCGTTTGACATGATTCGGACCTAAATTGATAAATTTGATACTTGATGAAGTTTGAGAAAAAGTTCTTGATTTTGAGGTTTGATTCATTGTTATTGAGGTTATTTTGGCGATTTGATCGCACGGATAAGTTCGTATGATGTTGTTGAGTTAGTACATGTGTTTGGTTAGGAGCCCCGAGGGCTCGAGTATGTTTCGGATGTGTTTCGGCAAGTTTTGAACTTAGGAAAAAGTTGCAGATTCAGAGAAGTTGCAAGTCTCTGAAGCCAGGTCTAGCGGTCCGCGGTGAAAACTTCGCAGCCGCGGTGGGGGATCCGCGACCGCGATGGAATTTGTGAGGTCCGCAGTGAGCAAGGCCAAGCCTCCGCGGCCGCGCTCGATTTCTTGCAGACCGCGGTGGAGTTCCGCGGCCACAGTCCTTTTTATGCGGTCCGCGGAGAGGGTCTGAGAGGGGTATAAATAGATGGGATTTCCAGTTATTTTTATTTTTCAAAACCCCAAAAACATAAGAGGCGATTTTTCAAACAACGTTTCTTCTCCAAATCAATTGTAAGTCATTTTTAACTAGTTTTCTTCAATCATTAACATCTTTTAACATGATTTCAATTTCAAATCAATTATTTTCTTGGTGGAATTGGGAATTTTGGGTAAAACCTAAGAATATTAAAATTTGGGGATTTAGACCTCAAATTTAGGTCGGATTCCAAAACCAATTATATATCCGGGCTCGGGGGTAAATGAGTAATCGAGTTTTGGTCCGAATTTCGGGTTTGGACCAAGCGGTGCCGGGGTCAATTTTTGACTTTTTGGGGAAATCTTTATAAAACCTATTTTCATGCATTAGAATTGATTCATTTAGCATTTATTATATCGTTAAGCAAATTGTGGCTAGATACAAGCAAGTTGGTGGTGGAAACAAGAGGTAAACTGGTAGTTGAGGCTTGGATTGTTCGTTGCATCGAGGTAAGTGTTTGGTCTAACCTTAGCTTGAGTGATTAGGAGTTGTGTCCCGTTTGCTATTTGCTTCTTGTCGAGTACGACGTATAGGCATGGTGACGAGTATATATACGTTGGTGTCAAGCATGACCGTGGGTCTTATATTGTGGTTTTCATGATTCATTGTATTATCCATGCCTTGGTGAAGATTCCTAATTGTTGTATAAAGCTTGTGGAAAGAATTGTGACCTATGAACATTGAAGAGCGTTGGCTCAAGTTGTATAGTGAAATTTTGAAAGTACAAGTGACAATTGAACTTCTAGAGCATTGGCTCGAGTTGTGAAATGAGTTGTGAAAGAATAAGTGATAATCGAACCTCTAGAGCATTGACTTGAGTTGTAAAGTGAATTGTGAAGTAAAATTGAGAAAGAGCTATTAAATTGTTCCCTTGCTGGGATATTGTTGCTTTGTTAATTATCTCCCTTGCCGGGATGTTGAGATTATTGATGTTGTTCCCTTGCCGGGATTTAATTGTTTAATTGTGTTCCCTTGCCGGGATTTTTATTATTATTTTGTTTATTCCCTTGCCCCTTTGTTTGTGATTGTTATTTGGGTGAGGAAGAGTGTTAAAGCACGAAGGGTGATGCCGTGCATTGTTTGTTATTGTGAGGAAAAAGTGTAAAGCACGAAGGGTGATGCCGTGCATTGTTTGTTATTATGAGGAAAGAGTGTAAAGCACGAAGGGTGATGTCGTGCCGCACAACGTACCATTCCGTGCCGATTCTATTGATTATATGGTGAGGAAAGAGAGTAAAAGCACGAAGGGTGATGTCGTACCGCACGACGTACCATTCCATGCCGACTCTATTGATTATATGGTGAGGAAAGAGAGTAAAAGCACGAAAGGTGATGCCGTGCACATTTTCATTATATGATTGTTTTGGTGAGAACGAGAGTAAAAGCACGAAGGGTGATGCCATGCAAATTGTTGATTTCTGCTTCCTTGTTGATATTCTAGTTATGTTGTTTCATTCCTTAATTGATACCTTTCTATTCGGAACTATTATCTCCCCCACAACATGTTTCCCCCTCCCACATTGACTGGTTATTTCTGTATTTCTTTTCCGCTGTATATATATATATATGAACTGCACAGGTTTATTTGGTAGTCTGGTCCTAGCCTCGTCACTACTTCGCCGAGGTTAGGCTAGACACTTCCCAGCACATGGGGTCGGTTGTGCTGATACTACACTCTGCACTGTGTGTAGATCCAGGAGTAGCTTTCGGACAGTAGTTGAGTGCTTCCTTCAGTCCACCCGAAGACCTAAGGTAGACATGCAAGTGTCCGTAGGCCCTGGCGTCTCCCTCTATCTCTATTTCCTGTTTCATTTCCTTTTGTTCAGAAACAGTGTATTGTATTTCTTCAGACCTTGTATGTAGTAACTCTTAGACAGTCTGTAACACTGTGACACCAGGTTTTGGGGTATTTGAGGTTTTAAGAGTTGTAATAGACGTAGCCTTAAGATATATAATTGTTGACTTTCGCTTATTTATTTAAAATTTCGTTTTTATCATATTATCGACTTGTGTTGTTAAAAAGAAGCAAAGATGAAAGTGTAGCAAGTAGTTAAGGTTTGGCTTGCCTAGCTCCCATTAGTAGGCGCCATCACGACTCCCGAGGGAATCCGGGTCGTGACAGTTTCTTTTCTAAAATGATATTTAATCCCTCTTTTTTAAGCCATACTTTAAAATTGCATGTAGGTACGTCGGGTTGCCTATAGAACTTGTTCATACACGCCCAGTAGCGGCGTCCAACTTCTTCCCAACAATCGTACATTATGCTTTTGTTTCTGCAGTCGCACATTGGGACATAAAGGGGTTGTTGAGACATTTTTTAAAGAGAAACTTTAGTTTTATGGAAATATTTGTTATAAGTTGTTGTTAAGCGCAGAAAATAACTAGAATGCGGCCGTTATTTAGAGGCAAGTGTCACTACCCGGATTTCCACCCTCAGGAGTCGTGATGGCGCCTACTAGTACGAGCTAGGCAAGCCAATTACTTGCACAATTTACCTTTTTACCCATTTTATATTCATTAACAATTTCGAAATAATAACATTTAAACAGGGAATTTAACACAAACGAAAGAAAGAAACAATAAGCTATCTGAACATGAATATCTAATACAACTGTTTGAGTCTCAACTACCCAGAACTGGTGTCATAGTTTCACAGACAGTTTAAGAATACTAAAAATAAAGGGTCTGAAAGGAATAGATACAACACTGTCTCTAGAAATGCAAGAAACAAACAAGAATAGTAGATAGAAGGAGACACCAAGACCTACGGACGCCTGCAGGACTATCTCGAGTTGCCTGATGATCAAGAATCAGCAATCTCACTGCGGTCCGAAGTCCACAACACTGGGGTCTGCACAAAGAGTGCAGAGTGTAGTATCAGCACAACCGACCTCATGTGCTGGTAAGTGCCTAGCCTAACCTTGGCGAAGTAGTGACGAGGCTAGGACCAAACTACTAAATAAACCTATGCAGTTCAAATATATACAACGGAAAGAAATAAACAATTAAAGATAGGAGGGGGAAACATGCTTCGGGGACTAACAGGTAGAACAGAATATCAAGAGAATTATAAAGGAATCAAAATCAACCACTAACAAGAATAAGGAAAATAAAGGCAGATTTCACTTTCTTTTCACATCTTGTTGCAGGCGTGCAATCTGATCCCATTTCATGTATCTCGTGGCAGGCGTGTCACCCGCTCCCATTTCATTATATCTCGTGGTAGGCGTACCACCCGCTCCCATTTTATTATATCTCGTGGTAGGCGTACCACCCGCTCCCATTTCATTATATCTCGTGGTAGGCGTACCACCCGCTCCAATTTTATTATATTTTGTGATAGGCGTACCACCCGCTCCCATTTCATTATATCTTGTGGTAGGCGTACCACCAGCTCCCATTTTATTATAACTTGTGGTAGGCGTACCACCCGCTCCCCTTTCATTATATCTTGTGGTAGGCGTACCACCCACTCCCATTTACAAGCCAACAATAGTCATGAGGAATCCCAGCAAGGGAACAATAATATCAACAAACAATATCCCGGCAAGGGAACAATAATATCAACAAACAATATCCCGACAAGGCTACCTCAGCTATAACCAAACTCGTTACAACATCTAACTACCTCAACTATAACCAAACTTGTTACAACACCTAACTACCTCAGCTATAACCAAATTCGTTACCATATCTAACTACCTCAGCTATAACCAAATTTGCTACAACACCTAACTACTCAGCTATACCCAAATTTACTACGACGCCTAACTACCTCAGCTATGACCAAACTTGTTACAACACCTAACACAAAGAATCATCAACCTAAATATCCATAATATTAATTAAGAATATAATACAAGGGAACCACAACTCCGCAATAGCCCGGCAAGGGGGCAACATAATGATCTTTTCTCTTTCTCACTTTTACTTCACAATTCACTTCACAACTCGAACCAATGCTCTAGAGTTTCAATTATCACTTATACATTCACAATTCGTTATACAACTGGAGCCAACGCTCCTCAATGTACATAGGTCACAATTCTTTCCACAACTTTACACAACAAATAGAAATCTTCACCAAGGCCTGAATAATACAACGAAATCATAAAAATCACAATATAAGACTCACAGTCAAGCTTGACACCAACGTATAGATACTCGTCAACATGCCTATACGTCCTACTCAACAGGAAACAAATATCAAATAGGACACAACTCCTAATCCCTCAAGCTCAGGTTAGACCAAACACATACTTCAAACTTTCACGGCTAACTCAATCCTCAATTACCGCCTTTCCTCTCGAATTCGGCTCCAAATCAATTGTATCTATACATAATCGACTTCATAACATAAATAAATGTTAAACAATTCGAAACCAATGCCTAATTATAGCTTTCTAATCATTTTTCCCAAAAATCCAAAAATCGACCCCAAAAACACGAGGTTCGGACCAAAACCCGATTACCCATTCACTCACGAGCCCGAATATATAATTTGTTTTCAAATCCGACCCCGAAACGAGGTCTAAATCGTAATTAAGGAAAAAGCCCTAATTCTACCCAAATCCCTAATTTTCTACCCTTAGTCTCATGTTTTAGGCCTTGAAATCTAATAGATGTTGATGAAAATGGAAGAAAACAAGTTAAAGATTACTTACCCAAGATATTATGGTGAAGGATTGCTTCAAAAATCGCCTAAGAGCTTTGGAGAAGAAGGGGTTTATGAAATTTTTGTAAAATCTCGAAAGGCTACTGTTCTGGAAATTTAAAATTTAACTGGGCGAATTTACTCTACGCGATCGCGACAGACCCTTCGCGTTCGCGATGGATCAGGCTGGTTAAGCCTTCCCGTTCGCGTAAATGAGCTCACGTTCGTGAAGCTTTAGTTTCTCGAGCCCTCGCGTTCGCGTCCAACGGGTCGCGTTCGCGTAAGACAACTTCCCCTCCCCAGGCCAATTTGGCCTTTGCGTTCGCGTGGCCAGGTCCGCGTTCGCAAAGGTATAAACCCCCATTGCCTCGCGTTCGCATCTTGAGCTACGCGTTCGTGTAGAAGGATTTCTCTCCAGCAACAATTAACCTATCGCGTTCGCACGGGTACTCCCGCGAACGCGAAGAAGAAAATACCAGAAACCCAACAACTGAAAACTTGCAATTTTTCTTAAGTCCGAAACACATCCGAAACACACCCAAGCCCTCGGGGCTCCTAACCAAACATACGTACTAACTCAACAACATCATACGAACTTATCCGTGCAATCAAATCGCCAAAATAACCTCAATAACAACGAATTAAACCTCAAAATCAAAGGATTTTTCTCAAACTTCATAAAATATCAACTTTAGTAATTTAGGTCCGAATCACGTCGAACGGATTCTGTTTTCAACCAAATTTTGCAGCAATGACTTAAACCATCTATAAGACCTGTACCGGGCGCCAGAACCAAAATACGGGCCCGATACCACCATGTTCTAATCAAATTTCTTTTCAAATTTCCTTAAATAATTTCAGAAAATAATTTTCTTCAAAAATTCATTTCTCGGGCTTGGGACCTCGGAATTCGATTCCGGGCATACGCCCAAGTCCCATATTTTCCTACGGACCCTCCGGGGCAGTCAAATCATGGGTCCGGGTTCATTTAACTAAAATATTGACCGAAATCAAATTTACTCACTTTATGACCAAAACTTTGCATTTTTCACAGATTTTTATATTTAAGCTTTCCGCACACGCGCCCGGACTGCGCACACAAATCTAGGTGATGAATAATGAGGTTTTCAAGGCCTCAGCGACACAGAATTCAATTAATGATGACCCAAGGGTCATCACAGCAAGATTTCACATAAAACATAGTATTATACCACGCTTTACATACACACAAAACGTAGTATTATACCACGCTTTACATATTAAATTTTTCTAAAACAAAACAGTTTTTAACATGGTTTTCAGCTTTTTCAGAACGACAAAACAACTCACAAAACGTAGTATTATACAACGCTTTACATATTAAATTTTTCTGCAACAAAACAACTTTTTCTGCAGTCGTTTCAGCTTTTTATAGAACGACAAGACAATTCACAAAACGTAGTATTATACGAGTATATTACATTTTTCTGGAATGCAACAGCCTTTTCACATGGTTTGCAGCTTTTTCAAAACGACAAGACAACTCATAAAACGTAGTATTATACCATGCTTTGCATATAGTTTTTTTTTAATTTTTAGATTGGTCTTCTTTAGTAACACCAATAAGTTGAATATTTGAACAATTCTATGAAGAAAATACTACATTATATAAATAATGGCAACAATTCTATTTTAACAATATTTTTATTGTAACAGAATTTGAACAACAATTTTATTTTAACATGACAACACAAACACAAACATAGAAAATCTAAAGATACACATAACAAAAACAAACAGTACAACTAATGAAAACACTTGACAAGGGAAACATAAAGATACACTACTACGCTCAACACGTACAAGCCACTATTTAGTCACGACCAGCTAGTACTCTCTGCTCCAACCACTTGAGTTGGTCTTCCAGCTTGTTTTTCTTCTTCCACCTCATTGAGTTTCGCCTTCAACTCCTGAATTTCTTGGTTGGATCAGTGCACGTGTTCCCATTGCCTCGTACACAAGTCATGAAGATCATAAATTCTGTCTTTGTAGTATTCCTGCTTACATGGTTCATCCATCCATACCTCAAAATCACATGTAGGCTCGTCGGGTTGCCTATCAAACTTGTTCATACACGCCCAGTAGCGGCGTCCACCTTATTCCCACCAATTGTACATACTGCATTTTTTCCCGCAATAGCACCTTGGGACATAAAGGGGTTGTTGAGACATTTCTTAAAGAGAAACTTTGGTTTTATGGAAATATTTGTTATTGGTTATTGTTAAGCGCAGAAAATAAGTAGAATGCACCCATTATTTATAGGCAAGATTTCACATAAAACGTAGTATTATACCACACTTTACATAGTAAAGTTTTTCTTAAACGAAACAGCTTTTTCGCAGTCGTTTCAACTATTTTCAGAACGATAAGACACCTGATAAAACGTAGTATTGTACCATGCTTTACATATTAAAGTTTTTGACAACTGATAAAACGTAGTATTGTACCACGCTTTATATATTAAAGTTTTTCTGAAACGAAACATTTTTTTCGCAGTCGTTTCAGCTATTTTCAGAATGACAAGACAACTGATAAAACATAGTATTGTACCGCGCTTTACATATTAAATTTGTTTTTTAATATGTAATTTTTTTATTCCACAATCTTGGTCTTCTTTACTAACACCAATAAGTTCAATATTTGAACAACCATATCAAAAGGTCATATTAAAAAATAAGATGTAACAAGTTTGTGGAACATAATTTTATTTGATAGATATTGCAACATACACAAGTACAGACACGCATTACAAATAACAAAACGAAAACAAAAGACTAGGGGTATCATTGATAGTTGCATACATTTGACGAACTTGCACCAGTAACTGGATTACCACTGCCATGCACACCACCTAAAGGACATTTACGTCGGTCGTGTCCTGTTTGCGAGCATATGCCACATTTACGTGCATAAATGGTGTCACCAACATCCATTTGGTTCCGTATACGCGTTCTCTTTTGCACTTGCAGCTTGCGCAAATAGTCCTTGTTACACACCATCTTAAAAGGTTCCGGCGGCCAATAATGCTCAGCACATAATGGCTACAACTGCCCACTATACGTGTCTACATATGCAACAACACTGTATTGCCTATCGATATAGTTGGTTGCCCCAAAACCAACTTGTTGAAAGCACTTCAAGGCATGTACGCACGACATGTGGTAGATGGTTCATTTCCCACATGAACACAACCTTCTGGCTTCATTCATCGTCTGTAAATTATTCGCATGGCGTCTGCGGATAGCGGTCTTAACTTCAAAAACACCCCGGTCGTGATCGTACTATAAAAATGAATGCCAATGTGCTCGCCTCATGTACCTTTCAAATCTTCTCATGGGTATTGGCATAAATTGAACACCCTTGTCCATCAATGCCGACACAGCTCCATGCCTTTTGTCGAACCTCCTTTTTACCTATACCGGTAAGGGCGCAGAGGGAATTTTTCCAATTAAAGGACAATCGAAACGAGATTTATTATTTAACTTAGAGTCTCCACTTGGGAGATTTATGGTGTCCCAAGTCACCGGTTGAATCCCAAATCGAGGAAAAGAAATGACTCTGTATTACAGTCCGCGAACCAGAAATCCGGATAAGGAATTCTGTTAACTCGGGAGAAGGTGTTAGGCATTCCCGAGTTCCGTGGTTCTAGCACGGTCGCTCAACTGTCATATTCGGCTTATTTATCTGATTTTATACATGTTGGACCTGTGTGCCAATTTTAAACTCCTTCCCGCTTTTATTGTTGTTATTTTAAGAGAGAATTGCAACGTCGTGAAAACACATCTCGAACCATGTCACATCAATGCACCCATGGTTATTGATACATTTCGACTCCGTTGAGATTTGAATTTGGGTCACATAAATGTGCACCCGAGTTTAAGAAAGGAATTTATTAAAAGCGCGCCTAAAGTGACTAGCGCGTTATCATTTTGAGAAAAGTCGTGAAATTCATTAGACGGTCCGTACCCGAAATCTAAGGACTTGAATATATACATCTCAATGAGGGACCCGCATTTTATGCATTTTTATTAGGCGAAGCTCATCTTTATTTTATTATTTTAAAGGTCCATCCTAAAAAAATCTATAATTTTCTACTTAATTCGTCTCTAAAATGCAAGCAGTCCTAGTTAATTAATGTGCGTTAAAGATCCGAAATTGCATAACTCACAATTGTTTGCTCATCCCTATTAGAGTAGAAACGGTATTACCTATAACTCACTCCAATGAATCACTTATCCAATAATGATTTAAATCACACACGGAGTCATGGATAATTTCCAATTCGAAACTAAACATATGTGACCTGGACTAACATGAATATGCACTTATTTGCTGCGATTTGCATTTGATTTTTAGTGTGGCGAGCAATTAACCCGAACAGTGACTATTTGACACTTTGGACTTGATTCCATCAGAAGTGAGTTACATATTAGAGTTAACAGTCCATCACCATTCAAAACCACTTAAATTGATTAAACAAAAATCCTAATTATGCAGGTACCCATTGTCCACCAGTTACAAAACATTACATAGCATGTTAATGACCCAACTAGTCCCTACAGGCGCGTTAAGACACAAACTTATCATACAAATCTTAAAGCTAACTGTATCATAGTAAACTAAAAATAGTAAAACTTTAATGAATGTCAAACAACAACTGCCTTTTCATTCCACTGGAGAAATTACACCAAAACAAGTTCAAATGTGTACCTGGAGAAATGCAACACAGGAAAAGGAGAAAGAACAGTCAACAACAATAACGCAACAGCAGTTACAACAACATTACAACAACAGTACCAGTTCTGAATCAGAAACACACTCAAACCCAAACAACGAACAGATTTGTAAGACCACACCGCAACAATCAACACCCAAATAGAACAAACTGAGCTCGGATAAATTCAGAAACAGAATCAATAGACCTTTCTTTTAAACTCTCCCTCAGAACTGATTCAAGACTCAAAAATGTTCTTCTCAGATTTACTTTTCCTCTCTCTAGGTCTCTCTTCAGATTTTTTAGGATCATCCCCTAAATCTGTCTTAAATGACTCTATTTATAACCAAATACTGACCCTGCCAGCTCTTAGGAGCACTCAAGCTAATTAAGAGAGTATTTTTTGCCCATGATATTCCCTGACAGCCACTACTAAGTCTTGTTCTTTTGTTTTAATTAAAGGTTATGGGTGACTTAACTTATTTAATCAACTTCCCATGCCATTAAGCCTTGTTCCCCACTATTACTAAACAATTCATTAGTTTATTGGCACTTTAGTACCCCGCTGTCAGACCATTCAACTTAAACCTTTTAAATCCCAAAATACCCTCCTAGAGTCCCTGAAATTGCCGCTATAACCAATTCTCCTAAGTTCTGAATGCAACCTTATGACTCACTACTATCTAGTTGACATTATCATACCAACACTGAATTCAAAGCAATGTCAGATTCATTTCAGACCCTAAATAGTAGGATTCGATTCATCAATTGCTTAAGCTTGAATCAAATAGCAACAAAATAAAGGCCAAGGCTTTTAATGACTCAGAACACCCTTACAGGGCATGACACAGCAGGTTCAGGTGACAACCAAAATAACAGTTGTGACGAAGCAGTTCGTCTGACCAAGTAATCCAAAAAATTTCAAATGACCAAGCAATTCAAAACAATGTGACGAACTGAATATACCCACAGGCTCAGTTCTAAGTTCAACTATACCAACAGGCTTATTTCAACACAACATTTAGGACAGAAACGAAGCAGGAGGGGAAATCGACTAGAATGAACCATGAAATCAAAACCAAAATTAAACTACTATCATGTTAAACTAACACTCAAACCTACCGGACTAATCGACGACGCTTATTCAATTTATTACACAGGCTATAACATTTAGCAGTTAACAATAAACAATCAGAATAAACAGACCAACCAGTGATTCGAGTGGTATTGACAAATACAGGGAACTTATAAACTAACAAATTACATGGCTTATAACATATATTCGACCATGAACAGAAGCAGACTCGACCAAATAAAAAGGTCTGATCGGAGAAGAAGAAGAAGCAATGAACAAAAACTGGATTATAATTAAACTAAAACACAATTATCCGTAACAAAAATAGAACAAGAAAGAAAGGAGAAAAAATACCTTAACAAAACAGAAACTAGACGAACCCAGGTCGAACTCTTAACTCGAGCTTTTTGAGGTCGAACGGACCTTAATCGAGTGTTCTCAACGGAGAACACTTCGACTAAGGTCGATTAGACGACCAAATTCCTTTAATTTTGGATAAAACCCAGGTTTGGTCTTTATAGGGTTCTTGGTTCGATTTTGGGGTTCGAATGGTTTTAGCAAGATTCGAACGGAACCAAGTGTGTTTTGGGCATGAGGGAGGTCAGGGGGTTCTAGGGTGTGAGTTCAGGGTGGATTGGGGTAGGTCCAGGTTTTGCTCGAATCTTCAAATGAAGATTCGAGAAGTTTGAGGATGATTCGAAGCAAACGGGTACTGAATTTGGATTGGGGGTGGTTAGATGTTCTAGGGGTGTTAATTTGGGGGTCATTGGACGAACTAGGGTTCTAGACTGATTCTTCGATCTGATATTCGAAGCAGACGGTGATGATTCGAGGACAATGAATGGTGGATTTGGAAAGAGGAGGGCGTGGTGGTTCAGGGGTGTGAAGATGAGGGTAATTGGCCACCGTTCGCTGTCGTGGACGATTTCTGGTGGGCGGAAAGCGGCAGAGTGAGGCGGTGATTTTTGGTCTCTGAAGAGAGACGAATGAGGGGGGTTTGGTTTGGGGTAGGAGTAGGGTTTTGGGGTATATTAAATTAGCTAATTAATTTGGACCGTTGGATAATTGAAATCCAATGGCTCTGAATAACCTTCTAATGAAACGGGGTCGTTTTGTGTATTAACTAGGCGGTCCGGGTATGGGAATGGGTCGGGTTTTGAGGAACGGTTTGGCCCGTTCGATCAGGCTGATTCAACGGTTCAGATCAAAAGGCCTAAAACGACGTCGTTTCGGTGATGCTGGAGACGGACTGAATTGGACTGGTAATGGGCTGGATCAGGTGTGGGTTTGGACGGGTTTGGTTTGGGCTTGGCTGCTTTTGGCCCAAGTTTGGTTCTTCCTCTCTTTTATTAATTTTTGTTTTCTTCCTAAATTATTTTCAAAATTAAAACCAAAAATCCTAACTCAAATTATAAAACCGAAATTGACTTAAAATACTAATCCACTTTAAATAATATTTATCACAAGTAATTAAATATTAAAATAAAATAATCACACAATTTGACATTAAACACTTTAAAAATGCAATTTTTTTTTGACTCTTTCATTTTTGTAAAAATAAGTAATTTACCATTCAACTCAAAATTATAAAATTAAATCCTAAATGCAAATGCAATCTATTTTTTGTATTTTTCATTTATTTAAACATATAAACATGCACGAACTCATGCAAATAATGACAGAAAATACTATAAAAATTTACAAAATTGCAAACAACGGAAAAAATTATTTTATTTTGAGTTTTTGGGAGCAATTCTCATAGGGAAAAAATCACGTGCAGCTGCCCCTCTTTGCCCGAAAACACAAAGAGTTTTCCGTGCAAAGATAGTGGATACGAGTGATTTTTGCCCGTTTTGAATACTCCGTAGGAAGCATTTTTTGAAAGATTTGACTGAACCTCTGCTTCAAAGATTTCCTACATATCCTTGGCTAAAAAGGAATCAGGTCAATGTAGTTCGGGAAGTTTTGGTAGCTGGGACTACCGAGAAGCTGTGGATTTATTGTTACTGTTGTTGCTGCTGCTGTCGCTACTTACTGACCTCCTTATTACATCAGCTAAAAGAAAACAAGAAGCTACACTAAACTATAGTCTATGAATTACAAAATCTTATCTATCTCCGACTTGCTCTTGTAGTCTTCTTTCTGATTTCTGAAACGGGATTCATGCTGGGGTATTTTTTGTTGTAACCCTCCACATTACTGACTTCTGGCTTGATCTTGAAATGTATTCCTCTGTTCTGCAGGCGGGCTCCTGACTTTAATGACTTGGAAAGTAACGCCTTCGTTCTACGGGTGGGTTCCTAACCTCAAACTTGAGATTTATTCCTCTATTCTACAGGCGGGCTCCTGACTCCAACTTGACTTTAAAAAAGATAATACGGCCTCCATTCTCCAGGCGGGTTCCTGACTTCATCAACTTCAAATATAACAACCTCTGTTCTAACAGGCAGGCTCCTGAGTGCTTCAACTTAAAATATAACAACATCCGTTCTACAGGCGGGCTCCTGACTTCACCAACTTTAAATATAACAAACTCCGTTCTACAGGCGGGCTCCTGACTTCGACTTGAAATTGTAACAACCTCCATTTTACAGGTGGGCTCCTGACTTCAACAACAACTTAAAATTTAACGACCTCCATTCTACAGGCGGGCTCCTGACTTCAACTACTTCTTAAAAATATAGCACCTCCATTCTCCAGGCGGGCTCCTGACTTCAACTACAACTCAAAATGTAATACCTCCATTTTTCAGGCGGGTTCCTGACTTCCAACACAACTTAAAAATATAACACCTCCATTCTCCAGGCGGGCTCCTGACTTCTTCAACTTAAAATATAACAACCTCCGTTCTACAGGCAGGCTCCTGACTTCTTCGACTTAAAATTATAACAACCTCCGTTCTACAGGCGGGCTCCTGACTTCAACAGCAACTTGAAATTTAACGACCTCCATTCTACAGGCGGGCTTCTGACTTCAACTACTTCTTAAAAATATAGCACCTCCATTCTCCAGGCGGGCTCCTGACTTCTTCAACTTAAAATATAACAACCTCCGTTCTACAGGCGGGCTCCTGACTTCTTCGACTTAAAATTATAGCAACCTCCGTTCTACAGGCGGGCTCCTGACTTCAACAACAACTTGAAATTTAACGACCTCCATTCTACAGGCGGGCTCCTGACTTCAACTACTTCTTAAAAATATAATACCTCCATTCTCCAGGCGGGCTCCTGACTTCGATAAACAATTTAAAGGTAATACCTCCATTCTCCAGGCGGGCTCCTGACTTCAACTACGACTTAAAAGATAATACCTCCATTCTCCAGGCGGGCTCCTGACTTCAGCTACAACTCAAAATGTAATACCTCCATTCTCCAGGCGGGCTCCTAACTTCACTACTTCTCAAAACATAATACCTCCATTCTCCAGGCGGGCTCCTAACTTCAACTACTTCTTATAAAGATAGCACCTCCATTCTCCAGGTGGGCTCCTGACTTCAACTTCAATTTGAAACAACCTCCATTCTTCAGGCGGGCTCCTGACTTCAGCTACAACTCAAAATGTAATACCTCCATTCTCCAGGCGGGCTCCTGACTTCACCACTTCTCAAAACATAATACCTTCATTCTCCAGGCGGGCTCCTGACTTCAACTACTTCTTAAAAAGATAGCACCTCCATTCTCCAAGCGGGCTCCTGACTTCAATAAACTTTAAAATGCAACACCTCCATTCTCCAGGCGGGCTCCTGACTTCAATAAACTTTAAAATGTAACACCTCCGTTCTTCAGGCGGGCTCCTGACTTCAACTATTTCGTAAATTGTAATACCTCCATTCTCCAGGCGGGTTACTAACTTCAACTTCTTCTTAAACAATGCGTTTTATTATTGTTGTTCCTTCTTGCCTCCCGAACCATTTTCCTTCTAACTTGAATCATCTTCTTTCAGAACTGCTTCCCTCAAAACTGGTGTTTGATTCCTCTGAAAACTGCTTGGGATAACACCGGTATTTTATTCACAAATATGTTATTTTCCTTCTTCAAAGACTACTTCCTTTAAAGCTGGTGCTTTCACTTCTCTGAAACCTGCCGGGGATAACACTATTGGGGAATTATCTTCCTTCTTTAAGACTAGTTACTTTCCTCCTTTTAACAATGGTGGGATGATATTGATTCAAAGACCCCTACCCTTAAAACTTGGGTTATCTTGCTTCTTCCAAGATTGCTTTCTTCAAAACTTGTATTGCCTTCTCCCGTAAACTGCCGGGGATTCCACTTCCTTCAGAACTTGTGTTATCTTCCATCATCCCCCAAGTGGCTATCTGATTTCAAGAAAATTTTCTGCCCCAGTTTGATAATCTTCTTTGTGGCCATGTCTTCCTGCTGTCAATAACATTTCCTTTCCCTGCTTCAAATCAAAGAAAAATTTGTTAGTTTAAAACGTGTTAGTGGTCGTGCCACTCCTGCTGGGGATGGTTTTTCCCTTTTTCCTTTTCCTGCTTTGCTTTTTATTACAAAACTTGCTGGGGATGATATTATTTGCTGGGGATGATATTCCTACCGGGGATGGTTTTTCTTTTCTCTTCCTTCCCCGCTCTGTGTTGTCCGACCATCACGGAACTTGGTCGATAATCTGTCGGAGTTGTTCCCGCATCTCGCAAATCCGCTGGGGATCCTCTTGGAATTTGATCCATAACTTTTCAACTGTTGTTTTTTCTGTTTTTCTCCAACTTCCCCTGGAAATTCGGTCCTCTTGGAATCTAGACCCATTCATCATTTGGTCTTGCGACAAACTTCTTTTCGCTTTGTCGCCTTATCTTTGGCCCGTCCTATCCACATTGTGTTTTTGCACCATCTTGTTAACTAGTAATAAGCTCTGAAAATCCTTTTCAAAAACAAACCGCTGGGGAGATAAAGTCTTTAGACCAAGAAATGAAAAAGTGATGATTTCAAAAGATAGAAAAAGAAGAAATCTTCCTGAACAAATGCTGGGGAAAAGGAAAGAAAAGAACTTATCGGAATGATATAACCGATCTCAACGATCATGTCGTGCATTCCGGATTAATCAACCCAGTCCACTTGTATCAATCAACCTTTCGGACGACCTTATCTTGCTGGGGATAAACAAGCACTCAACTCTTTGCCAAATGCATCACCTTTCCGCCAATCTTGTCTTGTCACCTCATAGTGCCCTTCGAGGGGTTTTCACTACTAAGACTCTCTCATTTCTCTCAACTCCCATCGCCTTATAGTGCCTGCGAAGGTTTTCACCGATAAGACTCTCTCATTTTATTTCCCTCAACTTACGTCACCTTATGGTGCCTGTGGAGGTTTTCACCGATAAGACTCTCTCATTTTATTTTATTTTTTCCAGCTGGGGATCGGAGTGTTACCGATATGACTCTCTTTGCTATGGGTTCTTTCGGCTACCAATTCATTTCCAGCTTATGATCCTCTTCTCTGCTAGGGATCAGAGTGTTATTCCCGACTTCCGTTTGCATGACTTGGCACTTCTCGGATACTGATCGAGAGGTCTTTTTTGGATATCAATATGGGTTTTTGTGTATGGCTAAAAGAAAAGGGTAAAAGGTTCAAAATAATTTTGATGGGTAAACATTACAACTCTTGGAATCAACTTTCTTTCCCAAAATTATAAACACAACTTCTGCCCCAGTTTTCTTGCTTGGAGATTTTTTGTTTTTTTGTTACACTATGACCGAGCCGTGAGGCGCCTACGTATCCTCTTTGAGGAATCAGGTCAAACGTAGTTCCCAACTCCTTTGTTTTTCTTGTGACTTTTCTTTTGTCTTTATTATCATTATTTTTCTCTTCTCTTTTTCTTTCATTTTCATTACTGATTCCAAAAGAGGGGTATGAAAGAATAAATAAGGCTCAAAGGGGGAAGCAAAGGTTAAAGTGGTTGGATAGAAGAAAGAATTGCCTCCGTCATTTCATTCTCCGATAAATGCCAAGTACAAACAAACCACAATTACAATCAAAAGAAATCATACATAATATCTCTTAACCGCGTCCGAATTGATAGCCATGTCGACGCATTTCCCTTCGATATCTGTTAAACATAAAGCGCCATTGGACAACACTCTGGTTACAATGAATGGCCCTTACCAATTCGGGGTGAACTTGCCCTTTGCCTCAGCCTGATGTGGGAGGATGCGTTTCAGAACCTGTTGTCCTACTTCAAATATCCTGGGACGCACCTTCTTATTATATGCTTTTGCCATCCTCTTTTGATACAACTGGCCATGACATACAACTGCCAATCTCTTTTCATCAATCAAGCTCAACTGCTCCAATCGGGCTTTGGCCCATTCATCATCATCAATCCCAGCCTCAGCGATAATCCGGAGGGACGGAATTTCTACTTCTGCCGGTATCACTGCTTCAGTTCCGTATACCAACAAATAAGGAGTTGCACCTACTGAAGTGCGGATAGTAGTGCGATATCCCAACAATGCAAATGGCAACTTTTCGTGCCATTGCTTGGACCCTTCTACCATCTTCCTCAATATCTTCTTTATGTTCTTGTTGGCTTCCTCAACCGCTCCATTCGCCTTGGGACGATATGAGGTGGAATTGCGGTGTGTAATCTTGAACTGTTGACATACTTCTTTCATCAAACCGCTGTTAAGATTAGCACCATTGTCCGTGATGATCACTTTTGGGATCCCAAATCTACAGATGATATGGGAATGAACAAAATCTACCACTGCCTTCTTGGTCACCGACTTGAAAGTTTTAGCTTCAACCCACTTAGTAAAATAATCGATCGTCACCAGAATGAACCTATGACCGTTGGTAGCTGCCGGCTCAATTGGCCCAATGACATCCATGTCCCAGGCAACAAATGGCCATGGTGCTGACATTGTATGCAATTCTGTCGGCGGAGAATGAATCAGATCTCCGTGTATCTGACACTGATGGCACTTCCACACGAAACTGATACAATCACGCTCCATAGTGAGCCATAGTACCCTGCTCGAAGAATCTTCTTCGCCAATACATATCCGCTCATATGTGGCCCACAAACTCTAGCATGTACCTCTGTCATAACTATCATGGCTTGACTAGCATCTATACATCTCAGCAATCCCAAATCTGGTGTTTTTTTGTACAACATTCCCCCATTGAGGAAAAATCCATTTGCCAATCGCCGAATGGCTCTCTTTTGATCTCCGATGGCCTGTTCCGGGTATATCCCCATCCTGAGGTATTCCTTGACATCATAAAACCATGGCTCGCCATCCATTTCTTCCTCTATCATGTTGTAATAAGCATGCTGATCACGAACCTGGATATGCAACGGGTCAATATAAATTTTGTCTGGGTGGTGCAACATCGATGCTAAGGTGGCCAAAGCATCGGCAACCTCATTATGAACTCTTGGGATGTGTCTGAACTCTACTGATCGAAATCGCTTGCTCAGATCGTGCAAACATTGTCGATATAGTATGAACTTCAAATCTCTTATTTCCCATTCACCCTGAATCTGATGCACCAGGAGGTCCGAGTCTCCCAAGACCAAGACGTCCTGGACATCCATGTCTGCAGCTAACCGTAAGCCCAAAATGCATGCCTCATATTCAGCCATGTTATTGGTACAATAGAAACGAAGCTGTGCCGTAACAGGATAATGATGTCCTGTTTCAGAAATAAGTACTGCTCCTATTCCAACTCCCTTCGCATTTGCAGCTCCATCGAAGAAGAGCTTCCAACCTGGTTCCTCAGATAGTTCCAATTCATCTACATGCATCACTTCTTCATCAGGAAAATACGTACTCAAGGGCTCGTATTCTTCATCAACAGGATTCTCAGCCAAGTGATCAGCCAATGTTTGGGCCTTCATAGCCATCCTCGTCACATAGACGATGTCGAATTCTGTGAGTAATATCTGCCATTTCGCCAATCTCCCTGTGGGCATAGGCTTCTGGAAATTATACTTCAGTGGATCCAAGCGTGAAATGAGATAACTAGTATATGATGATAGATAATGCTTCAATTTCTAGGCCACCCAAGTTAGGGCACAACATGTCTTCTCGAGTTGAGTGTACTTAACCTCATAGCCTGTAAACTTCTTGCTGAGATAATAGATTGGTTGCTCCTTCCTTTCTGTAATGTCGTGTTGCCCCAGTACGCAACCAAACGAATTCTCCAGGACCGTTAGATAAAGAATTAACGGTCTTCCCGGCTCGGGTGGAACAACACAAGTGGATTTGATTTATATCCCTTGATTTGGTCAAATACTTCCTAACATTCTGCCGTCCATTCTACCGCAACATCTTTCTTCAATAGCCGAAAAATGGGTTCACAAGTTGCTGTGAGTTGAGCAATAAACCTGTTGATATAATTCAACCTTCCCAACAGACTCATTACTTCTGTCTTGTTCTTCGGCGGTGGCAAATCTTGGATGGATTTGATCTTTGACGGGTCCAACTCAATGCCTCGCCGACTGATGATGAATCCCAACAGCTTTCCAGATGGAACACCGAATACACATTTGCCTGGGTTGAGCTTAATATCGTACCTTCGAAGTCTTTGGAAAAACTTCCTTAGGTCTGCTACGTGGTCTTCCTGATGCTTGGATTTTATGATCACATCGTCCACGTATACCTCAATCTCTTTGTGTATCATGTCATGAAACACAGTAGTCATTGCTCTCATGTACGTTGCCCCAACATTCTTCAAACCAAATGGCATTACCCAATAGCAATAAGTCCCCCACGGCGTAATGAAAGCCGTCTTTTCTGCATCTTCTTCATCCATCAGAATCTGATGATACCCAGCATAGCAATCAATAAAAGACTCGATCTCACGTCCGGCACAATTATTGATCAAGATATGGATGTTGGGTAATGGAAAGTTGTCCTTGGGGCTTGCCCTATTCAAATTGTGGTAATCGACACACACTCTGATCTTCCCATCTTTCTTCGGCACTGGCACCACATTAGCCAACCAATCAGGATATCGAGTGACCCAAATAACCTTTGCTTACAACTGCTTGGTTACTTCCTCTTTAATCTTCACACTCATGTCTGTTTTGAACTTCCTCAATTTCTGCTTGATGAGAGGGAATGCCGGGTTAATGGGCAATTTGTGAACCAATAAATCCGTGATTAACCCCGACATGTCATCATACGACCATGCAAAAACGTCTTTGAACTCAATAAGTGCTTTGATTAGTTCTTCCCTGATATTCGGTGCAATGTGGATGCTTATTTTAGTTTCCCTGATATCAATTTCATCCCCTAAGTTGATGGCTTCTATGTCATTTAAGTTGGGCTTGGATTTCTCTTCAAACTGGCTTAACTCTCTGTTTATCTCTTCGAAAGCTTCATCCTCATCGTATTCTGATTCATCATCATAATTGACCTCTTGTACAATTAGTTCGGAATTAGATTGATTTCTTAGACTGGGTTGAAGATCCATTGTGCATTCCATGTCATTAGAACCAATATAAAGAGAACTGTTCAGAAAGAGAAAAGAAGAAAACAAAGTTAAAACAAAATAAGAAGAACAAAAGCTTTCACTTTATTAAAATACGGGATAAAGGAGTTTCACACTTTGCCGAATACAAAACAAAACTAGATTACAACCCTGGAATAATCCAAAAGGACAAGAAAGAAAAATCAGAGCCCACTACCAAGACTCCCTCCGGGTAGGAAGGGGAGTAGCCATCCAATTGTTGATATTTGTCCTAGGCCCCACAAATTGTACATCTAACCTACTGGACCCTTATCCAGCTTCTATCATGTTGACATCGGTGAACAGCCTTTCAAAGCCCTCATTCAAATCTCCATCTGGCCCAATCAATGGTCCGAGAACTTTCGGGACCGACAACTTTCTGATACCTGTTCTGACAAATGATCTGGATAGGCGCGGGATTGGCTTGGGAAGGGCCTAGACTCTTTTCTTCAACTTGCGGGCCCGTCTCATATCCGCCGCTGTAGGCTTGAACCCCAACCCAAAGATATCCAGATTTTTGGGCAAAGAAATCGGCTGAACAATACCCTGAAGATCAGCCCCTAAACCTTGGCCTGGCACAAACCCGTTCTTTAACATATCCGAGGCTACCATGACAGTTGCAACTGCTATTTTGGGAAGTGGGATGCTTTCACCTTCGGGAACTTTGTCCACTGAAACCGTATCGAAAATCTGGTAAACCCACGGCCCCTTGTCATCGTCAGTCTCTATGAAGGGTGCGATGGCATCACTTACGGCGCTTGTATTGTCTTCCCCATGTACTACAATCTCTTGCCTATCCCACTCTAATTCGACCATCTGATGTAATGTAGAAGGCATTGCTTTGGCGGCATGGATCCAGGGTCTCCCCAACAGAAGATTATATGACACTGCCACGTCTAACACTTGAAATTCCATGGTGAACTCGACTGGACCAATTGTTAATTCAAGTATGATGTCACCCACTGTGTCTGTACCACCACCATCAAACCCTCGAACATAGATGTTGTTCTTGTGAATCCTGTCACCATCGACCTTCAGTTTGCTCAATATGGCCAAAGGATAGATATTGGCACTGGACCCATTATCAATCAGTACGCGAGTGACTAACGAGTCTTCACACTTCACAGCCAAATAAAGGGCTCTATTATGTTCTGTACCCTCCACGGGCAACTCATCATCTGAAAAAGTGACCTTGTTGACCTCGAAAATCTTGTTCGCTATTTTCTCCAGATGGTTCACAGAAATCTTATCCGGGACATGGGCTTCATTCAGAATTTTCATCAATACCCGGCGATGCTCGTCTGAATGGATCAACAATGATAACAATGAGATTTGTGCCGGGTGTGAGCACGTGATTTTTGTTTTTCGCAACAATCACTCCAAAAGAAACAAAATAATAGTAGTTTGGTCTTGCTGCACAATTTTTCGGATTTTACGTGGAATTTTCGGTATTTATTTGTGATCTTCCCTTTTCTTTTTGTATTTTTATCAAAAACAAAATATATGTGTCGTGTGTAAAAATATAAAGTGATGTTTTTTTTAATTGTGTGATTAATTGTTTGTTTAATGTTTTTATTAGTGTTGTTTAATTTAATTAGGGGATTAAAGAGAAAAAGGGATTTCGGATTGGGCCAGTCCAATAAGACAAGCCCAAACTAAAATTATCCAGTCCAGTCCAGTTCAGCCCCAGGAGTATCTCAAACGACGTCGTTTGGGTCGTGCTTGATCTGGGTCGTTGATCTCAGAATGATCAACGGCCAAGATCACATACCCCGTACCCACGAACAGATCTGACCCGTTTTACCCGAACCAACCGTGACCCTTTGTAAGCTAAACGACATCGTTTCAGTTAGACCTTCAGATCAAGGCCGTTGATCGCGTTCAATCCAACGGCCAAGACACAATAATCCACCCCGTATAAAAAGCCTCATATCACACCCTGCCCCCTATCCAAACCCCTCTGCCTTAGGTCATCCCTTCCACAGACCCAACCCCGGAACCCTAGAGCCGCCCCCCTTTCCCCTCACCAAAAACCCGGCGGCATGGACGTTGGTGGCCCTCACCTTAACACCATAGATGCACCTCACCATCCTGAACCCAAATCTACCAGCCACTTAGCTCGAATCCCCTCCCACCTTCTCGAATCTTTATTTGAAGATTCGAGTCGGAACCTGACTTACACCGATTGACCCCAGTTTCACACCAGACAGTCCCCGGACCTCCCTCGTGACCAAACCATGCTTGGTTTGGTCCGAATCTAACCAGGGAAACATAAATCCCAGATCTGCTTTTAGGAGCCCTAGGGTTCCTCGTGACTGATCTGTGTCTGTTTGAGCCAAGTGATTAGGGTCTAATGGACCTTAATCGAAGTGTTTCTCATTTGAGAACACTTCGATTAAAGTCCGTTCAACCCTAAGAAAGATCAATTCGAATCCGAGCTAGGGTTTGCTGATTTTCAAGATTTCAGGTATTTTTGTGTTCTTTTCTATCAGTTCATGAGTCTTGTTGTAATTGAATGTTTGTTTATTGCCCCAAAATGTTAGTTGATTTTATTTCTGAATTGTTGGTCGACTGTGTCCTGTCCGCCTTGCCTGAACCTCTGTGTTTGATCGAGTCTGTCTTCTATTCACTGATAATGTGTATATGTGTATGAGCTGTGCAATCAATTGAACTTTGAAATTGACTGATTAATTGATTCACCAGTACAACTTTTGCTTAGTCAGTACAATTTGAATTGTATGTTGATACTGTTAGAGTTCTGATCATGGCTTTCGATTGTATATGTTGTAATTAGTATAGTCGAGTCGATACACATCGTCAATAAGTTCAAAGCTTTGAATGATAATAATTTGATTGGGTTTTCTGTTGAAATCCTACTTAAATCAAATTAGGAATTGAGTTTAACTACTTATAGTTGTTGTACTTGAATCAGAAATTTAAGGGTCTTGGTCTGTAACTGCAGTCTGAATTGGGGGGCATGTGCACTTGTGCACAACATGTGCATAAAGGCCTTTGTTAAGATTAAAATAGTTTGACAGCATATGCTGTCAGATTATATTCTTGCTGCCCATGTCTGCTTTTAGTTTAATAAGCTAATTAAAAGGGCTGTTAGGAATCTCATGGGAGGGGTTTCATATTTTAAAATTTTGAGTGGAAAAACAGCAAGAAAGATAGGGGGTTCTGATGTGTTTTAACAGGCTGTGAATAGTTGATGTTAGGCTATAAAAAAGAGGGACTCAGACTGATTTTTGAGACTGAATTTTGGAAAAGAAAAAGGCAGACAGATTTTTAGACTGAACTCAGATTTTTCGAGACTTGATTGTTAGATAGATACAGACACATACACAAGAGAGAAAAACACACAGAAAAATCAGAAACTGTTTCTTCCTATTTGTTGTTTGGGCTTCATTTGTTTTCAGCCTTTTCAATCAATTCTGATTCTTTGAAGTTCCAATTGAGTTTATTGGTTGAGTGTTTTCATTGTTTTATTATTGGTTTTGGTCTGCCTGAAGTTCTGATTCTACTCCATTGTGTGTTGCTGTCATTTGGCTACTTTTTCTATCGGCTATAGTTGCATTCTTGCACTCAAGCCTGTTCTGCTGTTTGTTCTGTTTGCTGTTGTTAGTTTGTCTGCTGCTGTTACTTTGTGCCCTGCTGCTGCTGATTTTCCCCATCTCTTTCCTCTTCTCCTCTGCATTTTCAACATTCCAGGTACACATTTCGAGTCCCATATTGGTGTAACTGAAACAGTTTGAAAGCATGAAATGAAAGATGTTAAAGAAGTTTAAATATCTGTTGTAATACTCATGGTATATTGATGGGCTTGTATAATTGACTAGTTTGTAATTCAAAAGCAAGAAAGGATAGTTAATTGATACTTAACTGAGTTTTAGTCCTTTTTTTGTTTTTTGGTTTATAGTTGTTTGTACAAAGTATGTAATTGTACAACCCATAGAATGCATGGATAGTTGACATAGTGACTGACTAGATTCCTTTTCTGCTATAATATGCATAGGATAGAATACTTCTGACTTTATACAACGTAGTTCTGTTTTTATTTTTAGTTTCTTTTATCGGGTCCCGTTAGGCAGTATGTAGGATCACGTTCGAATCCCATTAGTAACAATGTTTAGAAGTTATTTCCCTTAATCTAGCCCAAAAGAGTTTATTTAAATTCAACTCGAGAAATGTTTGGAGTAAGTGTAGTGTTCCATCAGCTTGTATGTAATTTTATCAAATTAAAAGCATGTTCCACGAGGTATGGCATTCTTTATCTCGTAAATAACTAATCAGATGATTAACAGGATACCCGGAGTTTGGCCAAAAGCATGCAATTGAATTAGCGCATACTCTTTTCCTCTTTTCTATTTTTAGAGACAAACATAATAGAAATGTAGTCACTTTAGGATATCCCTTAAAAAATGATGAGACGAGCCTCGTCAAATAAAGATACACATTGCGGGGCCCTCAATAATTGATCATAATAAGCACATAGGATTTGGGATGGACTGTCTAGTAAAATTCACTTCTTCCCTAAAGATAATAACGCGTTAGGCTCTTTAGGCGCGACTTAATCAAATTACATTCTTAAATTTGGGTGCACATTGATGTGACCCAAATCCAAATCTCGACGGAGTCAAAATGTGTCGAACAACTACGGGTGCATTGATTGTGACGTGGTTCGAGATGCATTTTCACGACGTTGCAATTCTATAAAAAAAGATGATAATAATAAAAGCGGTTTAAACTTAATAAAGGCACGCGAGTCGTAACATGTATTTAAATCAGATATTTAGCCATTATAACAATTTAAGCGACCGTGCTAGAACCACGGGATTCGAGGGTGCCTAACACCTTCCCTTGGGTCAACAGAATTCCTTACTTAGAATTTCTGGTTCGCAGACTTCATTTGGAAAAGTCGAAAATTTCCTCGATTTGGGATTCAAGATAAACCGGTGACTTGGGACACCAAAAACCGAACATTTCCCAAGTGGCGACTCTGAATTGAATAAATAATCTCATTTCGAATATTGTCACTTAAATTAGAAAAAACTCCCTCGCGCATTTAACCCTTCGGGGCGGGGCGCGCAAAAGGGAGGTGTGTCACCGGGGTCTTCCTCAACTGCTCCACAATGGAGTAATCTTGCGCCTTCATTTTCTTTAAAAATTCTTCTGCCTCTTCCTCGGTAACTGGATTCTTTGTCGCACCGGATTGGCCCTTCTTAACTCTGCGGGAGCAAAACACCTTCCCGAACGAGTTAACCCCTGTGCCTCACATATTTCTTCCACAACTTCCTTCCCCTTGTGCATTACCATTACTTGATTGTAGCTCCATGGCACAACTTTCTCGCTGATTATCAGCAACTGTATTACTGGCCTGATAACAACTGGTCCTATGCATGCCCCCTTTACGGCTACTGGCTTGCTTGATATCCCTTGCACCGTTACTTTGACCGGCTCTGGATCCTTGGCAACATCAGACGAACTCTTCCCTATCACCACCACTGGCTTGCCTTCTAACCTTTCCGGTTGTACTACCGCTTTTCCACTAATCAACTTTTCTTTCGGGCTGACACGGATCATCATTACCGTTTGTGAGGGCTTCTTGAGCTTCCCTCCTTCGTGCACTAGTTCGATCATGTGGGCTTCATGGTGTGCCGGCAATGGGTTCTGATTGATGTTAGGTGCCTCTGGCTCCTGGACCTCGATCCTATTTGTGTCAATGAGATCTTGTACGACAGTCTTCAACTTCCAACACTTCTCAGTATTATGCCCGGGAGCCCCCGAACAATATTCACAGTTTACCGAGTGGTCCATATTTTTGGGAAGGGGATTTGGCAATTTGGGCTCCAGAGGACTCAGTAGGCCTAACTGCCTCAATTTGTGGAATATAGTAGTATAGGTTTCTCCCAGCGGAGTGAATGTTCTCGGCCTCTGCACCCTTTCGTTCCTGAAAAGTCTGATTCTCACGGAAACCTGGTCCCGAAGGATTCCTGTAGGCCCTTGGTGGTGGATATGTGTTTTGTGGAGGTGGATATGTATTTTGTGGAGGTGGATATGTATTTTGGGGAGCCAGCGCACGCCATTGCGGGCGAGCCGGAGGCTGGGTGTAAGTTTGGGCATGATGGACAGAGAAATGTGGCTCTTGTGGTGGGTAGTAGGGCTGTGGAGGGCCGTATGGAATGTGTGGGTAATTTGAGTGATGGGGTCTAGGTTGGTAGTGAGGGGGGGGACCTCTGGATCTGGACCAAGTACCTGCCTCGACTATTGCGACATCTTCCCTTTTCTTCTTTCCGAGCGCACCTCCCGTGCTGCTCTGGATGGCCTGAGTGGTTGCTTTAATCGCCGAATAGCTCAGGATTTTGTTAGACTTAAGTCCTTCTTCAATCATACCGCCCATTTTTACTACTTCGTTGAAAGATTTGCCAACTGACGTCACCAAGTGACCAAAGAAAGTTGGCTCTAGAGTCTGCAGAAAGTAGTCCACCATTTCCCCCTCTCTCATCAGAGGATCAACTCTTGCTGCCTGTTCTCTCCACGGAACCTAAATTCTCGGAAGCTTTCCCTGGGCTTCTTCTCAAGTTTCAGCAATGTGAGACGGTCAGGGACGATCTCAAGGTTGTACTGGAAGTGACCTGCGAATGCTTGTGCTAGATCGTCCCAGGTGTACCACCTGCTTGGATCCTGTCTTGTGTACCATTCCAGTGCCGACCCACTTAGACTTTGACCAAAGTAAGCTATTAACAGCTCATCTTTACCACCTGCTCCTCTCATCTTGCTGCAAAAACCTCGCAGATGTGCCATTGGATCACCGTGCCCCTCTTATAGATCAAACTTTGGCATCTTGAACCCTGCCGACAATTGAATGTCGGGGAATGGGCACAGATCTTTGTATGCCACATTGACTTGGTTTCCTAACCCATGGATATTCCTGAAGGACTACTCCAGGCTTTTAAACTTTCGAAGCACTTCGTCTTGCTCTGGGCTCTTAGCCGGATTTTC